>NC_081326.1:43906286-44577952 GCF_026419965.1 Kogia breviceps
GAAGCTGGAAATAAAATTATTAACTGTGGAGATACTACAGTGCTTTCAAATAATTTATATATGAAAAATTTACAGCTAACCTCCTCTGAAGAGCTGTCCATACTTGCAGACTCCAATCCCTCTCCCCCTATTCTCTCCTTAAACCACAATCAGATTTTCTCCCCACTCCTTAAAATGCTCTTGCACTGTCACCAATGACATTCACATTGCTGACTCCAATGCTCATTTCACAGTCCTCGCCTTACCTGAATCATCAAATCAAAGACTTCTCCTTCTCAGTCTCCTTTGGGGTTCCAACCTCTGACCGTGGAAAGTCCCAGAGCTCAGCCCTCACTTCTTTAGACCAGATCTCAAATACTCTCTTGGCTTTAAATACTATCTATTTGCTAATGACTCCCAAATTTCTATTTCGAGTCAGGACTTTTCCACTGAACTCCAGCCTCATAAAACCCCACCTCATGTCAGGCATCTCAAACGTGACATGTCTGAAACTGAACTCTTGATTCCTGCGCTACCCGTCTCCCCATCCCTCTCAATCCTTCCCCATGTCAGTAAAAGGCAACTCCATCCTTCCACTAGCTCAGGCCAAAGGCCTTGCTGTCATTCTTCACTCTTTTACTCTCACACCCCACATCCAATGCATCAGCAAATCCTGCTAGCCATACCTAGAACATGACTGCTTCTTACTACTCTACTGCTACCACCTGGCCTAAACCCCATCGTCTCTCGTTCCAATACTGACCCAAACTCGTAAGTGGGCTCCCTGTTTGCATCCTTGCTCCTACTGTCCATTCTGAACACAGGCACCAGAGTGATCCTTTACACCAGGGGTCCCCACAAGTCCTGGGCCACGGATGGCTAGCAGTCTGTGGCCTATTAGGAACCGGGCCGCACAGCAGGAGGTGAGCAGTGGGTGAGCAAGTAAAGCTTCATCTGTATTTACAGCCGCTCCCCACTGCTTGCATTACTGCCTGAGCTTTGCCTCCTGTCAGATCAGTGGCGGTAGTGAGTTGTATAATTATTTCATTATATATTACAATATAATAATAATAGAAATAAAGTGCACAATAAATGTAATGTGCTTGATTCATCCCCAAACCATCCCCCCCCAACACCACCCCATCCTTGGAAAAACTGTCTTCCACAAAACTGGTCCCTGGTGCCAAAAAGGCTGGGGACCGCTGCTTTACACCTATTAAGCCAGATCCCCTCACTCCTCTGCTCAGAGCCTTCCAACCACCTCCCTCTACACTCAGAGAAAAGGCCATGGTCTTTACCAGGACTGGTTAGTTCTCAGACCACACCTTGCCCTCCCTTCCTCTGCTCAAACCCACTAGCCTTCTTGCTTGTCCTCCAACAAGCCTGGCGGTTTCCTGGGCTTGTGCCTCTGCCTGGTGCACTTGACCCCTACACAGCTGCACGGCTGTCCCCGACTCCTTCAGGTTTGGCTAAAGAGGCTTCTCCATGAAGCGGTTCCTTAGTTCAAAACTGCTTCTTGACCTTTTTTTTTTTTCTTTTCTTAGATTCCATATATATGTGCTAGCATACAGTATTTGTTTTTCTCTTTCTGACTTACTTCAATCTGCATGACAGTCTCTAGGTCCATCCACCTCACTACAAATAACTCAATTTCGTTTCTTTTTATGTCTGAGTAATATTTCATTGTATATATGAGCCACATCTTCTTTATCTGTTCATCTGTTGATGGCCACTTAGGTTGCTTCCATGTCCTGGCTATTGTAAATAGAGCTGCAATGAACATTTTGGTACATGACTCTTTTTGAATTATGGTTTTCTCAGGGGATGCAATATGCATCTATATGCCCAGTAGTGGGATTGCGGGGTCATATGGTAGTTCTACTTGTAGTTTTTTAAGGAACCTCCATACTGTTCTCCATAGTGGCTATATCAATTTACATTCCCACCAACAGTGCAAGAGGGTTCCCTTTTCTCCACACGCTCTCCAGCATTTATTGTTTCTAGATTGTTTGATGACGGCAAAGACACAGACCTACTAGAGAATGGACCTGAGGATATGGGAAGGGGAAAGGGTAAGCTGTGACAAAGTGAGAGAGTGGCATGGACATATATACACTACCAAATGTCAAACAGATAGCTAGTGGGAAGCAGTCACATAGCACAGGGAGATCAGCTAGGTTGTTTGTGACCACCTAGAGGGGTGGGATAGGGAGGGTGGGAGGGAGATGCAAGAGGGAGGAGATATGGGGATTTAAGTATGTGTATAACTGATTCACATAAAGCAGAAACTAACACACCATTGTAAAGCAATTACACTCCAATAAAGATGTTAAAAAAAGAAAACAAAACTGCTTCTGCCCCTTCTCTGGCGCTCCCTATCCCTCTTCCCTGCTTTATTTTTTTTCTAAGCAACTGTTACCATCTGACTGGACATATTTTAATTTTTATAAAGTATTTTATTTACTGTCTCCATCCCCACCTTCCTCCAGTGGAATGTTAGCTCCCGGAGGACAAGAATGCTGTTTTCTTTTGTTCCTCTTGCATCCCCAGTGCTTAGAACAGTGCTTGGCCCCGGGAGGCACTCAGAATACATTTGCTACAGGAATGCTGAATATGCAAACTCTTAAATCCTGATAAGGCTAAGTGATTTAGGACACTACAGTATTTAACTTCTTTCCACAAAAGAAAATACCATTTCCCTTCTGACATTGACAGAAACTGGAAATTCTTTCTCTTCCATACAGTAACACAATCTGCTCTAAAAAACATGCCCCAAACCTCTTAATTCCTTTTTACTTCAGTCTTTCCTACATCCTCTAAAATATTAACTTTCTGTCATCGAAAAATCTTTCACTTCCCTTCAACACTACTGTACATAATATTGCAAAGGCAAAGTGAACTCACTACAAATGGTATCAAAATGCAAATAATGAAGAAAAGTAATGAAGCTCATTAACAACCAAACAAACCCAACTCTACTTCAAATCAAAGTGCATCAGAGTGGTGAGGGCCCTGGTTCATGCTTAACTTTAGTATTACTATACTCCTTAATGAGCAAACATTTTTCTCACTAAACTCCTTTTGAACTAAAAATAAGTTGGTACAGGACTCTTGCATTTAGCCATGAAAATTAAACCTGAGAGAAACCAGTTCAAGCTACAAGTCAAATTAATAAGCATATAAACGTCTTAGGGAATATGTTTGGATAGGTAACAGTAGGTGCACTGGAGTAGGGGAGATAAGGTTCAAATCCCAGCTCACCCTTTACTAGCTGTCTGACCTCGGACAAGTAAATTCAGACTCTGTTCCTCAGTTTCCTTACCTGTAAAATGGAAATGGTACCTCTTATGGTAGCTACAAGGATTAAATAAAGGCACTAGGTTTTAAAGCACCCAGCACAATGACATATAGTAAGCACTGAAGAGAGCTATTACTATAATCCCTACATCACTGATAATGCAGCTCTTTAAGCTACGAGCTCCTTGGTACCACCGTCATGTTTTAAAGAGAAGGGTTACTATTCAATGGTCTATTTCTTTTTACCTCGTTATGTTCTGTAGCCAATTCTGAACACTGTGGACCGTTCTGAAGGATAAACGTGTTTTTCTCGAGGCAGAGCACTGTACTGGAAGACAATCTGCTTCCAGCATTGCGTGTGAATAAGAGGCAATGCTGTCTTTTAACCCGGACACCCGGGGTCGTGTGCCATCGGGACAGTCCACTCACCTCTCAGCAGCTTGTTTACGCCTAGACTGCGGGCGCCTAGTAAACGGCCACGTACTATCTGTGCCAACGCCAAGACACAGCGCACCTTCTCGGGCCAGACGCCGAGAAGCCGGCTGCGGGCTTCGGCTCGGACCTCCGACCTTGCGAAGCCCCGCGAGCACGCCCGCCCCAGCCACGCCCGCCGCGGCCGACCGCGCAGCCTTTACCCACAAAACCCTCAGAACCCTCGCAGGCCCTCCCAGCTCGCGCGAGCGGCACAGACCCACGAGGAAGCCACCCGTCGCACCACCACGGGTCTGGTTCCCTGCAACCAGGCCCCGGGCCGATGCTTTCCAGTGCTTCGGGGCTGGCGGGAGAGGTGTCAGTGGCTTCCGTCCGGAGGCCGCTCGCGGGCCGAGGCTCAGGTACCTTCCAGTCGGCCGAGCAGCGGTATCAGAGGCAGCACCTTCCCGACGGCGGCGGCGGCGGCGGTACTGCGGCGGCGGGCGGACGGGAAGGGCTGGCCACTGAGACGAGCCGGGGCCCCAGCTGGCCAGAGCGGCCTCACTGCGCCGCGGCTGGTGCTCCCCCTGGAGTCGGGCAGCCCTACGGCGGCTCTGCCAGCTCTGAATCAGAAACTCAGTGATTCCGCTGTGAACTAGGCAAAGTACCACAACTACGACGGGGGAGAAGAGAAAGACAACCGAAAGAGGTTTCATCGATTTGAGTCCAGGAGCATTTTGTATTTTTCACGTCGTTTTCTAAAGAAACATCCCACCCCTAAGCTAAATGCAGGCTTCAAAGGCAAGGACAGGTTTACCAAGAGCTGTGTAGGCATCAGTTTAATAGTTGCTGGCCTAATTTAGGTAAGTCTTCTCTATAATCCAAATTGATGTATTAGTAATAGCAACTACCGACTGGCTTCTTTAATTCTAAAATATGACCCTGAGCTTTTTTTCTAAAAGCGTTTGAATACTTACATTCCACTTTTTAGGATTCCCAGACGAAATGCAGCATGTGTCCAGCCCGAACTAAAAAGGTGGCAGGTCGTGGGAAGTTCATTTACTGGAGACTTTTTTTTTTTTTTTTTCAGTTTACCAACAGCTCCAGTCCTACAGCCAAGAAGACTTGCCCTGCACAGTGATCCTCCCTCCCCTAAATTCTAGCATACTCGCTCAGCCAAGCCACCCTCTAGGGGCTCTCCAGTCCTTCCATTCAATGGCTACTACTCAGTCTAACAGTTTGCTCCTGGAAATGTCATGTAAATGTTTAGGATTATTGTCAATTGAGAAAACCTCTATCAAATCTCTTTCACGTAAGAATAAGATTTCAGGGACTTCCCTGGTGGCACAGTGGTTAAGAATCCGCCTCCTAATTCAGGGGACACGGGTTTGAGCCATGGTCCGGGAAGATCCCGCATGCCACAGAGCAACTAAGCCCATGTGCCACAACTACTGAAGCCCGTGCACCACAACAAAGAGTAGCCCCTGCTGGCCGCAACTAGAGAAAGCCCACGCGCAGCAATGAAGACCCAACGCAGCCAAAAATAAATAAATTAATTTTTTAAAAAAAGATTTCAGGCATTTCACATTTTCTTGTGCAGTGACTAATCATAAATATTAAGTACTCTTTGAATTGATGACATTTATTAACCAATTTGTCATTGATGTCCTCCTTGAGGTTGTGTGTTAAGTTTATTATATCTTCATTGATGCCTGTAAATTGTGTCAAATCAGCAAAGAATTTCAGCCTTCTCCTAGTGTGTTCATACAGTTACCTCCTTTTCATTAATTGGTTTATCAAACAATCCAGGAGCCTGTTCATTACTTCTGTTCAAATGAATCTCTCCACCTTCATGAACTACTGCTTTTGTTTGATCTGAAAAAATGTAGAGACCGTTAAGTGTAAGCAGTGCTGCTTTCCTTCTGGAGGCTCTGAGAATCTGTTTCCTTGCCTTCTCTAGCTTCTAGAAGCCACCTACAATCCTTGGCTCATGTTCAATCCTTCCTCCATGTTCAAAATCAGCAGCTTAGCATCTTTTCAGCTCTCTGACCTCTGCTTCCAACCTTGCATCTTCTCTAACTTTGACCCTTTATAAGGACCCTTGGGTTATGTTGGGCACATCTGGATAATCCAGAACAGTCCCTCCATTTCAAGGTCTTTAATTTTAATCACATCTGCAAAGTCCTTTTTACCATGCAAGTTAACATGGCCACAGATTCTGGGGATTAGGACATGGACACCTTTAGGGGAATGTTATTCAGCCCACCACAAGGGCCCTGAAGCTTAAACTCCATTTCCTTCAGGTAAGTCTACCTTTTCTTCCTCATTACCAAAATCTGTTTGGTCCTGAGTTCTGATTGTGAGAGTTCCAACAGGGAGGAATACCTGTAATTATAACTGGGATACGTGTTATGAAGTAAAAGAAGAGAGATGTTATATGAGGGCAAACTGTCCAGGACGTAATTTAGATGGAAGAGCAGCAATGCCTTTGAATAAGTGATATTTGACTGAGATACACAGGATGAGGATTTAATTATACAACAAACAGTGGGTGTGTTTTGGACAGAGGGGACAGCATGTGTGGCCTGGGAATAGTAATGTCAGAAGGTCAGTGTGGCTGAATTGTGTCCCTGCCATCAAATCCTCAGCACCACCGCAATGAGTGGCACATAGTCGGTACTCAAGATTATTAGCTTCGCAGTTCTTAGCCCTGGCAGCACACTACAGTCACTACAGGACTTTAAAAATACCAACACCCTAGCTGAGACCAAGTCAGAATTGTTTGGAGGTGTGGCCCAACATCCATAGTTTTTAAAGCTGCTCAGAGAATTGTAATGTGCAGTCAGGGTCGAAAGCCACTGTGTCAGATACAACCACAGGAGGAAAGAATGAAAGAACGACAGAAAATATTTGCTTGGGGTAGGATTTTCTCTAAGGAGGTTTTCTTCTGTTTAAAGAAAAGAAGGGTTTTGGCCATCTTGATTATACATTCCTATTCAGTCTTAGAAAATGCAGAAAAGTCTTTCAGAAAGATTGTTAAAATACATAAGGTACAAGGATATACTGCACAACACGGGAATACAGCCAATATTTGATAAATAACATTTGTAATATAAATGGAGTATAACCTTTAAAATTTGTGAATCACTGTGTTGTACATCTGTAACATATATCAACAATTTTTTAAAAAGAAAAAAAAAACACTTCGTAATAGAACGCTTATCAGAAGAGACTCAGCGTGATTCAGCAACCACCCCACTATAACCAGTTGTCTCAGTAGAAAAGAGATGTGTTGGAAAGGAGAGGTGTTTAAAAAAACACACCATATCTACAAAGGAAAGGGCATTTCTTGGTTTTGAGCTCTATTTCCCAGAAGGCATTCCAGTTTTGGGTAGTACTAATGAATGACCATCGGAGGGAGACATGCTCCCAGAAAGCTTGGCTTTCCCCAGTCTCCTCCAGTCTACACCAGGCGAACAAGTATCAGGTGTTTTTAACAACACTGAGAACTCTCAAGGCATAACCATGGAGTAAGCAAGTCACAGGATTAGAGATAGGTAGCGTATATTTATACTATGCCAGAGTTTGGTTCATTTCAGTTCTCCAACATTTAAACCACCAGAAAAAAAATGAATCACGTATGTGTGTCAGGTATCGTATTTGCAAAACTAAGGAAAATTTTCCTTCAGCAGACAGTACAATTGGAAATGAAGTATTAAGCAGATCTTTCGGAAAGAGATCTCTTGTCTTTTGTTAATTGCAAAGAAAACATCATAGGTCTCCTCGAATTTCTGGAGTTAAAATAACAGCTAGACCCCTGGGGAAGAAGAAACGAGCTCGGCTACTTGCTGAAAACCCAATCTGTTATTTTTCTTTGCATTTACCCACACATGGCAGAATGACACAGGGTTTCACATATACGTTAGATGAAATAATGTATGTGATGGGAATGTATATAGTGCCTAGCCCTAGTTAACCTTCCCTTCCAAAAGTAAAGTAACTGATCGTTAGCAAGAGAATACCTTTTGCAAAGGTTTAAGCAAACGCATTGCTTTGCAAAGCCTTTAAATGTGACTGGTGAGAGGTGTGTTGAGTCAGGGAGTGAGAACATCTGTGTGACTCGATAATGGATTTATTGAGAACATCTGTGTGACGCGATAATGGATTTACTGCAGGCATTGCGTCTCACACAACTGGGAGAGGAGTCCAGGAAGTGAAGGTTTGGAAGGAGATACTGGAGGCTCAGATAAGAAGTTACAAACTTGTCTGCCTGAGGGGGCCCGCTGAAGTGGGGCCACAAAGGGGATCTTTAGGACCCGCTGCCTCTGTGCAGCCAGCTACTTCTGTGTGAGGCCCCCACCAAGCATCTGGTGGTGGGCCTGTGCTGTGTTGCTCAGCAGGGCTAGAAGGCAAGAAGAAGAGCTGGACATGAAGTGGAGGGGGACAAGGACATGCCAGAAACTGCCAGGACCTTGCCTTTCCATGTCACTGTATCTGATTGTGGAAAGACTGTCAGAAGATAACAGCCGCTGCCTTGCTCTGTCTCCCAATTCTCCTGGAAAGTCCTCCTTGTGCTAATTTTAAACTGGAATCATACCGGAGAGGGGACACTGGGAAACATAGTTCCCACATTAACCAAGTTGACCAAAAAAACAAAACAAAAGAAAACAAAAAAACAGCACACATATAGGCTCTTACAACTAATTTTGCAGATGAGAAAACTAAGGGCCACATAGTTAGGTAAATTGCCTAAACTCACATTACTATCTCAAAGCAGAAGCAAGCTCAGAATTTAAGTCAGAGGGGTTATCTTCCACTCCACTATCATGCCTCTCTCATCCTTTGTGGTACTTAAGTATTTCAAGAAAATGGTAGAAAAATTTCATGCATCACTTCTGAGTTCCCTTCCTAGGCTAAGAGTCTTTGAGTAGCCAGTGTACCATCACTAGGCATAAATCAGACTATCTTGCCCCGACATAGCCTGGGCATCTGGGTTACAGGGGCTCTTTAATGAGAAGTTATGCCTGTGGCCACCAGATCTCAAAATCATTGAGTAATGAGATACGAGCTATTAGGCATATGTGATGGATCGTCTTACTTGGGGTGGAGGATTATGGGAGAACTTGGATTCCAAACCACCTAAGAATTGATTGCCCAGACAGGACTGTTGCATATCATAGAAAACATCAATAAAAACTCTGCAAAGTGCCTAAGAAATTAGGATGTCCATATATTTGATCATTTCCTTTATACTTCAAAACAAGCACCAGAAACTCATAAAGTCAAAGGTATGTAAATTTTTTCAGAAACGGACAAGGAAAGGCAAAAGGAGATAACACGGGAAAGTCCAGGCTAGCTTTGCCTTTTTCTATTCCTTTCTGGCGCTGGGTTTCCTTTCTAACCCTTTAACATTCTCACTCCTTAGAAACCACGCTAGTTCAGGGTTTGTTACATCTGGCCAAAGAAAAGCTAAGGAAGGGTTCATACTGATCCCAGAAGGCTCTGAGATGTCTTCTTGATCCAGATAATGAGCAGTGTAGAAGATTCCAGCAATCTGTGTTGTTAAAGGGTCCGCTTCAGCCCTAGAATGACACTTAGCTCACCCCAGGGGCTCAAACCAAACTGAAATTTTAGGCTGAGAGGGATCTTACCTCTCATCTTACTCTCACAACAAACTCCTGGTGATCATTCAAACAGAAGCAAAGCACATCTTCCTAGTCTTGAAATATACTCCAGGAAGTGAATTTTATCAGAACGGGCCTCAATTCCACTCTCTTTCTCTCAAAACACTGATCCTGTGATTTCATTTTCATCTTCACAAAATTTTGATGCCAAAGTCAAGATAAAGTCCAAGCCTATTCTACTTTGACAATTATTTTCTGCAAACATGACTGGACTAAAGCATCTTTTGACCAACAAGAAAGGAAACTTCTGACATTTTTATAGGGAAAAAGAGGTGGAAAAGTCATACAAATTGCTCTTAGCCTATGCATTTGTTTTTAGGCAAACAGAATGAGAAAAGACTTACAAATGATTTTATTTCTTAAAAACCCCAAAAATGTATTTTACATGTTTACCTTCCAATCTCACAAGGTACATTAAAAAAAAAACAAATGGATTTAGTTACTTTTTGTGTTTGTTTTTGTTTTGTTAATCATCTAGCAGGATTTTGTAAGTCCTAGGTAAGGAACTTTGCAATAGGGCAGTAAGGTTTTAGAATTTGTCTTCAGTGAATTCACTACCTAAGATCTCAGCCTATCTTCACTGTAATCTCCAGACTGCATGTCCCCTGTTTTAATTTTGACAAATGAAAAGGAAAAAGAGGAGATGAGGTAAGAAAAAGGGGAAAAAAGAACATCTGTGATACAGACAACCCATAGTTAATTGCAAAAGACTAATATTTACATACATAATGGATATATATTCAGTTACCTGTAAACATCTTAGGTTTAACCACTGTGGTACGTGTTCAGTCAATTACATGAAAATAAACTCTGATGTACAATCTTCCTATTTTCTTCCTTAATGTGGTGCTATACAAGTGATGGGAGTAGAACTGCATTCCCTCTGAACATAAGGATGTGTACTTGTTGGCCTAGTGCTTCTGGAAAGCATGAAGCTCCACCAGCTCTTGTGAAGCAAAATCCGGGAATCAACTCTACGATTAATTGATTTTTGAATAAAACTCGTCTCCAAGTTGTTGATTTTTGCAACATATATGTTTAATAACTGCCATTTCACTTGTCTTACTCATCATTTTTGTTCTGACCTTCCCTTGATTGGGACCCCAAAGTAGTAGATTTACATCATCTCTTCCTCTGCTCACTAGACCCCATTCCAAAGGATTGGAGCTCCTCAGAAATTCCACAGGGACCAGTTTCTAGTGAGAATAAGAGCATGCATGTGCACAGCAAAGCCAACTCAGACTTTTCAGTCTGCTGCTCCGAACGCTTCCACCCCAGGCAACTGCTGTACCACAGACCCCATCAAATATGTGCTCATGTGGACAGTTGGAAAACCCATTAGGAAGTACAGCCAACTCTGTGTTCCCACATTTCCAGGAGAGAAACCACATTTGGTGCAAGAGCAGTGCAAAACCACTAGGGTCAGTGCCTTTAAATCAACTGAATGTCTAACCTCTTCTAAAATATTATACAGGCAAAGTCCATATGGTTCGCTAAAGACTACCCTACAAAATGTACATAGGCTGGGGCTACACCAAAGACCCAAACCCACTACGTATTTTTTCTATAGCTCTTATCTAATTTTTCTTATTTGGAAAATTGTTATACAAATGATTTGCTTATTAAGAACACTAACAAATAGCTATTATAAAGCAACTTATAAGTACAATTATAGCTCAATAAAGTGGGGGGAAAGTACAATTAGAAGACTGAAAAGCCATCTTCTAAGGGATTATTAGTTTGCCATACTTTTTCTAAGTTAACTCAGCACATCTTTTTTGGGGGTGTTATGAGCCAGCAAAATGTACCTAACTTTTTCTGGACATTTTTTTCTGGGATCACCGATGGCAGGATTGAGAGCTTCCTCATGAAGGAGAGAATCGCTTTCTACTCCATCTCCTCCCTGAGTCCACATGGGCCCCTCCTTGAGCCTGCCTGTGCACCATTGCCCACACACTGCAGGGGGGATGGCCAGAAAGCACCTGGAGAAGTAGCTGCCTCCATGTGGAGTTTTCTTTCATTCTGTATTTTAGGGTCATTTTGGCCATTATTTTCCCACTGAGGCTTGTAACCTATTTGGTTTTCTGCAAATTAAGATGCCTTAGCTCTTCTTAAAATCGCTCTGAGGGGGAACGTAAGGTAATTTCTAGTTTACATATTTCACATAAAATTTGCTTCCCGATTGTCCACATGGGGACGTGTGCAAGCCGTAAGCTCACCACATCCTGGCGGCTTTGGCAAGCACATCAGGTCTTCAAACAAAGCCCGCACGTGCTTCCCTCTGTGGGACGCAGAGGCTCGGACCTCCGGGCCTAACTACAGTTTAATCAGCTCTGTCCTTTTTTTTCTCATAATTATTTTTGTGAAATTTTGAAACCCAAGTGTGTTTGCCCACGGGCAGAGTGCTTATGACAGTTATTTTAGGAGTTTAAACCTCAGTAGAAACAAATGCATATGTCTACGCATGGAGAGAAGTGATGTTGGTGAATGTAGATGTAGCAGGAGAAAATCTGGCTGAGTGGGGACCGTGAGGAGTGAACCTATAGATTAAACCATACGTTAATTTGCAAAGCCACATCACACCCCTTATGAGTTACTTGAAGGAATTCAACAGTTGCCTACCTTTATAACCCATGCCCTGCATGATGTCTTCTCCCTTGCTGGATGGTTGTGCTGTTGGGAAGGTCCTGACCCAGCAACACCACCTGAAGAGTGAAGGCATCACCCCCAGCAGAGACGGGGTCTCACTCTCCATCTTCTCTCGTCACCTGCAGCAGGGCAGGACACTCTGACAGGGGGAGCTTAGGCTTTTTACTCAACGATGAAGTGCTTCGATCCACAAGTGATTCAAACTCCCAATGCCGTCTAGAGAAAGATAGGCCCAGTAACCCCCAAAGGGGCTTACAGCCCCTTCTTCTCTTGCATAGCTGCTGAGGAATTTTATTTTCTGCTGTCTCAGTTCCTTTATTCTTCATGTTGTATACTGTGGAATGTACTTCACCACTTGTATTTTTCTTCACTTGTATTATTATGATATTCATGATCATCTCCATGTCTTGGAAAAAATCTATTAAATTCAATGTTTCAATTTTTGCCATCTTCAAATGGGGATAAATCGCTCTATTATATTATAGGGATGCTGCAGTCGTGTACGCATATATACTGATCTCTCTTTCCTCTTATCTCCTAATCACTCCCTTAATCTCAAACTTTGCTACAGCACAGTTGCTTATCCTTACCTAAACACCGTATTCACTCTCCCATCAGTGTCTATGCTTTCCTTTTACGTGTGTGCCCTCATCTCTGCCTCTACTTGTCTCTACTCTTTCTTCAACTTTCCTCTTCCCCTCAGGCCTTCCTGACTCACCCCACCCACCAACTTCCTGTGACACACAGGTCCACACTACACATTGGACACCTACTCCATGCTGTCTTGGATTACTCGCAATTATGTATCAAGTTGCAACATATGAAATGGGTAACATTCAACTATTTTTGACCTACAAAACAGCAGTTACATATGGTTCCATCTAATATATGCATCTTCACACCCCAAATACAAATTCTCTTTGCATTCCTAGGGTCTTCAATAGATCCTTATACGGTGTAGGCATTTGCCATTAAGTAGAAGTAGACTTTGACTATTCCTAAACTGGCAAAATAGAGGATAAGCTTCTATTTTAATCTGAAAATGCATCCTAGCCCATTAATGCACCCACCACGGGTGAGCTGGGATGTTTATGATTCCCCCTTGCAAAAATGTCCCACTACAGCCTAAAATATAAATATAAAACTTTACGGCACTAGAAGTTATGGCTAGAGACATTGCTTTATAAATATTATAGGGCTTTAATAGATTCTACACTTCAAAAAATGATTCACAGAATCTTCATCAATAAATTCTATGTTCACTGGAATATATTTCATATTTATTATATAATTACACAGCCCAGTTAGAAAAGAACATTATAATATCACACTTTACCTAATTACATTGATTCCTCTGTCCCTCTCCCTTACTGCAATCTTAGTTCTATATATAATTCTATTCTATAATTCTATTAATTAATGATGAACTGAAACTGAATAAGAAAAAGTCTAGAGAAAAAGTATACATAGCTTTAAAGCTAAGGTATCTGATATCAAGTGCAGGGCCCCATTGGTTTCCAAAATAAAAATATTCAAAATAGTGTCATGACTATTGAACTGATTTCAGTATTCTAAGAACAGAATACAACTACAACAGTGGAGAAACAGAGAACTGGGCAGCCTGTTACTTTGAGTACATCCATATCGGTAGGCTCAGAATTATATAAGGAAACAAATCGGTATTTCATCAACTCCTTGCTCTGGTGATGAATTAGTGAAGTCCAGATTTCTTTTTCAATGATTCCATTTCTTAGAGCTACAGCTGATGAGTCATGTCCTCAGATCTTAACCCAAAATGCATTTTTAGTGTTTTATATTAAGCCTTTCATTCATGCAATATCAGAACATATAAAAGGTTTCATGAAGCCAGGTAAATATCTATTTTAGGAGGGAAAAAAACCCAATGAGCTTTGTACTAATTGGTTCAGATTTGCCATTTGTCATATATAAGTCACTGAAAACAAACTATATAACTTCGTTTTGCATTTCCTTTTAATCTAGAGATGAGCAGAGTTCTGAAGTAGTCTTGATGAATATGGTCCATCTTAATGTGAAAAAAATGGGAAGGAGTCACATTTCTTCCACTGGTGGTAGGAAGCCTACTTTCAACCCCCAAGCTCTCTCATGGTCAAGACAGCCTTTGAGAACATTTAAAAGAGTTAGACTTTCTCTTCAAAGACCTTCTTCCTTTATGGTCCCCAAACCACAGTCAACTCCAGCTGTCTTAATCTTGCTTTTTCTTGGCAGAAAACTAGAATAGTCTTTCTGTTACGAAGTAAACGGAGAGGTTAGAAATATATAGGAGAGGAAATAATTTCCATAACAACAATAATAGTTAAAAAGCCAAAGTTTAAAATAATATAAAAAAGGCAACTAAAAGGTTGTATCTGTTAAGCACTGGTTGTCTTAAATGGTTTTATCGTGTAGAAGCTTTGTTTCCGAGGTAGGTATACATCTGTTAGTGCTGGGAGTGCTTCCTACCGGTATGGAGAGGTACGCATGTCCAGAGCACCTTTCCAGGCACTGGGATCTCTCCAGGTAACACTTGAACTCTGCCTCTCTTGTCTTTTTCCCCTCTCTTAAAGACACGTGACTTTCAATTGTTAACTTCACCCAAAACCTTTAGTGCACATCCCACACAAAGTTTTAAAAAGCATTATAGTTATTTTAAAATATTTTAAGAAGTTATGATTGCTGCAAACCTTCAGTAAGTGAACAGTTAGCTTTCAGTGTTTATAAAATCTCTAAGACAGGGCCATGGAGAGTGGGCTTTGGCCCTGGTGAAATAAATGTGTGGCAGCTCACCAGGCAGAGCAGCTAAAATTTTTTTTTCTCTGAGAGATTTGTCTTGATAGAGAGGCCCCATGGCAGAGTGGTTAAAGGAACAAATAAACTTTATTTGTTAAATAACAAATAAAGACTGCTTGGGTACAGATACTAACTCCGTCATTTACCAGCTGTGTGACCTTGGGCAAGTTACTTAACCTTTCTGTGTTTTCAGTTACCTTGGCTACAAACCAAGGATAATAACAATACTTGGGTTGCTGTGAAGATTAAATGAGTTATATGTGTAAAGTAATTATAACAGTGCCTAGCTCAGGATAAGCTCTCTATAAACGTTGGCTAAAATAAGTTGGAATTCAATATAATTGGACGCCAGGCCCCCTTCCGACATGCTGGCCCTGCTCAGAGCATGAGGGAGGTTTGCCTGCTTCAGCATTGCTGCTCACCCATGCTGACTATTGTGTTGTCTGTTGTTCTAGGACAGCGGCTCTCAAACTCAAACATGCATCAGACTCAACTGGAGGGCTTGCTAAATACTGATTTCTGGCCCCCAACCCCAGAGTTTCTGATCCAGTAAGTTGGGGGTCTGAGAATTTGAATTTCTAGTAAGTTCCCAAGTGGAGGGTCTAGGGACTCCACTCTGAGAACCACTGTTTTAGGATAATAGTTCCAATCCTGGCCGTACTTTAGACCACGTGGGGAGCTTTAAAAAATTCTGCTGCCAGGCCCCTCAGATCAGGTAAATCAGAATCTTTGCGGGTGCGGCCCAGCCATCATTAGGTTTTCGAGCTCTCCAGGTGATAACAATATGCAGCCAAGGTTGAGAACCACGGCTCTATGCCATCACTCTGCTGCCGAAATGGATTACAGATAAAGAAGCTGAAGCGTGGTGCAGTGTTTCCCACTGGAGTTCTTGCTACAAATGCTGATTTACTGAATCCATCTTTGGGGTTGAGGCCCAGGAATTTGCATTTCAGTAAGCACCCCAAGAGTCCTTATACACATTTAGTCTTTTGAGCTGCCTGAAGACACACAGCCAGTAATTGGTGGAGTTCTCACCTCCTGTCTCTGATGTAAGCAGCCAGAAATGCTGTTATTATGTAGGAGAGACAGCTCTGCACTTACTCTGTTTTTGAAACTTTTCTCTGAGCTCATTCACTCAAGGAAGGACCTTATATATTTATAAATACTGTACTTATATACTATCTTTATATACACAGCAGACTCTGTGACAGGAGCTGAACCAATAATAAATCTCCCATTCAAATGCTACTTAGAGGCTACCTTTATTTTGTTCACCCACACTAGGATTTGAACCTTGAAAGGAAGAGTTAGGTTAAGGGCGCGGCTCTGGAATCAGACTGCCTGCTTCCTCCTACCATTGATAACTGTACAACCTGGAGCAAGCCACCTAACTCTCTGTGCCCCAATTTCCTCAACTGATTTGCAGGATCATGGTAAGGATAAATGCATTAATCCACAGAAAAGTGCTTCGAACAGTGCCTGGCAATGAGTGTCTATTAATGCTTTCTATTATGATATTTATTGTTATTCTTATCTGCACAGTAGACCTAAATGCTTGAAAAAGTAGTTTATAAACTTAAAAGTTCTTTTATACAGAGTTCACGGCAGAAAGTCGATGAAACTAAAATATACAAACTAGAAAGAGGATTTTTTAAAAAAATGTATGGAGTGTAGAAGAAAATTACTAAAGAATTTTGTATGCTTCTTGGAAGTTTTCTATATATAAATTCAGGAAAGTATTTCTCCTCTCCCAACTGGATGCCATGGTAAAAAAACACTATTTCTATGATGGTTGTCCAATTGGACCAGCCTATATGGAGGAGCTTCTGTGAAAGACAATTCTGGCTTAACCTTAAAAGTAGAATGACTGGTTACTTAAAGGGGAAAAACGGGCAGATTTATCAGAATTATAATATATCCATTACATAATTTTACTCACAGACCTGGCTTTGTTGACTGTGGTGTTTTTTACTTTTGCCTTGTTCTGGAACTTCAATCTGCTAAACAGATTAGTGAAATGTCAGTCAGCACAGCCGGAGAAGTGAGCACACAAATAATCTATTTAACCAGCACATTTCTCCTTCCACAATAATCCTCTTAATGGTCCCAAAGGCTGCCAGTCAGCAGGACACCTGCTCATCATCTGCACAGGCCCCCTTCGTTTGCAAGTATCTCAGCGTTACAGAAATTGAGTCCCCAAAAGTGAAGTGAAGCTTCATGTTTAACATTGGTGGCTGCCTGTGGATTTTGTGATTTAACACAGCTTTTAAAAGGACTTCACACGAAATGAACTCCTAAATCCAGAAATAATCCACGGAGCTCCAATCCATATGCTGAACCAAAGCCAGATGGGGCTTTGATTAATCAAAAGGCATCATTAATCAAGGGAAGAATCAAACCAAAGTTTAAAATACTTGAATATATCTCATGCACATAAGGTAAACTTAATATAACGGTCAGGGACCCAGCAGAAAACAGATGGCCCACTCCTGGAGTAACTGAGGGGAGTTTCTAAAAGAAACTGCCTAATGGAGGTGTGGGGAGGATTCAAGTGAATCCGTGACGGGGTGTGGGAGCCCTCAGAGGCTATCAGTGAGGGGCTAGGGAGGGTGGGAGTAATCCTTACTGCTTCTAGGCCTGAAGGGGCGAGGGCAGCAGCTGGTACTGGAACCAGAGTGGCCGTAGCAGCAGGGAGGAGAGGTCACCTACAGGAGCTGCGGCCCTCAACAGAGGGCCGGGCCAACCCCAGAGACCCAGCTGGGACAGAGTTGGAGAAATAAATACCCCAGTCTGCATTTTCTCCCACTCTCCAACCTCACTGGGTTTCCCCCTGGGTGACACCGGTCAGAGGCTGGAGGTCAGAGGGCAAGGTCACAGCACACAAAGGTCAGTCTCCTAGCCAGGGTTTAGGGAAAGTGCTCTTAGACTCTCCTTATAGAAAAAGAAAAGAACTGCTATTAAACAACTATGCATTATGTGCGTATCTCAACTTATCATTCTATAATCCTGAATGTTTCTGTACTAATTGCCTTTCTCCTTCAACAAATAAACTTCTTAACACTGGATTCTCAGTTTCTAGCCACTGTATGGTAAATATAGGCATGGGTAAATGATAGAATGAGGGGGTGAATTAACTAAGTTATTTTTTTATTTTTTATTTTTTTTGTGGTACGCGGGCCTCTCACTCTTCTGGCCTCTCCCATTGCGGAGCACAGGCTCCGGACGCGCAGGCTCAGTGGCCATGGCTCACGGACCCAGCCGCTCCGCGGCACGTGGGATCCTCCCGGACCGGGGCACGAACCTGTGTCCCCTGCATTGGCAGGCGGACTCTCAACCACTGCGCCACCAGGGAAGCCCCTAAGTTGTTTATTATTGCTTATTATTCATGAGACTATAGAGTAGGACATTAAAAATAAGTGGGATCAATAACATGACACTGCAAAAGAGCATTATCTTTTAACTTAATTTTGCCATAAAATACATTGCTTTGAAGGTGATATGTAGGACTTCCTTTAGGTTAATATTCTCAACAGAGATAGTTATATAGTTGAAGCCTATCTCAATAGTTGAAAAAAATCATTATTAGGTGTTGGCAAATAGGAAATTAATGTTCTGATATCTTATGTGTTTCATTATTATTATTTTACGATATTACATTATAGTTTGTAAGTAGTCTTGTGCGACGAAATACAGAAGTTGGGAGAAACCTCCCCAAATTTTTCTCTCTCCTAGTCTCCTTCCCTTCCCCCTCCCCATGTAGAAATGAAATAAAATAGAACCCACTACAAATGTTAAGCAATTTCTGATATAATCAGTTTCCTTGACTTATTTCAATAGGCTTTATATATTTTATATACTGGGGTAATCAAGTTGGGGGGAAAAGGTAATCCTTTTTTCCTAATGCAGTATTCCTGCACTCTCTCTCATCAACAGAATTTCTGTTAATAATATAACCTTCATTCCTGCACAGTAACTTCCCCCAGCTCTCTAAAACTTTGTCCTCCTGCTGTGCTCAGACCATTCTTGTGATGACTGTAATGTCAGTACATTTTCTGTTTTCTGAACTGGACCAGCGATGCAAAGGCTACCATTCTTGGGACATCAGGCACTGCCCTTGGTGTTTTCCCTTCTCATCACATAGCAGAAGCACACTTCAAAGCACCCATCTCTGAACCGAGTGGCCTTTTACATAGTCTGATCTTGCCCCAAATGAAAGAGGAGTGGAGAGAGAAATATTTACGGCAATGGTAGTTGGGGAGGGGATGGGAGGTATGAGGCAAGCTGGAATCAGAATGCTACCTGTTCTTTGCCATTTTTTGGAAAACCAATTTAGAGATTCAGACCCACTGAAGATGGTAGAGCAGAAAGGTCTCTGGTGACATCATGGAGTCACCATCCCAGCCCCAGACTGCCTACTTCTTGGCTTCTTTTAGATGAGAGAGAAACAAACTTTAATTTTGTCCAAGACACTTATTTTGTCTTTTGTTTTTTGTTACAGGAAGCCAAATCTACTCCTAACTAATAGACTTTATTTTCAAATAAAATAATCCTTTAACTCTGTTCTAGTTACAAGTAGCAAATATTTTAAAAAAAATTTAGGTTTCTGTGTAGGAGCATAGCTCTAAGAAAAATGTTACACTTCTTTTTCCCTTTCTGGTTTTCAGTGAATACTGTCTGAAGAATTTAACGTGTTTTTTGTTGCGTGTTTACATTTTTCTTTAGTGCATTTGTTTGACTTCAAATTTTAATGATCTCTTCATAAATGATTCAAGTCTTACCTTTGAAAGCATTGCTTAAAGCTAACTAAGCTAATTAACTTTGTTAGCACTAAATTTTTTCTTTCACTCCTTCCTTCTCACCAGGATAAAACAGTACTATTTAATCTCCCTAGGGACCATCTGCTTTATTTCTGGGGCTCATTTGGTTACAGTTTTCTTAATTTCTCTTTCCCTCCCCAGATTCTTCACAATTATCAAAATCTTAGAATTTATTCTGCCTTGCATATTAGAGACCTCTGTATCTTAGTCCATACAAGCCTTCTATAAGCAATAGGTGTCAGTTCAGATGTTATGTGTTTACCTAGAAAATGAGTGAATGTCACAGTCAAACATTTATATGGCTACTTTAAGCTCTATAAAATGACTTGTTCTCATCAATTGTGCTTTGTGAGGAGGTCTAGAACTTAGTCGAAGTTCAAACAGCTGATCTGTCTGTTCTCTTTCCCTTCCAGGGTCCCATTCTACCCAGGGGTTTGTAGATGAAATTCCAGAGTAAAATGTGTACTATTCCTACAACATCCAATTTTCAAGAGGAAGGGTCTTAACTTTTCTTTCTAAGAACCAAAATAAGGGAAGAAATAAAGAATTCATGGAAATAAAACTTGAGTATTTGGATAAAGCAGTACAAGTTTTATTGACTACCATGCCGATTTTGCTGTCAGCCACTGGGATAACTATAGATTTTAATTTGCGTGCAAATCTAAGGAATGTGGTAGCGTGCTTGTTTTTCTTTAAAACTTTAAATAGACTACTACCTTCTCCTATTATAGAGCAAACTCTTTTGCTATTCACTGTACAAGTATTTCCTGCATCAAATAGCTTACACTTTACTGAACCACATTTGAGAGTACCTTTCCCTTTTAATGGGGCTACTTTAATTACTTTTCTCTCTCTGTCTCTCTGTATTTGTCTCTCTCTCTCCCTACATATATATATATACACACACATATGTATAATGACATGATACATTTGTTTATACATATTTATCATATATATATGTAAATATGTAAATTGGAGCCTAAGAGGGTCCATCCTGCCTAGGAGGTTAGATTTTATTACTCTTTGAAAAAGAGCATCCTTGGGACTTCCCTCATGGCACAGTGGTTAAGAATCCACCTGCCAATGCAGGGGACACAGGTTCAATCCCTGGTCCAGGAAGATCGCACACACCATGGAGCAACTAAGCCTGTGTGCCACAATTACTGAGCCTGTACTCTAGAGCCCACAAGCCACACCTACTGAGACTGCGCACCACAACTACTGAAGCCTGTGCACTCTAGGGCCTGTGTGCCGCAACTACTGAGCCAGTGTGCTGCAACTACTGAAGCTCATGTGTCTACAGCCTGTGTTCTGCAACAAGAAAAGCCACCACAATGAGAAGCCCGCGCACCACAATGAAGAGTAGCCCCCACTAGCTGCAACTAGAGAAAGCCCATGTGCAGCAACAAAGACCCAACACAGCCAAAAAAAGAAAAAAAAAAAAAAGACACGTTCTTAATTTTAAAAAAAAAGCATCCTTGATTCTTTCATTGCTTTGATTTGCTACTTTCTAGCACATTTTGAAGTGTTCGAACACCAAGGGGCAGTGAATTTTATCTTCCCTGGGAAAATATTTTCAGTTCTAGAAGAAAGAGAAATAAGTATAAAATGCAAGTTTTTTCTTAGAAAAAAGCTGCTAAGTCAAGTAAAGATCAATGTTAAACTAACGGTATTATTCACCCTTTAATAAAACACTAAAATTAAATGAAAACATTAGGGGAAGTTTTCAAATATTTTCTGTTGTATTTTTAAACACCAGTGTACTATTCTGCAAGAGAATTATGTTTATAAATGTCAACCAAGCATTAGTATTTGTAATCATTTTAAATTTAGAACCAAACTGTACTATCTTATTTGGGACAAGCTTTTTAATGATGGTGACAAGGCAAGTAGAAAGTTTAAAATCTCAGGAACTCTCTTTATAGCACCAACACTTTTAGTGAGTAATTAGGCCTTTATTGAAGAGATGAAGACTAGAAAAAGTAAATTTTACACTGAGGAAAAATTATAGCCTTGAGAGCTTCTTTTACTCAATGGCTTCTCCAAACTGCTAAAGGCATTTTAATTTGGCACAGTGGAAGTATTAAGAGGCTGTGGGTTCTTTCTAGAGATAAAACTGCAGAGCTTATGTAAGCTCATCGCTGCTGTGTTAAAGACCTCTTAAGATCCTGTCTTTATGATGTTGCTTTTGTGGTAAATCTGGAGTCTTCCGTTTGGGGGAAGGCAGAAATACAAGGATACAGAGTAGAGGATTAGAGAGTTCTCAGCAATCCAAGGACGACTTCTCCTTGGAAAAAATGGCTTGCATTCTGAAGACTGAGCTCCCAGAAGGCAGAGAAGCTCACTTCTGGGCAGTTGGGCTCTTCCCTTGAGGACCAGACTTGCTGGCCCAGGGAATTCATCAGTGTAGTTTAGTGTCAGCTGATGGTGGAAATAAAGTGAAACATATACACAGATAAGAGCACTTACCATTTCTGGATTCTCTGCAGCTTGCTTTACCATCTTTTCTGAGATCATCTTTTTCAAGCAGCTACTCAGCAAAAAAGCCTAAGAGACCCAGAAATAAAGAACTCTCTCAATTGAAGAGACCCTCATTCTCTTCCTTCCCTCTTCATACAGCAAAGCAGATTTTGTGCTCTGCCCTACAGCAGTATGCTTTTAAGCATTTAGAGTTCTTCTTTAACTTTCATTAATTTGCATAAGATATAATTAGCAAATAACCATAAATTTTCTCAATTACATGGATATATTCGCAGTGATTTTTTTAAAAGGTAGATTAAAAATGACCAGGATCTCATTATTAATCTTTTTCCCTTTCAAAACTCCCCCCTTACATCCCATTTTTTTCCCCATTACTTTGTAAACAGCTCATGTCTTATGAGCAACAAATAATAAAAACTGCTCATAATTGCAATCAAATCAACGGATGATGGTCAATTTTATATTTAACTGTATGCATAATGACTGAGGGACCTATTATTAGGCATGCATACTAACCTGTTTGAAAGAATGTATGAGTACCTTATGGCTTTTACTGAACTAAAGACAAAATTAGTTGTTTTCCTTAATTTTAAATTTTCTGGTATTCTTAATCGTTCACTGTCAAGATTGTCCGTTGCCGCCAACATCACCTGGAGCTTTTATCGCTGGCTCATCACTGTTAGTGCCAAGACACACATGTCATCCTTCTTGCTGCACAGAAGCCGGGGCTAAGATTCCCTGTGATTTTCCCATTTGCTCCTTTCCCACAAATCCTTTTTTTGCCCTCTTTTATCTTCTCTCAACTCTTGGCTTGTTCTTTTCTTATTCAGCCCGACTGAGGTTTGAGACAACCGAAGCTCAAAGCTTGAGACTATAGCACTTTAGTATAAATTTGTGCTCAAGGATGGTCACTGAACAGGGTGGCTGGGGACTGGGGAAATGAGGGAGAGGAGGAGCGGGGAGAGGGAGAAAAAACTCAGCTAGGGGTGGTAGCCAATATACAAAACCCTTGGAGGACAGGACATAGAAAGCAGAATTAGAGGGCGACTGGGCTACAGAGAGGGAGGATTCCAAAGTTTTGCAGGACTGTAGAGCATGATGGGTTGCATTTTATTCAAGGGGAGAGAAAGGAGGGAAGGGAAGAGAAAGGACTGACACCAACAAGAAAAAGAGTCACAGATGTGGGGTTTATACACAGAAACAAAATTTGCCTTCCTGTTTTAGCTGAAAACTAACCCTGTTTATCTGTGCATATATGTAATCTATGCAAAACCAGGGTACGACATAGTTAAACAACAAAGTCTGAGCTGATGCAGCTAGGAAGAGTGTATAGTGGTGTCTCACAAGGTGGGGACTGATTCCATACTCCTATACAAAGTTACAGAGGTATGTAGGTTGGGATTCTGCTATAAGCCAGGTAAGGCTTATTAAATATGAAGGGACTGAGCTTCCGTTTAAAGGGCTAAGGAACGATTTGGGCCCCAGCCCTCTTTTGTATTTGCAAGGCACACAAGCCACATTTCTGTCTTTTGCAGAAGTAGCCCTTGGGTGCATATCAAAAAACCCACACTCCAAAGGAAATAAGACCTTACCAGGAATCCTTTAAAAGAATGTTTATTGCACCTCTCTATAGTGGCTTAAACTCATTTGCCTCGGACTAGATTAAAAGACCAAAATAAAATTTAACTACTGCACATAACATTCTAGCGGAAGGGCGTGGTTTCACTGCCAAAATCTCTCTGTGTCTCTCCACGTGACTGCAGATCTCGCCTCAGCAAACCATCCTATCATTTCCCTAAGAATGTCTTCTATTCAAGGTGAACCTGGGGAGACATTTCTTTAACCTAGGATGTTGGTTTAGTACTTTGTGTTTTTCAGAGGATGTTGATATCTATTATCTCCTGATCAACACTGTACCAGTAGGAAGTTGAAAGGGAGCTTTGTGCCTGAGACCAGAATGCTCCATGGAACACAGAAGTGAGTATGATCACCAGGGACTCAAGTTGAATATAATGTTGATGCAAAGATTACTTTGATATTTTGGTTTCATTTTAGAACTTTTGTAGTTTTAACTCCAAATTGAAATAGTTTATCTCGGTAAAAAGAATTTTCAATTGGATTTGGCATTTAGAAAATTCGATTTTTTAATGGATTTTTAATTTCAATTATTTCAAATTTACTTCAAATTTAATTACTGCTACCCAACAGCCATTGTTCCTTCTTCCCTCATAACAGAACACTGATTTTGGAAGTACCCAGCTCTAGGCAGTGATGCTTATTCTAAACTGATCATGAATCCAGTTCCCCTATGCTAAATGCTTGATTCCCAGACTCCCTTGCAGCTAGGAGTGCTCATGTGACCCAGTTCCAGCCAATGAGACAAAATGGAAAGTCTAATGGGGGGCTTCTGGGGTAAGGCTTTTGCTTCCCAGATAAAAGGGGTAGCTTTTATCCACTTGGAAAATGCCAAAAGAATTATAGATATGCCAATCATTTGCCTCCAGTATTCTTATTAAATGAGATGACAAATATCTGTATTGTCTAAGCCAGGGGTTGGCAAACAAATCTAGCCACCCCACCTCTTTTTATAAATAAAGTTTTATTGAAACACCCATTCGTTCATGTATTGTCTGTGGCTGCTTTTGTGCTACAATAGAGTTGAGTAGTTGCAACAGCAGCCTTATGAACCTCAAAACCTAAAATATTTACCAACTGGTTCTTTGAGAAAAAGTTTACTGACCCATGGTCTAAGTCACTGCTAGTTGAGTCTTCTGTTACTTGGTAACTAAATTCATTTCTAACTGACATGAAAGCTTTGGTGACTAGTAAAATAAAATAAAATGAAACCAAACAAAATAAATGACATCACAGGCTCAAAAGAGCATGTGTAGCATACTCTAGTACTCTGCTCCAGTTGGGTTAGGGTAATGTGCTTTGTCCACCCCAGAGTGCAAGAAAGCATTTTAGCACAGAAGGTTTTCCTGCTCTGCCCTAAGAACTTACCTGTTTGGTGTAAATAACAAACCACTGCCAGTGACTATCCTCACTATATTGAAATCTGAACTCTAAGTTCTGGTTGAGAGTTTGCTGGGGTCCATCTGTATCCAGCAGAGTCCCCTACAAAGGAAAAGATATTATTTGATATTCAGTAGAAATGTAAGTGGCTATTATGTGCTGGGCAAAATATCAAAACAAGTGAGACTATTCCTATTCTCAAGAAACTATAAATATCAATCTATTTGGGAGCCATTAAAATAAATCATAATAGTGTAATATAATAAGTATCAATATTATAAGGGAAATGAATACAGGTCTACGGAAGTAAATAGGATGGACACCTAATCCAAACTAGGATGTAAAGGAAGGCTGGCGGAGGCTGGGGGCGGGGGGAGGGGGCAGTGTTATTCAAGCAGAAGTAGAAATTATCCAAGTTTGTTGTATGTTTTTTGGGGGGGAAGCGAGGTGATGGTGACAAGTGGTTCCTGGTAGAAGAAAGAACAAGTGCAAATGCACTGAGGCCTGAGGGAACCTGGCACACTGGAGTGTGGCTGAAACACAGACTGTGAGGCATGGGAGGTGGTGAGAAAAGGGGCTTAGAGAAGCAGGGTAGGGCCAGATCCTGAAAGCCTGGAGAAAGCCCCTGTGGTTTTTGCTATACAGCATCTACCCCTTTCTCTTCTAGTACTGGAGTTTCAAATTCCCTTGGGAAAAATGTCCCTCTTCGCTGTGGCTCTCTAGGTAGGACTGTCAGGAAATGCTGCCCTCCTGGAGGGTGGCACATGTATTGCATGGTTTATGAATTATATCTCACTAAAACTGTTACAAAGGAAGAGAATGATGGTGTGGTATTGGTGGAGGGATAGACACAAAGATCAGTGGAACAGAGCAGAGAATCCAGAAATAAACCCACACAAATGTGCACAACTGATTTTTGACAAAGGTACAAAAGCAGTTCAACTGAGAAAAGATAGTCTTTTCAACAAGTGGTGCTGGAGCAATTGGACTTCCATAGGCAAAAAAAGGGAACCATGTTCTAAATTTCACACCCTATATGCAGATTAACTCAAAATGGGTCATGGACTTAAATGTATAACCTATAACTATACAACTTTTAGGAAAAAAAAAACAACAAAAAAACCCCGGGAAAAAAATCCTTCAGGATTTAGGGTTTGGTAAAGAATTCTTAGACTTGACACCAGAAACACAATAAAATAAACAGATGAATTAGACTTCATCAAAATTAAAATCTTGTGCTCTGCAAAAGGCCCTATTAAGAAAATGAAAAACTGCAAAGTGAAAGAAAATATTTGCAAACCACATATCCAACAAAGGACTAGTATCTAGAATAAATTTAAGTACTCGCAAAACTCAACAGTAAACAAACAATCCAATTGGAAAATGAGTGAAAGATATGAAAAGACATTTCACCTAAGAAGATATACAGCTGGCAAATAAGCACATGAAAAGATGTTAAACATCATTAGCCATGAGAGAAAAGCAAATCAAATCAAATCATTAAATACCATTAAACACTTATCAGGGTGGATAAAATAAAAAATAGTGAAAACACCCAATTGCTGAGGAGGATACAGAGAGACTGGATTGCTCATACATCACTGGTGGGAATATAAACTGGCACAGCCCCCTTGAAAACAATTTGGCAGTTTCTTAAAAAATTAAATATGCAACTTCCACATGACCCGGCAATTGCACTCCTGGGCATTTATCCTAGAAAAATGAAGACTTGTGCTCAGACAAAAGCTTATACATGAATATTTATAGAAGCATTATTCATAATAGCTAAAAACTAGAAACGACTAGATAGTGGTTAAACAAATTTTAGCCATTCCCTACCATGGAATACTGCTCAGCAACAAAAAGAAACAAACTCCTGAAATACACAACAAGCTGAATGAATTTCCAAAGAATTATGCTAAGTAAAGAAAATCCCCAAAAGCGACATAATGTTTTATTATATTCATGTAATATTATTTTATTTTTTAAGGTAATCAATTCCTTGCTTTTATTTATATTTTTACCTCCTAAACACAGTCAATTCTTAATATTCACAGTAGTCATGTTCTATAATGATACATAAGCACTAAATTAGTGGGTACTGAAAAACAGCCCAAGGGCAAATATAGGTTTAGGTTCCTGTGAACCTCTGGTCACAACATTTTCATCAACCGATCAATACATAACCTTGTTTTATGTGTGTTTGTTTTTTTCAGTTGAGGTATAATTGATATGCAAAATACTGCACATATTTAATGTACACAATTTGAAGAGTTTGGACATACACATATATACATGAAATCATCACCACAATCAAGTAATAAATATATCCATTACCTCCAAAAGCTTTATATAATATTTTTGAAATGATACAATATGAAAATGTCAAATAGATTAGTGGTTGCAAGGGTTTAAGGAGAGATGGGGGTGGGAGAAAGTGGATGCAGCTATGAAAAGCCTACATGAGGGATCCTTGTGATGATGGAAATGTCTTGACTCTTCATTGTATCAATGTCAATACCCTGGGTGGTGATGTCATACTATAGTTTCGTAAGATGTAATAATTGGAGAAAAGTGGGTAAAGTGTATGCAGGATCTCTGTACCATTTCTTTCAACTGCATGTGAATCTACAATTACGTCAAAATTAAAAGTTTACCTAAAAAATAATTAACTGTTTAAAGCAAAAATAACTATAACATAGCATGAGGCTTATATGTAGAAATAAAGTATAGCAAATACCACAAAGGACAGAAGGGACAAATAGAGGTATACTGTTGTAAGGTTTTTACCCTTTTTGTGAAATAGTGTAATATTTGAAAGTAGACTGTAAAAAGTTAAAGATATATATTAAAATCTCTTAAATGACCATAAATTTTAAAGGTGTAGCTAAAAAAAAAAAAAACCAATGGTGCAAATGAGTAGAATCATAAAATAGTCACTCAGTCAAAAGAAGGCAGGAAAAGAAGGAAAAAACTGATAAAACTCAAAGAAATGGACAAATCTACAATTATAGTTGAAGATTTTAACACTCCTCACAATAACTGACAGAAAAAATAGAGAGAAATGTGTAAGGACAGAGGCTATTTGAACACCATCAACTGCTTGACATAATTGACATTTAGAGACTATTCTACCCAATAGTGGCAGCATATATTTACATTCTTTTCAAGTGCACATTGGACATTTCAAGATAGACCAAACTTTGGGCCACAAAACAAGTTCCCGGGCTTCCCTGGTGGCGCAGTGGTTGAGGGTCCGCCTGCCGATGCAGGGGACACGGGTTCGTGCCCCGGTCCGGAAGGATCCCACATGCCGCGCCCGGAGCGGCTGGGCCCGTGAGCCGTGGCCGCTGAACCTGCGCGTCTGGAGCCTGTGCTCCGCAACGGGAGAGATCACAGCAGTGAGAGGCCCACGTACCGCAAAAAAAAAAAAAAAAAGAAAAAAAATACGAAAACAAGTTCCCATAGTTTTAAAACCCTGAAATCATATGATATATTTTTTTCTGACCCCCAGAGGGAAAGAGTGGTGCAGAAAGAAGGGTTAGGAGGCTGTGGATTTCATCCAGGCAAGCAATGTTGAGACCAAGCTGTGAGGGCAGAGAGAAAGGGAGAGTTTTGAGGGATAGCAGGGTCATAGAATAGATAGGTCTCTATCAGCAATTAAATGTATAAGGTGGGAGGAGGATAAATTAGGAATTTGAGATTAACAGATACACACTACTATATGTAAAATAAACAACAAGGACCTACTGTATAGCACAGGGAACTATATTCAATACCTTATAATAACCTATAATGGAACAGAATCTGAAAAAGAATATATACATATATATATATGAAACTGTATCACTTTGCTGTGCACCTGAAATATTGTAAATCAACTATACTTCAATAAAAATTTTTTTTAAAAAAACCATGTAAGGTAAGAGAAAAGCCAGAGATTACTTCAAGATTGCTGGTTTGGCATTTAAGGAGTGGTGGTAGAGGTTCCCTTTATCCCTCAAAAGGTTGAGTCTGAGGTGTCTATGAAAACACTTGGTGAAAATGTCAAGAATGCAGTAGGAAATACTGGACTTTTAACCAGTCATCTGTAATGGATTTCAGGGAATATGTAGAGGAAAGATGCTAGAAATGGAACCCCAGGAAGCACCAGCATTTCAGGAGTAGTCAGAGGGAGAGGCAGCCCACAAAATTAGGGGAGGAAGCAGGGGAAGTTTTGAAAAGGAAGACACAGTTGACTGTATCAAATGCCACAGACAGGCCTAGTACCAAGCCAGCTAAAAAATCCCCGTGGGTTTCATGGATTTAGCAACTGGGTATCATGGTTGCTCTAGTAGCATTCATCCTCTACTAGTTAACCTCCATTTCCTGTGTAAAGGGTATAATCCCTCTTAGCTCACTGGGTTATTTTTAAGAACTTAATTCAACAGCAGATGTGGCATTGCCCAGCACAGCACCTGGTACAAAGCAGGCACTCAATAAGTCTGATCAGAAGGGTTTCTCTTGGGAGGAGATGGCAATGTAGGTATAATGCCAGGGATCCTTAAAAATAGCTCTGATGGGCAGCGTTCAGTTTCCAAGCATAGAGATCTTGTCGGCACTGAGAACGTATTGAGTGCTCAATAAATGGTAGCTGTTATTGCTACTCGTTGTTATTACTTTAAACACCCTTCATGCAGTAAAGAAGCCTGAAGGTGGAAAGTGGGAAGATGGTTGTCTGTACCGCAAGGGTGGGGAACTTGTACCAGATAATAGACAGGTTTTTACCACTAGGTGACGTTTACTGTGGCTTAGATGCCAGCCCACTCGAGGTACTGATTCGAATGGCAAATCGGTCTCCTCAATACCACTGTTGTCATCCAAGAACACTAGGATTTCAAAATCATGGGTGGAGGCTTTAAATCATGGGTAAGGCAAAGCTGCCAAGATACTCACAAGGAAAGTGACCTGCCAGCACTTCACTCTGTTCATCTGGAAAGTGACATCCTGGGTCTGGTTATCAGGCAGGGTTATGCAGCAGCTGATCTCATTATTGCCAACAGAAAGAATGGTCCCACAGCCGGGTTCTGGGTAGTCACAGGTACAGGGATCCAGCTGCACGTATCCATAGCGCCACACCTCTTGGGATAGCTCCAAAAACTGCTCCAAAGGGGGGTGGGGGATGGAGGAAGCAAAAGACTGCTTGAAGCACATGAAAATCTCAGGTCAGAAGCTACTACCATTCTAATGCAACACATGGAATGGAGTCACAGTGAAAGCACCTTTGTCTTCTGGACGATACAAATGAAGACAATGCCCCTTGTGCTGACAATAAAGGCTGCCCACGTTCATGGTGTGTCCTGCCTCGTGGACCACCGTGTCCCTGCTCCTGTTACAGCGCTCAGACATAGTGGAAATAAAAATATTCGATGTGTGAATGAAGGAGGAAGAAAAGAATAGCAGGAAATCGAATGAATAGTTAGGATTCTATCTCAGCAGATTATAGCAGCAAAATAAACAAAAAGTGTATATTTAAAATGCTGTGTGTTTTAAAAAACTAAGCTGAGATCAGTGTAGGAGGAAAGTAGCTCATTTGTACAGGCTGTTTTATATGCTGGTGGCATTAATTGTCAGAGACAGAGTTTTTGGAAATGGCAACGAAATGAGGGCAAGAGAGAGTCTTCTCTCTACGTAGAGTTCCACAGCCCCAAAGTGCCAAGGGAATGTTTAATGTTAGTGATGCTTAAGGTTTAGATTTTCCCTCTGCTTCTGATGTTACTCAAGAACAGAGGACAGCTGCATTTCACACCTGTGGTCCCGGCATCCTGTCTTGTTAATGTCTATTGAGGACAATTTTTTTTTTAAAGTGATTATTAATGACTGCATTCAAATAACCTGCTATCAGTTTAGTGACCTCCACCTTGTTCTTCCAGCCTTCACCATGGTCCTGCCTGATGGGGTAGGAGACGTGTGTTCAGAGAAGGTAGTTCTCACTTTACCACATGGTTAAGTCAGAAGGACCACCCGGTGACAAGGTGGCTCTCTCCCCATCCTTCCCTGAAGCAAGGTAACTTACACCTCCCTTTCAAGGACTACTGAGTGCTCGCTCGCTGATAAAGGGAAACCTGCTGAGACACATGCGGTGAGGGACAGCTGACTCTTCCTAGAAGGTGGCAGAGGATTCCAGGCTACTGTCCCTCCCGGCCACATGTTGGACCAGCTCATTGTGCTGCAGCCCATGCATTCAGCTTAGGAGATGCGTTAAGCTGCCGGGCCTCCCTTTGGGTCAGTGGGCGACAACAGAAATGACAGGTTGTAAGTAGATGCTACCTACCTGTGTGGGTGGGGACCGGGGCTGAGCAATCTTGCCACAGAGCATTTAGAATAGTTTCAGGGCTTTTACTACAAAAGTTCTTTTTTATTACATGGTATATACATCTTTAATTTAATTAATTTAAATTAAAATAAATTTAGTTTATTCTTTGGTAACACTTAAAAAATTTGTAATAAACTCTTGGCTGCAATGCTCTAAAAGAGATGAAAGTATTTGTCTAATTAAAAGTTAAGCTCCATTTTTCAAGAAAGTTGTTGACGAATAGGTACTTTGCTCAAAATGCTGGCTGGCATTTGCCATTCAAAGGAGGTGCACTGATATTACTGACTGTGTGAAAACCTGAGGACAGAAATCTAAAAGAATCATCTATTTGAAAATTAGTTCTCTTTTTGTTTTTGGCTGTGCCACACAGCTTGCAGGATCTTAGTTCCCCAACCAGTGGTTGAACACGGGCCATGGCAGTGAAAGCATAGAGTCCTACTCACTGGACCGCCAGGGAATTCCTGAAAATTAGTTCTTTTAAGAAGTACTTTAAAGGGACTTCCCTGGCGGTCCAGTGGTTAAGATTCTGTGCTCCCAGTGCAGGGGGCATGGGTTTGATCCCTGGTCCAGGAACTAAGATCCCGCATGCTGCATGGCGTGGCCTAAAAAAAAAAAAAAAAAAAAAAAAAAAAAAGTGCCTGAAAAAGATAATTTAACATGTGTAACTGCCGAAGGTATGGTTATGTATTTTCATTTAGATCAGGGTTTGTCAAACTTTTGGTTTTTTTAAAAATAAATTTATTGATTGATTGATTTTTGGCTGCGTGGGGTGTTCATTGTTGTGCACGGGCTTTCTCTAGTTGTGGCCAGCGGGGGCTGCTCTTCATTGTGGTGCCAGCTTCTCATTGCGGTGGCTTCTCATATTGTGGAGCACAGGCTCTAGGAGCCCGGGCTTCAGTAGCTGTGGCACGTGGCTCAGTAGTTGTGGCTCACGGGCTCTAGAGCTCAGGCTCAGTAGTTGTGGAGCAGGGTTTAGTTGCTCCGCGGCATGCGGGATCTTCTCGGACCAGGGCTCGAACCCGTGTCCCCTGCATAGGCAGGCGGATTCTTAACCACTGCGCCACCAGGGAAGCCCTGGCAAACTTTTCTGCCGAGCCACGTAGTAAATATTTTCAATTGTGTGGGCATATGATCTCTATCGCAGCTACTAACCTCCTCCACTAGCACAAAGGCAGCCTTTGACGATACATGCATGAATGAGCGTGGCTGTGTGCCCGTGAACTTCATTTACACAAACAGTGGTCCATGGGCCATAGTTAGCCTCTCTCTGGTTTAGATCAAATGACTGCTCCTTTAGATTAATTTCACTCATTTTCAATTCCAAGTTTTCTTGTACATGTGCATAAAATTAAGCAATAGTTGTTCATGTGTTCACTCCATTAGCAGAACTTCACAAACACTTAAATAATGCTGGTTTTATAGCAGTATTCTCAGATGCTTCAAGAGAAAATCATTTGTTAACTCGAATAATGTTCAGTATTTTTTCAAATGAAAAAAAACCCCACACATACCCTGTCCAAAAGTAGTATAGATGAGTCTGACAAACAAGACATATTTTAACAAAAGAAATGGCCTCTGCTTCATTGTGTTATCTTTTTTTATTCTTTATATTTGGCCAACCACTGAAGCATTGATTTTGAACCAAATGCAAAGAAAATTTAGAGGATTAAATTCATACACTCAAAGTGAGGTTTTTAAAAGACCACTATCAAAATATTATGATAAAATCAGGTAAAACATTCAACATAGAAAGTAAAATTTAGGGCTTCCCTGGTGGCACAGTGGTTAAGAATCCGCCTGCCAATGCAGGGGACACAGGTTCGAGCCCTGGTCCGGGAAGATCCCACATGCCACGGAGCAACTAAGCCCGTGTGCCGCAACTACTGAGCCTGCGCCCTAGAGCTCGCGAGCCACAACTACAGAGCCCGTGCTCTGCAACGAGAGAAGCCGCCACAATGAGAAGCCTGCACACCGCAAGGAAGAGCAGGCCCCACTCCCTGCAACTAGAAGAAAGCCCATGCACAGCAATGAAGACCCAATGCAGCCAAATAAATAAATAAAACATTTTTTTAATGAAAGAAAAGAAAATTTGTTTTGTGGCAAAAATACGAACACAAATTTTGGTAGAGCAAAGCAGCATGGTTAAAAACGGCATTCTTACTAAATTAAGAAGTTTATAGAGCAGAAATGCCCTTAGAAATGGTAACTGTATCCAAAGTAGTAGCAATATGTTGTCCATCAAAATAGAAGCTGTAATTATAAAAATTTACAAATACACAGAGAAACTGAACTTCAAAATTTCTCAGACAAAGCTGTGGTGGAATACTTAGGGGGGAAATACTAAATCATGGCAGTATATGCTTTTGCTCTTTTTTTGCAGCTCATCAATAAAATTCTCATGGTAGACTTTGAAGAATTACTTTCTATATCAACCTAAGTTTAAATGAGTCCTCTAAATTTGTTGGCATTTTCTTCAAAATCAGTGCTTTGGTGGTGAACACTGGTGAAGTATAAAGGATAAAAAAAAAAAAAGACAACACAATGAAGCAAAGGTCATTTCTTCTGTTAAAATATGACTTGTCAGACTCGTATACATTGCTTGGGGGAATGTGAGTTGGTAACATATTTATGGAAGTTTTTAAAATGGACATTTAGAAATACATCCTAAAGAATAATAGAACATGTATTCAAAGACAGAGGATGTTGGCTGCTGTGTTCAGGGACTTTCAGCCAGGAACCACACCAGGTGCTGGGAACACACAGAGTATATGTATAAATTAGACTCAGTCCTGGGCCTCATGGTGCTCGCTGCCAACGTGATTTATAGCAGCAAAGCCTGGAAACAACCTGACTTCCGATAATAGGAAATTGGTTGGCTAAACGATAACTATAAAATGGAATACCGTGTCATTAAAAATGATGTTGAAGGTCTATATTAATTAACCTGGCAAAGGACTCACAATATACTGTCTGTATTGTTTAGAATCTTTAAACAATAAGCCTTTATTAATTTTATGAAAAGAAAAATCAATGAAGGTATTCTCATTTTTTAAAAGGCCCCATTTTTAGTGCTTCATGGGTTTATAAATTACAAAAACAGCTCAATTCCAGTCTGTTTCTTTAACTCCCTTCCAAGAGATTTCTCTTGGTGCAATATTTCATTCACCTTAGTTTGGTTGTCTTCTTTCTGGAGAGCCTCTAATTTCTGCCTCTGCACCTCTGTGGGTTTGGCCCATTCTTTTTCAATGTCCTGTATTGCCTTAAAACAACATAAGATGTAAGATTAGCAAAATTAACAGAAATGAATTAATCTGATAAAAACATACTCGTGTATGAAAGGCTATAAAAAACAGACCCAAGTGGACACATATAAGGATTTGGCATGTTATAAAGGTTACTTTTTAAATTAGTTGGATGTGGGAAGCAATTTCTCAATGATTTGGGGACAACTGGTAGCACTTAGGAAAGAAAATAAAATTAGCTCTTTCCCCACACCACCCAATCAAATAAACACAGATAGGTTAAAGATTCGAATGTAAAAACCATAAAAGAAACCAGAAGAAAATAAAACATATTTTTATCTGACCTTGTGATAGGAAATACCTTTCTAAGATACAAAGATAAAATGTCATATAAATGAATGTATAATTGCATAAAAATATAAAAACTTCTGTATATAAAACCACCAAGAACAAAACTAAGAAGCAAATGGCAAACCAGGGGAAATGACTGCATCATATGTGGCAAAGAGTTGATCTTATTTATGTAAACCACCAGCAAAAATGTAAACATCCCTAACAGGAAAATGGACAAAGGATATGTATCAGCAATTAATAAAAAGGAATTCCAAATGACAAATATAGACTGAACCTCACTAGTAGTCAAAGAATCTGTTTGCCTCTCAAATTGGCAAAGACAAAAAATATATATAATATTCAGAGTTGGCAAGGGTTTGGAGAAACAGGAAGTTTCATATAGATCTGATGCAATTTAAACTGGTAAAATTTTATGGAGGTGACTTGGCATATAAATCTAAAACCACCTATAGGCATGAGAAACGTAGACGTGGGCTTCCCTGGTGGCGCAGTGGTTGGGAGTCTGCCTGCCGATGCGGGAGACGCGGGTTCGTGCTCGGGTCTGGGAGGATCCTGCGTGCCGCGGAGCGGCTAGACCTGTGAGCCATGGCCGCTGGGCCTGCGCGTCGGGGTCCTGTGCTCCGCAGCGGGACAGGCCGCAACGGTGAGAGGCCCGCGTACCACAAAAAAAAAAACCACACAAAAAAACACACAAAAAAAGTAGACGTGGGGAAAATGTACTGATAAGGCTATTACTACTATTGTTTGTAATACTGAAAAATTTTCAACTATTAATAGTGGCAAACACATGTATAGTGCTTACTATGTGTCAGGCAATGTTCTAATTGCTCTAAAACTTTCTTTTTTTTGTTTTGTTTTGTTTTGTTTTTGCGGTACGCGGGCCTCTCACTGTTGTGGCCTCTCCCGTTGCGGAGCACAGGCTCCAGATGCGCAGGCTCAACGGCCATGGCTCACGGGCCCAGCCGCTCCGCGGCACCTGGGATCCTCCCGGACTGGGGCATGAACCCGCCTCCCCTGCATCGGCAGGCGGACTCTCAACCACTGCACCACCAGGGAAGCCCTAATTGCTCTAAAACTAAAGTCAATCCCACCCCCTTCCCCTCTGGTAACTAATTTGTTCTCGGTATCTATGCGTTTGTTTTTGTTTGGTTTGGTTTGTTCATTTATTTTATCATTTATTGATTATTTAATTTATATTTCAGTGAAATCATATGGCATTTGTCTTTCTCCATCTGACTTATTTCACTCAGCAAAATACTGAGTGAAATACAACATGTCACTCCATGTTGTCACAAATGTCAGGATTTCATCTTTTTTATGGCTGAGTAGTATTCCAGCCAAGGAATGCTCAGAGCCACCAGAAGATGGAAGAGGCAAGGAACAGAAACTCTCTTAGCGCCCTGAGAGGGAACATGGTCCTGCCAGCACCTTGATTTCAGACTTCCGGCCTATGGAACTGTGAGAAAATAAATTTCTATTATTATAGCACTCCTCCCCACCCCACATAAAGAAAAAAGTCAACCCTCACAGCCACCCTATGAAATAGGTACTATTATGACAGGCCCCAAAATAGGTGATTGAGTTTAGGTACAACCAAATAATAGCTTATGCTATCATTTAAACCTATATAGAATATTTAACAACATGGGGAAAGTCTGTGATGCATTGATACATGAAAAAATGTCAAGTTACAAAATAAAGGCATAGTAGTAGATCCTGATTTTTATAAAACAAAAAATATATATCAAACGAAACCCCAAAGACCTTGTATCCACACTTAGGAGTCAAGAAAATGGATGTACATATGAGTGAAATGTAGTATATGAAATAAACACATCAAAAAAGTTGAGTTTATACGTATGATTGACTTAAGATTTGGGATGATGTTTACTTCTGTTTTTGAGCTCTTCCATATTTGCATATTTTTATAAGATGAAAACAAATTTTATAATTGAAAAACAATTAAAAGTGAATATGCTGTTAGGCCCTTTTTGCTCAGCTTTGGGTAACTGCTACCAGCTAGTGTTCCCAAACTCCAACTCCCTGATGGGCTGCTCAGTTCTGTTTCCTAATCTGCACTGACGATTTAAGCAGAACCACACTGGTCTTAAAGACAGAAATCACCTGAAGACAACTTAAGCCCTCAGCCATTTCTTCTGTGAGAGCAGAAATACCTTCTTTTCCTGGCATCCAGCCTCCCTTACCCTTTATCCCGCCTGGCCCCAGGGCAGGCTCTGAGATCAGCTTTCCATCTCATCAGCTGCATACACTTAGCCTGTGCTGTGCTGCCATCATGCTTTCAAAGAGTTTTCCAGTGGTCCTCAGACTGTTAACACCTCAAGGAAAGGGCCTGAGTCCTTTGCCTCAGTGTATCTTGTCCAATGTCTTACATACAGCAAAACTGCAAACAATTCTTTGCCAATTATCAGCACTTATTTATATCTTAGTCTGAATGTAAGTCTATGTGTTATGTCCCTCATATCACTGAAGGACAGGTTATGCCTTATATCCAAGAGGAGAAAGAAAAGCTGAATAAATTTTTGACGTTGCTCTTTAGGTTGGAGGAAAGGAGATGGATTTAGAGAGAAGAATAACTACTATTTGTTGAGAACCTGTTTTACATAAGTTTTCTCATTGACTTTTTCCAAACTGTTCTGTGGGTTAGGAACATTTACCCCCATTTTACAGATGGGTAAAATCAAGGTCCAGAGAGGTTATGACTTTCGAGACAACCCTGTAAGTAAGTGGCAAGGGTTGGATTAAAACCCAGATCTGATCACTCCACCAAGCCCTCCTCCTATTGCCCAAGACACTGAATTCTGACCATGTAGGCAGCTACACACCCCAAGGCTTTCTCCTTGTTGCCAACTATTCTCAAAACTGAACCGAGATACCACACCAGAATGGGATCAGCATGGGTGTGAAGAAGAAAACACCTTTTTCTTTCCAGAATTCTACTAGATCTTAGAGCCCTGTAAGGACTGTTAGAACAGGGCAATGATGTCAAAGAGAAACATGGCTAAAAATACAAGGTAAACAGCAATCATGGCGGTTAGTATGTAAGTACTAACCAAAGATACATGATTCATCATTAGAAGATCTGGGAGTCTCAAACACAGAGATTTACATGCCCTACAGGAGAGGTAACATAACTGTTTTTGTTTTACTACCTTTGAAAATCCTTGCCCCTGATTATGACTTCAGAAGTCATCACTCAAATGTATTATATACAGTACCTCACTCCAGGCAACGAGAGAGTCAAGTTTAGATAAATGTCTCTATTCAGTTATATGGTCCCCCAAAGACTGGCTGATGGAGACTCACGAGGAACCTAATTTTTAAAATTGCGTGAAATCACGTAAGTCGAGGTTTTCTTGAGTTTCAATCGCGCATACGCTAGTGCCCTCTGTAGAGGCGTTTGTAGTGAGAAATGGAGAGTGCATGCCTTTTTAAACAAGGCATCAGCCACTTGGCTCTGGGTGTTTGAGGCTGGGCAGAGCAAGGCCAGGGCTGCGGGAGCAGACTGGGCCCATACAAGGGCACTGAGCCATGGAGGTATTAGGAGGCTAGTGGTCAGCCCACACTCCCCTTATCGTACCGTGGGCCCTGATGCAGGGCTGGGCCTCCCTGGGGGAAGGGGCACCTTTTTCTAATTTGCACAAATTGTAAATGCGCCAGTGGTGGCCCTGCTGAATGTAGGCCCAGAATTGGCTGAGCCTTCAGTATTTTTTAGAAAATCCAGAAACTTACACTTTTATATGCAATCTTCCATTTTGTTTAATGTCACTCAAATTTTTAAAAAGAAAGAGGAAGGAAACACCTTGCGGGAGCCCACTTGGCTCTTGGGACGTCACTGGACACGCTTGCTTTAAAAAAACGGAGAGTATTCCTTAATGGTTAATTATGATGACACTGTTATTTATCAGAACTCCTCAGAACTTTTTCCATTAACTTTTTTTTTTTTTTTTTTTTTTGCGGTATGCGGGCCTCTCACTGTTGTGGCCTCTCCCGTTGCGGAGCACAGGCTCCAGACGCGCAGGCTCAGCGGCCATGGCTCACGGGCCCAGCTGCTCCACGGCATGTGGGATCTTCCCGGACCAGGGCACGAACCCGTGTCCCCTGCATCGGCAGGCGGATTCTCAACCACTGCGCCACCAGGGAAGCCCTCCATTAACTTTTTAAAAGGATGATTGCTTCTCACTCACATATCCTAAGCACCCAGGACACAGTCTGTGCCCTTGGCCATTCAGAGTCTAGCTAGGGAGATACTATGTGAACCAGGATTCACAATACCAGGTGCAGGCACCATAATGGAGGGCAGAACAAAATACCATGGGGGCAGGGAGGGAGAAGGCAAGTCAGGCTTCCCAAAGGAGGCAGCTCTGTGGTTCCCTCCCTCCTGCTGGCCTGGGGACCCCTTTCCATTTCTCAGTGGCTCCGCTCGATTTCAAGGAACGATAATGGCACAGGTTATTATGACATCAACTACAGTTTTTTGAGGACTTTGCCAGGCAAAGAGCTAAGGTTTGAAAGTCAGTCTGTTAAAGCTGGAAGAAAACTTACTTAGAGACTATTAGTTCAGTCTCGTCGCTTCGCAGGGAGAAATTGTAGTTCCAGTTCCAGAAGGATGAAGTGACCGTCCTAAGGTCACCCAGAGAGAGAGAGCCAGTGACAGAGCAAGGGATAGAATGCATTTTTGAAACTACAATTCAGTGTGCTTTCCATGAAGCCATCTTTCCCCCAGCCATAAGAGGAGGAGACACCATAGATATCTCTCTGGTTTACAACTCCTTAATGAAGACAGGTAAATATCGTATTATGATGCTAACAGTTCCTAATTCTCACTACTCTGTATCCCTGGAAACCATGCCACAGAAACAATATTAGAATTGGGTGATGCATTCTCAATGAAGGATGTGCTGGCAAATAAACCAGACACTAATAATGTATCATAACAGCAAGACTACAGTGGCGCAGAGCCTCAGTAAACATTTAAAATGGTAAATTATGTTCCAGCTCATGTAACAGGGGTGTAAGTACACTGAACATGGTTATACATGGATCAAAGTGGGATATGAAATGAGTTCAAAACTATATCCTAGCCATAGAAGTTACCATAGTGAACATTAACTATTTAATAAGTGATATTTTGATTTGCCTGCTTAGAATTTTAGAAGGGTTTCGTGGAAATCATTGACTAGATGGTCTTGGTCTCTGAAAAAAATCACCTAAGGAGAAATGTGTATTAAGGTTGTGAGTCCTGTGACATTCTGGCTGCTGGGGTCTGCTGTGTCTGTTCAGTCATACACCCAGGTTCTCTGCCCTGTGTTGAAAAAGCCAAGGTCCCTGTGTGGAGCTGGTGGTCTAGTGGGGGAGATATATACACAAATGATGCTCTATTTTGTCAAACTGATGATTCCGTTAATTTTACAATATGATGGTCTTGTGTGACACTAAGAAAAAATACTGCCAATTGAATTATAACAGTGCCGTGTGGCAGTCCTGTGCAGTGCATGAACTGCTCATTTCAGTCTCTCCCGGCTGGTAATTGCTTTCATCTTCTGAGGCATGTGGCAATTTCTCTCACCTTCAGCAGCACTACTCAGCCTGTGTTAGGGCAGTTCTTTCGCTTAATCTTAGTATAAAATGGAGCAGTTTCCTCTCTCTGGGAACATAAAGCATCTGGTTGTTGCTCTGTGAGAAAATGTGAAACATGGAACTGTGGTCATTTCTTCAAAGATGAACATTTGCTTTTCCAGTATAAAAGGGAACCCTGACACCCACTCTTTGCCTCTCTGTGTAAGCAATAACTCCCATTCCATGCAGAATCATACTCTATGAAGTAAGTTTAAATGACAATTAGACTCAACACATATGTCAACAACACACCTAATCCAACTAAAGGGAAAACAGTATGAACAGCTATGTATCAGTTAGCTATTGCTGCATAACAAACCACTCCAAAATGAAGACTTGCTTAAAATAATCCAATTAAAGCAATGTAGTTGCTTAAAACAAAACCAGAAGTCACCTAAGGAAGTAAGTGCTTTACCTCTTCTATGCTCTTTTGTAAACCAAAGCATCAAAATCCACCCTTTCACTTTTTTGCTACAACCAAAGTACTGCAGGAGGTTCTATCAATGTTTCCTTGTCCCCTTGCAAAGCTCATTAAAAGTAATGTCTGACCCGACACCTCCCCTCTCTTCAATTTTACCTCCTTAGTTTATGAAAAGCCACAGAGTACAGCAACTTAGAACCGCACTACATAAAAGCCACCTGCAAATGTGTTAAATCCCTTTTCTAAATCCTCCACGTCTAAGCCTACTCAATCCTTTGTCAGCAAACGTTATTTTTTCTTTTTCTTAAAAATGCAGATGGTACCAACTGCCTGACAGAATTATTATGAAGCTTAAAGGAAACAATGCATTTAAAACAGTTAGTACTATGAGAGGCCCCCCAGGAGGCTTCATGCTAAGGTCATGCTGGGAATAGTTCTAGTTTTTGGAGATACAGCAGTGAACAAAACACATTCCCGATTTCATGGAGAAATCATTCTAGTAGGGACAGAGACAGCAAACAAAAATGTTATATACAGTGAAATGGTGGAAATGCTAAGGAGAAGATAAAGCAAGTATGTCAGGATGTGGGGTTTAGTCTGAGGGAATAGAAAACCGTGGGAGGGTTTGAACAGACAAGGAATTCGACCCACCATTCTGCTGCTTGAGAACAAACTGAGGGATAACCTCATGGAACACCTTAAAAGAAGTTTCCAAACCTCCCTCCCACAACTGGCAAGGCAGGCCTGGGAAAGGATCAGGCCTCAGAAGATGCAGCCTCAGGAGGGTGAAGAGTGGTGGGGAGCTGGGGAAGCAGGCGGGAGCTGAGACGGGGGTAACCAGTGGTGCATCACAGAGGCAGCCTCTGCTGACCACGGCTGAGCGGAGCCTTCACCACCTTAAGTCGGGCAAGGAAAGGAGGCCAAAGTCTAAATTTACTTTTCTGGAGACTGAGGGGCAGGGGTTAGGCAGGACCGACTACGTAATCTGCAGGGCCTAGTACAAAATGAAAATGCAGGGTCCCTTGTTAAAAAATTAAGAATTTCAAGATGTGACAGCAGAGCATTCAACAAGCCTGGGGCCGTCTGAGCACGGAAGGCAGGGGGCAGTGCAGCCCCACAGGCCACTTGCCCATGAGGCTGGCCCCCGGGGGTGGCTATGCTACTTGTTGGTTTAGGAAAAAAGATTATGCTATCGTAAATAGAGCTGCAATAGCCAGGACATGGAAGCAACCTAAGTGTCCATCAACAGATGAATGGATAAAGAAGATGTGGCACATATATACAATGGAATATTACTCAGCCATAAAAAGAAGTGAAACTGAGTTATTTGTAATGAGGTGGATAGACCTGGAGTCTGTCATACAGAGTGAAGTAAGTCAGAAGGAGAAAAACAAATACCGTATGCTAACACATATATATGGAATCTAAGAAAAAAAAATGTCATGAAGAGATTAGTGGTAGGATGGGAATAAAACACAGACCTACTAGAGCATGGACTTGAGGATATGGGGAGGGGGAAGGGTAAGCAGTGACGATGTGAGAGTGGCATGGACATATATACACTACCAAACGTAGGGTGGATAGCTAGTGGGAAGCAGCCGCATGGCACAGGGATTTCACCTCTGTGCTTTGTGACCACCTAGAGGGGTGGGATAGGGAGGGTGGGAGGGAGGGAGACGCAAGAGGGAAGAGATATGGGAACATATGTATATGTATAACTGATTCACTTTGTTGTAAAGGATAAACTAAGACACTATTGTAAAACAGTTATACTCAAATAAAGATGTTTAAAAAAAAAGATTATGCTAAAGTGAGATTTAGGGACCATGCGTGACTTTAAATTAGCAGGGATATCCTTTCCAGGCTCATGTAAATTAGCCTAGGTGATGGAGTATCAGCTGCCAATTCGGAGAGATGGTTAGAATGGGGTAGAATTCTTTTCCCTCTAAACTCTACTTCTTTAAAAATATTTATCTATTTATATTCTATTTATTTAGTTACTGTGGTTAACATATACATAACATTTATCTTTCTAACCATCTTTAGGTTTACATTTCAGTGGCACCAAAAACACTGACAAATGTTGTGTAACCATCACCACTCTCTAAACCTAAAAATTTTTCATCATCCCTAGCAAAAATTCTATACCCATCAAACAATAACTCCTCCCCTCCTCCCAGCCCCGTGTAACCTCTATTCTACTTTCTGTTTATATGAATTTGCCTCTTCTAGGTATGGAGGTAGAATTCTGAACCGCCACACGTGTTCTATTAATGGTTTCAAACTCAAAAGGCCTGTAGTATCTGGTGTTCTGATAGCTCTTGGTTTGCCTCACCTGCATGTAGATCAACTCTACAGCTGCTCTGCAGTCCATCAGCCTGGAGTCGAGGGATGGGTCCAGGTACCTGCGTGATTCAGGAGCGTTCAGTTAATTCATGACACAGCTAATGGGCACAGCTGGGAGTGCATATGCTCTCTGAAGTGGCGGTCCTCGACGCTTTGAACCAAGGCCCCCTCTTCTAGCAAAGCCACAACCCTCTGCTTGCCTAGTCTTCAGCTGTCCTTCCACCTCTTCTGTTTCCTATTGTCCTTATATTGTAAGCTTACCTGGTGGGCCCTGAGAATAGAAATGCAAAAAAAAAAAAAAAAAAGCTTGAAGGGAACGGTACACATCACTGTATCACTGTTCACACCCAGCTCCCCTCTTGGTCACCGAGTCTTCACGCCCTCTCCTCACCCGCAATTCCTGGCATAACGATCTGCCCTATACCCACATCTATATCACTGCCCGGTACCCAGGCCACGCCATCTCTTGCCTGAGCTGCTCCGGTGACCTCCTCACCAGACTTTCTGCCTTGGTTGTGTCCCCTCGGTCCCACACTCCACGTTCTAATTGGAGTGGTCTTTCCCAAGTAACTTTTCAGACTCTCATAGTCCCAGGAGTTAGAGCATTTATCCTGGTCGCTCCCAAGAACCCCAATGTCATTTCCAGTTGCATCTCTGGCCTCTCTCCCCTCCCCCACACTCTACATTCCAACCCTGTGTTCTCTTCTCTCCCTCCACCCCGAAGACCACTCACTCGCCTCCACAGCCTGCTTCCCGGCCTCCCCGGCCTCTCCCACAAGCTTCACCCTCATGTGCCCTCCGCTGGTCCCTACTCCCCAAGTCTGTGTTAGCAACCCACCCATCCCCTGTGCTTCCTCAGCTGAGTTTATCCTGATTGCTGTTCTGATCAAGCTCATCTTGACAGGGGTGTGAAGACCCCTTAGATCGGGGCTGGGTCTTATTCAGACTCGCCCCTCTGGACCTCGGCAAAGGGACTTGCAAATAGCAGGGCCTCATGTCTGTCTAAGAGCTCGAGAATCGCCAGGATGAAGTGAAGTTACAAGTACTGGGCGAGCCCAGTGGCATGCTGAGAACGGACAGAAGCCATCAGCAGAGGGTGCCCCAGTCTGAAGGCACAGGTGAGCAGAATCAGGGCACTGAGCAGTGGAGGGGGAGGAGACAGTGGGACAGGCATAGACCAGGAAAAGGGTGAAAATGTTGCTTGAAGATCAGCTTCATTCTAGGGGCTGGGGAGGAGAAGCTGAAGTATTCCTCCCTATATTCCACTTAGCTATTTCACCCCTTCTCCCCAGGTGCCCTGTGTGGCAGAGAATAGCAACTGTTGCACCAGAGTTGGAGAAGTCCCAGACCCACCCCAGACTGGGGCCCTGCGAGGCCAGGGCGGGCACCCTCTGGTCTGGAAGGAACTATACCATCTTTGGAGAGATGCACCAGGGAATTCACAGACAGAGAAAAATCCCTAAAACTTGACTAGGTCTCACTGCGAGGCCTCACCAGCTGGGAATCCCACAGCCAGTGTTAGTCCAGCGAGCCTCCCTGCTCCAACCCAGGAAGACCTCACTCTGGACAGAGGGCCGGGCGCCTGCGGGATCCTTTCTCCAGGCTCTCCCCTTCCAGTGACCTCATCCTCAGCTCTAACAGCTGAAGTGGGACCTCCTTTCCTCCCAGTCCCCAGGAGCAAAAGGCAATCTGCCCAGATCTGAGAGACAGGCTGGTGAGGGGGTAGACATTTTGTCTTGCACTTATGATCCAGAAGTTATCTATTTAATGAAGACATAGGCAAAGCCCAATTTCCAGTTCAAGCTTCGAGGTGAGGGACAGAATCCTCATCTCTTCTTTGATCTCAAGTTCTCTGGAGAGTCCATGGACAAAACAGTCTAAGCCCCAGGGATTTGGGGGGTAGTGGTGGTTACTATTATTGTTATTATTATCATCAATATAACAATAATAAACATGACCAACATTTATTGAGCATATAGGATTACTTCATTGAACTCTCACTATAATCCTATGAGATAGACCCTATTATTATTATTTCCCATTTTACAGATAAAGAAACTGAGGCTTAGAGAGCTTGAATAACTTGACTAAAGTTCAGCTAAACCCTGCGATTCACATACTCAGATCCCAGGAACAACTATGCTTAGCCACCTGTTATTATGGGCAGCTTCCAGAAGAATAACTACTCTCTAAACTCTCAGACAGAACTGCATTCTTTTCCCCTTCTCAGGGCTCCATGCCACAGGTTTTGACTGTTTCTCAGAATACTTTTGAATAGCAGTATATGAACTTCTAGCCTTGCTGGGAATCTTCTTCCAAAATTCAAAGCTACAGCCTGGAGCTCTAGCAAGGCATCACAAGGTCAAGATATCTACTATTCCACGATGTCAAAATGCCTTTCTTTGAAAACTTCTGTGTTCAGATTACAGATTAACCGGGCTGGGCGAGAGTGAGCCAAAGAAGCAATCCAATACAGCCACAGTAATAAACATTGGGAATTACAGATTCATCCCCCCATTCTCCCATTGTTACTTTGTTTGTTCTTCAGAGGACCCCTTGTTTCTGTGAGAAACAAAAGTATTTTCTGCAACAATACTGCAGATTTTTTTCCTAGATTGTGTCCTATCAACCTAGGAAAATATGTCTGGCTCTAGTAAATAAGCATGTATTGTTGGAATCCTTTAGGAATATAAGCCAAATACGTAGAGTTCAAATTCACTGTGGGGGAATTCCCTGGGGGTCCAGCGGTTAGACTCTGCATTTTCACCGCTGAGTGGGGGGTAAGTTCAATCCTTGGTCGGGGAACTAGGATCCCGCAAGCTGTGTGGCATGGCAAAAAAAAAAAAAAAAAAATTCACTGCAAATCGGCCGAGTCCACTCTTTGCCTTCAGGGAATACCACAGTTCAACAGATAAATCAGACTTGCTTGTAATCATCCACAAAGTCCTTCAGTTAAATACAGTCAGTCACCTATTCCAAAGCAAACACATGACCTATAATTCCTCACCATTACCTGCTTCAATCCCCAATATCCCCCTACCCACAGCCTTACCTTCCTGGCTGCCATCCTCATGATAATATCCCTCAAGTTTTTAACCTGAGACCAGTGAAAGTCATCCTCAACGTCCTACTCTTTAGCACAAATGTTCTGGTTCATTCCCTCCTTTCTCTTCTTCATTGCTTTCCTGGACCTTCCCCAAGCTCCTGAGCTCCCTGGAGCCGTCAGACTGTGAGCCGGATGTGGCCGATTCTGACAAGCTCTGATCTGCAAAGCTAAGATATCCTGAGATACCTTCCGTCACAATAAATGCTTACTCACCACTTCCTGAGTCCAACCTTGAAGTTTTCCACTTCAGAACTGCGAAGGCTAACATAAGGGAGCTCAAAGTCCACCAATTTTTTAATGACTAGAGAAAGGGAAAAGAGTCTTATTGGTTGAAACAGCACAGATAGTTTTCATACAGTGCAGTGCTTTAAAATGATAAAATAGAGCATTACTATTGCAAGAATAATGATACTGTCTTGCATTTATATGTAATTTTTAACTTTCTGAAGTTCATTTAAAAAATAAGTAGCATTTGATCCTCATAAAAGACCAATGGCTTGAGTAGGGGACATTTTCACTGTGATAGAGATGAAGAAACTGGGGTCCAGAGAGGTCCAGTGCCATCACCAGCACACCACAGCTCCTGGGGGCCAAGCTAACTTCCACCTCCAAATCACCTCCCCACAGCTTCTGGGGACATATGTAAACTACTCAGAGACAACTGATACCATCTCACAACAAAAAAAGTTGTAATATCTAGAAATGCACTGTAGAGAAAAGCAAAAGCTGTATGAAACAATGTCATTGGTCACTATCTCACTGCATGTATATTTTTTAAAGAACCTAAGAACTTATTTATATCATCCACATTTCATAGCAAATATTCCTTAACAAGGAGATATTCCTTAACAAGGGCTGATGGGACCTGCTGATGCCCGGAGTCCAGCACTCCATCCACAAGGGGGTTGTGGTGTGGCTGGAGACCAGCCCCCAGTGTGCAGGGATAAAGGTGCACCAGACGGCAGCGCTAGGGCTCAGGAGGCACAAGAGGAAGTGTGGTTACTGGAGAGAACTGATGTCTTGCTCCTGACCACGCTGCCTCTCTGGAGCTGCTCAGCCCCAGCTCACCTTGAACAAAGGCACAGCCCCCATCCCCAAATGTCCGGTTCAGGGGCCGAGAGTCGTAGTAGAGACCACACACTGGGGCGTTCCCCTGGGGGGGTGACTGGCCCCTCAGCTGCAACCCCACATCTCCTGGCTGAATGCCTGCCCACACCTGCCCACCCCATCTCAAGCTGCCTGCATTTCCTTCTCTCCTTACCGGACAGCTTGCCCTCTTTGTAAGACTGAATGAGAAATAGTCCAAAGTATCCCAGCAGCTCCTGACACAGTCCAATCTTGTGCGATACCACCTTTAACCAAAGAGGAGAAAGAGGAGGGAAAAGTTAGGAGTGTCTGCCTGTAAATATCAATTAAAAGATCTTTAAGGGGCCAGTGGACGTTAAGAGAAATCTTTCCCGAATCTAAAAATGGTATATACTCATTTCAGAAAATTTAGAAATTTTTAAAAATTACAGTGAAAAAAAAAAATCAGTCCCCCCAACAATGGACATGAACTGGCCCCAGCTGAGACTGGTTTGTCCCATCTGGGATAAGGACTCGTCTCCCAGATTGGTTTGGTCTCTATTGTCCACTGGAGGGCAGTAGCCATTCTCCAGGATCATCAGCCCTTCTGTAATACCTGCCCCCGGGGCCCACACTCCAATTTACCTTCCCTGGGGGCTGGATTACCAGATATTGGGAAAAGGGATGTTCCCCACCATTGGCTGGCATATAAAAGTATACAGGCTAATGTCCGCCTATGACACTCCAGGCCTGCTTCTCTCTGATGTCTGCTGTGATGCTCAAGTCTAATTTATGTGGCTTTTGCTCAGTGAAACCTCAGATCCCGGGCACAGGCTGCCCTCATTGCATATTCCTCTTTGACCTTTACCTCAAACAGCTTTCATTTCAACACGAGTGTTTTCATTTTTACCAACTGATCATGAGACTGTAACCTCGAAACATTTCACATCCATTCACCCTCCCTTAGTAGGAACATTCATGCTTCCACAGGCTCTTTCCCTCTCCGCTCGGCCAGCCCACCCCCTCTTTAAGGCTGGGTTCCTGGGTGATTTCTTTGCATGCCTAGTCTGAATTCGCTAGATCACCTCTGCAACCCTCTGCGCGCGGGTCCACCCGTATGGCTCTGTGCGTGAGCTGACCCTTTGACCATGGCTCCAAGTTCTCAAGGTGGCAGTTGTACCAGGCTCAAAGGGGTACTTTCTTGTCTGAGGTCTGTAAATTACCTTGGGAGACAGTCTGATTAGGTGGATGGTATGAATAGGTGTTCTCAGTATAGCTCTGAAAATAAAGAAGAGCCTGGGAACTTTTCACAACTTTTACTCAATGTTTATCCCCATTCTCCTTCTTTCTACCTTACTCTCTTCCCCATGCCCTTGCAAAACAAAAACAGAAACAAAACAAAGCAAAACCCTGAACCAAAACACAGGGCACCTCTGTGCGTGGGGCCGAGTGTGCACCATGGTAACAGATTGCCAAGCCATCCTCTCCTAGAGTAAATATGAACCCATGCCCACTCAAATTAGATTTCTCTCTTCTCTGACTCATTCAGTGAAAGCAGCAAGCTTACATGCCAGGGAAGATAGAGGAGTGGGAACGGAGACACTTTCTATAATTCATAGAGACATAAATACAGACACCTTTCGAGGAGGAGAAAGCAGCACAAAAAGAGACACAATGGTATTTCCTTCTTAGCAAACGTTAATGATGCTTCAAAACACAAAACACCACCAATAAAACTACATCAGCACAAATGCATAGAAAGCAAAAAAGAGATTTTAGTTTGTTGCTGGTCCTTAAAGAGCCCATCAGGATGGCTGGAGAAGCAAAGTGAGCGTGGTGACAAGTATGCGTGAGAAGATACGGACAATAATTTTTAATTACAAAATGTACGTTACGTTTTTATGTCAGCTAGAGAAGTTCCAAGCCCCTGGAAGAGAATTCACATCTGTGCCGGCCAAGTGCTCGCTTTACCTTATACAGAAACTCCTTTACTTCATTTTACCTCCAGTGCTAATGATGTCCACGCTACGGATGTGAATTTCTCACGAGCCAATGTGACAGAAGAGGGGAAGTACATTTTTCTGACGTTAATGTACCTCATTCAACTTCTGCTATCAGTTAAAAGGGGAACTGGACAAAGCGAGTGGCACCGCGGAGCCCTAGACTTACCGCCCTACTCAATACTTATTCAGCACTCCCTCTAACACCATACTAATAATGATAAAGAACCATACTCACCACGGCTGATGGATCGTGAGCTACTGCTATAATTACTTCGACATCATTTCAAAAAATTAAAAAACTTACCCAAACTCACATGTAGCAGCTCTGTAATTTGAATCTGGGACTTGTCCTAACCCCATCAGATAGGAGACCCCACACTCCCACCAGCAGCCAACTTCAGCCACAGTTATGTCTAGTTTGGCCAGCAAGCCCAGTGTGTGTAAAACATGTCAATAATGGTGTCCTTGGGCAGGGTAGCTGCTCTCCGGTTCTCTGAAGGCCCAACCATTTCCAAATGAGCTTATATCCTACAGCTGCACCCCTGACTTACCTGCCTGGCCACAGAGTACCTGAGTTTGTGGTCCCTATCCTCACTATTTCTGTCTTCTCCTCTTTCTATTATGTGTCTGTCTCCCACTTCGTAAGTCCTGGGAGGGCAACTTAGGGAACTGTGTTTTGGGGTCTCTTGGTATAAAGCCACTCAAGTGTTAAGCATCAAGGGCCCTTGATAATTTCTAGAAAGATCATTCTAGAAATCAGTACAGATTAGCAAGACTGGAAGCAGGGAGATAGTTTGGGAGCGGCTAGGGCCACGGGGATGAAGAGGAGAGAGACTTGGGATGTAGTGTCAGTAGGATTTGGGGGGTGAAGGAGGAGGACCCAGGGTAACTTCTCAACGGATGGCCTCAGCAACCAGGTCACAATCCAGGAGCCAAGAAAAGGGTGTATGTAGTGACTTTGGTAGGAAGGAAGTTGCAAAATAATCATTCTCGAGCAGAGCAAGATCTAGAGGAGGAGTATTTCCTAATCTGGGGACTCAACCAGGAGGGCATAGGTGGGCTCAAATCTCCAGGCTGGGAAGGGGAGCCATAATGCAGGAGGAAGGTCCCACAGTCTCAGGTAGAGGCAGGCTCAAGAGCTGGGAGCCCAGCAAAGGAGCACTTCCGGTCATCGGCTCAGAAGGTGGCAGACACCAGGACCCTAGCACAAGAAATTTCCGTCCTTGGAAAGGTCCTAGAAACTTTCCGACTTCCTCCTGTTTATAACTTCTTATTCTCCCTTGAATGTTTCTCGGGAGGATTAGAATTTGTGAAAGAATTTCAATCTAAATGGAACTGGAGTATATAAGATGGAAAGCCCCACAAGTGTGCATCAGGAAGACAAGACTTAAGGACTGAGAGGCTGATTTCCCGTAAACGCCTAATTCACAGAAAACAGATAATATTGGAATTTTCTTAAATGATAGGGAGTTAGTCCGGGGTTGCCTCGTATCAGCCTTGGGAAATTTTGCTCATGGTTTCCAGAGACCCAAACAAGATATGACCCAGGTCAGGTTGGTCTCACAAAATAAGTGGAATTGAGCTTTGTTTATGTGACCGGACCGGTTTTGTCTGCTGGGGGAATTTTCAAATCTGGTCTCCGTTTGTTTCGATTTTAGTAGACTCTTAACTGAACTCTCCCCTCTTTACATTCCCGGCCCATAAATAAAGCCTCCCCCAAACCCCCAGCGGACATGCCGGCAGCCTTTCCAGTTTTCATATCCCCAGCTGCAATTCCTCTGCTATTCCTGAACTCATCTTCTTGACAATTTTGAGCTGCCTCATTTTACCTTTTTATATAAGTTGACAAACTAAAACCCTCCAAAGGCAAGGGACCTGGGAGCTGGCGCTAGAGCAGTGTGTGGGTGTGAGAAGACACAGTCCTTTCTGAAGCCCAGCTCGAGGATGGAAGGGCCTCAGGGACAGAGCTGGTAATGGCTGCATCTGGAGAAGGAAGGATGCTTTCTGGGTCTCGTCCTCTGAGTCCTCAGAGAACCGACCAGAACTCAGTTCTGGCCCTGTGGACCCAGAATTAGAAGTGCTGGGCATTGGTTTCAGGAGTTTTCCTTCCTGTGAGGGAGGATGGACCACTCTTTCTGGCTTTGACAACCCCACGGCCACTCTCTTCCAGAAGCTGTCACCAGCCCACCTGGGTAGTCTCATCTGGGCTCCACCCTCCTTCCTGCTCCCAAGTAGGGACATTCCATAATAAAGCACTTGGCATATTTGCAGGGCACAGCCCTGGCTGAGTTCCAGAGGACCAACAGCAGCCTTAGCAAGGACCTGGAAAGTTGATGCCCACAGAGGGGGAAAAAAAAAACAAAGAGACCCTGGCGATTGGCTGTAGCTGAGATTCCTCCATCAGTCTGTCAGAAAAAGCCAGCATCTCTACAGATAAGTCATCCAGAGTAAAATGATAGGCAGGAAGCTTCTGGAAGGTAACCGTATCCTAGTCCCTGCCTTCAAACAGAATGATTCCTAAATTCAGTTCTGGGGCTGGAATTTGGATAGAATTTACCTCCAGGACTCTTTCGGCAGTATCTGATGTTAGAATTTCAACTTTAATGCTCCTTCCATCGGGCAGAAATATATCCAGAGACGCTTTCTTGGTAGTGATGCTAAATGTGTCCTGTAAGCACAAGGAAGCACAATAAGTGTTGGCGCCCTTCCGTGGGGCACATCAATGCAGGAGACAGTCATCTTCCTCTCTGTGGGCCCTTGGGGCAAACAGTATCCAAAGCCAATGAAAGCCAAGTGCAGAGGCTTGGGGGACTGGTTTTGGGGGTGGGGTGGGGGTGAGGAGAGGGTGGAGAGGCACTCAGGCAAAGCAATGACATGCAGCTTGAATAATTTCCAAATACACAAGGCATCTGTCTTAGGAAAAAAGCTTTTGAGAAAATCATCCACGTGACTCTTGCTCACCCCAGATTTTAACTCTCATATTGAATATCGCCAGGCGTCCCTAAAAGTTTGTAATATGCGCTAATTTATGGTTCTGCTGCAGCAAAACTCTGAAGCTGCAAACTTTGAGGCCTGTGTGGGGATCAGGTCTCTATCTGGTGAATGGGCACCCAGCTAAGGGTCCAACACCCCAGCTCAGCACAGCCCTGCCTGCACTTTCGCATTCTGGCCTTCTGTGAGGGGATACGTGTGTGCCAGAGGGGACTGCGAATCCGGGGACCTGTGAACCTCTCGGACGGAGCATTCTAGGATGTCAGAGACATGCTAGAGACAGGGGAAGCCCGTCTGAGTTCAGGAAAGAGCGAGACTGAGGTTGGCACTCAGTTACCATAGAGAGAGTGACCCTGGCGGGGAGGCAGGGCCAATGGCTGCCCACAAGGGCCTCCAGGGCAGCTGCATGTGGGGATGGCTGTTCTCAGTGCCTCTGAATGGGACCCTGTCAGTCCACAGAGCTGCTTGTCTCTGGGAGGCTGATCCTGGTCACGGCGTCTCATCTCAGGTTCCACGATGGACTAAACCCTGATGCAGCCACTGCATGCAATGCGTTCACTTCTCTCCTAGGCATTTAGAATGGCACTAGTGATGTGTCATCCTTGGGAGAAATGAGAAAAGAGCCATTCAAATCATTTTCTATGTTCTGAGCCTGCTATATAAGCCAACATATTAGTAATTAGCAACACAGTGTGTGGGGATGGGGGCGGGGGTTTGGGGGGAGAGGCAGTATCTCTTTTCAGTGACCAGAAAATTTACCTCCAGATCACCTCCTTCCTGGTATCGGTTTGGGGGAGGGAAGATCCTGATGATTGATCAGATTATTGGAGGGTCACGGGGTTGGGGCTCAGGTCAGCTGACCAGCTGAGACCCCTTTCCCCTCAACAGGCGGCACCTTGCCCTCCTGAGCCCTCCTGACCACCCCCTGCCATTCACAGACACCGCGGATTAGGCACCAGGCTTTGTAGGGAACCGGGAAATCCAACAACGCTATAGCACTGCCAAGGTACCTCAAAAGGTCCATCATGTTAGTGACAGGCTTATTTTTTCCTAATTGTGTTATCTAAGGGCAAGCTTTGATTTCACATCTTAACCACGCCTGTCCTGAACCCACTTACTTACAATCACTAAATGTCTATGATTCTGAACCTAAGTACTTTAGAAGAGAAATGCTGCTGTTTCCCAAATTCAAAGGGTTCGTCCACAAAGACAGCAGTTTGTGAATGCGTTATATCTACATATACAGGCACCTTGTAGAGACAGCATCTCATTTATGAATAAATATAATATCTATGTATTTATTACATACAAATATATTGTTAGATCACGATACTGGTAATTGTGCTCTGTGCTAACTTCTTCACATATATTGATAGTAGCACATGTAATTCTCATAACAACTCCATGAGGGATATACACTTATTAAGCCCCCTTTTTCAGATGAAGTACAAGTCTACAAAGGTTAAATTACTCCTCCAGGACATACTGCTAGTTGGTGGCAGGGGTAGGATTCAAGGCCAGCTCCTCATGACTCTACAGCCTGGGCTTAACTAGGTTGGACTTATCTCCTGGCTGGTCCAGCATTGCCTTGGAGTGAATGTTTGTGTCCCTCCTGCCCCATTCATATGTAAGCCCTAACCTCCAATGGGATGGTATTTGCAGATGGGGCCTTTGGGAAGTGCTCAGGGTTAAGTGTCCCTCATGATGGGATTAGTTTCCTTGTAGGAAGAGACACCACAGAGCTTGCTCTCTCTGCACACATGCACAAAGAAGAAATTTATTTCTCACAGTTTTAGGAATTTCTGTTCTTTAAGATTCCCAGTTATGGCAGCCCGAGCAGACTAACTTAGCATAACCATCATAGCCCTCCTTCCACTCTCGAAAGTGCCCGAGTTTGGATAAGGTATATGGCTGCCATGTTACTACCATAGTACCAGCATAAGGGACCATGTTATGCTGCCCCCTCCATGTACAATAAGCGTCTGTCTGCCTGAGTGAATCTGCCACTTATTGATCACTGTGTTGGTCACTTTTCAAACAGTCCTGTGGCTTCTTCCCGTCAGTACTAGCCTCCAAATCAGCAGAGGCTAAACCAACCACCTGCCAGGTTTTCCCTTCAAGCATCCAGTGCTGGAACAACCCACCTCCTGGAATCCTGTGAAAATGACCCCAAGCCCTCCCAGAGCAGGTCAGGGGCACTGGTTTCCCGCCTCTATAGCAGCACAGGCCCTGAGTTCTCCCTACACAACCTCAGCCATACTTGCTTCACTTCTACCTTCCTGGGGGAATTCTGGCAGATTTGCCCACTTCCCCCGCCGTTATGATAACTGATAACAGTAGGGCTCCCAAGACCCCATATCTAGCAGAGTAGTCAAGGGTCAGGGGTTTCCCCAGAGCAACTGTTGCAAATAGTCCCTTTCTAGGTATACCTTTGCCTAGGTATTGGGTTCTTAAAGGTATTTGGCCTCACAAACACTTCTTACCTCCGAGGAAAAACACTCTTGAAATGAACGGAAAGATATCATTGCCTTTGGATATGATTTAAGGAAAAGCTACCGTTAATTTGTTACTTCAGTGCAACTCCCAACTCAAACTACATTGCAGACCAATAGATATCTAAATTATATAAACAGTTAAAAAATAGAAACGTATATCTTAAATTCTTCTGCAAAAGAAAAGTGAGGAAGCAGATTGCATTGGTAGAGTGGGTCAGATTATAGATGGCCCTGAAATCAGACACTTGAGGATTTTATTTAAAAAGGCAAAAGGGGGCCATGGTGGTTCTGGATCAGGCACATGGAAGGATGTAAATGGAGTTATGGAAAGATTTGTCTGGCACTGTGGTGAAAATGAACTAGAGGAGGGACTGGAGGATGTGGGAGACTTGAGGGAAGTTGGAGACAGTCATCCGTGTGCGAGGTACCAAGGGACAGGGCTAGACCGTGTGCTTAAGAAACGCATGATCCACAGAGTGGACTGCTTGGTTCCAAGCCTAACTCCACCCTCACTGCATGTGACCCTGTGTAAACCTTGACAGGTGATTTCCCTTCTGTGTACTCCATTCCTTCAGCCCTAAAAGTAAGGATGGCAAGAGTGGGACGCCATTCATTGCAAACACTCAAATGACAGCTTTACTGTTTCATTATTGTTAGCAGTAGGAATGATGAGGTCATTATGTACCTTTGATTTGACTTAGTGGCAACAGATAAGAAATAAAAGAGTCAAGAAAAGATTCAGGGGTGGGACTTCCCTGCTGGTCCAGTGGTTAAGACTCTGCGCTCCCAGTGCAGGGAGCCCAGGTTAGATCCCTGGTCAGGGAACTAGATCCCACATGCCGCAACTAAAGATCCCGCGTGCCACAACTAAAGATCCCGCGTGCCGCAACTAAAGATCCCACGTGCCGCAACTAAAGATCCCACGTGCCGCAACTAAAGATCCCGCGTGCTGCAACTAAAGATCCCACGTGCTTCAACTAAGACCCGCGCAGCCAAATAAATAAATAAATAAATTTTTTAAAAGGAAAAAGAAAGAAAAGAAAAGATTCAGAGAGATGTTTTCAACACTCATATCCAATCAAGTTCTGAGTCCTGTATATTCATATCCTAAAGTATCTCTTCAATACATCTACTTCTCTTCATCTTCACCACCAGCACTCTAGTCCCAACTGATATGTCCTCCCCCCTAGACTCCTGCAATGGTCTCCTTATAGGTCACCTTGTTTCCATTCTTGCCCCACTCCCCTGCTCCCCACAAGGCACTCTCCACACAGCAGTCAGAGAAATATATTTTTAAATGCAAACCTGAAAATGTACCTCTCGTGCTCCAAACTCTCTAATGTCCTTACATCATTCATGGGACACTAAAAAGAAAAACATTATTTTTCTCTACACCACTCACATCAACATTTTTGACACTAATTATGTGTTAGCACAGATCACACAGATTAAGGACTGAGTCCCACAGGTCTGCCCCTCCCTCACTTCAGAAGCCAACTGCGAGTCCAGGCCTCCCATTTGATCAACTCGCTCTAAATCTGGGATTCCCAGCACGTCTTACTTGAGTTTGATAATTTTCTAGAATAGCTCATAGAACTCAGGAAAGCTCTTTACTTACTTACTATAACCCATTTATTATAAAGGATACAACTCAGAAAGAGCCAAATGGAAGAGAAGCACAGAGCAAGAGATGTGGGTGCACCACCCTCCCAGCTCCTCTACATGTTCACCCACCCAGAAGCTCTCTCAACACCATAGTTCAGGGATTTTTATGGAGGTTTCATCATGTAGGCATGATCAATGATCAGCTCAATTTCCAGCCCCTCTCCTAAACCTGGAAGCCAGGGGGTGGGGCTGAAAGTTCTAACCTTCCAATCATGCCTTGGTCTTTGGGGTGACCAGCCCCCATCCTGAAGCTCTGTAGGGGCCCCCAGCCACCAATTATCTCAACAGCATGCAAAAAAGACAAACTTAGCACTCCAGAGGTTCCAGGGGCCTTAGGAACTCTGTCAGATGCTCCTATCATCCCCATCACTCAGGAAACTGCAAGGCTTTTGTGAGCTCTGTGTTAGGAACCGGGTTCAGAGACCAAATATCTATTTCTTATTCCGTCTCGGAGACCCAACCCTTTGCCATTGGTCAGCATGAGGCAAGTCAGTTGGCAGCTGCCCTTCACTCTCCTTCCTCCTTCTCTCTAGCAATCACCCTACAGGTTGCTTCAGCCAGTGGAGCTCTGACCCCATCCGAGACAGGGAGGAGGGAAAGGAGGGTGCTCTCCTTCAGGTGGGCCTGCCAATCCTGAAGCAGAGGCCATGGCATGAAGAGGCTCTGTGAGAATGAAATCAACACAGAGGAAAGCAAAGCTCGGGGTAGGGAGTGGAAAGAGTGTGCCAGCCAAGCTTCCCCAGCTTTTCAGTTAAATGAATACATTTCCCTTTTATGGTTGTCCCTTGCGGTCGAAAAAGACCTGACTAATATGGAAATAGTTGAACTCCACCTTACCTATGCTACGTATTCATTTCTTGCATGCTCTATTTTTTTTAAATAAATAAATAAATTTATTTATTTTTTTATATTGCGCTGCGTCGGGTTTTTGCTACTGCATGCGGTCTTCTCATTGCGGTGGCTTCTCTTGTTGCAGAGCACAGGCTCTAGGTGCGTGGGCTTCAGTAGTTGCGGCACGCGGGCTTCAGTAGGTGTGGCTTGTGGGCTCTAGAGCGCAAGCTCAGTAGTTGTGGCGCACGGGCATGTGGGATCTTCCTGGACCAGGGATCGAACCCATGTCCCCTGCATTGGCAGGTGGATTCTTAACCACTGCGCCACCAGGAAAACCCTGTGCTCTTGGCTTTTTTATACGTAATTTGTTTAAAGCTGGGCCAGATGGCTGCTTAGATGATAAATTCCTTCAGAGCACGGATTATGCAGTACACTTATTTTGAAGGGTGCCCTGTGCAAACAGATATTTGAATAATCTTGGTGCCATATTTCTCAAAATAATCCAAGTGAGAGGATCAAAGGAACTATGATAGTGGCATCTAAAATGGCACATTTAAAATTGATTATTTATGCACATAACCTCCCTCTTGAGCCCACCACTCCATATTTACATGACCTCAATTTGAGAAGAGAATGTTAAGATTGAAGTCTCCAATGTTCTGTTTGACACAGGGACACTGGTTTCAGTTGGGCAACCTCCTCTCCGTGGGTAACCTCCACATCAAAGGAGGTACAAAGTTTAAGCGCCACCCAACTCTTTGCCGTTGGTTAAAAGGAGACGTGTTGGTTGGCAACCGACCCTCAACTGCCCGCTTCTCCAGCTTGTCCTCTTGGTTGCCTCAGCTAGCGGAGTTCTGACTCTTACTCTGCTTCAAGCTTCCCCACTTTCCCCAAGACTCCAACCATATTCACCTCCTCCTTCATCCCCACCAGGTGACCTCACCTCTTATAAGTCACAGGGGAAACATCAAGAGGGGACTCAGTCTACTTCAATTCACAAACCTCAGACCTGCCTGTAGCCTTGCCCAGTCTTTCTCTCTGTCTCACATGCAGTTCAAGAGGAATCCTTCCTCCACCCAATCCCAGTGCGTGTTCAACCCTCCTTCCTTGAGGACTTGGTCCCATTGATTATCAAGGCCAATCCCATCTCCTTCTCTACTGGCTACTCCCCACCAGCAGGCAGACTGACTCAAATCTCTCTCAAACCTCAGAAAGACAGAGACTCTGGGTGGATCACCTCCAAGAAAAGGATCTGACTGGTTTGACCATGGGAGAAGTTCTGTTTTCAGCACTGCTGTGGGTATGGATAGAGTCACATGTTTAAAAACAACCAAGCATTTTGTTTTCTTTTAAATGATGCCGTTTTTAAACTCCCCCCCAAAAACCCACAAAAGTTGTTCAAGAAAGTAAAGGTAATCATAAACATTATTTGTTCAGTAGTAAGAAATATTTATGTATTATAATGGTCAAAATACTAATTAAGGATTTAATTTTTTAAATTGTAATATAACAAAATTGGGGAGAAGAGGGCAATGAAAGAAGGTGATACAAGAAAGCTGAATCCTCGTCCCCCATAACAGGCAGTCAGTGGATAATGTCTTCAAATTGAAGAACAGGGGAAAGAGATGTATATCATTGACTTCTAGATATTTAAATATCGAATGAAAAAGCTAAAAGATTTGAAACCCATTGCCTCTGGAAAGCAGGAGATGGTTATAGTATAATCCTTTCTAGCACTATTTTACTTTTAAATCCTTTTTAGCACTATTTTACTTTTAAAACTATCAGCACATTTTGCTTTGATTAAAAAAATAAACATTTTTAGAACAATATGGTAAAGAGGAGAAATAAACCATTGAAAAACCTTTGTATTATGAGATAAAAGCAAGTGAACAACAGATAAAACATTTGGAGTGGTGACCAAGGAGGAATTTGGCTCTATTTGTGATATTTGCATTTTACTTGTACATACATAATTTATAAAATGTAAAAGCCATACAAAAACGCAATTAGAGGCAAAAAACCAAAGTGGTGGGTTCGGATTGTAGGAAAACAAAACTTAACTCATCTTGATCTAAGGCAGATCAGGAATTAAAATACACAATTCACAGTAGTAAACGGAATGCATTTATCTTTAAGAAACCTCGAAATCCTGCAATACCATGGGCTGCCTGAACACATTTTGAAACATGTGCTAATTCTTTACAAATCGAATGTAATATCCTGAGAAATTGTTTAATTTATCAAAGAAGCTCCATCAGTGTGCTTTATTCATATTCTGCTCTGAGGCAGAAGAATGTCTGGTAGCCACGGTGCTTACCCTGAGCTTTATTATCCAAGAAAATCCATATTTGGACTTGCCAACCTCTAAATTTCCATCACACTTAATAATCGGCCCTAATCATTTCACCCCAAGGGACACGGAAAACATTCTTAAGAGGAAATGGGGAAACAGTCATTTCCTAGAGCCCCCAGATCTAGGGTGGGCAACTCTTCCCAGATACATAAATTGCCCCTAACTTCCCAAGTATACAAAAGCCATTCCAAATACCTTCTTAGTCTCCTTTTTCTCAAACATGTTGTCCACACTTTAGATTAAGAACCAGGAACGTAAAATGTCTTTAGTCTGAAGACTTTGGTTTTGCCTTTTCAGAAGTCCCTTCATCTCAGAGGCAATTGCAGGGCAAAAGCACAGAGCATGGTAAGTCGGGGGGCGGGGGGTGGGGGTGGAGGCTAGACACACACAACAAGGGGCACCTGGCGGGGGCCGGGGCTGGGGGGCCACCACCACTCTAGAAATATCTCATGACATCAGCGGATCCAGGCTCGCTGGCCTTCCACTTATGAAGATGTGGGTCCTTGGACACATTACTTAACCTGAAAAAGAGACATTGACAGCACCGTCCTCAACAAGTTGTGAGGGATAAATGAGATTCCACGCAGAAAGCACTGGGTCTGGCTCAGATTGAATGCCCTGTAGAGGCAACCCCCTCTTATGACTGCAGCTTGCCTTTGGCCATCCTTTTTTTTTTTTTTTTTTTTTTTGTACGCGGGCCTCTCACCGTTGTGGCCTCTTCCGCTGCGGAGCACAGGCTCCGGACGCCCAGGCCCAGCGGCCATGGCTCACGGGCCCAGCCGCTCCGCGGCACGTGGGATCCTCCCAGACCGGGGCACGAACCCGTATCCCCTGCATCGGCAGGCGGACTCTCAACCACTGCGCCACCTGGGAAGCCCTGGCCATCCTTGATAGAGGCTCCTCTGGAAGGCTCCTACGCGGTCACATGTATTCACGTTTCTCACACGGTGTGTCCTTGCCCAGAGACAGGAAGGTGTGCTTGTACTTGCTGAGCCCTGGAGAGCCACACCCGTGAGCGTGTGATTATTTGGCAATAACCACTGGGAAACTGCAGGCCAGGCACTTATCAAAGGCAGTGAAAATATTTAGGTGGGGTCTGTATAATATTGAGGTGGGGAAACTTCCCAATCCCTGCTCCTTGGGCTCCTTTAATGGTCTGGCAGACCCACACCTCACCATCTTTGAAGGAGTTGAAAATGGTCCCAAGCCTGGACAACTGGGTTTTCAGAGGGGCCGTCTCTGGTGAAAATTGGGTCTGGTCAGGGAGGAGGGAAGCAGAGGTACAAAGATGCAGCAGGCAGGACTCAAGCCACATAGAAGCTGTGTTAAAGCATTTCATCAGGAGGCACTAGGCAGGTCTGGGAGCACAGCTCTGGGCCCTTTTGACACCACCTAGTGTCTGGGGAGAGATGTGCTGGCCCGCCATCTTTGCCGGAAGCAACCTCTCAGCAGGCTGGGAAGAGGAAAAAGGACTGGCGTTGGTAATAGCAGGAGGACCTCATAAGTGTTATAACATTGGCCAGATTACAGTTAAGTGACTTAAGAGCACTGGCTCACTTAATCCTCCCAACAACACTAAGAGAGGAGCCATTCTCCCCATTTTAGAGATGGGGAGACTGAGATACAAAGAGACTAAGTAAACACAAATCCAAAGTAGGGCAGCCAAAATTTGAACCTTGGCCATCTCACTTTGAGCCTGCACTCCTAACCACTAAGCCAGTTCTGAGGCTGATTAGTCAGCAGGATGGTTGAAGATGTGATCTTGATAAGAGGAACTGTGGTTTGGGTTTCACTGCAGACATGTTGCTCTGGCCTGGGGCAAAGTGTTAGTGAGAAAGTCCTCAGAAACGGAGAGGCAAGATCCAGAAGTACGGCAGACAGGTTCCACCAGCTCAGCTCCAGCAACTCCCAACACCGTGGGTCAGCCATCAGCTGGCTCACTGAATGCACCCCTTTCAAAGTTGATGGACCACCTGGGAAGAACCAGAGGCAAAAATCCCACAAGAAAGGAGGAAAGAAACATGACCAACTAAGGGTGAAAAATATATCCCCCCCAAAAGTCATGCCACCAAGGAGATGAAAACAATGGCTGTGTTAACCAAAATAAGGCTTCTCTGAACTCAGACCTCAAAGAACAGATCAAGGTCTCAAAAAAGAGGTAAGTGAAAGGAAGCTGGCCAAATTCACGGAAGCAACAGAAGCGAAAAATAAAGCTATTGCAAAGGTGAAAATCTCATCAGAAGAAGCAGGAAGAGACACTGCAAAATGCAGCAGGGGCAAAAGGTTTCTGTGCAGAGTTATACAGATAAAAAAAATACTGAGAGCACTAAAATCAAATAAAACAGATGTAGAGAACAAATGTATGGACACCAAGGGGGGAAAGGTGGGGTGGGATGGATTGGGAGATTGGGATTGACATGTATACGCTAATATGTATAAAATAGATAACGAATGAGAACCTGCTGGACGGCACAGGGAACTCTACTTCAATTCGCTGTACAGTAGAAACTAACACAACATTGTAAAACAACTATATCCCAATTAAAAAGAAAGAAAGAAAGAAAGGAGGAAAGAAAAACACATTAAAAAAAACCCCAAAACTCCTTTAAATTATCAGGAAAAAAAAAAAGACACTCAAAACAAAGCTCCAAAACACTGCCACCCTCTGAATGATTTTTAGAAAGCATTGAAAGCAAAAACCGTAATGCACACAAAGATGACAGAACTACGGCTGACTGTACCTCCATGCATTCGCATAGAATGATTTGCAAGATGTAAACTTTGAAAAACAAGGTTCAGCAAGTGGGTAGTGTGTGCTTATCTGTAAAGCAAAAAGGATATGCATACATATGAATGCTTACGCGTGCATGGAAATGCGTAGAAGGGACATACATTAAACTGTAAACAACAGTTGTCTCTGAGGGGGGCCCTAGAGACCCGTGCTGGGAGCGGGGTTACTTTCATCATAGACCCTTTTGTGCTGTTGGAATGTTACCACCAGCACCGCCTCAAAAACAACCTTTCCAAAGAAAAGAAAAGTATATACATATACATATATACACACACATACCATTAAATGTATGTGAAAGTACGAGCAATTATACAATGGGAGGGGAGACTCTAGGGGCATTTCTCAGTTGGCTGGACCAGTAAGTTTGTCAACACACTTGAACAACTGAGTAAATGCAAATTTGCTCCCAGTTTTTAAACGTCTGATCAAGGTATCATTCCTCCCTGACCTAAGGAGCCAGTTCAATAATATCACGTCATTGTGTAATTTCAATCCTTTTGAAGCTCTTCCATTCAGTCAAGAAGGTACACGCAGGGCTTCCCTGGTGGCGCAGTGGTTAAGAATCCGCCTGCCAATGCAGGGGACACAGGTTCGAGCCCTGGTCTGGGAAGATCCCACGTGCCGCGGAGCAACTAAGTTCATGCGCCACAACTACTGAGCCTGTGCTCTAGAGCCCGCGAGCCACAACTACTGAAGCCCGCGTGCCACAACTACTGAGCCTGCACTCCTAGAGCCCGTGCTCCGCAACAAGAGAAGCCACCGCAGTGGGAAGCCTGTGCACCACAGCGAAGAGTAGCCCCCGCTCGCCGCAAATAGAGAAAGCCCACACACAGCAACAAAAACCCAACGAAGCCAAAAAATAATTAATTAATTAATGAAATCTACATATTTTAAAAAAAGAATGTACATGAAGGCATAAAAATATTCCTGTGTGGGCTTCCCTGGTGGCGCAGTGGTTAAGAGTCCGATGCAGGGGACATGGGTTCGTGCCCCGGTCCAGGAAGATCCCACATGCCACGGAGCGGCTGGGCCCGTGAGCCATGGCCACCGATCCTGCACGTCCGGAACCTGTGGTCCACAACGGGAGAGGCCACAACAGTGAGAGGCCCATGTACCGCAAAAAAAAAAAAAAAATGTTCCTGTGTGTACCACCTGAATGGGTGCTGTGCTAAACAAATGTACTTGGCCAAGTTCCAGCCTCTAGGGGACAAGAGGCCAGTTGTTCTTTAGACCAACAAAGGAGAGGGAGTTGCTATCTGTCATTCTGTTGAGACTGAATTTTCTCCATGATCCATTTACGATAAAGTTAGGAACACAGAATATACAAGTGATAGCTGGCATGGCTATTACTGCTGTCCTGATGTCTTCACTGTGGCACACTTGGAAGTCCCAGCTACAAAAGTAGGGTCCCACAATTGTCATGGGGGCCCTTAATGGTAAAAGGTTCTCTTCTCCATGGCCAGTTTTGAGATGCACAATGCTTAAGCTACAGGAAAAAAGGTACCTGCTTAAATAAAATGGGCAAAAGGTCAAGTGACACACTTAATTTTCCATCTAGAATCTAAACTTCCAAAGCAACAAAATAGGAACCATTTTCCTGTTACTCCAAACGAATGAATTTTATCTGAATCCAGGCTCTTTAGGGCTGATGACCAGAAAATCACACATGGAGACATATTCTGCAGTGAAATAATCACCTTAGTCAAGAAAAGCAAGCTTACCAGCTGCACCAGTTTCAAAAAATCAACGAAGACATCACTTCTCAACATGTTTGGGTCCATGGTTACTGAAAAACAGGGACAGAGAGCCAGGTTACTGCGGGGCTGGGTTGACTGCTCTGTCAAACTTCTCTGTCCTCCAGGAAGCCCTCCAGGCCTTGCCAGTGCACGGCTGCCTCCTTGAAGGCGATGGAGCCTGTGACTTCTCAAATTCAAGAAAATCTACAAAGCCTGCCTCCTCCAGGCAGCCTCGCAGGCAGCATGAACCCATCACACCAATCCGGCTGACTGTTTCCAGGAATCCTACTTTATTCATGTACACCCCTGGCCCAATATCCATCTAGCTGCCCCTACTAGAAGGATGATGAGGTTAATACTAGGTAGCAACGAGATCTAAAAACTTGGATCTAGACTCCCACTTTAGCAAGATGCTTGGTAATTTGAAAATTTTAAATCAACCAAGAAACACTGATTGAGAGGACCTCTTTTCACAATGGGAGCTCTCAAGAGGTTACCAAAAAAAAAAGCAATTATAAGGCTGTCAGATATTTAAAATTTCATTCTTCTATACTTATAAGAGCAATTTCCCCCTTAGTTTTAAAGCCCCAGATACCAATACCCAGCGCTGTGGCTGGAGCAGATGGGCCAAGACTCTCCCCTGAGGACCTCACACTCACACGTGAAATGCTTCTCAGCTGCTTCCTCACTTCTTATCTTCCTCCCCACAAGTCCTCTCCTGGACCCTGCACTTGAGCTAAACTTATCCAATTTCTAAATCTGTATTAAATGTCTTTCTTTTTGTTGCTGTTTTACTGATTTTGTCAAATAACTTCTACCAGCATTCAAAACTAGCACTGACTGAGGTCATTTGAGGTAGTGCTTCCCAAACGATGCCATGTTTTTCAAAATAAAGTAACTAAGAGAGAGAGTGTCTCTGTAACAGGAGAAACTTTTTTAAATAAAAAGTTATTTGTAGGGCTTCCCTGGTGGCGCAGTGGTTGAGAGTCCGCCTGCCGATGCAGGAGACACGGGTTCGTGCCCTGGTCCGGGAAGATCCCACATGCCGCGGAGCGACTGAGCCCGTGAGCCATGGCCGCTGGGCCTGCGCGTCCGGAGCCTGTGCTCCGCAACGGGAGAGGCCACAGCAGTGAGAGGCCCGCATACCGCAAAAAAAAAAAAAAAAAAAAAAAAAAAAAGTTATTTGTAAAAGGTATTCCCTCTTTTTTAAAGGGGGAAAAAGCTCTTGTCTTATTTTCTGGAATATGTGTGCCATGTATGCAAACTAATCATTATAATCATTAGCATGGATCCTTGGGGATGGGGAAAGCTATTGAAAAAGTGTTCATCCAACCAGTATTTACTGTACAACTGTTAAGTACCAGGTACTATGCAAAGCACTTGGTATATTTTAGCTCACTTAATCTTCACAACAAAAGAAGATTATCTGAAGTAAATAGTATCTCCATTTTACAGATAAAGACACTGAAGCTCAGAGAAGGTAAGTGTATTGCCCCAGGTCACACAGCCAGTGAGGTGCAAACCTGGGACTTGACTCTAGGTCTGAATAGATCACAGCACTATGCTGCACTGTCTCCTTGCTTTACCTTCCAAGAGGATTCACGAAGCATCCTGACTACAGATAAAGGCCAGGCATGGAGAAGTGACCCTTCAAGCAGTGTGATCATTTGTGAAAAGGCCAGTTGTTAAAAGGAGTATTTCACGAAGATATGAGAACACAAACCAAGAAGGAATGAAAATTCAAAAGATATTACATTTTGAGCTTGAAAGGGTTTATTTAACAGGTCTAAAAGAGGTATAGTCTCCAGTACAAAAGATGAATGGAAAATAGATGACTTCTAGAATTTCTATTTACTATGTTTAAAAAAAAAAATATGTGCAGCCCTGAGAAATAATGAGGTAAATCTATAATCTCTAACCTAGAATGACCTGTAAGAGTAATATTTTTGGGCTTCCCTGGTGGCGCAGTGGTTGGAAGTCCGCCTGCCGATACAGGGGACACGGGTTCGTGCCCCGGTCCGGGAAGATCCCACATGCCGCAGAGCGGCTGGGCCCGTGAGCCATGGCTGCTGAGCCTGCGCGTCCGGAGCCTGTGCTCCGCAACGGGAGAGGCCACAACAGTGAGGGGCCCGCGTACCGCAAAAAAGAAAAAAAGAGAGAGTAATATTTTCAAAGGAATAAAATAGCATGCAGAAGAAAAAGCTTTTTTTCTTTTGTTATGAAGGACATTAGTGGGGTAGTTGGTGAAGTTTGAATAAGGTCTCTATATTAGATAGCATTATTATATCAGTGCTAATTGCCTGATTTTGATAACTATACAGTAGTTACAGAAGAGTTGTCCTCGATCTTAGGAAATACCCATAGATGTATTTAAGGGTAAACTGGCTTGTATATGCAAAACAAGCATCTCAAAAAATTATATATAATATATATGTATGCACACATTCATAATACAAACAGAGACATGGGAAAGTGAGAGAGAATGATAAAGCAAATGTAAAATGTTAACATTTGGGAAATCTGGGTAAAGAGAATACAGAAAATTTTGCATCAATTTTGCAACTTTTCTGTAAATCAGAAATTCTTTCAGAATAAAAAGTTTCAAAAACTCAGATACAGAAATGTGTATAAGGTAAGTTTCAATTTGTGTTTAACCAACAGGGATGTACCCACACATTAGGATACACATCATGGTTTCTGAGAAATACACAAGCCACTTGTAATAGTGTTTTCTTCTAGAGGCTTGGGAATCTGAGGTGGAAGGGAATGTACCTTTCATTTTATACTCTTTGGACGGGTTATATTTTTAAAACATTTTATGTCTGTACCATTTCCCCCTTTTTAAACATTTAAATATTTGAATGCCAATGTTTCTGTTTCTCCCCACCCGCTTCTCTTTGTGAGAGCTCAGTCCTGCCGTGCACAACACTTTTCAGGAACCCAGCAATGGGCCAGGACCTCTGTATTGCCAGCCTCACAGGGCCAGAGCAGACCTCCGAGTATCCCTGGTGCCTTAGCATGGCTCCTGGGGAAGACAGAGATGGAATAACCAACTCTGGCACTGCCAGGAAACATCTCCACTATCTCCTGAGAGCTTTCACGTAAGCGGTTCATTTTCTCCGTTTGTTCAGTCTTAATCCAGAGATATTTCTTTGACTTCTACAGCAGGGGCTGTGGGGTGGTGAATCTAAACAAAGCATTTTTAAACCAAATACAAAGACCTCATATTTTATGACTCCATTTACATGAAATATCCAGAGCAGGCAAATTTATAAAGGCATAAATTAGTGTATAAAGACAGGGGCTGGTGGAGGAGAAAAACAGGGATTGACTGATAATAGGTATAAAATTACTTTTTGGGGTGGTAGAAATGTTCTCAGATTAGATTATGGTGATGGTTGCACAATCCTGTAAATATACTAAAAACCACTGAGTATATATATAAAATGGGTGACTTTCACATCTCGATAAATCTGTTATAAAAAGTCCAAATACAAACCATTTTGCAAATACTGTTCCAGCTGGTCCCTTCTCTCATCAGCCATAGATGCGGTCACTGCGAGATAGTACTTTGGTGGAAAGGGTGGCAGGCAATTTCCAAACACCCGCCTCAGCTGAAAGATCCAGAAAACACACAGTTAAGGCAAAGCGTCTGAAATTCAGGGTTGGTGAGATACCAAAGCCTCCTCTTAGGGCAAGTCTCTCTCCAGCACTTTGTTAAAAATGAACCCTTCCTGGTGGCCAAAAGGAGATACCTTGATTTTCTTAAGGAGCAATTTATTTCTGTATAGGTTTCTAGAACACTATTAGAAATATCATGGACTCACAACTCCAGTCTGAGTTTGGTAGATTTGGTGTACATTTTAATCTCTCACTTGTTTTTACAAAACTGCCCACCAGTCATATCATACAATATTCCTTTAATTAATTCCCCAATAGTATCTGTGATGTCAATGATGAGAGTTAGGAGTTTAATTCCCCCACCATGCGCCCCACCCAATCTGAACATAACAGCAGATGTTTACAGCTGTGCTATCTAATTTGGTAGCCACTGACAATGCAGCTAGTCTGAACTGAGATGGGCTGTAAGTGTAAAATACACTCTAGACTGTGAAGACTTAGTACAGAGAGAAGACTCTAGGACCGAGGCAGGAAATATACAAGGTGAGTCTGGGGCATCTTGTAGCACCAGAATATAAGAAAGTGTGCAAAACAAACAAAAGTCAACAATAGGGGTATGTCAAAGAAACACAGGAGCAAACTGAAAGACCTCCCATAGGACAAGCTGCCACAATTTGAACAGTAAAATAAAGTCTTACTGAAGTACAACCTAAAGTATAAAGCAAATATCTAGGAGTCTACATAGATATAAATTATTGAATAGGTGGGGAGTAACCATGCCGAGTCGGACCCAGTTGCTGGACTGTCGCTGCTCCGCTCCTCCGCACAAAGGATCTGATGGCGGCGCCTGCACTGACAGACCCACCTCAGGGCAGTGTGACCTTTGAGGATGTGGCCGTGTACTTCTCCTGGGAGGAATGGTGTCTTCTTGATGAGGTTCAGATACACCTGTACCTTGATGTCATGGTGGAGAACTATGCACTTGTATGCATGCTGGGTAAGGCCCTCACACCCACCCCTATCCTCTGAGCTAGGTTCTGCCTTTCTCTTTTTCCCTAGGGGCTGCTGTGTCATTCTCACATCTGGAACGTCAATACTGCTTTCATCTTCAACTGCTTGGTCATGTGTTGTGGTTACTATGGCTAGCCAGAGTGAATCCCTACTCCTTAGTGCCCTAATACCAGTAGCCCCAAAGTTGCAGCTAAGGATTCAGGCGTGCAGTGTCCTAGTTCCCTGACCAGGGATTGAACCCAGGCTAAAGCAGTGAAAGCTCCGAGTCCTCACCACTGGACTGCCAGGGGATTCCCGCAGGTTCTTTTCCTGGAGTTGAGGATGAAGAGACACCTTCTGATCAGAGCGTATCTGCAGAAGGAGTGTCACAGATGAGGACCCCCAGCACAGGTTTGTCTCCTGAGAAGACTCAGCCCTGTAAGATGTACACCCCAGTCTTGAGAGACATTTTGCACTTGGCTGAGGAGCAAGGAACAAATAGGGGGCAGAAAGCATACACATGTGGGGTATGTGGGAAACAATTCTATTTCACTGCAAACCTTCAAGAGCACCAGAAGCCGCATATTAGAGAGAATCCCGTACGATATGATATAGGGAGACCCTCATTTTGGAAGAGCTGCACAATCCACACAATAGGGAATCTACCTACCTACATGGAGATTGGGAACGACTTCGTGGCCAACATGGGGCTTCAGCCACAGGCCACTAATACCAGGAAGAAATCGAACAACAGTAAGAAGTGTGAAGCTGTTTTTCACAGTGGAACAGGTCATCACAGCGGGGAGAAGGCAAGAAAGCCTCCAGCCACACAGAAATACTTGTTCAGGATGAGAGAGTCCTTACTAGTAAAGGGTTTTGTGAGTGCAGCAAACGTGGGAAAGCCTGCACCCAAACATGTAACTTTATTCAGCATGAGCCAGTTCACACTGGAGAAAGGCCTTATGAATGCAGCCATTGTGGAAAATATTTTAGCCACAAATCTGGTCTCCTTGGACATCAGAGAGTTGACAGTGGAGGAAGACTCTATGACTGCAGTGACTGTGGGAAATCCTTTAGCCTAAGGAAGTACCTCAGAGCACATAGGAAAATCCACAGTGGAGAAAAGCCTTATGTTTGCAAGGAATGTGCTAAATCTTTCATCCAAAAGTGCATCTTAATTGAACATCAGAGAGTTCATACTGGAGAAAAACCTTATCGATGCACCCAGTATGGAAAATCTTTTGCCCGCAAATCCAATTTGCTTGCACATCAGAGAGTTCACACTGGAGAAAAGCCTTATGAGTGCAGTGAATATGGGAAATCTTTTGTTGCTAGGAGTAGCCTCTGGTATCATCAGAGAGTTCACAGTGGAGAAAGGCCTTATGACTGCAGTGAATGTGGGAAATGTTTTACTGGTAGCTGTAGCCTTCTTTGTCATCAGAGAGTTCACAGTGGAGAAAGGCCTTATGAGCGCAGTAAATGTGGGCAATCTTTTACTACTCGATCCTCTCTCTATGATCATCACAGAGTTCACTCTGGAGAAAGGCCATAAGAGTGCACTGAATGCAGGAAAGCCTTTAAGCAAAGACAGCTCCTCTGCATCCATAGGAAAATCCACACTGAAGAAAAGCCTTTTGAGTGCAAGGAATGTGGCAAATCTTTCACCCAAAGGTACCACTTGATTAAACATCAGAGAGTTCACCCTGGAGAAAGGGCCTTATGACTATCGCACATATGGCTGGCAGTGACATTGGAGGAGTTTCAGGTGGTTAAGAGAGTAAGAAGAACCTGTGCAGCTAATGGAACCTTTCTAGAGAGGAAACTGAGGCACAGAGACGATGTGTCATCTGTTTGTGATCTCCCAGAAATGGACAGGGATCTGGGCTTCAATGCCAGGTTGCCTGGTTCAGGATATCGGGAGTCTGGTCACTTCACTCCTCCCCTGCCCCCCACCCAGGTTTGGGGACTAAAAGAGCACTTTGTCCATCCTGACACTTCTGCCAGCCGATCCCCACACCAGGAGCCCTGCTCATACCCCAGCCCCATGCTGATGGACAGGATTATCTTCTCTCTGGGAACCAATATTGATGACTTTCCTGTGACTGACTCCATTTATCCGCCCAACCAAACTACTGCTGTGATTCAGTTATTATTATTGCCATTTATGAAAGGAGGGATGTCCAGCTCAGAGAGGTTGAGGGACTTCCACAAGGGCTCACTACTACCAGGCCTTTGATGAGAGTGGTTCATCTACACACTAAACCTGTCCACTGGCTTCTCTCCTGCCCCTCCGAGCCAGTCCTTCATTTGTCCTGACCATGAACTACCCACACCTGACATCTGCACCTCCACCAGGGTCTCCAGCTTCATTTTCACCAGTGCACATCTCCCGGAAACACCTTCCTTCTTATGATTTATTTATTATGATTTTGGGGGCTTCCCTCGTGGCACAGTGGTTAAGAATCCACCTGCCAATGCAGGGGACATGGGTTCAATACCCGGCCTGGGAAGATCCCACATGCCGTGGAGCAACTAAGCCCATGCGCCACAACTACTAAGCCTGCGCTCTAGAGCCCGCGAGCCACAACTCCTGAAGCCCCCATGCCTACAGCCCGTGCTCCGCAACAAAGAGAGGCCACCGCAATGAGAAGCCTACGTATCGCAACGAAGAGTAGCCCCTGCTTGCTGCAACTAGAGAAAGCCCGCGCTTAGCAACAAAGACCCAATGCAGCTATAAATAAATAAATAAATAAATAAATATATTTTAAAAAAAATAAATTGGAAAGAATAGACAAATTTCCAAATAATGTAGGTAGATACTTATCCCACAAGGAGATGAAACATAAATCCTTACTCTTTAAGTGTGGGCTGTGCATGGTGACTTCCTTCCTAAGAGCATACTGTGGAAAAGGAGGGAAAAAAGTAACTTCATATGGAGAAACCTGACAAACACTACCTCAGCCCGTGACCAAGATAAACATCGATAGTGTTAAGTCATGTCAATATCAAGTATCCTAGCCATGATATGATTAGAATGGCACTTGGCCCCTGTGGTTTTCCTCTCAAAACCATAACCCCAGTCTGGTCATGTGAAAAACATTGGACAAATTCCAATAGAGGGACATTCCACAAACTATCTGACCAGTGCTCCTCAAAACTGTCAAAATCATTCAAAACAAGGAAAGTCTGAGAAACTGTCACTGTCAAGAGGAGCCTAAAGAGACAGGACAATTAAATGTAATGTGGGACCTGGGTGGGATCTTGGAACAGAAATAGGACATTGGGTAAACACTAAAGAAGTCTGACTAAATAACATGGTATCAATACTGGTTCATTAACTGTAACCAAAGTATAATACTCATGGAAAACAACAGGGGAAACTGGGTGCAGGGTAGATGGGAGCTCTCTGTACTATCTTTGCAATTTTTTTAAATAAATGTAAGATTGGGCCACAAAAATAATGTTTATTAAAAAAAGAGGGGCTTCCCTGGTGGCGCAGTGGTTGAGAGTCCGCCTGCCGATGCAGGGGACGCGGGTTCGTGCCCCAGTCCGGGAAGATCCCACATGCTGCGGAGCGGCTGGGCCCGTGAGCCATGGCCGCTGAGCCTGCGCGTCCGGAGCCTGTGCTTCGCAGCGGGAGAGGCCACAACAGTAAGAGGCCCGCATATCACACAAAAAAAATAAAAAATAAAAAAAAAGAAAAAAAGAAAAGTTCTGACTTCTCTTGCAGAATCAGAAGGTCTGGAATCACCAAGTTTACATTCGCTCAGGCTGTTCCCACCACTGCCTCTCACCTGATCCATGCATCTCATTTAAATTACATGCCTGACCCCAGTAGCCATTTAGTTTGCCATCTTCCCTCTAAATCTAGTAGCATAAAATATTAGAGCAACGATACGTTTCTTTTAAATTCAAGGAAATTTTCCTGCTGTGACAGAGATGGTTCAAAGGCCCCCCAGTTAGAGCACCATCCCAGGCAGGGCTGCTCAAATGACCTGGAATTTATGCACCCCATCTCTGCTAATTCTGTTAAGTAAAAGCAGGAATTTGTCTTCTTTGCATGCAATTATTTCTTGATGAACTGAGTGAGTGATCTTTAAAAGGCAATTGTCTTCCTTGGCACGTATTCATAAATGCAGCAGAAGCTCCTAATTGGTTGGAATCACAGCAGCCTTGAGCCAGTAGGGCTGCCTGGGTTACCCATCTACAGGGGAGCGTCTGAAGAGGGGAGCCCTAAGGCCAAGAGCTGGGGGAAAAGTCAACAAGGATTAAGGTCCTAATACCCATCCCAGAGCAAAAACTCTCCCAGCAGGTTTTACAACCTGAGCTGACTTCTCAAGGAATCTTTCCCCTCCTTTCTTGAGCACTGGTCTAAGGAGGGGGAGAACACACAATAAACTGAGCAGTTAAGTCCACCAAAAGTCAATCACCAACTCCACAAGTTCTTCAACTCTATCAAAATACAGTCTTTTCCACTGGTCTGAAACAGCACATAGTTTAGCTATTAAAAGCACTCACATACTAAGAATTATCTGGCATTAGAGTTTAGCTCCATCACTCTTTCAAAAACTGTTTTAAGAGATCAAAAGGAAAACACACCTCTTCTGTTCATTTATCATGAGGTGTTTTTGCTTGTTTCTTTGCTTTGAAAGACCATGTTCAGATAGCATAATTTTTAATCCCAGCACAATCTCCTGTTCTAATTTCTCCATCGTACAGTTCTGCCTCTTAACATGAAGAGAACTTTACTGGCCAATTGAAAATGTCACCTCCTTCCCCATCCCATGCACTCACAGCCCCCTATTCCTATCCCACAGTGGTGACCTGGGACAAGTGGAATTACAGTCACAAATGCTGTCCTTTTCACAGTCTCCTTTTTCTACTGTTGACTCGTTCATCCCACCTCTCCAAGGCCCCTGGTAATAAAAATCTCAGATTCTCCAGATAAAGGGCCACAAGCTCAAAGCAATCTAGACTGTGATATCTTGTACCAAAGAACACTAGTCTTGTATATTATCTCATTTCTTCCTCAAAACAGTTCTGTGAGGTAGATGATCTTCGCTGCCATTAACATTGTCATCCTCCCACCTTGACAATGACGGCAAATCTCACAACATCCTTCCACCTTGACAACAAGGTTACTTGACAATATGAGTAACCTGAAGCTCAGGCAGCTGAAGTGACTTAAACCAAGATCCTATAGCAGCAGAACTTGGACACAGTCTTTTTACTCTTTTTTCCTTCTCCTTGCCCTCTTTTCCTCCCATCCTCCTCCTCCATCAACCCTCTATTGGGCATCTCCTAAAGCAGGATTCTGTGCTGGATACACTATGCCTACAACCTTCATTCATTCCTTCATTTAAGTATTTGGGTTTTTCAACTAAATAAACAGGGGAAACAAGATCTTCACACACACAAAAGGAACGCGACAAGGTCTAAACATAAAGTGGCACAGGGATCAGAGAAAGGCATCTTGTGCAATCAAGGGGGACTTCCCAGAGGAGGTGAGGCTTAAGGTGAGCCTTGAGAAAGGGCTGGTCCCTAACCCATGGGCCAGAAAGCAGGGGTCCTCCCAGAAGGGGGAAGTGAGCCAGGCAGAGGCAATGGGCTGCTTGATGAGAACAGAGGGTCTGAGTGGGGGGAAGAGGGGAGATCAGGTGAAAGAAGGGAAGAAGCGAGGCTGAGTCAGCACTCGGCAGGGAGGAAGACTGAGCCGCACTGGCAGCCCTCTTGGGCAGCCCTCCTCTCCCATTGAAGGATCCTCTGCAAGCTCCCATGGCTTGTCCGCATTGCCATGTCTGGCACTGTTTTCAAAGAGGCAAGCATCCTTTCCACAGAGTCTAGCCTCACTTACACAGGATGGCCAAAATGAGCTAGTTAAAGGTTTCTTTTACAGATTTCTTTAAGTCCCCTTGAGGGAGGTGGTACAGACAAGGGCATAGATCAAACTGGTTTTATTCATCTAAAGGCACAGAAAGCAGTCAGGTCAGGCAGTTCACACAGCGGAGAGACGGGCAGCACTCAGCTGCCGAGGGAAGCCGCCAGACCTTAAAGGAGCCTCACTGGGGACAGGGCTGCCAGTGATGACTTCAGAGAGCACAGCTGACCTCTGGGAAACACAACCATCTCTCCTCAGGTCAGTCGTATAGGCATTAGCCTCCACACAGCTTGGCTGAGAGCAGCAGGGGCCACTCACCTGGGCCACGTTCTCCTCCTTGGTTGCAGAGTTCTCCAATATACAAAACAGAAATCCAATTCGTAAATCCAAAAATCACACATGCTAAAGTCAGAGTCTTCACTTAATTTAACATAGTGCTTGGTATTTAATAGGTACTTAGTAAATAGTCTTAAGTAAATGAGTAAATAAGTTAATTCTATTAAGATGAAGTTTGTTCTATTGTGATGCAGAACTTCCCAAAAAATCAATTGGAAATGAACTTATACTCACCAAACATACACATAACACACACATACACACACACACACACACACACACAAACACAGATGGGGCCTTTATACTGTTGCCCTTTTTTATAGTACTTAGTATTAAATCAGATTAAGAATTCTGAGCCATTTCACATCTTCCATGGAATAGGAAGAATAAAAACTAGCTGAGAAGTGGCTGGGAGAAGTCACCCAACCCTTCAGTCTCAGACTTAGGGTTGCCAGATAAAATAGAGGATGACCAGTTAAGAGTACCCCAAATACTGCATGGGACATACTTATACTAAAAAAATGTTCACTGTTTACCTGAAATTCACATTTAACTGGGGATCCTGTATTTTTATTTGCTAAATCTAGCAACCTTACTTGGACTCCTCACCTTGCAATACCAACCTTACAGGGGCTTCCTGGGCAGGTGGAACAAAATTCTGTGCCTGGAACTCTAATAACAGAAGTCAGATGTTGTCTGGGGCTAGAGGCAGAGGGAGGGGACCAAGGGCAAGGGCACAAGGGAACATTATGCATGTGGAAACTGTTCTCTGTCTTGATTATGGTGGTGGTAATTGTATACATTTACCAAAATTCACCACACAATACATAAACTTGGGGACTTTTATTATGTTATGCCTAACAGGATGGTAGTTTAGAATGCAACTGTTTTTCTGATGCAATTTCTTTTGTCAACTTTGATAAGGAACCACAAAATGTAATGGGTTAGAGCAGGTTCTAGAGATCAAATCCTGGCTCCAACACTTACCAGCAGTATGACCTTGGGCAAGTTGTACCTCAGTTTCCTCATCTGTTAAAAGGGGCGAATTAATCCTAACTCATAAGACGGCTGTAAAACTTAAACACGATATGACATGGAAAGCTCTTGGCACCAACCTTAACACAGAGTAACTGATGTTAGTTATTGTTTTAAATTAATAATAATACCAATAGCCACCTCCTAAGATCTAAATAGTTTCTTTAAAATGAAGTTGTTCCTACAGAAAAGGGAAGCAATGACATGTGTAAGGTAGTTAAAAACTGGATAAAGAAATCCCCACTTTAGAATTTTGAAAAACCTGGGACAGATATGAAGTATTCATTAATATCTCTTGTATACTTCACAAAGGGCACTGGGCTGTGGCAATTCCATATGTAAAAGTCCATTGCAGGGACTCCCCTGGTGGTCCAGTGGTAAAGAACCTGCCTTCCAATGCGGGGGACGAGAGTTTGATCCCCGGTTGGGGACCTAAGATCCCACATACCGCAGGGCAACTAAGCCCGCACGCCACAACTACTGAGCTCGCGTGCCTCAACTAGAGAGCCTGCATGCTGCAGAGTACAGAGTCCACGCGCTCTGGAGCCTGCGTGCCACAACTAGAGGGAGAAAACCCACACACCACAACTAGAGAGAAGCCTGCACGCCACAACGAAGATCCCACGTGCTGCAACTAAGACCTGACACAGCCAAAAAAATAAAGAAAAACAAACAAACAAAAAGTCCACTGCAGTGAATAACAGACGGTTTCTTGTTCATTGCTTCCAAAATAGAAGGTCAAAAGAACTGGCTTTTGCGGAGCGGCTGGGCCCGTGAGCCATGGCCGCTGAACCTGCGCGTCCGGAGCCTGTGCTCCGCAACGGGAGAGGCCGCAACGGTGAGAGCCCCTAGTACCACAAAAACAAAACAAAACAAAACAAAACAAAACAAAACAAAAGAACTGGCTTTATACCTCCACTTCTGGACCCTCCAAGATTGGATAGGTCCGAATTTTCCTGAAAACAAGCATTTTCCTGTGTCTGTTGGTTAATAAGGACCAGATTCAGGAATTCTCCAAGCATCTGAGTCAGTAAATGTTTACTGAGCACGTAAACTATGTGCCACGCTCTGTGAGAAACTGGACCCTGATCTTCATAAGTGCCCTGTGAAGTTGACATCCATAACCAATTACCTGATTATTTCTGAAAGGGAAATTGAAGATCAGAGAAGAGGTGAAGTGTCCAGCCAGGAAGTGGTCAGTCAATTCCACGCCCTCCCTGCTTCTCCCGGCCATCTCCTGCTTTTCCCCATGACAGTCACCTCCCTGATCACACCTCACACACAGCAAGACAGATGAGGGCGGGATATGACCCTCAAATTCCTCCTCCAAATGCCTAAACGACCTGTCCTTTCTCTTCCTTAGAGATCCTCATCTGCCTTCCTCTGCAGTCCTCCCAACTCCCCAGACATGTTTCGGTCACAAGTAGCTTGTCATCCTTCAGAAGTCTGAATCCATGACCTTTTTATTCAGCCATTGACAATCATTCCTGAGGACCTACCAGGTCACAGGCACTGTGTTAGGTGCTACCGATTCAAAGACAAGCACAAAAATTAACTAACGACCACATTACACCTGTTTTTGTTGACTCCAAAGAAACTTAGTCATACCTTGAAAATGGACTTTTCCAATGCACTATGATGTGCGAGCAAGAAGGTTCACTGAAATGTTTTTCATAGCAGAATAATGGAACTGAGCTGTCTATCAACAGAAAATGGTCTTAAAGGAAATGTGATGCATCTACTCACTAGAAACCAGGATTGTCTGAAAGGACTCTCCCCAAAATGTTAATAGCTGCTGCCTAGGCAAGCATCTTTCTTTCCTTCCTCTCTTCCTTCCTCCCTCCTTCTCTCTCTCTTTCTTCCTTTCTTTCTTTCTCTCTCTCCTCTCTCTCTCTCTCTTTCAACTTTAGGTATGTGCTCTTTATAATCAGTACACAAAATCTTAAAAAAAAAAAAAAAACACTGTGCATGAGTGTGGGGGAAGGGTGGAGTTCATTTCAAACTCCATGTACTCCTCTAACCCACTTTGAAGACTTGCAACACTTCCTTATGAGGAAAATAAAACCCATTAGGGCAGGCTAATAAATCAGTCTACCTTCGGGAAGAAAATGCCATCAGGACTTGTGAGAAACTAGAGTGAGAAATGGCCTTCTGACTTGATAAGTCGTTTGTTCCCTGGGTTTCCAGACCGCCCGTGTTTGAAGCCTATGGATACCCTCGTTTGAAAACAAAAATAAAGACACACCTTTTTAAAGAGGGGGAAATTAAACTCTGGGAGAAAGGAGATTAAATACCCATGTACAAGATTCCTAAGACTACGCCTTGATCTAGACTTGGTTTGCTCATTTTGAACAGGGATATTGTCCTGAGGGAGCAGCTGGCACTGAGATGGAGCCCAGGTGGGGCTGGTGCGGATAACCGGGCTGGAAAGGGTTGGGATAAGTGCCTGCGCCCTCGTCCCTCATTTCACAGCTATAGGTGATTAGGAGCGATATTATGTATTCATTGAGCTGTATGACAAGCAATTCACAATTAATTGTTACCACGACCAGGATTCAGAGCCTGAAGCCCTCAAGAGGTGCAGTGTCCTGCCAGTCAAGCACCCAGAGCCCCCTGGGCGCACTTTTCCTCACCTGCCTAAGGTGGGTGGGCTGGTAGCCGCCTCGGATACACTCACCTGTTCGTTCCAGCGATGCAGCTGGCTGTAGCGCACCTTGCAGAACAGGAACCCGTCCAGGTACACGGAGTACAGCTGCAAACAGAGTCATCACGTCCGGATTAGCCGAGCGAGGTGAGCTCCCACCCCCGCCTTGTCACCGGCCTCCTCCTCCCTGCCCAGTCGGACCCCGACCCCCGGCGCACCACGTAGCGGCCCCCCAGCGCGTCGGGCCGCTGCTGGGACACTGGGATGCAGAAATGCATCTTCATGGCTTGGACGGAGGCCCCGGAACAGCGCTGGGAACCCGACCCGTGGCAGCGGCGGCGGCGCGGTTAGCGAATCCGGACTCCGCGATCGGCGGGGCAGCCGGACCTGCGTCGGCGGCGGCGCGGTGCTCTGCTCTGAGCCCCGCGGCGGTGGGTGCAGTGGGCTGGCCCCGCGGTCCGGGGCGGGGCCGGGCTCCCGCTGACCCCTCGCCTCTAGTGTCCGCAGGTGGGGCCGGCCTCCTGGTCGCCGCCCCGCTCCGCCTGCGCCACTCGGGTCTCGGGGAGGGAGGGAGGCGGAGCGCGTTCACGGGCCAAGGGCCCGGGCCCCGTGCACAGACCGCAGGCATGCGCCTCGGGCAGGGCTCCCAGGTGCGAGGCGGGGCCTGAGACGCAATTCAGGGTAGAGAGACTCTAGAAGGTGCCAGTGCCTCCCTCGGGCCAGGGGTTTCACCCGGGGGTCTATGGACTCCTGGGGGCTCTTTGGGGAAAGTTGTGCGTGGATGGGTGAGGTGATGGAATTCTTCTGGGGAGAAGGTCCAGGGTTTCATCGGATTTTCAGAAGGTTCCTCGAACCCACAAAAGTTAAAAATCGTTGCTCCAGCTGCGTAGATGTCCCGTACCCCTGCCTGAGGAGTATTTCACGAACTACTCCCCACACTGGCCCAGCATCTCGGCCCAGGCTCCTTGCTGGGGGTTAGGGGTGAGGGAGGCACAGCTGAGGAGAAGCCCCTCTTCTCCAAGTGCCCACCCCAGGGCCGAGTTCTGATCTCTGTGCCCTGAAGAATGTCCGGTCTGCCTTCCATTGGGTCAGGCCTGAGAGACAGAGACAGATCACATTCAGATCGACACGCAAACTCAAAGTGTTAACATTTTCTGCAATTCAGTGCCCTGACAGGGTTGAAAAAATTTTGTGTCCCATTACCTGCCACCACTGCCTGCGGTACACTGTGAATTAAGGTTTTCAAAATATGCATACATCTAGTAATTACCCTATGACTAGAACATTTCTATTAGGTTCAGTTTTATGTGTTAACATTTGTGAAATGTAACACTTAAGGTATTCCACAGTATTTATAACCCTGCTTTAGTATTTTTTAAATACTAAACATTTTTGCTTTTAAAAAAACTTTTTTTTCCTTAATATACGAGAAACTTCAACAATTATTTTCCCTTTAATATTCCAAAAACCTCATCAACTGGAAGTGGTTTGGGCAACTCTTGATCCCCAAGAAGCCCTGATTTCAAATAGGTGCCGGCACCCAGTTAGCTACGTTCATATAAACCCTTTGTTCTCTGGACTAACCATCCCAAGTTCTTTCAACAATCTCTCATTTTTAGTTGCTGTGGAAAGCAATCCTCCTAATTCTGTTATTTTAGTTAAACCAAGATAGCGTTCCTTCTGCCTTGCCGTGGTCATCAAGGTGGAAGGAGGCTGGAGGGAAGCAGCAGTCACATGTGTGTCCATCATAGGCAGGCACTGGGCTCTCTCTGTGCTTCCTGCCCTTCAATCCTCCTGTAACTCTTTCAGGTAAACAGTAAGAGCAACATCCGACCAATGACAGGCCCAGAGAGTGGAATAACTTTTCCAAGGTCATAGATCACTTTTTCATAGGTCTGAATAGTTTATTCTAGGATTTCATCAGAATCATGGAAAGTCCTTAAAGATGCAGGTCACCACTGGGTGAGAGCTGGGGGCCTGACGTGGGCATCTGAGACGAGGGAAGGAGAACAGCACCGCTGAGCCCCCGTTCATTCTCACAGGCTTGCTGGGTGCCAGGCTCTGATGCACATCATGCCATTTAATTTCCCCAGTAACTTTGAGCTAGGAACCTTCGACTGTTCTGGTTTTTCAGAAAAGGGAATCAAAACTTAGGGCCTTAGAGTTAGGGAGACCGTATAAGGCAGCAGCTAAGGATGGCAGCAGGAATTCATATCCCAGCTCAGCGGTCTCTGGCTCAGGGGCCTTGGGTATGTTAGTGGATTCTTAAACTGTGCTTTCCTCCTATGAAATCATGTTAATCACTCTACCCACTTCAAGAGGATTTTCATTCCATCCTTTGCCTGTAGGCCATCTCTGATCTGGAGGGCCACTCTATAGCAAGGCAGGGGTGTCCCTGAACGTCCCTTTGACTAGAGGCTAATCAGGTATGCTCTGGGATCTGGTGCAGTCTTCAGGCTGCAGAGCGGAGCATCCTGGTGTGGCTCCTCCTCCTGGGAACTTACTTCTACCTGTGAAGGGCCTGGGCCCTGGCTCAACCCCATGGCTATGTCCAAACGAGGCCATTTCCTTCCTTTAACTAATGCCACACCTGAAACTGAACTAAAACAGGACTGGTCTCTGTGTAAGTCCCTGCCCTCCTCCATCCCCAGTCTCTGCCCCTGACAGTCAGCTCTTAATCACTCATTGCCAGTGAGCATTTTTTTGCTAGAGTATTTTTTTCCCAACTTTGAGATATAAATGACATATAACATTGTGCAAGTTTAAGGTGTGCAATGTGGTGATTTGATACACATATATACATCACCATAATATAGTTAATTAATACATCCATCACCTCATATGGCTACATTGTTTTTTTTCGTGAGAACATTTAAGGTTTACTCTCCTAGCAACCTTCAAGTACATAGTTCAGATTATTAACTACAGCCACCACACTGTACGTTAGATCACCAGAACTCTTTCATCTTATAACTGGAAATTTATACTTTTGACCACCACCATCCATTCCTGCAGCCCCAGCCCATGGCAACCATCAGTCTACTTTCTGTTTCTATGAATTTGTTTTGTTTTAGATTCCACATATGTGAGGTCATATAGTGTTTGTCTTTCTCTGTCTGACTCATTTCACTTAGCATAATGCCCTCAAGTTTCATCCATGTTTTTTGCACCAGGCAGGATTTCCTTTTTTATGGCTGAATAATATTCCATGGAGTGTGTGTGTGTGTGTGTGTGTGTGTGTGTGTGTGTGTGTGTGTGTGTGTGTGTGTATTCATGGACAGTTAGGTTGTATCCGAGTCTTGACTATTGTAAATAATGCTACAATGAACATGGAAGTACAGATATCTCTTTGAGATATGACTTAATTTTCTTTGGATTTATACCCAGAAGTGAGATTGCTGGACCATATGACAGTTCTATTTGTAGTTTTTTGAGGAATCTCCATAATGTTTTCAATAGTAGCTATATCTTTACCTTTAGGCAAACAGTGCACAAGAGTTCCCTTTTTTCTACACCATTGCCAATACTTGTTATCTCTTTCATTTTTTTATTTTTTTTTATTTTTTTTTATTTTTTTTTTTTTTTTTGCGGTATGCGGGCCCCTCACTGTTGTGGCCTCTCCCGTTGCGGAGCACAGGCTCCGGACGCGCAGGCCTAGCGGCCATGGCTCACGGGCTTAGTTGCTCCGCGGCATGTGGGATCTTCCCGGACCAGGGCACGAACCCGTGTCTCCTGCATCGGCAGGCGGATTCTCAACCACTGCGCCACCAGGGAAGCCCTATCTCTTTCATTTTTGATAACAGGCATTCTAACAGTGTAAGGTGATATCTCATTGGGGTTTTGTTTTATATTTCCATAATGATTAGTGATGTTGAGCACCTTTTCATGTACCTGATGGCCATTTGTATGTCTTCTTATGAAAAATATCTATTTAGATCTTTTGCCCATTCTATTTATTGAGATATAATTGAAATATAACATTACATTAGTTTCAGTTGCACAACATAATGATTTGATATTTGCATATATGTATTGCGAAATGATTACCACAGTAAGTCCACTTAACATTCATCACCATACATACTTACAAAATATTTTTTCTTGTAATGAGAACTTTTAAGATCTATTCTCTTAGCGACGTTCATATATGCAATACAGTGTTATTAACTCTAGTCATCATGTTGTACATTACATCCCCATGACTTATTTATTTTAGAACTGGAAATTTGTACCATTTGACCACCTTCACCCATTGTGCCCACCAACACCCCACCCCCTGCAAGATTTCCTTCTTTTTCATGGCTGAATAATATTCCATGATATAACTACCACTATCAACACCAATACTCACTACAAACTTCACATTCCACATTCTTTTATCCATTCATCCATTGATGGACACTTAGGTTGATTCCATGTCTTGGCTATTGTAAATAATGCTGCAATGAACATGGGGCATATTTGTCTTTTCAAGTCAGTGTTTTTTGTTTCCTTTGGATAAATACCCAGAAGTGGAATTGCTGAATTATATGGCAGTTCTGTTTTTAATTTTTTGAAGAAACTCTCTGTTTTCAACAGTGGCTACACCAGTTTACACTCTCACCAACATTGCTCAAGTGTTCTTTTTTCTCCACATCCTCAATAATACTTGTTATTTCTTCTCTTTTTAATAATAGCCATTCTAACAGGAATGAGTTGATATCTCATTGTGGTTTAATTTGCATTTCCCTGATGATTAGTGATGTTGAGTTCCTTTTCTTATACCTGTTGGCCATCTGTACACCTTCTTTGGAAAAGAAGATCTTCTGCCCATTTTTAAATCAGAATTTTTTTTTTTTTGCGGTACGCGGGCGTCTCACTGCCGTGGCCTCTCCCGTTGCGGAGCACAGGCTCCGGACGCGCAGGCTCAGCGGCCACGGCTCACGGGCCCAGCCGCTCCGCGGCACGTGGGATCTTCCCGGACCGGGGCACGAACCCGCGTCCCCTGCATCGGCAGGCGGACTCTCAACCACTGCGCCACCAGGGAAGCCCTAAATCAGAATTTTTAACTTTGCTGTTGAGTTGTATAAATTCTTTATATATTTAGGGTGTTAACCCCTTATCAGATATATGACTTGCAAATATTCTCTCCCATTTGGTAGGTTGCCTTTTCACTTTATTGATGGTTTCCTTTTCTGGGCAGAAGCTTTTTAGTTTGATGTAGCCCCCTTGTTTATTTTTGCTTTTGTTGCCTTTGCTTTTGGTTTCACATCCAAAATTCATTGCCGATACCAATGTCAAAGATCTTACCACCTATGTTTTCTTCTAGAAGTTTTAAGGTTTCAGGTCTTACATTCAAGCCTTTAATCCATATTTAGTTAATTTGGGAGGTACTGTGTAAGATAGTTGTCAAGTTATCCCAGCACTATTTATTGAAGAGACTGTTTTTCCCCATTATATGACTCTTTTGTAGTAAGTTAATTCATCTGTATGTGTGGGTTTATTTCTGAGCTCTCTATTTTTTTCCATTGATCTGTGTGTCTGGTTTTGTGCCAGTATCATACTGTTTTGATTACCAGAGCTTTGTAATATAGTTTAAAATCAGGGAGCATGATGCTTCTAGCTTTGTTCTTTCTCAAGATTCCTTTGGCTCTTTGGGGTCTTTTGTGTGTCCATACAAATTTTAGGATTTTTTCTTCTATTTTTGTGAAAAATGCCATGAGAATTTTGATAGACGTTGTGTTAAATATGTAGATTGCTTTGAGTTGTATGGACATTTTTTTTTAATTAATTAACTTATTTACTTTTTATTTTTGGCTGCGTTGGGTCTTCGTTGCTGCGTGCGGGCTTTCTCTAGTTGCAGTGAGCGGGGGCTACTCTTCGTTGCAGTGCTCGGGCTTCTCATTGCTGTGGCTTCTCTTGTTGTGGAGCACAGACTCTAGGTGCATGGGCTTCAGTAGTTGTGGCACACAGGCTCAGTAGCTGTGGCTTTCAGGCTCTAGAGCACAGGCTCAGTAGTTGTGGTGCACGGGCTTAGTTGCTCTGCAGCATGTGGGATCTTCCCAGACCAGGGCTCGAACCCGTGTCCCCTGCATTGGCAGGTAGATTCTTAACCACTGCACCACCAGGGAAGTCCTTGTATTAACAATATTAACTCCTCTAATCCATGAACATGGAATGTCTTTCCAATTATTTGTGTCTTCTTCAATTTCTTTCTTCAGTGTCTTGTAGTTTTCATTGTATAGGTCTTTTACCTTCTTGGTTAAATGTATTCCTTTTTTATGCAGTTGTAAATGGGATTGCTTTCTTCTCTTTCTGGTAGTTTGTTGTTAGTGTATAGAAACACAACAAACTTTTACACGTTGATTTTTGTATCTTTACTGAATTCATTTATTAGTTCTAACAGGTTTTTGATTGAGTCTTTAGTTTTTTTCTACGTATAATACCATGTAATGTGCAAATAGTGACAGTTTTACTTCTTCCTTTCTGATTTAGATGTCTTTTAGTTCTTTTTCTTGTCTAATTGCTCTGGCTAAGCCTTCCAATATTATGTTGAATAAAAGTGGTGAGAGTGGGCACCTTGTCTTGTTCCTGATCTTAGATGAAAAGCTTTCAGCTTTTTATCATTGATTATGATATTAACTGTGAGCTTGTCATATGTGGCCTTTATTATGTTGAGGTATGTTTCCTCTATACCCACTTTGTTGAAAGTTTTATCATAAATGAATGTTAAATTTTCTAAATGATTTTTCTTCATCTATTGAAATGATCATATGATTTTTAAAATCCTTCATTTTGTTAGTTTGGTACATCATATTATTTGATTTGAGATACTGAACCATCCTTGCTTCCCTGGAATAAATCTCACTTGATCATGGTGCGTGATCTTTTTGATGTATTGTTAAATCAGTTTGCTAATATTTTATTGAGAATTTTTGCATCTATGTTCATCAGGGATATTGGCCTGTACCTTTCTTTTCTTGTGGTATCCTTCTCTCATTTTGGTATCAGGGTATTGTTGACCTTGGACAATGAGTTTTGGTGTGTTCCTTCTTCTAGTTTTGGAAGATTTTAAGAAGGAATTGTGTTCATTCTTCTTTAAATGTTTGGTAGAACTCACCAGTTAAGCCATCTGGTCCTGGACTTATGTTTTTTGGGAGATCTTAAATTACTGATTCAACTGCCTTACTAGCAATTGGTCTGTTTAGATTTTCTATTTCTTCATCATTCAGTCTTGGTAAGTTGTATATTTCTAGGAATTTATCCATGTCTTCTAGGTTGCCCAGTTTGTTGGCATATAATTGTTCATAGTAGTCTTTTATGATCCTTTAAATCTGTGGTATCAGTCATAACATCTCTTGTTTCTGATTTTATTTGAGTCCTTTCTTTTTTCTTGGTTAGTCTAGCTCTCCAGCAGCTCTCATCCCTCCCTCTTGCCTACACAACTCCCGACACATTTCGTCAGGGCCAGTTCAAAACTGAACCTGTTCACTGCCATTTTCACAGGAAATAACCAGTGCCAGGGATGTAGGGGAAGACAGTTGGAAGAGGACAACAGTACTGTCTCCAGGTTCCCCCACAGGAAGATCAAGTGGAGATCCACCGAATTCAGACGAAAGGGCTGGTGGCCTAACAATAATGTAGTCTAACTAAAATGGGCTGGAGAGGAGATAGGGTAGGCCCATCCAAGGCTTTAGAGGACATCTCTTGGGCCTATGTCAAACCCAGAGAAACTGACGCTGGGAGAATGGGGAGGACCAGGGAGACAGTCTTGTGGAAGTTTCACAGTTCTCCCATGTCAGGAGGTGGGGAAAGTTTAGAGGGCACTAATGGCCCCACGCATTTTGGCAGACAAACTTACTCTAGTGTTAGGAAGTCACAGAAATGTCGCGGACACTGAGAAAGGCCTTGAGGGCGTGCAGTTTCACAAAGTACAGTGATCGCAGACCACAGTGGTAGAGATCATGCTGCTGACACAGAAACCATGAAATCCAAAAGCAGGGAATGTGGCCTCTCAGGAGTAACTCTGCACCAGTCATCCCAACTTGACCCCAGGTCAGACAACTTGGTGAGTGGCACAGAGCAGCTGACAACATTGGGGGGGGGGTGTCACATAAAAAGGACTTAGAACAAACAGCCAGAAGAAGGGAATGGTAGGAAACTGCTCCAGGGCTCTCGGGAATCCAGGGCAATACCGAGGGCTGGGTGGACAGATGCACAAGAAATGGCACCAAAGAGGCTTCCTGTTCCACAGTCAGCTGGCGAGGGGGAAGAGGATCCAGGAGGCAGTTGAATGGAGCAAAGATAGGGTCCGGGAGGCGAGTCTCTAGAGGCTGGATCGGAAGAAAACGTGCACACCATGCACCAGTGATGGAACACGATTCTGGACCCCAAGTAAGGGACGTACTGGTGGGGTTGGACTGACTGAGGGTGGCGGGTGGAACAGCCTCACAGTAGCAATTACGGCCACAGGGAAGTATGTGGCCACTAGGTCAGAGAGCTCCTTCCAGTGTGGATGGGAAGGCACAGTCTCACAGAGGAGGTCCATTGACACCTGGGTGATAGAAGGGACAGAGGTCCTCGTCTCGACAGTGGCCCTTTTTGGCAAAGTGTCGGCAGACAGCGTGGTCGAACTTGTCTGACTTGGGGTCACCAGTCTTTCCATTGGCCCTGGGGGAGGGCCCAGAAGGCTGGGGGGTCCAATGGGACTCATCCTCCTCATCTCCTGGCTCTTCCCGCTCTGGCAGTGGGGAGGGGTGGGGGGACTGCACCGATTCTGCTTCTTTCGTTTTGGCATCATGGTGCGGCAACCCATCTACTGCTTTTTAAGCCTTTTAAATGTTATTTGCATATAGCCCCTTATCTACTTTGTGTAAGTTTTTGGTCCTTTGCTGTATGGTACCCACACCCTTTTGAGGGTGTGGATAATGAAGTTGAGCTTTCTGCCTCTCCTGAGTCCTTCACACCCTTGGGCCTCTGGGATGCGCAGTGTAGTGGGGTCCCCTAGAGAGCCAGCTGGGTGGTTCCTAATGGCTGGTGCCCTCATGTACACTGCAGGGACCCATCCAGTGTGTGCATAAGTGCTCTTGGCTCCCTCCTTTCTTATAGCCCAGCCTTAGGGCACCAATAGTCAAAGCTGTGAGCCATCTGAACAAAGGCACTTGAGCAAACATGCAAGAGTTTCTGGTTTGGTGGGCAGCTTTTTTGAGCAAATATACCAAGGTATAAGAGGCATAAGACAAGGGGTGTGGAATTAAATCTTCCTACCCTATTTTTCTTCATTTGTCAGCATTCTCTTTAGTCCTTCGAGGTTCAGACAGGTGATTCAGAAAGGTAAACTGGAGAGCTTGGGCTGTGTGTCTGTCTTTGTCTTGACTCTACCTGTATTGGGCTATGTTGAGTGTTTGGGGTCCTTCGGAACTTGAGAAAACATAAGAGCTGCAAAATTTTACTAATGGGTAGTTAGGAAATATCCATGGTTCCTGGGTGATTTTCTGATCTGGAACACCTAAACCCAGAGACTCACTGTAATCAGTTAGATAGTGTTCTCCCAAAATTCACGTATACCTGGAACCTCTGAATGTGACCTTATTTGGAAACAGGATCTGTGCAGATGCATTTCAGGTAAGAGTTGAGATGAGATCCTTCTGGATTAGGGTGGTTTATCCCATTAAAGTGTCCTTCCAAGGCACAGAAAAGGTCACATAGACATGCACATAGAAGGCCATGTGAGGAGAGAGGCAAAGAATGGAGTTTTGCTGCCACAAGTCAAAGGATGCCTGAGGTCACCAGAAACTGAAAGAAGCAAGAAACTATTTCCGGCCAGCTGGGTGGTTCCTAATGGCTGGTGCTCTCATGTACACTGCAGGGACCCATCCAGCATGTGCTTTTGTACAGCCAGGACGAGGTATCACGCAAGATCATCCAGTTTCCTCTGCTTTGACTTGATGTCACCACACAAACTTCTGATTAGTAATTTGGGTTTCTGGGGATGCCAGCAAGGGGGCGGTGCCCTGGAGAGCCCAGCCTGCAGTATCCTGTCACCCAGAAGTACCCTACCCCTGGTAGTTCAGTCGATCAGAGCCTGGCCAGTACATTGGCCTCCTGCAAGCCTGGTTCATATGTCCTTTGTGAGCCTGACCAATTCTAGGTACCAGGCACACCCGTGGTGACCACAGGAGACACTTGCCATGACACTGTGTGAGGTCCAGAGGGGGCAGGCCATAAGCACACACTCTGGCAACTGTCCCTAAGGGCAGCACAGCTTTTGGGGTAAAGATAGATGTTTTGATGAAGGGGATAAAGAACAAATGACCTTTTGTAGAGAAATGGGATATAAAGTGAAAGCACACTGTTAAGTTATTACAGGTGGTGTAGATGTCAACCATGATTATGACACAAACACAGACCTTGGACATCAGAGTTCAAAGACCATCCAAAGCATTACCCAAAAGCTACAATGGAGAGGAGTTTGCTGCCTCTCAAAAGTTTCTCAAAGAAAACTTAATTCAGGTTGTAGAAGAGTCTGAATAACCACTGCTACTTAATATTGATGATGATAATAATAAGCACAGCTAAACCTGTAAGGGTCTTCTCAGTGCCAAGCACTATCTACTTTCCATATGCTGTATTAACTCAGTCTTCACAGTGACCCTGAGATACATGCTATTATCCCCATTTGACCTTTGAAGAAACAGGCACAGTGTGGTTGAGAAACTTTCTTAGGGACACACACCCCTCGTCCCTCCCTCATGGCCTCCTCCAGCGTCCTCTCACCTCTTCAGAGACTCTCCATAAGCCCCCTTCTCTATGTTCCAGGCACGGCTCCCACTGCACCTTCCGCATGTGCGGGAGGGTTGGTCGTTTTCCCTTTATACATCAGTTCTCCTCCGTGAGGGCCATTTCAGAAGTGCGAGGCTCAGCTTTGCCTTTGCCCAGCCCTGCCTTTGGGTTCACGTAGGAGGTTCCGAGAGCAGGACAGGTGTTAGCAAACAAGAGGGAACTGTTCCCCTAAAGCTCTGTAAATTACAAGAACACAAGCAGTACTACCTGAGGATCCCCCAAACCAAGCATCTTTTGAAAAGGAGGTCAAATACTATGGAGCTTTGACATCCTAACGTTACTGATCTAGGTTCTTGGACTCTTTAATCAATAGAAATTGCTAAGAGGCCGGGCGAGGAATTCAGGCAAGGCTTTATTGGGACTCCCGCTGCAGAACGAGGGAGCGAAAACCAGTAACAGGTGCCCTTGCTTAGCCCCCGAGGCGGGGTGGGCTGGTCCCTTAATGGGGGGAGGGTGGGGGAGGACTGGTGGGTCAGGCCAGAGGGGCGGCTTAGGTGGTCTGCCCGCCCCCGGGTGGTGCCGTGTGCAAGGATCATGCCCAGTCCCTGCTTTTGCTCCTGGCACCTCAGAAGTGGAAGCTGGGTGTTGGCCTTTTTGTATCTGTTGTTCATAATTTGCCCCCACTGAGCATTCAGGCAGTTATTTTTAGTCCCTTATAGTGTCTTTGTATCGGGTTGGCCAAAACGTTCGTTCGGGTTTTTTCCGTAACATCTTACGGAGTTTGTTGCTCAAAGAGTTGTCTGTCCAGGTGCAAGCACTGCAGCAAAGGGTCCCGGGTCCCAGCCTGTCTCATTAAAGGGCCCCATTCCTGAACCTTTTCTGCCCCCAATCTTGCCAGTTTATTAGCATCGCATATCTTTAAATATCAACACACATTACTCACCACCTGTGACCCATTACTACTGTGAAAACATTCATAAACCCATGACATTTGGTTTAGACCCAGGCAGCACTTCTCAGCCTTGACTGCCCATTAGAATCACCTGGGGAGCTTGTAATACTGAAGCCTAAGCCCCACCTTCAGGGATCCTGATTTAATCGGTTTAAGGATACATCCTGAGCATCTGGTTTTTAAAACTTCCCAGGTGTGAAAGTTACGGGAGGGTGAATAAAAGCCATTACAGTCAGAGCCCCTCATAGGCTTTTAGGATTCTGAAGGTTGAGTTTGGTTCCAACTTGCTCTATGCGAGATGATGTCTAGTCGTGGAGAGATGGCTACGTAGGAGGCTGCACTAAGAGCTTCATCCAAGCTGCTTGCTGAGATAAAGCTGAAGTTTGTAAAGCATCGCCTGGGATTTTATTGAAAGTCTTTTTTCATCATCTGCTGAATGAAGATTTGCTTCCCATGCTGCTGGGGACCTACTGAGGGAGGTGAGTGGATGCTCAAAAGCCGAGCAGAGGCACTGGGCAGGAACAAAAATAGCTCACATTGGGCTTCCCTGGTGGCGCAGTGGTTGAGGGTCTGCCTGCCGATGCAGGGGACGCGGGTTCGGTCCGGGAGGATCCCACATGCCGCGGAGCGGCTGGGCCCGTGAGCCATGGCCGCTGAGCCTGCGCGTCCGGAGCCTGTGCTCCGCAACGGGAGGGGCCGCAGCGGTGAGAGGCCCGCGTACCAAAAAAAAAAACAAAAAAAGTTCACACGTATGAGTACTTACAGTGTGCCAGGCACTCCTCAGAGCACTTTACAACATCAATTCACTTAATTCTCATACCAGTCCTAAGAAAGAGATATTATTGTGCCCATTTTACTGACAAAGAAACTGAGGTACAGAGAAATTAAGTATCTCACCCAAGGTTACACAGCTGGTAAATCCCAGGATTTGAAATTCGGCTGTTTGGGCTCTGCAGTGAAATGTAAGACGAAAGGACAATGGTGGGGCATGGCCAAAGTGGACGCATGAAATGCTCCTGGGATCACCATGCTTTTTAGAAAATTCTTTGTGGTGGCTTCTGGTCTTGGTTTGAGCAGGGATGGCCATGAACCAGTGACGGTGTTTCATCGCTCTTGGTGGCACCCAGTGACTAATAGTCTTGGGGGAATTCAGGGTACAATAGGATTAGTCTCAAGCTGAGTCATACAGGTGGAAAACGTTCGTTCAAGCAGAATTGAGATTTACGTATGGATTACAGAGCAAGATCTAGCGTTAAGGGACATAAGGAGGCTTGGGGACAGCATTATCTTTTTCATTTGGGTGTCAAGGGGCATAGCAGGACCTTCCTGAAACTACCCAGTGGCACAGCTTTCAGAGGCGGATGCCTGAGCTGGCAGATCATACTTAGGCATTTTAATTCTTTTTCTGTTTACAGCTGATGTTATCTTTATTGGTTAGAGGTAACAAGAATGTTTCTTGCTTTTCTGAACAAAGGTAGAAATTCCATACCAGAAATACTTTGGTTTAGCTTTTTTTTTTAAGTTTCTTATTGAAAAAGTGATGTCCACTCGTAGAAAATTTAGAGAATACAGATAAGCTGAAAGAAGAAAGTAAAAAGCTTAACCCTAAGTCAAAATGTAACCACCGTTAGTGTTTTGGTTTATACCTCTTGGCACATACTTGGTACAATTTTAGTTTGCATCTTTCCAGTCTTTTTCACTCGGGTTTATAAACTCCCTCTCACCCCTAAAATGAGGTCTTCTAACAAGTGCTGTTTCTTGCAAACACCCCTGCAGGCTCTCTGGAGTGATACTAAACAATTGTCTTTTTCTAACACAAGGGATCAAACCAGGCCCTGCTACACCACTCAGCAGCAGACTTAACTCATCAAAGGGCAAGGGGCCCTGGCCAGAAGGAAGAAGCTTTGATAGGTAGCAGAGTCTCCACCTGGAAAATTCCTCTATAAGATGATCCAGCTAACACTGGCCATGCCTCTCTCTCTCCAAGTGGCCTGGCCTGGGTCCCTCAAGACTCTGACACCTCTGAATCCCTCCTCTTCATAGCCTGATGAGTAACCATAAAAATGAGCTAAAACGGTATTCATACAAAAACCATAAATCCAAGTAGTATTTGTAAAAAGGGCTGCTTTAAGAGGTGCTCTGCTGGCAGACCAAGTCCTGGCAAATACATCAGATATTCAAACGAGTACAGCAATGTCAGTCCCTCGTGTTTGCTTAACACTGTACTGTGTTTTGGAGCACTTTGATGAACGTTTCCACATTCAACCTTCACAACTATCCAGAAAGGCAGGTAGATATAATTTCCATGTTCCTGATGGAAAACATGGAGGCTCAGAGTTTGTGACTTGTCTAAGGTCAGGGCACTAGTAAGTTACAAAATCATAAATTCTCAAAAGTAGGAGAGGATCAGAAAAGCTCATCTAAACCAGGGCTAACCAATAGGACTAGAATTGAGTGACTCTGATCCATTAATGACTGCCTGGGGCACTGTGTAATCAAGGGTGGGATTAGTGGGAAAGTGTAATGGCTGACATTTTTTTAAGAAGTTTTATTGAGACATAACTGACATACAAGCCGTACGTTTAAAGTGTATAATTTGATCAGTTTGGACATATGCATACACTCCTGAAGCCATCACCACGGTCAGGACAGTAAACATAACCATCACCATCAAAAGTTCTGTTGTGCCCCTTTTTCTTCCCTCCCACCTCCTCACCAGTCCCAAGAAACCTCTGATGTGCTCTCACTATAGATGTGTTCGTTTTGTCACGAGTTCTGTGTAAATGGAATCATATCGTTTTTTTGGCCTAGGTTCTTTCCTTCAGCATGGTTATTTGGAGATGCATCCAGGTTCTTGTGTGTGTTAATAGTTTTTCTTCTCATTGCTGAGTAGTATTCCATTGTATGTATATACCACAATTTATCTATTGGCTTGCTGATGGACACATGGGTTGTGTCTAGTTTTTGACTTAAGAGCTTAATATTTTCTGGGCTTCCCTGGTGGCGCAGTGGTTGAGAGTCCGCCTGCCGATGCAGGGGACGCGGGTTCGTGTCCCGGTCCGGGAGGATCCCACGTGCCGCGGAGCGGCTGGGCCCGTGAGCCAGGGCCGCGGAGCCTGTGCGTCCGGAGCCTGTGCTCCGCAACGGGAGAGGCCACAACGGTGAGAGGCCAGCATACCGAAAAAAAAAAAAAAAAAAAAAAGCTTAATATTTTTTGAGTACTTACTTTGGGCCAAACACCCTTCTAAGTGCTTATATATATATATGTCAAATCACATAGTCATTCAGCCAATCACACAATATGAGGCAGGTACTCTTCTGCTCCCCCTTTGTTGATGAGCTAACTGAAGCATTATGTGGCAGAGGAAACTGCCCAAGGCCATGCAGGTGTTAAAGGGCAGAGCCAGGATTCAAACCCAGACATCGTGATTCTAGAGCCAACATTCTCAACTGTCCTGCTTAACTGTTACCAAAACTTAGCCACCCCTGTCATGTGTCAGGGTGGGGAGGTGGCAGCTGTACCTGGTATTTGCAGTGCCCAGGCTTTTAATAACTGCCATCATTTGTCATCTAAATGGTCCTACCACATGCTTAAGTCCCCTTACAACATCTATTTCAGGTGTTCATTGGATGGAAAATATTTCTAGGTAGGAATTTGTTTAGCGCTAGAAATTTCTGTTCCAGTGATAGACTATCATAACACAGTTGGCCTTATCTTTTTAAAAGGATACTTTTGACTTCTGAAAATCAGCAGAAATCAGGAACACATGATTGCCACCGAATAGTATCTTTGTATTTGAAAGTTTAAAAAGAGAAGTAACTCTTTTCCCAACAGTACAACTGGAAATGACCCAAGCCACCCTTTTCTGAGGGTACAGGGCTTTCTTGGAATGCCTTTTCGGAAAAGCTTTGTTTCTGCTTTTGATTCTTTTTGGATCCTCTTCCTCAGTTGCAAGGATACCATGGGAATTGCAGTGATGCCCCGCAGCTCTGCAGCAGAGCTGGGCTCTCCCTGCCACTTGACCCTCTATTGTTTAAGGATTCATATAAAGAAGATTTGGTTCCTTCAAGAGAAATGAGAGCCACAGGTCCATGGCTGGCGGTGAAGACAGTGAGTTCCCAGCCAGGCCAGGACACTCTGTAAACAGTAACCTGCCTGGGTATGCCCTGCCTGCTGAGCCTGTCTTACTAGTCAGCTATTGGACTTTGCTTTTGTTGAAATAAACATGAACTTGAGGACAACCAGCTTTTCTGCATCTCTAGTCAGGGAGTTGGAAGAGCAAGGCTGAGCTGGTGGTTCCAGCAGTGAGCTGGTCCAGCAAGATGGACTGCTATTCAGCCAAGAGAGAATGTTTAGTGGAGATCTACCATGTGTCTGCCCTGTGCCTGGGCTGTGGGTACCTGGGGACCGTGCAGATGTTGTTTCAGTGCTCATGCAGTCTCAGACATTCAGCAAGAAAAAACCACAATAGATTCTAAGCACTATCTGTTCTATGCAGGACAAGCATAGAGCACAGAGCATGCATGGGGTTGGGGAAGGGTGTGTGTGGGGGTGGGGGGGGTCATCCCTGAGTCAGGGGCAAAGGCTAAGGCTTCCCTGAACCAGGGACAGTTAGCTGAGACCTGAGGTGTGAGTCAGGATTAGTCAGATGAAGAACCTGTGAAGAGAGTGAGAAAGAGAAGTGTTTAAGGTAGAAAAATGGGCAAGTGTGAGGAAGCCCTTAGTTCAGTTGGAGAAACATAAATAAGGCCACTGAATTGGAGTGGAGGAGCAGGAGGTAAGATGGGGCCAGGTGAGGCCCATTGTGCTGATGAGGAAAATGAGGCTCTGGGAAGCCACTACTGTGCCTATGCTTTTGTAGCTGGAACTCACAATCATCACTCATCTTCACACAGCATTTGACCGTGTCGTCCCCCTTTATTCCTGTAAGTCCTTAAAAATGTGCCCATTTTAGAGATAAAGAAACTGAGGCTCAGAAAAGGTTTTCTCAAGAGGACATAGCCAAAGGCATCCGAGCCAAGACTTAAATGCTGAAGTTCCGTCTCCGAAGCTCTCACTGCCTTGGCAGCGACTCTCAAACTTGCATTGAGTGTAAGACAATGCTTAGAAGCTGACCTCAACCTCAAATTATCTAAGTGGGGCTTTGGGCAAGTCACTGGTCTTGAACCACTTCAGCTTCCTGATCTGCAAAATAAGGGAGCAGATCCTCATTTTCTATAGTGAGATGTCAATAGATGATGCCTGATCCCGAAAAATATGTGGCATTACAAGCGTGGTATTTGGCGGCATGGAGGCTATCAGCCAGATACAAGGAAAGATTGCCTCTAGGGAGGGTAAGATGGTGGTGAGGTCTAGAGACTGCTGTTTGCCTTCATAAGCCTTATAGAATTAGTTGACTCTCTAACCTATATGCAACTCTAATCTTTTAAAAATTAAAACAAATTTAAATTAAACAGTGTGGGGATTGGACTAGATAACCTTTAAGACCCAATCTTCCTCTATCATTCTGTGCTTTGTCAGAATTTCAGATTAAAATTCAAGTGCAAGAGAGGCATTACCTGTTGTGCCGATACTGAGGAACTGGTTAACAGCTAAGAGCAAGGTGGCAAAGAGGAAAGGGGAGGACGTAGGAGAAATATTTACTGAGCCCAGATGACTGTGCTGAGCACATTTCTGTCTTCATCTCACTGAGCTGCCATTGCAACCCTGGGAGGTAGGTTGTCATTATTGCCCAGGTTTAAAGACCAGGGGAGTTAAATAACTTACCCAGAGAGACAGCTGATGAGGCTCAGAGCCTGGGTTTCTAGATTTGATTGTGAAAGCCTGTGGTTGTTTCTTGTGTTGACCTTTGATTAAAGCCAAGGGGGTAAGCTGGAACAGAGTGAGAGAGTGGCATGGACATATATACACTACCAAATGTAAAATAGCTAGCTAGTGGGAAGCAGCCACATAGCACAGGGAGATCAGCTCGCTGCTTTGTGACCACCTAGAAGGGTGGGGTAGGGAGGGTGGGAGGGAGACACAAGAGGGAGGAGATATGGGGATATATGTATACATATAGCTGATTCACTTTGTTACAAAGCAGAAACTAACACACCATTGTAAAGCAATTATACTCCAATAAAGATTTTTTTTTAAAAAATGAAAGAAACTCTGAAAAAAAAATTAAAAATAATGCCAAGGGCAACACTTAGCTCCCCGTCACCTCTCCCAACCCCCTGGTTCTGCAGGGACGACCCACCCCCTTACCCTCACCACGCAGTGTGGCTTCCTGGTGATCTGATTTGATGTGAGGAGAGAACTTAGAATACCTATAGGAATTAAGTGTTAGGTTAGAATTCTTTAGAGACAAGTAATAGAAACCCACTGGAGATGTAAACAAAGACTGGAGATTCACTTAAAGATACAGGGCTTCTTAAAGAGCCCAAGAGCAGACTATAGTTGGATCTTGGGAAGCAGTGGGTCTTGGAACTAGAACGTTCCTGAAACTCTGTCTCTTTTCCTCTTTCTGTGTATCTGCTAATCAGTTTCCCCTATTTCCCGAAATCGCCTGGCAGAATCAAGCTGCCTTACAGCTCTCCCCCTCCCCGGCCCTAGTGCTCATTGTTACCTGGTAACAGTTCCAGCCCTGGAAAGAGTGCTTCTTTCTGTCCACCAGGCCCTGGGTTGAAATTCCAGGGAAAGAGAATTTGAGTGGTGCATCCCTGGTCCAATCAGTTATACCCAGAGGACGTGACCATAGTGTATGAATATGCCTGCTAGAGTTCATGTGTGTGTGGCGGGGGGTGGGGCGGGGTGTAGATCAATTCCATGAGAAAAAGAGAAGGTCGAGTCACTTGCTCATACGCTTCACTAAGTCTGACCTCCTGGAACGTAACACCCTAGAGTTCACCTTCCCTTTCTATTCCTACTTTGCAGGAGAAAAAAATTAGTCAGTAGTAATGATAAAATATCACTGAACAAGCAAAAAAAAAAGTTGTGTCTACAACTGTCTTTTGAAGCATGTATTAGACTAAATTTTTGTTTGCACATGTCAGAAACCAAACACAACAAAAAGGACTTTTAATGTTCATGTGAAGGAGGAAGTATAGATGTTAGACTGACTTCAGGCATAGCTGGATCCAGGAGCTCAAATAATAACTTGAGGACTCTGCCTTTCTCTCTTGCCCCCTCTCTGTTCTGCCATCCTCTCCACGTTGGCTTCATATGTAGTTTCCACAAATGGCTGCTTCCATGAAGCTGGGAGAGAGGACCGCAGGCAGCCCTAGCGTAAAGTTCACCATCTTGGAACAGTGCTACTCAATGAGAGGAGTGGGGGTGGGGGGCAGCAGCAGCACCCCCCTAGAAGTCATCTTGGAAATCTTTGGGGATGGTTGGAGTCGTCACAATGATGATGGAGAGCTACTGCTTGAATTTCATGCTAGACATCCTGCAGAGTATGGAGCACTCCTATACAAAGAAGAATTCTCATGTTCTACACAAATTTCTAACATCCCACTGGAAATTCATGTAGGTGGAAAGCCTATTTATAATGAACTGAGTCTAGACTCATTTTGCAGAGTCTAGACTCTGCAAATAACTTTATATATAAAATGGGGTTATCTTTAATTGAGATGTATATAACATAATGACATAACATTAGCTTCAGGCATACAACATAATGATTCAATACCTATATATATTGTGAAATGATCACCACAATAAATCTAGTTAATTTCTATCACCATACATAGTTACACATTTTTTCCTTGTGATGAGAACTTTTAAGATCTATGCTCTTAGCAACTTTCAAATATACAATATAGTATTAATTATAGTCACCATCGCATTATATTCCCATGACTTTTTATAACTGGAAGATTGTACCTTTTGACCTCTTTCACCCATTTTTGTCCACCCTCGCCTCTGGCAACCACCATCTGTTCTCTGTATATGTGAGCTCAGGTTTTTATTCTTTTTTAGATTTCATAAATAAGTAAAAGCATATGGTATTTGTGTTTCTCTGACTTATTTCATTGGCATAATGCCCTCGAGGCCCATCCATGTTGCCACTTGGGAAGATTTCCTTCTTTTTTTTAAGGCTGAATATTATTCCTGTATGTGTACACCACATCCTTTTATCCATTCATCCATTGATGGACATGTCCATGTCTTGGCTATGGTGAATAATGCTGCATTGAACATGGGGGTGCATATCTTTTCAAGTTAATGTTTTTGTTTCCTTTGGATAAATACCCAGAAGTGGAATTGCCAGATTCATATGGTAGTTCTATTTTTAATTTTTGAGGAAACACCATACTACTTTCCATAGTGTCTGAACCAGTTTACATTCCCACCAAAAGTTCACAAGGCTTCCCTTTTCTCCACATCCATAACTAACATTTATTTCTTGTCTTTTTGATAATAACCATCCTAACAGAAGTGAGGCTATCTCTCATTGTGGCTTTGATTTGCATTTCCCTGATGATTAGTGATGTTGAACATGTCTTCATGTGCCTGTTGGCCATCTATATGTCTTGTTTGGAAAAGAATGTCCTCTGCCCATTTTTTTTATCAGATTTTTTTTTTTTTTTTGCTCTTGAGTTGTATGAGTTCTTTATATATTTTGGGGTGTGAACCCCTTATCAGATTATATGATTTGCAATTATTTTCTCCCATTCAGTAAGTTGCCTTTTCATTTTATTGATGGTTTCCTTTGCTGTGCAGAAGCTTTTTAGTTTGACTTAGTCCCACTTATTTATCTTTGCTTTTGTTGTCTTTGCTTTTTGTGTCACAACCAAAAATTCATTGCAAAGACCAATGTCAAGGAGCTTACAGCCTATGTTTTCTTCTAGGAGTTTTATGGTTTCAGGTCTTATGTTTAAGTTTTTAATCAATTTTGAGTTAATTGTGGGTATGGTGTAAATTAGTGGTCCAGTTTCATTCTTTTGCATGTGGCTGTCCAGTTTTCCCATCACCGTGTATTGAAGAGACTGTCCTTTCCCCATTGTATATTCTTGACTCCTTTGCCATAAACGAACTGACCATATATGTGTGGGTTTATTTTGGAGCTCTCTATTCTGTTACATTGATCTGTGTGTCTGTTTTTATGTCAATACCATATTGTTTTGGTTACTGGAACATTGTAATATAATTTGAAATCAGAGCACATGATGCCTCCTGCTTTGTTCTTCTTTCTCAGGATTGCTTTGGCTATTTAGGGCCTTTTGTGGTTCCATGCAAATTTTAGAATTTTTTCTAGTTCTGTGAAAAATGCCTTTGGAATTTTGATAGGGATTATGTTGAAACTGTAGATTGCTTTGGATAGTATAGACACTTTAACAATATTTATTCTTCTAATCCATTCTTATGGAATATATTTGCAACTAGTTGTGTCTTCAGTTTCTTTCATCAATATCTGATAGTTTTCAGTATAGAGGTCTTTTACTTCATTAGTTAAATTCATTCTTAGGTATTCTTTCTGATATTATTTTAAATGGGATTTTTCTTAATTTCTCTTTCTGACTGTTCATTATTAGTGTATAGATGTTGCAACTTTACTGAATTCATTTATTAGTTCCAACAAGTTTTTGTATGGTATCTTTAAGATTTTATATACATAATATTGTATCATCGGCAAATAATGACAATTTACTTCTTCCTTTCCAATCTGGATAACTTTTGCTTCTTCTTGACCAATTGCTGTAGCTAGGACTTCCAACATTATGTTGAATAGAGGTGGCAAGAGTGGGGATTCTTGCTTTGTTCCTGATTTTAGGGGAAAAGTTTTGTTTCTTATTCTAGGGGAAAATTTTCACTTTTTTTTTTTGGTTTCTTGGTTTTTTGTTTTTTGTCTTTGCTTTTTGCTGTTGAGAATGATGTTAGCTATGAACTTGTCATATATGGCCTTTATTAAACGCACCATATATGTGTGGTACATTTCCTCTATAGCCTCTTTGTTAAGAGGTTTGATCATAAATGGATGTTGAATTCTGTCAAATCTTTTTCTGCATCTATTGAGATAATTATATGGTTTTTATCCTTTATTTTATCAATGTGGTATCACATTGATTTGTGGATACTGAACCATTCTTACATCCCTGGAATAAATTCTACTTTATCATGTATGATACTTTTAATGTATTGTTGAATTCAGTTTGCTAATATTTTGTTGAAGACTTTTGCATCTATATTCATCAGGGATGTTGACTTTTTCTTGTGGTGTTCTTGTCTCATTCTGGTATCAGTAATGCTGGCCTCATAAAATGAGTTTGGAAGTGTACATTCTGTTTTTTAGAATAGTTGAGAAGGATTGGTATTCTTTAAATGTTTGGTTGAACTCATTAGTTAAGCCACCTGGTCCTGGACTTTTGTTAGGAAGTTTTTGATTACTGACTCAATCTCCTTATTACTATTTGGTCTGTTCAGATTTTCTATTTCTTCATCATTCAGTCTTGGTAAGTTTCTAGGAATTTATTCTGGGATGTCCAATTTGTTGGTGTATGATTGTTCATAGTAATTATGATCCTTTATATTTTTGTGGTATCAGTAGAAACATCTCCTCTTTCATTTCTGATTTTTAGTCCTTTTTTCTTGATGAACGTAGCTAATGTTTTGTCAGTTTTGTCTTTTCAAAAACCTTAGGTTTTTTATGTTTACTATTGTATTTTTAGGCTTTATTTCATTTATTTCCACTCTGATCCTTGTTTTTTCCTTAGTTCTATTACGGGTTTCGTTTGTTCTTTTTCTAATTCCTTAAGATGTAACAATGGGATGTTTTATTTGAGATTTTTCTTGTTTCTCTGTGTAGGCATTCATTGTTGTGAACTTCCCACTTAGAACTGCTTTGCTGCCTCCCATAGGTTTTGGTATGTTGTATTTCCATTTTCATTTATCTCAAGGTATTTTTTTATTCTTTGACCGTTGGTTGTTCAGTAGCATGTTGTCTAATCTCCACGTATTAGTGAATTTTCCAGTTTTTTTCTTGTAATTAATTCCTAGTTTCATACCATTGTGGTTGGAAAAGATGCTGACATGATTTCAATCTTCTCAAATTATTGTTTGTCTTCTCAAATACTTGTTTGTGGTCTAACATATGATCTATCCTGGAGAATGTTCCACATACACTTGAGAAGAATGTGTATTCTGTTACTTGGATGGAATGTTCTCTAAGTGTTTAAGTTTATCTAGTCTACAGTGTTGTTTATGACCAATGTTTCCTTATTGATTTTCTGTATGGATGATCTATCCATTGATGAAACTGAAGTATTAAAGTTCTCTACTATTATTGTATTACTATCTCTTTCATCAGGTCTGTTAATATTCTATATTTAGGTTCTCCTATGTTGAGTGCATAAACATTTTAAAATGGTATATCTATTTATTGGATTGATACCTTTAGCATTATGTAATGCCCTTCTTTGTCTCTTATTACAGCCTTTAGCTTAAAGTTTATTTTGTCTAAGTATAGCTACTCCAGCTTTATTTTGGTTTCAATTTTCCTGGAATATCTTTTTTCATCCCTTCACTTTTAGCTTGTGTGTATCCTTATATCTGAAGTGAAGCTCTAGTAGGCAGCATGTAATAAGTCTTGTTTTTTTTATATCTATTCAGCCACTCTTTTTTTGGCAAACTTATAATTTTTGAATTATAAGCAGCAGGTTCTTATTAGTCATCCATTTTATACACATCAGTGTATACATGTCAATTCCAATTCACCACACCACCACCACCACCCCTCGCTGCTTTCCCCGCTTGGTGTCCATACATTTGTTCTCTACATCTGTGTCTCAATTTCTGCCCTGCAAACCAGTTCACCTGTACCATTTTTCTAGGTTCCACAAATATGTGTTAATATACGATATTTGTTTTTCTCTTTCTGACTTACTTTGCTCTGTATGACAGTCTCTAGATCCATCCACGTCTCTACAAATGACTCAACTTCATTCCTTTTTATGGCTGAGTAATATTCCATTGTATATATGTACCACATCTTTGTCCATTCATCTGTCGATGGGCATTTAGGTTGCTTCCATGACCTGGCTATTGTAAATAGTGCTGCAATGAACATTGGGGTGTATGTGTCTTTTTGAATTATGGTTTTCTCAGGGTATATGCCCAGTAGTGGGTTTGCTGGGTCATATGGTAATTCTATTTTTAGTTTTTAAGGAACCTCCATACTGTTCTCCATAGTGGCTGTATCAATTTACATTTTTATATTGAGCTGCATGAGCTGTTTATATATTTTGGAGATTAAACCTTTGTCCATTGATTCATTTGCAAATATTTTCTCCCATTCTGAGGGTTGTCTTTTCGTCTTGTTTATGGTTTCCTTTGCTGTGCAAAGCTTTTAAGTTTCATTAGGTCCCATTTGGTTTTTTGTTTTTTTTTATTTCCATTACTCTAGGAGGTGGATCAAAAAATATCTTGCTGTGATTTATGTCAAAGAGTGTTCTTCCTATGTTTTCCTCTCAGAGTTTTATAGTGTCCAGTCTTACATTTAGGTCTCTAATTCATTTTGAGTTTATTTTTGTGTATGGTGTTAGGGAGTGTTCTAATTTCATTCTTTTACATGTAGCTGTCCAGTTTTCCCAGCATCACTTACTGAAGAGACTGTCTTTTCTCCATTGTATATCCTTGCCTCCTTTGTCATAGATTAGTTAACCATAGGTGCGTGGGTTTATCTCTGGGCTTTCTATCTTGTTCCATTGATCTATGTTTCTGTTTTTGTGCCAGTACCATTTTGTCTTGATTATTGTAGCTTTGTACTATAGTCTGAAGTCAGCAAGTCTGATTCCTCCAGCTCCATTTTTTTCCCTCAAGACTGCTTTGGCTATTCGGGGTCTTTTGTGTCTCCATACAAATTTTAAGATTTTTTTGTGCTAGTTCTGTTAAAAAAAAAAAAAAATGCCATTGGTAATTTGATAGGGATTGCATTGAATCTGTAGATTGCTTTGGGTAGTATAGTCATTTTCACGATATTGATTCTTCCAAACCAAGAACATGGTATATCTCTCCATCTGTTGGTATCATCTTTAATTTCTTTCATCACTGTCTTATAGTTTCCTGCATACAGGTCTTTTGTCTCCTTAGGTAGGTTTATTCCTAGGTATTTTATTCTTTTTGTTGCAATGGTAAATTGAAGAGTTTCCTTAATTTCTCTTTCAGATTTTTCATCATTAGTGTATAGGAATGCAAGACATTTCTGTGCATTAGTTTTGTATCCTGCAATGTTACCAAATTCATTGATTAGATCTAGTAGTTTTCTGATGGCATCTTTAGGATTCTCTATGTATAGTATCATGGCATCTGCAAACAGTGACAGTTTTACTTCTTCTTTTCCAATTTGTATTCCATTTATTTCTTTTTCTTTTCTGATTGCCATGGTTAGGACTTCCAAAACTATGTTGAATAATAGTGGTGAGAATGGATATCCTTGTCTTGTTCCTGATCTTAGAGGAAATGCTTTGTTTTTCACCATTGAGAATGATGTTGGCTGTGGGTTTGCTGTATATGGTCTTTATTATGTTGAGGCAGGTTCCCTCTATGCCTGCTTTCTGGAGAATCTTTATCATAAATGGGTGTTGAATTTTGTCAAAAGCTTTTTCTGCATCTATTGAGATGATCATATGGTTTTTATTCTTCAATTTGTTAATATGGTGTTTCACATTGATTGATTTCCGTAGACTGAAGAATCCTTGCATCCCTGGGATAACTCCCACTTGAAAATGGTGTATGATCCTTTTAATGTGTTGTTGGATTCTGTTTGCTAGTATTTTGTTGAGGATTTTTGCATCTATATTCATCAGTGATATTTGTCTGTCATTTTCATTTTTGGAGTATCTTTGTCTGCTTTTGGTATCAGGGTGATGGTGGCCTCATAGAATGAGTTTGGGAATGTTCCTTCCTCTGCAATTTTTGGAAGAGTTTGAGAAGGATGGGTGTTAGCTGTTCTCTAAATGTTTGATACAATTCACCTCTGAAGCCATCTGGTCCTGAGCTTTTGTCTTTTGGAAGATTTTAAATCACAGTTTCAATTTCATTACTTATGATTGGTCTGTTCAGATTTTCTATTTCTTCCTGGTTCAGTCTTGGAAGGTTATAACTTTCTAAGAATTTGTGCATTTCTCCCAGGTTGTCCATTTTATTGGCACAGAGTTGCTTGTATTAGTCTCTTAGGATGCTTTGTATTTCTGCGGTGTCTGTTGTAACTTCTCCTTTTTCATTTCTAATTTTATTGATTTGAGTCCTCTCCCTCTTTTTCTTGATGAGTCTGGCTAATGGTTTATCAATTTTGTTTATCTTCTCAAAGAACCAGCTTTTAGTTTTATTGATCTTTGCTATTGTTTTCTTTGTTTCTATTTCTTTTATTTCTGCTCTGATCTTTATGATTTCTTTCCTTCTGCCAACTTTGGGTTTTGTTCTTCTTTCTCTACTTCCTTTAGGTGGAACATTAGATTGTTTATTTGAGATTTTTCTTGTTTCTTGAGGTAGGCTTGTATAGCTATAAACTTCTCTCTTAGAATTGCTTTTGCTGCGTCCCACAAGTTTTGGATCATTGTGTTTTCATTGTTGTTTGTCGCTAGGTATTTTTTGATTTCCTCTTTGATTTGTTCAGTGATTTCCTGGTTATTTAGTAATGTATTGTTTAGCCTCCATGTGTTTGTGTTTTTTACATATTTTTCGCTGTAATTGATTTCTAATCTCATAGCATTGTGGTCAGAAAAGATGCTTGATTTGATTTCAATTTTCTTAAAATTACTGAGCCTTGATTTGTGACCCAAGATGTGATCTATACTGGAGAATATTCCATGCGCACTTGAGAAGGAAGTGTAATCTGCTGTTATTGGATGGAATGTCCTATAAATATCAATTGAATCTCTCTGGTCTATTGTGTCATTTAAAGTTTGGGTTTCCTTCTTAATTTTCTGTTTGTATGATCTGTCGATTGGTGTAAGTGAGGTGTTAAAGTCCCCCACTATTAATGTGTTACTGTCAGTTTCCTCTTTTATAGCTGTTAGCAGTTGCCTTATGTATTGAGTTTCTCCTATGTTGGGTGCATATATATTTATAATTGTTATATTTTCTTCTTGGATTGATATCTTGATCATTACGTAGTGTCCTTCTTTGTCTCTTATAACATTCTTTATTTTGAAGTCTATTTTATCTGATATGAGTATTGCTACTCCAGATTTCTTTTGATTTCCATTTGTATGGAATATCTTTTCCCATCCCCTCACTTTCAGTCTGTATGTGTCCCTAGGTCTGAAGTGGGTCTCTTGTAGACAGCATATATATTCGTCTTGTTTCTGTATCCATTCACTGAGCCTGTGTCTTTTGGTTGGAGCATGTAGTCCATTCACTTTTAAGGTAATTATTGATATGTGTGTTCCTATTACCATTTTCTTAATTGTTTGGGGTTTGTTTTTGTAGGTCCTTTTCTTCTCTTGTGTTTCCCACTTAGCAAAGTTCCTTTAGCATTTGTTGCAGAGCTGGTTTGGTCGTGCTGAATTCTCTTAGCTTTCGCTTGTCTGTAACGCTTTTGATTTGTCCATCAAATCTGAATGAAATCCTTGGTGGGTAGAGTAATCTTGTTTGTATGTTCTTCCCTTTCATCACTTTAAGTATATCATGGCACTCCCTTCTGGCTTGTAGAGTTTCTGCTGAGAAATCAGCTGCTAACCTTATAGGAGTTCCCTTGTAGGTTATTCGTCATTTTTCCCTTGCTGCTTTCAATAATTTTTCTTTGTCTAGTTTTTGCCAGTTTGATTACTATTTGTCTCATTGTGTTTCTCCTTGGGTTTATCCTGTATGGGACTCTCTGTGCTTCCTGGAGTTGGGTGGCTGTTTTCTTTCCCATGTTACGGAAGTTTTTGACTATAATCTCCTCAGATATTTTCTTGGGTCCTTTCTCTCTCTCTTCTCCTTCTGGGACCCCTATAATGCACATGTTGTTGCATTTAATGTTGTCCCAGTAGTCTCTTAGGCTGTCTTCATTTCTTTTTATTTTTCTTTATTCTGTTCTGCAGCAGTGAATTCCACCATTCTGTCTTCCAGGTCACTTATCCGTTCTTCTGCCTCAGTTATTCTGCCATTGATTCCTTCTAGTGTAGTTTTCATTTCAGTTATTGTATTGTTCCTCTCTGTTCTTTAATTCTTTTAGGTCTTTGTTAAACATTTCTTGCATCTTCTCAGTCTTTGCCTCCATTCTGTTTCCGAGGTCCTGGATCATCTTCACTACCATTATTCTGAATTCTTTTTCTGGAAGGTTACCTATCTCCACTTCATTTAGTTGTTTTTCTGGGGTTTTATCTTGTTCCTTCATCTGGTACATAGCCCTGTGCCTTTTCATCTTGTCTACCTTTCTGTGAATGTGGTTTTTGTTCCACAGGCTACAGGATTGTAGTCCTTCTTGCTTTTGCTATCTTCTTGCTTCTGTACTTCTTCTTGCTTCTCTTCTTTCTTCTGCTCCAGCCACTCTGTTTTTTGATTGGAGAATCTAAGTCATTTATAGTTTATTATTGATAGTCATGTACTTATTGACTTTCTGTTAATTGTTTTATGGCTGTTTTGTGATTACCCTGTCCCTTTCTCTCTTGCTTTCTTCTTTTGTAATTTGATGATTTTCTATAGTGGTATGCTAGATTCCTTTATCTTTTGTGTATTTACTATAAGTTTTTGCTTTGTGTTTACCAGGATACTTATGTAAAACAACTTATATTTATAACAGTCTATTTTAAGTTGATAACTTAAGTTTGAACACATTCTAAAGCTCTACATTTTTACTCCCCACCCTTACATTTTGCTTTAATTTCACATTTTACATCTTTTTTTCTTGTGTATCCCTTAAATTATTATAGTTTTACTACTTTTGTCTTTTAAGCTTCACACTTGCTTTATAAGTGATTAACCCACCACCTTTACAACATTAGATTATTTTGAATTTTACTAATATTTACCTTCACCAGTGAGATTTTTAATTTCACATGTCTTGATACTAATTAACACCCTTTGGTTTTAGCTTAAAGGAGTCCCTTTAACTTCTAAGGCCAGTCCACTGGTGATGAACTCCTTTAGCTTTTGCTTTTCTGGAGAACTCTATCTCTTCAATTCTGAATGACAGCTTTGCCTAGTAGAGTATTCTTGTTTGGCTTTTTGGTTTTTTCAGCACTTGAATGAATATATTGTTCTACTCCCTTCTGGTATGTGAAGTTGCTGCTAAAAAAAGTCTGCTGATGGTCTTATGAGGGTTTCCTTGTATTATACATGACAAGTTGTTTTCTCTTGCTTTTAAGATTCTCTCCTTGTCTTTAACTTTTGACATGTTAATTGTAATGTATCTTGATGTAGGTCTATTTGAGTTTCTCTTATTTAGGATTTTCTGGTATTCCTGAATCTGGATATCTGTTTTCTTCCCCAGTGTGGGAAGTTTTTCTCCATTATTTCTTCAAATAAGTTTTCTGCCCCTCTTTTTTATTTTGCAGATGCATATAATGTGAATGTTGGTCCACATGATGTTTTCCCATGAGTCTCATAAGCTTGCTTTATTCTTTTTCATTGTTTATTTCTTTTTGCTACTCTGATAGGGTAAGTTCCACTGCCCTTTCTTTGAGCTCACTGATCCTTTCTTCTTCTGCATCTAGTTTGCTGTTGAATCCCTCTGGTGTATTTTTCAGTCCAGTTATTATATCTTCAGCCCTGTGACTTATATTTGGTAATACCTTATATTTTCTATGTCTTTTTTGAAATTCTCACTTTGTTCATCCATTCTTCCCCTCAGCTAGGTGAGCATCTTTGTGACCATTATTTTGAACTCTTTATCATATAAATCACTTATCTCCATTTGATTAAGGCCTTTTTCTGAAGTTTTATCTTGTTCTTTCATTTGGAACATATTCCTCTGTTTCATTTGCTTTGACTCTCTGTGTTGGCTTCTATGCATTAGATAAAGCAACCACCACTTCCAGTCTTAAAGGAATAATCTCATACTGGAGATGAGCCTTTTTGTTCAACCCTGCCTAGCTCTTTTTTTGTCCTCAAACCTTTGTGTAGCCTTTTTTTTTTTTTTTTTTTTTTTTAAGTGGCTCCTAGTAGTTGAGAGTGTGCAAAGACCTGTCAGTGTCTCAGAGGAGATGACCTCAGTCAGCACCTAGATTCAGGCTTATTGAAGAGTAGATGCTCAGGCTGCAGCTTTTAAAGTATGTAAATTTCTTTTTCTGGGGGAAGACTGAGATGGCTGTTTCTGTCTGCTCCCTTTGCACTGAGGCCTGGGGTTATAGCCAGTTAAGAATAGCTTCTTTCTTTGCTACAATCTTATTTAACTTGTGAACATAAGCCCCACAGGCCACCACAGACAGGTGATATAGGCATGTCCCCTGGGTGGCAGCCACAAAAACCAGGGTAACAGATGTAAAAACTGGGGCACTGCCAAGAGTACCTGCACTCTGAAGCATGGCAGAAAAGTAACGCAAAGATAGCACCCACACTCTGAGGCCTTTGGAGAGCATTACGGATGGCCTTATGTGTGTGTCTAATTAGAAGCCTGAGCCTGAGGCCATAGCTATGAAGATAAGCTAATAGGCCTCTTTCACAGAAAGACTGGGCTCCTCAGTCTGTTGCCTCTCTGCTGCTCTGCTCTCCCCGGGGTTGGTAGCCAGTTAAGAACTCTTCATTTTTTCAGTTCAATGGGGCCCACAAGCATAAACCCCACTGGCCACCAGAGCCAGGTGGTCTAGAGGAGTCCCCTGGATGGAAACCACCAAAATCACAGGCCAGAAGTGTATATAAACTCCTTTCTGGGAGATACCGGTGACCTGGAAAGAGGCAGAAGAACAGAGATCAAAGATAGAGTACCCTGGCCCCCCGTCCCGAGAGAGCACATTGGTAGGACCCTAGATGTGCTGTGAAGTTTTTTGTTAAACATCTTTATTGGAGTATAATTGCTTTACAGTGTTGTGTTAGTTTCTGTTGTATAACAAAGTGAATCAGCTATATGTATACATATATTCCCATTGCTGTGCAGTTTTAATATACACTGAATTGTCCATGAATACTACCATGTGTAAAGTGAGGGAAAAATTGTACTTTCTTTTGTTTGGAATTTTAACAAGGGCTGTTCACTATTTCAGGTATCACATCACCAGTGGTAATGTCACTAATGGTATTAGAGGTACCATACAGCTCACCTGTACATGTCTCTGTCTGTCACTGTTCTGCTCACAGTGATTCTATATGTTTGGAGCAAGCATATAATTATCTTATATCTTCTAGTGTAGGTATGCCCATGCATGTATATATTGATGCATTATTATTCCATTATAAACTGTTTCTATAAACTATTATGTTATTTTTTATGAGCGATTTTTCTCTTTTGCATTAGAGTTAGGGCAACATTTTTTTAATGGCATATGTATTATCTGTGAATTCCCTTTTGGTGTGTTAAAGGGATAATAACAAAATATTTATAAAAAGGAAGTGTTGGCTTTAAGAACCACTGTCCTAGAGGAAGAGGGCAGCCTGATCCCTCCTAATGAGCATCAATTTGCCAACTCATAGTGAGGACCCTGATCACCTAGAATGGGTCAGAGCCCATCCCCGAACCCAGGCTCACTATGGCTAGAAGAAGGATATGCTCTTCTTGGCTAGCCTGGGTAGCTGAACACCCCTGGGGCAGGGGCAAGGAGGGAGGCAGGGGAGGCAAGACTCCAAGTTACACAGCCCGACTAGGCACACGAGGGTTGGCGGAAGGGGTCCCCAAAGTAAAACTGAAGTGCTGTTTCTGCATGAAAGCAGAAGCTGGATAGGCTAAAGTGACAATTAGGCACAAAAATAAATACACACAACTTAGAACCTAAGTGACGGAGTAGTGTTAAGGAAACATTCCCTACCACAACCTCCAGGGCTGACAACACAAACCCACAATGAACCAGATTGCCAAGGATGAAAAGAAACAAAAAGTTATCATTAAAATGCAAGAAAAACTGCAAGAGAAAACCATGATCCTCTCTAAACAACACTGATGATGCAATAACAACAAAGCTTCCACCTAAAATTGGCAGGAATTCCAGCTATGCCATGCACACGCACAGCAGGAGATGGCAACACCTGAGAACAGGATTTGCCATCCAAGCTCCCCCATTGAATGTTAAATCAGTCCTTAGGAAACACTAGCAAAGCACTAATTTTGGTAACCCTTGGCTGCATATGAGCAATTGCACATAATAATGGCACTCTAGGGAATTGTATCCACTCCATGCCAGAAGCACTCCTCCAGGCGTGACAACCAAAATTTTCTCTCCACATTGCCTGGTGCCCTGGTGTGCAAAATTACCCCTGATTGAGAACCACTGATCTAGGGGAGCACTTTAAAAATAATTATTGTCCACACAAACACTTGTACCTGAAGGTTCATAGCAGATTATTCAATAGCCTAACACTGGAAGCAACCCAAACGTCCATCAAATGATGACTTGATAAATAAATGGTGGCCTATCCATACAATGGAATATTATTTGTCCATAAAAAGGAATTGAATATTGATACATACTACAATATAGATGAATCCTTGAAAACATTATACTAAGTGAAAGAAGCCAGTCACAAAATATGACATATTATATGATTCTATTTATATAAAATGTCCAGAATAGGTAAACCTATAGAGACAGAAGGTAGATTAGTGTATGCCTAGGGCTGGGGTGATAGCGGGATTGAAGACTGATGAATGGGCACAGGGATTTTTTTAGGGGGTGATGAAAAAGTTCCAAAATTGGTCATGGAGGTGGTCGCATCACTCAGTGAATATACAAAAAACCACTGGATTGTACATTTTAAATGGGTGAATTGTAAAATATGTGAATTATATCTCAATAAAGCTGTTAACCAAAAGAAAAAAGAAGTCTCTGCCACATGTGCTCACTCACTTCCTATCCCAGAACTATTGAGTGAGGTTCTATAAGGAGCAGACCCTGAGAATCAGGCATGTGTTGAAAACTTCCTATGTCATCCTGATGCAACTGGCCAGCTGTCCAGTGTTTGGGAATCTCCACCAACCCCATGGTTCTCTCCAAATCTCAGGCTGAGCCACAGACCTTTTTTTTTAATTGAAGTATAGTTGATTTACAATACTGTGTTAGTTTCAGGTGTACAGCAAAGTGATTCAATTATGCATAATATATATATACCTTTCCAATTATTTTCCATTATAGGTTATTACAAGACATTGAATATATAACATAGTTTCCTATGTTCTACAGTAATCTTTTGGTAACCATAAATTTGTTTTCTATGTCTGTGAGTCTGTTTCTGTTTTGTAACTATATTCATTTGTATCACTTTTTAGATTCCACATGTAAGTGATATCATACAATATTTGTCTTTCTCTGTCTGACTTACTTCACTCAGTATGATAATCTCTGGGTCCATCCGTGTTCCTGCAAATGGCAATATTTCATTCTTTTTTATGGCTGAGTAATAATATTCCATAGTGTATGTGTGTACCACATCTTGTTTATTCATTCATCTGCTGATGGACACTTAGGTTGTTTCCATGTCTTGGCTATTGTAACTAGTGCTGCTTTGAATATTGGGGTGCATGTATCTTTTTGAACGAGAATTTCACTTTTTCCAGATCTATGCCTGGGAGTGGGATTGCAGGATCATATGGTAACTCTATTTTTAGTTTAAAGAACCTCCATACTGTTCTCCATAGTGGCTGCACCAGTTTACATTCCCACCAGCAGGGTAGGAGGGTTCCCTTTTCTCTAACCCTCTCCAGCATTTATCATTTGTGGACTTTTTGATGATGGCCATCTGACCAGTGTGAGGTGATGCCTCATTGTAGTTTTTGGTTTTGTTTTTGTTTTTTGTGGTGAAGGAAAGTGCAGCGTTTGTTGCAGGGCACCAAGTGAGAAGTCCAGACAGCTAGTGCTCAAAACACTGGGAACTCCTCAATGGGTTTCAGCAAAGCATTTTTAAAATTAATTTTTATTGGAGTATAGTTGCTTTACAATGTTGTGTTAGTTTCTGCTGTATAGCAAAGTCAATCAGCTATACATATACATATATCCCTTCTTTTTTAGATGTCCTTCCCATTTACGCCACTATAGAGCATTGAGTATAATTCCCTGTGCTATACACTAGGTTCTCATTAGTTATCTATTTTATACATAGTAGTGTATATATGTCAATACCAATCTCCCAATTCATCCCACCCCTCCTTCCTCCCCTGGTAACCATACATCCGTTCTCTATGTCTGTGTCTCTATTTTTGCTTGTAAGTAAGATCATCTGTATCATTTTTCTAGATTTCATATATAAGGGATATTATACAATAATAGTTTTTCTCTTTCTGACTTACTTCACTATGTATGACAGTCTCTAGGTCCATCCACATCTCTGCAAATTGCACAATTTCATTTCTTTTTATGGCTAAGTAATATTCCATTGTATATATATGTGCCACATCTTCTTTATCCATTCTTCTGTTAATGGATATTTAGGTTGCTTCCATGTCCTGGCTATTATAAATAGTGCTGCAATGAACACTGGGGTGCACGTATCTTTTTGAATTATGTTTTTTTTGCAGATACATGCCCAGGAGAGGGATTGCTGAGTATATGGTAGTTCTATGTTTAGTTTTTTAAGGAACTCCATAGTGGCTATATCAATTTACATTCCTACCAACAGTGCAAGAGAGTTCCCTTTTCTCCACACCCTCTCCAGCATTTATTATTTGTAGATTTTTTGATGATGGCCATTCTGACTGGTGTGAGATGATACCTCTCTGTAGTTTTGATTGGCATTTCTCTAATAATTAGTGATGATGAACATCTTATGTGCCTCTTGGCCATCTGTATGTCTTCTTTGGAGAAATATCTATTTAGCTCTTCTGCCTATTTTTTAATTGGGTTGTTGGGGTTTTTTTTGATATTGAGTTGTATAGCTGTTTGTATATTATATATATTAACCCCTTGTCAGTTGCATTGCATTATTTGCAAATACTTTCTCCCATTCTGTAGGTTGTCTTTGCATTTTGATGATAGTTTCCTTTGCTGTGCAAAAGCTTTTAAGTTTGATTAGGTCCCACTTGTTTATTTTTGCTTGCATTTATTTATTCATTTAGCCTTAGGAGACTGATCTAAGAAAATATTGCTACAATTTATGTCAGAGAATGTTTTGCCTATGTTTTCTTCTAGGAGTTTTATCATGTCATGTTACATTTAAGTTAAAGTATTTTTAGTTATTTTTGTATATGGTGTTGAGGGAATATTCTAACTTCATTGATTTACGTGAGGCTATCCAGCTTTCCCAATACCACTTGCTGGAGAGACTGTCTTTTCTGCATTGTAGATTCTTGGCTCCTTTGTCAAAGATTAATTGGATGTAGGTGTGTGGGTTTATTTCTCTAGGCTCTCTAGTCCATTCCATTTATCTATACATCTGTTTTTGTGCCAATACCATGCTGTTTTGATTACTGTAGCTTTGTAGTATTGTCTGAAGTCTGTATTGTCTGCCTCCAGTTTTGTTCTTTTTCCTCAAGATTGCTTTGACAATTCTGTGTCTTTTGTGGTTCCATATTAATTTTAGGATTATTTTAGCTCTGTGAAAAATGTCAATAGTAATTTGATTGGGATCACATTAAATCTGTAGATTGCTTTGGGTAGTATAACCATTTAGACAACATTAATTCTTTCCAATTCCAATTCTTTCCATTTCTTTGAATCATCTTCAGTTTCCTTTCTTAACGTTTTTTAGTTCTCAGCATATAGGTCTTTCACCTCCTTGATTAGGTTTATTCCTAGGTATTTTCTTTTTTTGACAGTTTTAAAAGGGATTATTTCTTTACACTAACAATAAAATATAAGAGAAAGTAAAGAAATGCAACAAATTTCTATATGTTAATCTTGTGTCTTGCTACCTTGATGAATTTATTAGGTCTAGTAGCTTTTTTGTGAAGTTCTTAGAGTTTTCTATATAGAGTATCATGTCATCTACATATAATGACAATTTTACCTCTTCCCTTCTAGTTTGGATACCTTGTATTTCTTTTTCTTGTCTATTGTTGTGGCTCAAACTTCCATTACTATGTTGAATAGAAGTGGTGAGAGTGGGCACCCTTATCTTGTTCCAGAATTTAGCGGGAAGTCTTTCAGCTTTTCACCATTAAGTATTATACTGACCATGGGTTTGTCATAAATTGTTTTTTATTATTGAGTGTGTTCCCTCTATACCCACTTTGGTGAGAGTTTTTATCATGAATGGATGTCAAATTCTATCAAATGCTTTTTCTGCAGCTATGAAGATGATCATGTGGTTTTTGTCTTTTCTTTTGTTGATGTGGTGTATCATATTGATTGATTTGTGTATGTTGAACCATCCTTGAAACCCTGGGATGAATCCAACTTGATCATGGTGTATGATCCTTTTTATGTGTTGTTGGATTAAGTTTGCTAATATTTTGTTGAGAATTTTTGCATCTGTATTCATCAAAGATATTGGCCTATAATTTTCTTTTCTTGTAGTGTCTTTGTCTGGTTTTTGTATAAGAGTGATGGTGGCTTCATAGAATGATTTTGGGAGTGTTCCCTCCTCTTCAATTTTTTGGAAGAGTTTGAGAAGGATAGGTGAATGTTCTTCTTTGTATATTTGGTGGAATTGCCCAGCCAATTCCACTTGATGCCCAAGCCATCAAGTCCTGGACTTTTGTTTGCAGGGAGGTTTTTTTTTTTTTGGGGGGGGGTGCTATTTATTTATTTATTTTATTGCAGGCTCTATTTCACTTCTAGTGACTAGTCTGTTCAAATTATGTCTCTTCTTGACTCAGTTTTGGCAGCCTATATGTTTCTAGAAACGTGTCCATTTCTTCTAGAATGTCCAATTTGTTGGCATATAACTATTCATAGTATTTTCTTATGTTTTTTTTTGTATTTCTGTGGTTTCATGGTATCAATTATTTCTCCTCTTTCCTTACTTACTTGATTTGTGTCCTCTCTCTTTTCTTCTTGGTGAGCCTGGCTAGAGGTTCGTTGATTTAGTTTATCCTTTCAAAGACCCAGCTCATAGTTTTATTAATTTTTTTCTGTTTTTTAAATCTCTACTTTATTTCCTCTCTGATTTTTATTTCCTTCCTGCTGCTTACTTTAGGTTTTGTTTGTTCTTCTTTTTTAATTCTTTTAGGTGGTGGTTTAGGTTGTTTATTTGAGATTTTTCTTGTTTTTATGAGAAGCCTGTATTGCTATGAACTTCCCTCTTAGAGCTGCTTTTATGTTGTGTTTTCATCATCATTTGTCTCGAGATATATTCTGATTTCCTCTTTGATTTCATGATTGACATATTGGTATTTTTTAGTAACATGTTTAGTCTTCATGTAATCATTTTTTTCTCTGTTTTTTTAGGCTATACTTTAATTCTTTTTTAAATTGAAGAATAGTTAATTTACAATGTTGTGTTAGTTTCAGGTGTACAGCAAGGTGATTCAGTTATACATATATTCTTTTTCATATTCTTTTCCATTATAGGTTATTACAAGATATTGAATATAGTTCCCTGTGCTACACAGTAGGTTCTTGTTGTTTATCTATTTTATATGTAGTAGTGTGTATACGTTAATCCCAAACTCCTAATTTATCTCTCCCCTCCCCTCATTCCCTTTGGTAACCATAAGTTTGTTTTCTATGTCTGTGAGTCTATTTCTATTTTGTAAATAAGTTCATTTGAACTTTCTTGTTTTTCTTTCTGTGGTTGATTTCTAGTTTCATACCATTGTGGTCAGAAAGGATGCTTGAAATAATTTCTATCTTCCAAAATTTGTTGAGGTTTATTTTGTGTCGTAGTATGTGGTCTCTCCTAGAGAATGTTCCATGTGCACTTCCATTCTGGGTTTTGTCTTTTTGTTTTTTTGGATGTAGTGTCCTGTAGATATCAATAAAGTTCAACTGTGCTATTGTGTCATTTAGGATCTCTGTCTTACTGATTTTTCTGTTTGGAAGATCTGTCCATTGATGTCAGTGAGGTGTTAAAGTCTCCTTCTATTATTGTATTTCCATCAGTTTCTCCTTTTATGTCTGTCAGTATTTGTTTTATATGTTTAGGTGCTCCTATACTGGGTGCATATATGTTAATGAATGTAATATCTTCTTGTATCATTATATAGCATCTTTCTTTTTCTTTTTTTAATGGACTTTGTTTTAAAGTCTATTGTGTCTGATATGAGTATTACTACCTCCACTTTCTTATTTCCATTTGCATAAAATATCTTTTTCCATCCCCTCACTTTCAACCTATGTGTGTCTCTCACCCTAAAGTGGGTCTCTTGTAGGCAGCATATTGTAGGTTCTTGGGTTTTTTGTTTGTTTGTCTTTAATTAGTAAAAGTATATTGTGCACATATGAAAAAGATAGCTTGCAAACCAGGAGCACTCAAACCAAAACATGGAATGGGGCTCAGGGGTGTACTGTTATAAAGCAGCTTATATAGTGAAAAAACATTACCATTTATTCTTCACAGTGGTTGTTTACAGTATTAGAATTTTCAGTGGTTAGGTCATATCAACCTAGGGAAACAGTCCAAGTTTTGCCACAATTTCCAGAGATACATGTAAGAAATGACCCAGGTCACATTAGCCTCCAAAAATAGGCTAAGTTAAGCTTTATTTCTTTGACTAAACTGTTTTTTTCTGATCAGGGAATTTTCAAGGCTGGTCTCCCGTTTTTTGTTTGTGTTTTTGAATTGAAGTATTGTTAATTTACAACATTGTGTTAGTTTCAAATGTATGGCAAAATGATTCCGTGTATATATATATTTTTTCTTTTTCAGATTCTTTCCCATTATAGGTTATTACAAGATATTGAATATAGTTCCCTATGCTACACAGTAAATCCTTGTTGTTTCTCTGTTTTAAATACAGTAGTATGTATGTTAATCCCAAACTTCTAATTTATCTCCCCCAGGCTATCCCCTCCAATAAATTTGTTTTCTATGTCTTTGAGTCTATTTCTGTTTTGTAAATAAGTTCATTTGTATCATGTTTTTAGATTCCACATATAAGTGATATCATATGATATTTGTCTTTCTCTGCCTGACTTCACTTAATGATAATCTCTAGGTCCATCCATGTTCCTGCAAATGACAATATTTCATTCTTCTATATGGCTGAGTAATATTCCTTTGTGTGTGTGTGTGTGTGTGTGTGTATACACACACACACACACACACACACACACACACACACACACACACACACACACCACATCTTCTTTATGGACATTTAGGTTGCTTCCATATCTTGGCTATTGTAAATAGTGCTGCTATGAACATTGGGGTTCATTCATCTTTTTGAATTAGAGTTTTCATCTTTTCCACATATATGCCCCAAAGCAGGATTATAGGATCATACGGTAACTCTATTTTTAGTTTTTTAAGGAACCTCCGTACTGCTCTCCATAGTGGCTGCACCACTTTACATTCCCATCAGGATTCCCTTTTCTCTACACCCTCTCCATCATTTATTATTTACTGTAGGTTCTTGTTCTGTTATCCAGTGTGCCATTCTATGTCTTTTAATTGGTGAACTTAGTCTATTGACATTTAAAATAATTATAAGTATGTATTTATTGCCATTTTGATCCTTGTTTTCTAGTTTATTTTGTAGTTCTTTTTTCCTTTCTTCTTTTTGTTTTTCCTTTTGTGATTTGATGGTTTTCTTTTGTATTATGCTTGAGTTCCTTTCTTTTTGGTTTTTGCGAATCTATTACGTTTTTGATTTGTGGTTACATTGGTTTTCAAGTATGTTAAGCCATAACTATATCTACTTGCTTTTAGACTGATAGTCATGTAAGTTCAAACACATTCTAAACGATCTACATTTTCTTATTCCCTTCCCCTACATTTTGTGATTTTGATGTTCTATTTTATGTCTTCATGTTTATCCTTTTGCTGTTCATTGTAGTTATAATTGTTTTCAGAAAAGTTGTTTTTTAATCTATGTACTGACTTATGTAAGTGATCTTCAATCCTTTTATATAGTTGCCTTTCCTGTTGTGATTTTTCCCTTTCCTATAGATTCTTGTTTCTCTTCTAGAAGCCCTTTTAATATTTCTTTTAGTTTAAGTTTAATATTGCTGTATTCTTTTAGTTTTTGTTTATCTGAGAAATTCTTTCTCTCTCATTGTATTCTAAATGATAATCTTGCTGGGTAGGGTATCCTAGGTTGCAGGATTTTTCCTTTCAGGACTTTGAATATATCTTGTTACTTCCTTCTGGCCTACAGAGTTTCTGTAGAGAAATCAGCTGATAGCCTTATGGAGGTTCCCTTGTAACCGACTTTGTTTTTCTCTTGCTGCCCTTAGAAGCATCTCTTCAACATTTGCCACTTTACTTATGTTATGTTTTGATGTGGGTCTGTGTGGGTTCATCTTGTTTGGGGCCCTCTGTTTCCTCTGCCTGGACATCTGTTTCCTTATTTAAGTTTGGGAAGTCTACAGCCATAATGTCTTCAAATGCATTCTTGATGTCCTTTTCTCTTTCTTCTCCTTCTGGAATCCCTGTTATGTGTAGGTTGGCATGCTTTATATTATCCCAGAGATCTCATGTGTTACTTTGATTTTTTTTTTTTCATTTGTCTTTCTATCTGCTGTTCTGATTGGGTGATTTGATTGGTTCCTCTTTATAGTTTCTAGTTCCCTGTTACAGTGATCCGCATTTCTATTGATAGTCTTTCTTAATTCCTTTAACGTTTTTTTTTTTTTTTTTTTTTTTTTTTTTTTTTTTTTTTTTTCGTTATGCGGGCCTCTCACTGTTGTGGCCTCTCCCGTTGCGGAGCACAGGCTCCGGACGCACAGGCTCAGCGGCCATGGCCCACGGGCTTAGTTGCTCCGCGGCATGTGGGATCTTCCCGGACCAGGGCACGAACCCGTGTCTCCCGCATCGGCAGGCGGATTCTCAACCACTGCGCCACCAGGGAAGCCCCCTTTAACGTTTTTATAACCTGCTTTTCGAACTCAGAGTCTAGTAGACTGGTGAGGTCTATTTCATTGTTTGTTTTTTCAGGGGATTTCTCTTCTTCTTTTAATTGGGAGTAGTTCCTCTGTTTTTTCATTTAACTTAAATTTCTCTGGCTCTATGAATTTAGGAGAAACAGTTATCTACTGTTAGCCTCCGTGAGTCTAATATTTTTGGTGCAAGGGCTGTTTTTGGTATGAATGCCTGCCACATCTTTCCTCAGAGTATACTGGCCATTGTCCCCTTGATTGGAGGTGTGTTTGGTGTTGTAGTGACCAGAGCTTGCACTGGACATTGGGTGGGGCCTCCTCTGCTCTGTAGCTGACACAGCCCTTTTGGGGGCAGGGTCTGCTCCCCCATTGTTGGAGTAGAAGCCCCCAGATCCAGTTCCAAGATGCAGTGTGAGGTAGGCAGGACTGGAGCACTCCCACTGGGAAAGGAGCCACTGTGTGTTCCTCCCTAGGGGCTGTCCACCAGGAGGTGCGACTCTGTGGCAAAACCCGCAACCAGGTGTGCACGCCTACAAAGTTTGCTGCTGCTGGCGCTGCCCCTAGACCCGCCCCCCCTGCAGGAGTGCTGGTACTCAGCTCAGATGTCAATCCCACCTCTGAAGTCCACTGAAGCCCCACCTCTGTGGGAGTGCCTATAATTGGCTCCAAGGTTGCTCCCCCTCCAGCACATGCCCACTCGCAAAGCCTGAGGTGGCCCAAACCAAGCCCTGCCATGAACATGCTGACAATGAGTCTCTTATGGTGGACCTGCACCCCACCCTTTGTGCACTGATAATGGCGCTTCTTTGGTGGACCCATGCTCTGTCCTGCTCATACCCACAGTGGAGGCCCAGACCACGCTCCAGGCCCTTCAGGCTGTCCAGCACAGCCAAACAGAGTCCTTTCCCCAGGCCTGTTAGCTGAAGCCCGAGTTTCAGCAGCTAGCTACTGCAAAGGAGGTTTCCAGGGCGAGGGAAACTTTCCTCTTTCACCACTCCCTCCCAGGGGCTCAGGTCCTGTCCTGATTTCTTTCCTTTCTTTTTTTTTTTTCCCTTTTCATCCTACTCAACTACGTGCAGCTTTGGTTGTATGACAGATCTTCTGCCAGGTTTCAGATGGTATTCTGTGAGAACTGTTCCACATGTTAGATGTATTTTTATGTGTTTGTGGGGGGAGGTGAGCTCCATGTTCTTCTACTCTGCCATCTTGATCTCTCCCTAACCTTTTCTGTTTTTAAAGTATATATATAATATATATATGTGTATATATATATATATACATATATAGTATATATATATATATATATACACATACAGAGAGAAAGAGAGATAGATAATTGGCATGTCACATTATATTAGTTTCAGGTATGCAACATAATGATTCAGTATTTGTATATATTGTGAAATGATCATCATAAGTCTAGTTAACATTTATCAACACACATAGCTACAAATTTTTTTCCTTATGAAGATAACTTTTAAGATCTACTCTCTTAGCAACTTTCAGATATACAATACAGTATTATTAACTATAGTCACCATGCTGTACATTACACCCCCAGGATTTATGTATTTTATAACTAGTAGTTTGTACTTTTTAAACCCCTTCACCCATCTTGCCCACTCCCTATCCCCCTACCTCTGGCAACTACCAATCTGTTCTCTGTACCCCTGAGCTCAATTTTTTGTTTGTTTAGTTTGGTTTGGTTTTTAAGATTCCACAAAATCTAAGTTGTGATTATTCACTGGGAATCTGATTGTGACTGGAAACCTCACTGTGGTTTTCATTTGCATTTCCCTGATGGTTATTCATGTTGAGCATCTTTTCATATACCTGTTGGCCATCTGTATGTCTTCTTTGGAAAAATGTTTATTCAGATCCTCTGCCCATTTAAAAAATCAGAATTTTTGGTTTTTTGCTATTGAATTGTGTGAGTTCTTTATATATTTTAGATGTTAACCCCTTATCAGAAACATGATTTGCAAATATTTTCTCCCATTTTTCAGGTTGCCTTTTCATTTTGTTGATGGTTTCCTTTGCTGTGCAGAAGATTTTAGTTTAATGTAGTCCCACTTGTTTTTGCTTTTGTTGCCTTTGGCTGACCTTTTCTGAAAAAACAATCAACCCTTCCCATCAGAAGAGGAGTATAAGTTAATAAAGAGATAAAAACAGAGTTGTCATTTGTTTGTGTGTAGGAATTGTTTGTGATGTTCAGGTGTCTAGTGACGGAATAGAAAGTTCCATAAATTATGAATTGGCATGCAATGCCCCCCTGTGGACTATAGCAACAAGAAGTCTCAGTGTTTGGATTGCTTTCAGCTATTTTAACCATATAACTCAACCTTTCCTGTTGGTATCGTCTTCTTGTCAGTTCACCTGTCTTAGAATATTAGACAGCGCACATCTTAGTCCTTGGAAATACAAGAAGAGAGAACACACCTTAAAAGGTGACATTCACAGAACTGGTGGAATTTCAAGAACAGATTTCCTCAAGGTCAGAGAGATCTGGTCGCATCTCGTTCTTTCCTGTTGCCGTCACAAAAGGATCCAGCTCCTTCGCGTTTTCCTCATCCCTTCACTGGCCATTTTCAGTTGGTGATAACAAATGTTGGTGAGAATGTGGAGAAAAGGGAACCCTTTTAACTTCATTAACGGGAATGCCAATTGGTTAAGCCATTATAGAAAAACTGTGTGAAGGTTTCCCCCAAAACTAGAACTACCATATGATCCAGTCACCTCACTCCTGGGCCTATATGCAGGGGAAATGAAATTAGTTGGTGAAGCAGTACTACGTGGTCATGTTACTACAGCATCTTAACTGCTCTAGTGGCAGATGAACCTGAGTGCTCCCTCCTCTCCTTTTGCTGTCTCCCTTCTTACTAGATGGACCATGGCTCCACATGCTTCCTAAGCATTCAGACAGGCCTGGGCTCCAGTTCTGGCGTGCCTGGGCATGTTGACATGCACTTTTCCTTATTATCTTAATCAACTATCAAAACAATCCTATGAGAGAGATGTGGTTATTATTAGGGTCTTCAGATAAGGACACTGAGCCACCAAGAGCTTAGTTCAATTATCTGAGGGAAATTGGATGTGAAAAACACAGGCCACAGTGCCTGCATGCAGCTGGGTCACATTATCCTTTGCCTTATTCTCCAAGTTCTATTCTGTCCTTTGCTGATTTCGTTTGATTAATCCTTGTTAAGTGTTTATGTCTTCTACTGACTCATTGTGTTAGCACTTTCAAGTAACACATTTGCATTTTTACAGGAACCTTCTAGCAATCAGACCATAAACTCAAAACCTGAATCCCTAAAGCTGGGATTTCAAGTGCTCCGGCTGATGTGTAGAAGGATAATTTTGGACAGAGGCTCTTTCCAGGTGGCTCTCAAAGTACCATCTGGATACATAACATTAACTCCAATTTGCTGAAAGCCTTTCTGCTTGGCACTTTATATATTCTCTCTGTTTTAATCCTCCTGATAACCTGCAAAGGTATTATTATCCCCATTAAGAGCAGAGGAAACTAGGTAAGGCTCAGTGTCAGTGAGCCAAAGAGCCAAAATCCACATCCAGGGCTTTCTGACTCTTACCAGCATGCTGCTGCCCTACCCATCATGCAGCCTGTCAGAAGTTAGCTATTTCCCTCAGACGGTAGGGAAAGACCTGAACAAACTTTTTGGCCAGCCCAATACCTGTCTAGTTCTGAGCACTTTCTATCCTGTCCACAACTGTGCCCCACCCCCTAACAAACCATACTGTAAGTCTCTCAAGGAGACTGGATCCTATCCATCTGTGTTCCATATGGAAACTCTGGTACACGTAGTGGGCACACAATACATGTATGTTGCAAGAATGGATGGCTGGTTAGATTGGCTGATGCTTGTTTGCTGCAGAAACGGACTCAGCCTTCGGATGAAATACTTGAACCGTGCCCCAAATGCTTGCCGGCAGATTACAGACAACTTCCCTACGGCCAATGGCCATCAGCATTCGTGCCATCTAATTGTAGCAGGCAAAATTTGGCTTATCAAATACAATTTTAACTTGCCTTTAGGCTGATTGTTTGTTAAAGGCCTAACATGATGCGTCTCCAGTCCTAGCTCTCTTGGCTCATGCCACCAGGTTAACTTGCCTTAGCCAAGAATCTTTCTGTTGCAAGCCACAAAACCCCAACCAGATTGTATAACCTGGGGTTTTACTGGCTCTCACAGCTGGGAATGACTTGGGGAGGCTTGGAGAACTGGGGGGAGAGCTCCAAGCTCAGGGCCTGGGATGGAACAAGGGACGCCACTCTGGCAGGACCTGTCTCCCCTCCACTTGCCAGGTTTCATCTTGTGGACAGATGAGCACCAGAGGCAGGAAAGATGGTCATCTGCAACCCAGAACCTGCCTCCTGGTAGCTCATGAGCCCAAGACAAAAGAAAGCAATTCTCCTTCACCTTTGACTTGGGAAATCTGGGGAAAGGCTCCAGTCAGCCCAGCCTATGCTGGGTGCCCGCCACGTGGACCAATTCATTGTCAGTCATTCAACAAATATAATGAGCAAAATGACACCATAGTCATAAAGCTCATAATCAGTAGGGGGAGACAAATTTAAATCAATGGCCACAAGTGCAAGATTGCACTGTGGCAGGTGCGTTAAGAAAGAGATAGGTGGTGTTATGAGAGTGTACATGAGGACTTGACCTCGGAGGTCAGGGAAAGCTTCCCTAAGTAAATGATGTTTGAGCTAAGATCAAAAGGATGAGTAACCTAGGTGCAGAGTTAAGGTAGAGGTATTTAGGGTGGAAGGAACAGCATGTACAAAGCAGCATGTTAATACCAAGGCCTGGGGCCGCAAGAAGGCCTGAGTAGCTGGAACAAAAGTACCCTGTGGAGAGTAGCTCAAGTGAGACAGGAGGAAAGGGGAGGTAGCAGTCCATGGAGTGCCACGTGGGTGACATTAAAAAAATGTGTCTTTATCCTAAGGCCATGGGAAGCCAGGATAGAAATGGGGAATGGATGGGGTGACACAATCATGTTTGTCCTTTGAAAGAAGGACTCCAGCTGCAGTAGACTGGATGGAAGTGGCTGTGGTGGATGTGGAACATCTGTTAGGAAGCTATACCGTTGTTTGGGAGAGGCAGTAACAGCTGGGATTAGGGCGACAGGAGAGATGGACAGGAAAGCTATGTAGGTGGTGAAATTGGCAGGACTTGACAGCTTGGATATGGCAGGTAAGGGGGCAGTTGGTGTCAAGGATGACATACAGCTTTCCAGCCTGCTCAATAATGTCCAAAGATAGGCAGGTCCGAGACTGGCCTGGCAGGGTCATAACCTACCCCTGTAGACAGGATCAAACACAGTGGCTTGTCAAACCCACTAGAGTCACCTGCAGTTGAGGGGACATTTCCTGAAGGAAAGGGGGTACTGTTACCAGGAAAAGAGGAATGGGAAAACCGGCCGAAGAGACCCCAGCTGTAGCTACTATGGCCCACTGCAGAGACGACATGGAGGGTCCAGTCTCTGGGCTCCTTGAGACACTGGCAATCAGTGCCATGCTTATTGTCTCCATTAATCACTAGTTTGCACTTGCCATCAGGCCAGATACCAAGGGACACAATCCGGCTGCTTCAGGGAGCCCCCGGGAGAGATTTCCGATGGTCAAGTTCACTGTCACCGACCCACACCTGTAGGGGGCGATGTTACTCTTCTCACTTCTCTGGTTTCTGAGGTGGCCAGCCAGGTGTCATTTAGATCCCAGTTTAAATCACAGGTTAAAAGGGCAGAGAGATTACTTCCAACGGTTTCAGCCAAACTGGGAAGTGGCAGAAAGAGCTAAAGCAGAGCTGCCAGGGACATTTAGTTCTGATTTTGCATAAACACTTGCTCACATGTTCACACACTTGTTGGCATTCTTCAACTCTTTCCCCGTCACGGTGACATAGACTTAGGAAGAAAAAATGCTCTTTGTTTATCTTAGGAATTTCTTTCAGTGATACCTGGAAGCCTTTGGCAAATATATTAGAATTACAAACCCAAATGATAAGACGTGAGGAGGTTAAAATAACAAGAACTGGTCTTTCAAGGTCCCCTAAGATACTCGGCAAAACCAGAGTATTAATGAGAAAGTAAAACCAGATTGCCCAGGATGTTTGTCTAAGAAAATTATAGTGTCCCTTTTCATGTATCCAGTGGTGAATGTGGATTTGCCAGGGTTCGCTAAGTCCTTGTGAAGGGACAGTGGTGGCTGCAGGCTTTATCGTGGAAAAGATGAGTGTAAGGTCAAATGCTCTATCTAGTAGGTTGGTTTTTTGTTTAAGTATTGTTCAAAAAAAATGCTTTGGGAGCAGTTCAAGTAGTCAAGAAGGGAAACAAAACTCAAGGAAAGAAAAGACACTGTGGGCTTCCCTGGTGGCGCAGTGGTTGAGAATCTGCCTGCTAATGCAGGGGACAGGGGTTCGAGCCCTGGTCTGGGAATATCCCACATGCCGCGGAGCAACTAGGCCCGCGAGCCACAACTACTGAGCCTGCGTGTCTGGAGCCTACACTCCGCAACAAGAGAGGCCGCGATAGTGAGAGGCTCGCGCGCCGCGATGAAGAGTGGCCCCCGCTTGCCGCGACTAGAGAAAGCCCTCGCACAGAAACAAAGACCCAACACAGCCAAAAGTAAATATAAAAATAAATAAGTAAATAAAAGATGACTATTAATTAGAAAAAAAATACTGTGCCATAAAATAACAACAAAGAGGAAAGTCCTGGGGATTTGTCACAAAGGTGTTAAATAGTAAATGAAGCTAGTTGCCTTCTTCTCTAAGGTGGTGGGAATATTGAGCAAAAGTATTAAGTAAATCGCTAGCACTTCCAAGTTGGTGGTTCCCATACTTCCTGCGCGACGGGTCTCTGTGCCCAAGCCCGCTGTCAGGGTAGGCGGCCTTCTCCAGGGAGGTCATGTCTTTGCTTGTGGTAGTTCTGGTAGCTTAAGAGTAGCTACTGTTTGTGGAGAATTCACATGGGCCAGGTGCTCCCAGAGCTTTGCATGGGTGATTTCCATTACATCTTGGCAAGAACCTGCGAGGTAGGCCTACACTCATCCCCATTTTAACAAGAGGCCATTGAGGCCCAGTGAGGAGACATAATTTACTGAAAGCCCTACAGCTGGTAAGTGATGGTGCTGGGATGTGAACCTGGAGGTCTGCTTCTAGAGTCTTCCAGCCTAAGACACTGTGATAAACTAGGCCCCCTAGACTTTCAGTTCTACCCTGTTGCTCCTTGAATTCTGGCCCTTGCTGGGCAGAAGGTGGGGTGGGCAGGCATGATGGTACCAGAGCCTAAATGAAAGGCAGATTTTTACCTCTGTGCTTCAACTCTGGGTTGGCCCTGGTGACCTCCCTGCTGTCCACATATGGGTGATTGGCAGCTGTACCCAGCGTCGGCTGCTGCTACATGCTGAGAGGACACAGAGGGATTACCAAATGAGGCCAGAGGGACAGATTCCTGTAACCTTCCCAATATGCATCCTTCCCTTTCACCCCTAGAAACAGATTGCTAGTTTTACTCTGGGTGGCAATAGGCGCAGCTGGAAAATCTAGATTTTCCTGCCTCACTTGCATGCAGACAGGTGAATAAGTTTGAAGCAATGAGCTGTTAGCAGGACTGTTGTGAGGGTTTTCTGGGATTAAAGGAAGGTGACACAACAGGGAGGGGAGTCCTTCTACCTTCCCCCTTCCCGATGCCTTAGATGCAGCTGTGACACCTGACATGCCAACAGTTGGCCTAGGACATGGCAGTCTTTACTCTATAGGTGGGCTGTGTGTCTCAAACTTTAATGTGTGTGTGAATCACCCTGGGGTTTTGTTAAAGATGTGTACTCTAATTCAGTAGGTCTTGGGTATATTCCCTAGCATTTTCACTGAGACAGCTTAGGAGCAGAGACCCTCTTAATATATATAATCATATATACATAATATATACACCCAGGTCTTGGTTTATAAATGCTATTTTCCACTAAAAGAAACCAGGGCTCCTTAGAGAAAATGGCTCATTTTAGGGCTGGAGCAGGAAAAAGGTAAGAAAAGCCTGGAATATCTTGTGGCCCCAAACAAGAAAGTGCTCAAAGCATAATGGGAACATGTCAAACACATAAGCCAGCTTGAATGGACTGCTACCAGTCACCTCATGGACACTTGGCACACAGTAATTAATAATGAGAGTAACAGATTATAACCTATTGAATAAAGGTTATAAATAAAGGACCATGACTCCACACCGATATCAATGAATCAATGAATCAGTGGAATGTTTAAGAAGAAACTGGGTATGTACATAGTTTCAAAATATTCCTTACAAAATAGTGATTAATTACAAAGGGAAAAATAGCTACTTTACAGGGTCAAATACCAACTTAATCCAGTGTTCAAAATGAACATCATCAGTCATGGGACAAATGGAAACTGTGGGCCACCTGACAGGATGTGATGAGAAGAAAGCACCAGTTCCGTGACATTCCCACCAAAAATGTATGTACTCTCAATCTCATAATGAGGAGACATCAGACAAACCCAAATGGAAGGATATGCTACGGAATAACCGGTCCATCATGCCCCACAGTGTCCAGGTCAGGAAGTTGAGAAGAGACTGAGGATTGCCCCAAATCGAAGAAGACAAAAAGGCATGACAACTAAATGTAACACGTGCTTTTAAACTGTCCCACCACTGCTTTTCAACATTATACTGGAATTCCTTGCTAACACAAAGACAAGAAAAGGAAATAAAAGGTATACAGACTGAAAAGGAAGACATAAAACTGTCTTTGGTTGTAGATGACATGATTGCCTATGTAGAAAAGAAAACTGACAAACTCCTGTAACTAATAAATTACAGCAAAGTTAAAGATACCAAGTTAACATACAAAAAACAATTACTGAGGCTTCCCTGGTGGCACGGTGGTTAAGAATCCACCTGCCAATGCAGGGAACCCACGTTTGATCCCTGGTCCGGGAAGATCCCACATGCCGCGGAGCAACTAAGCCCATGTGCCACAACTACTGAGCCTGCACTCTAGAGCCTGCGAGTCACAACTACTGAGCCCACGCACCACAACTACTGAAGCTCATGTACCCTAGAGTCCATGCTCTGCAACAAGAGAAGCCACTGCAATGAGAAGGCTGCACTGCAACAGAGTAGCCCCTGCTCGCCGCAACTAGAGAAAGCCCGTACGCAGCAACAAAGATCCAATGCAGCCAAAAAAGAAAAAAACCAATTACTTTGCTGTACACCAATAATTAACAAGTGGAGTTCGAAATTAAAAACAATACCATTTACATTAGAACAAAAAACTTAGGTATAAATCTAACAAAATATGTACAAAATGTATATGAGGAAAACTATAAAACTCTGAATTAAATCAGAGAACTAAATAATGGAAATTTCATGTTTATGGATAGGATGATATTGTCAATATCGTCAAAGGTGTCTGTTCTTCTCAACTTGGTTTATAGACTCAATGCAATCCCAATCAAATTCCCAGTGAGTAATTTTGGGACTAACAACAAAATGATTGTGAAGATATGTAGAGAGACCAAAGACCCAAAATAGTCAACCCAGTATTGAAGGAGAAGAACAAAGTTGGAGGACTGATGCTATCTGACTTTAAGACTATGAAACTACAGTAATCGAGATAGTGTGGCACTGGTCAAAAGACAAATAGATCAATGGAACAGAATAGAGTACCCAGAAATAGATTCCGAGAAATATGGTCGAGAAATATGCTTCTTTGACAAAGAAGCAAAGGCAATAAAGTGGAGCAAAATAGTCTCTTCAACAAATCGTGCTGGAACAGCTGACTATTTTCATGCAAAAGACAAAACAAAACAAAAAGAACCTAGACACACAACTTACACCCTTCACAAAAATTAACTAAATGGATCACAGTCCTAAATGTAAAATGCAAAGCTATAAAACTTCTAAGAGATAACAGAGATAACATAGGAGAAAACCTAGATGACTTTGGATATGGTGGTGCCTTTAATTTTTTTTTTTAGTTCTTTTTCTTTTTTCCTTTTGGTTGCATTGCACAGCTTGCGGGATCTTCGTTCCCCAACCAGGGACTGAATATGGGCCCCTGGCGGTGGAAGCGCTGAATCCTAACCACTGGACTGCCAGGGAATTCCCTGGTGGTGCCTTTTGAAATACAACACCGAAGACACAATCCATGAAAAATAACTGGTAAGCTGGACTTCATGAAAATTAAAAAGTCTGTTCTGTGAAAGACACTGTCCAAAGAATGTGAAGACAGGCCACACACTGGGAGAAAATATTTACAAAAGACATACCTGATAAAGGACTGTTACCAAAATGTACAAATAACTCTTTAAACTCAACAATAAGAAAACAAATAGTCTGATTTTAAAATGGGCAAAGAAATGCAAGGGACATGGGTTCCAGCCCTGGTCCAGGAAGATCCCACATGCTGCGGAGCAACTAAGCCCGTGCGCCACAACTACTGAGCCTGTGTTCTAGAGCCCGCGAGCCACAACTACTGAGCCCGCATGCCACAGATACTGAAGCCTGCGTGCCTAGAGCCCGTGTTCGGCAACAAGAGAAGCCACTGCAATGAGAAGCCTGTGCACCGCAAGGAAGAGTAGCCCCCATTCGCTTCAACTAGAGAAATCCTGTGTGCAGCAACAAAGACACAATGCAGCCGAAGATAAATAAATTTATTTTTAAAATAAAAAAAAATGGGCAAAGATCTTAACAGACACTTCACCCAAGAAGATATACAGATGACAAGTGATTATATGAAAAGATACTTCACATGATATATAATCGGGGAAATGCAAAGTCAAACAATGAGATACCACTATACACCTGTTAGAATGGCCAAAATCCAGAACACTAACACCACCAAATGCTGATGAAGGTGTGGTGGAGCAACAGGAGCTCTCATACATTATTGGGGATGTAAAATAGTTTGGTCATTTTGGAAGAGTTTGGTCATTTCTTACAAAATTAAACATATTCTTACCATATGATTCTGCATTCATGCTCATTGGTATTTACCCAAATGAGTTGTAAACTTATGTCCACACAAAAACCTGCACACGGATGTTTATAGCAGCTTTATTCACAATTGCCAAAACTTGTAACCAAGGTGTCCCGCAGTAGGTGAATGGATGAGTGAATTGTGGTACATCCAGACAATGGAATATGATTCAGTGATAAAAAGAAATGAGCTATCAAGCTATGAAAAGACATGGAGGAAAGTTACACGCATGTTACTAAGTGAAAGAAGTCAACGTGAGAAGGCTACATACTGTATGATTCCAACTGTGTGACATTCTAGAAAAGGCAAAACTATGGAGGCAGTAACAAGATTAATGGTTGCCAGGGATGTGGTGGGGGTGGAGAGATGAATAGGCAGATCACAGTGGATTTTTAGGGCAGTGAAAATTCTCTGTATGATATTATAATGATGGATATGTCATTGTACATTTGTCCAAACCCATTGAATATAAACCCAAGAACATACAATGTGAATCCTAAGGTAAACTGTGGACTTCAGGTGATTATAGTGTGTCAATATAGGTTTATCCTTGATTTAAAAGTGTACCGTTCTAATGAGCAATGTTGGTAACGAGGGAGGCTGTGCATGTGTGAGGCCACAGCAATTTTGTTATAAACCTAAAACTGCTCTAAAACAAAAAGTCTTTAAAAAAAAAAGTAAATGAGGTAAAATGTTAAATTTCAGTGAATATGAGTATGTGAAAATTCTCAATACTCTTCTTGCAACTTCTCTGTAAGTTTGGGATTATTTCAATGAAAAGTAAAAACTAAGAGTATGCCATCCTTCAAGTAATTAGTTTCTCACTTTAGAAAGTAATAACCTGAGAAGAAATACTATTTGATGTTTGAACCATTGATTCAGCAAGTATTTATTGAATACCCACTCTGTGCCAGGCACTAAAGCTAGAGAGAACACTCGGTAAGGACCCTCCCCTTAAGTGCCCTAGCAGAGAGGGAAACCCAGCTCTATTATCTACTTTTATCTATTCTGCTGAAGTCACCTTCATCCAGGATCTTAGCAGTCGGGTCGGATTTCAATGCAAATCCCTGAATCGTCATCCATTGCCTTTGTTATTATCATCATTGTTGCAGTCCACTTCTTCAAAGAGCAAAAGCCCTTCCCAACAGTTGAGAAAAGGGGAATAAAGAGAAAGAAAATTATATGTAGGTTTGTTTGAAAGTCATAACAGTAAATATACACTTCAAGACATCTCATTTGGGCTTCCCTGGTGGCGCAGTGGTTGAGAATCCGCCTGCCGATGCAGGGGGACCAGGGTTCGTGCCCCGGTCCGGGAGGATCCCACGTGCCGCGGAGCGGCTGGGCCTGTGAGCCGTGGCCGCTGAGTCTGCGCGTCTGGAGCCTGTGCTCTGCAACGGGAGAAGGCACAACAGTGAGAGGCCCGCGTACCGCAAAAAGAAAAGACATCTCATTTTATTAAGACACTAATAGTACACATTTTAAGATTTGCTCTGATTTTGCAGCACCTTGAAGACATTTTTCCCTTTGTTTTGGGGATCACCATGTAAACAATGATTATATTGCAATGAATAATGAACTTATATCGTCTCTGGAGTTTGGAGCTTGTTCTAGAGCACTAAATCAAGTTACCCTGTTGGCCTTAGCAGAGCAATTGTCACTACAGTATATGACATCCCACTTGTTGGGTTTTCTGTAGTTCAAAGGCCTGGTCACAAGCTTGTTTTTTCATAACAGCGAAAGACTGAAAACCCAAGTTTCCATCAACAATGGTATGGATAAATTGTGGCACATTCATACAATGGAATACTATACAGCAAAGTAAGCAAACTGCTGCTGCACACAATATGGATAAATCTCACAGACATAATGTTGGACAAAAGAAGCCAAGCACAAGAGTCCATTTTGTGTGAATTCATTTCTCTGAAGTTCAAAAACAGCTAACACAAATATATGGTGAGAGAAGTAGGAAAAGTGTTTACCTTTGGAAGAGGGGGGTGAATATTAACTGAGTGGGGTTGCAGGGGAGCCTCCTAGGGTTCTGAAAGTGTTCTGTTTCCTGGTGTGGGTGGTGATTACACGGTGATTATAAACATTGGCTAAAAATCATAAAGCTGTACTCTTTAGATTTTTGTACCCAAATGAATATAAATACCTCAATATAAAAAAATAGAATTCATGTAAAAATGAAATCTGGTTGTAGTAAACACAAACAACAAAACCCCTCAAGGCAGGGCATGGGGTAATGTTCCCAAATTGCCATGTATCAAAGATGTTATTAGAAGGAAATACACCAAGGATACCTCATTTACAGTATGCTAAAAGTCTCCTGGCTACACTCACACATGATAAATACACCATCTCTCCATAAATCCACTGGTTTGTTTCTTCATGGGGAGAGCTGTGGTGAGATCTATGTTTACACTCAAATGTCACAGAACATATGTATTTGTCATCTATAAGTTTTTAAATTGAAATTTATTTGGCATATAACATTGTGTAAATTTAAGGTATACAATGTGTTAATTTAATACATTTATATATTATGATTGCCATTGTGGTGATAATTAGCAACCCTATCATATTACATAATTACCATTTCTTTTCAGTGATTGGAAACATTAAGTTCTAGTCTCTTAACAAGGTTTATGATTATAATACATTATTGTTGACTATGTTTGCTAACCCGTGCATTAGATCTCTAGGACTTATTTACCTCTAGTTGCAAGTTTTTACCCTTAAACAGTATCCTCCTATCCCCCCAACCACCAACCCCTGGTAACCACACCATTGGTGGCTACATGAGATTGGCTTTTTAAGAACATTATTTAATTTCATATTGATGTGTAATTGGCATGTAACATTATATTAGTTTCAGATAGAGAACATAATCACTTGATATTTTTATCTATTTTGGAGTGATCATAAGTCTGGATAATATCTGTCACCGCATATAGTTAAAAATTTTTTTCTTGTGATGAGAACTTTTAAGATCTACTCTCAGCAATTTTCAAATATGCAATATAGTATTACTAACACTAGTCACTATGCTGTATATTACTTCCTCAGAACTTATTTATTTTATAATTGGAATTTTGTACCTTTTGATCCCTTTCATCCATTTCACCCACTCCACACCTGACTCTGGCACCTGCCACATGTTCTCAGTATCTGTGAGCTCAGGTTTTTAATTTGCTTTTGTTTTTTAGATTCCACATGTAAGGTGAGATCCTATGGTATTTGTCTCTGTCTGACTTATTTCACTTGGCGTAATGCCCTCAGGGTCCATCCACGTTGTTGCAAATGGCAGGATTTCCTTCTTTTTTATGGCTGAATAATTTCCCATTTTATATATGTGGGAAATTATATATATCTATGCATATATATATATATATTGAATATATACACATACACACAGTCAGACCTCCATATCTGCAGATTCCACATGCATGAATTCAACTGAGACAGAAAAAAAATTTTTTTTAATTCTAGAAGGTTTTAAAAAGCAAAACTTGAATTTGCTGCATGCTGGCTGCTATTTACAAAGCATTTATATTATGTTAGGTATTATAAGTAATCTAGAGATGATTTAAAGAATATGGGAGGATATGCATGGGTTATAAGCAAATACTATGTCATTTTATATATGGGGCTTGAGCATTGGAGCTTTTGGTATCTGTTGGGGGGTGCAAAAACCATTCCCCCTCAGGTAAGAGGGATGACTATACTACATTTTCTTTATCCATTCATCAATATCTCAGCTACTGTAAATAATGCTGCAGTGAGCATCGGGGTACATATATCTATTCAAGTTATCATTTTCATTTATTTTGGATAAATAACCAAAAGTGGAATTGCTGGATCATATGGTAGTTGTATTTTTAATCTTTCAAGGAACTTCCATACTGTTTTCTGTGGTGGGAATGTAAATTGGTGCAGCCATTAACAGTGCACAAGTTTTCCCTTTTCTCTACATCCTTGCCAACACTCGTCATTTCTTGTTTTTTTGATAGTAGCCATTCTAACAGGAGTGAGGTGATATCTCATTGTGGTTTTGACTAGCATTTCCCTCATAATTGGTGATGAGCACCTTTTCATGTACCTGTTGGCCATCTATATGTCTGCTTTGGGTCTTTAAGATCCTCTGCCCAATAATTAATAGAATTGTTTGTTTTTACTATTGAGTTGTATGAGTTCTTTATATATTTTGAGTGTTAACCCCTTATCAGATATATGATTTGCAAATATGATCTCTCATTTTAGAGGTTGCCTTTTCATTTTGTTAATTGTTTCCTTTGATGTACAGAAGGAAGACTAAAGTCAAGGAGCTTACCACCTGTTTTCCTTTAGGAGTTTTATGATTTCAGTCTTACATTTAAGTCTTTAACTCATTCTGTGTTAATTTGGGGGGTATGCTGTAAGATAGTGGTCCAGTTTTATTCTTTTGCATGGAGCTGTCCAGTTTTCTCAACACTATTTATTGAAGAGACTGTCCTTTCCCCCACTGTATATTCTTGACTCCATTGTCCTAAATTAATTGGTCATATATGCATGATTTTATTTCTGGGCTCTCAGTTCTGTTCTGTTGATCTCGTTTTGGCATAAAGAGAGACACATACTGTTTTGATTATAGACCTTTGTGATATAGTTTGAAATCAGAGCACATGATGCTTCTAGCTTTGTTCTTCTTTCTCAATATTGCTTTGGCTATTTGGGGTGTGTGTGTGGGGGGGGGTGTTTTTTAGTTCCATACAACATTTTGAATTGTTTTTTTCTATATCTGTGAAAAATGCCATTAAAATTTTTATAGGGATTGCATTGAATCTGTAGGTTGCTTTGGGTAGTATAGACATCTTAATCAATGAGCGTGGAATATCTTTCCATTTATTTGTGTCTTCAATTTCTTTCCTCAGTGTCCTATAGTTTTCAGTATACAGGTCTTTCACCTCTTTAGTTAAATTTATTCCTAGTTATTTTATTATTTTTGATGCAATCGTAAATGGGACTATTTTCTTAATTTCTCTTATAGTTCATTATTAGCGTATAGAATCCTGTATTAGTTCCAACAGGTATTCTGTGGTGTCTTTAAGTTTTTCTATGTATAATATCATGTCAACTGCAAATAGTGACACTTTAACTTCTTCCTTTCCAATTTGGATGTCTTTAATTTCTTTTTCTTGCCTAATTGCTGCAGCTAAACTTCCAATACTATGCTGAACAAAAGTGGGGATAGTGGGCATCCTTATATTGTTCCTGACCTTAGAAGAAAAGCTTTTAGGTTTTCTCTATTGAATATGATGTTAGTTGTGGGCTTGTCATTTATGGCCTTCATTATGTTGAGGTATGTTTCCTCTATACCCACTTTGTTGAGAGTTTTTATCATAAATAGATGTTGAATTTTGTCAAATGTTTTTCCACTTATATTGAAATGAGTATATAATTTTTATCCTTCATATTGTAAATGTGATGTATTACATTGATTATATTATGTTGAGCCACCCTTGCATACCTGGAATAAAACCCATTCCATCATGGTGTATGATCCTTGAAATGTATTGTTGAAGTTGGTTTACTGATATTTTGTTGAAGATTATTGCATCTTTGTTCATCAGGGACATTGGCCTGTAATTATTTTATTTTCTTGTGTCCTTGTTTTGGTATCAGGGTAATGCTGGCTTTGTAAATGAGTTTCGAAGTGTTTCTTCTTCTCATTTTGGAAGAGCCTGAGAAGGATTGCTGTTAATTTTTCTTTAAATGTTTGGTATAATTCATAAGTTAACTCATGTGGTCCTGGACTTTTGTTTTTTGAGAGGTTTTTGATTAGTGATTCAATCTCCTTACTAGTAAGCAGTCTGCTTAGATTTCCTACTTCTTCATTTAGTCTTGCTAAGTTGTATGTGTCTAGGAATCTATCAATTTATTCTAGGTTATCTAAGTTGTTGACATATATAATTGTTCGTAGCAGTTTCATGATCCTTTGTATTTCTGTGGTATCAGCTGTAACATGTTCTCTTTCACTTCTGATTTTGAGTCTTCACTCTTTTTAACTTAGTGAGTCTAGCTAAACATTGTCAATTTTTTCTTTAAAAAAAACCAGCTCTTAGTTTCATTAATCTTTTCTATTTCCTTTATCATCTCTATTTTATTTTTTTTCTAGTTCCTTGAGATATAAAGTTAGGTTGTTTATTTGAGATCTTTCTTGTTTCTTGATGTGTAAGAATCTATTGCTGTGAACTTCCCTCTTAGAAATGCTTTTGCTGCATCCCATAAGTTTTAGTTTGTTGTATTTTCATTTTCATTCATCTCAAGCTATTTTTTGATCTTTTGATTGCTTCTTTGACCTATTAGTTGTTCAGTAGCATGTTGTTTAATCTTCACATATTAGTGAATTTTCCAGTTTTTTCTTGTAATTGATTTCTAGTTTCATGCCACTGTGGCCGGAAAAGATGCTTGGTATGATTTCAGTCTTCTTAAATTTATTAAGACTTGTTTTCTAGCCTAACATATATCTAACCCAGATAATGTTGCATGTGCACTTGAGAAGAATGTGTATTCTGTTGCTTGTGGATAGAATGAATTCTGTAACAGTTATATCTGTTAAGTCCATCTTCTTTAATATGTTGTTTAAGGCAATGTGGTTTTTTTTTTTTCCTTTCTGTCTGGATTATCTATCCATTGATGAAAGCAAGTTGTTAAAATCTCCTACTATTATTATTATTACATTGCTATCTATTTTTCCCTTCATGTCTGTCAATAAATATAAAATATATGCTCCTATGTTGGGTGCATAAATATTTACAAATGTTATATCCTTGTTGGATTGATCCCTTTATCATTATGTAATTCCTTTTTTGTCTTTTATTACAGTCTTTGTCTTAAACTTTATTTTGTCCGATATAACTACTGCAGTTCTTTTGGTTCCCATTGCATGAAATCTTTTTCCATCCCATCACTTTCAGTCTGTGTGTGTTCTTACTTCTGAAATGAGTCTCTTGTAGGCAGCATATATTGAGTCTTGGGTTTTTTGTTTGTTTTGTTTTGTCTTTTTGTCCATTCAGCCACTCTGTTTTATGATTGGAGAATTCAATCCATTTACATTTAATTATTGATAGGTATGTACTTATTTCCATTTTGTTAATTGTTGTATGGCTGTTTTGTAGTGTTTCTGTTCCTCTCTTCTCTTGCTTTCTTTTGTGATTTGATGATTTTTCTGTGGTGGTATGCTTAGATTCTATTTTCTCTTTTGTGTATTTACTATAAGTTTTTGCTTTGTGGCTACTGTGATGCTTATAAATAACAACTTACAACAGTCTATTTTAAGCTGATAACAACTTAAGTTTGAACACATTCTGGAGGTCTACATTCTTCTATGCCCCTCCCCTCCATTGTTTTATGTTTTGATGTCACATTTTACATTTTTTATCTTGTGTTTCCCTTTAAAAAGTATTGTAGTTATAGTAATTTTCACTACTTTTGTATTTTAACCTTCATAGTAGCTTTATTAGTAACTAGTCTACCACCTTTACAACATTAGATTTTCTGAATATTACTGTATATTTACCTATACCAGTGAAATTTATACTTTCGTATATTTTCCCATTGCTCATTAGCACCATTTTTTTTCATCTTAATGAAATCCCTTTAACATTACTCATAAGGCCAGTCTAGTAATGATAAATTCCTTTAGCTTTTGCTTTTGTGGAGCCGAGTAGAGTATTACTGGTTGGCAGTTTTTTTTCTTTCACACCTGAATATATTGTGCCACTTTCTTCTGGCCTGCAGTTTCTATTAAAATCTACTGATGGTCTTACGGGGGTTCCCTTGAATATAACAAGTTGTTTTTCTCTTGCCACTTTTAAGACTCTATCTTTGTTTGACTTTGATACTTTAATTATACTGCATCTTGCTGTTACTCTCTTGGGTTCATCTTTTTTGGAACTCTCTGGGCTTCCTAGATCTAGATTTCTGTTTCCTTTTCCAAGCATGGGAAGTTTTAAGCTATTATTTCTTCAAATAAGTTTTCTTCCCCCTTTTCTCTCCCCTTCTTCTGGGACCCCTATAATGTAAATACTGGTCTGATATTGTCCCATAAGTCCCTTAAGCTATCTTAACTTTTTTTCTTTTCTGCTTTGCTTGGGTAAGTTCCACTTTCCTGTCTTTGTGTTTATTGATTCTTTCTTCTTCGTCTAGTCTGCTGTTGAACCCCTCTACCTCTAGTGTATTTTTCAGTCCAGTTATTATATTCTTCAGCCCCATGATTTCTATTTGCTACTATCTTATATTTTATTTTAATGATTTTTTCTTCAGCTAAGACAGCAAAAGATTTGATTTATTGTACATGTGTTATATTCAGCCACAACTGAGAACAGAAATAATCCAGAATGTCACAGGTCCAGGGCAAAGGAACAAAAGGGACCATTTTGATATGAGCAAGGTGGGTCTCTCAAAGGTGGGAGAGGTGACCAGAATGGCCACCAAATTGCAGTCCAACAATTTGTACCAGCATCCCTGGCATCTGGTTGCCCTTGTTTCTGCTCCTGTGGCTTCCATGGGTGTACAAGTTTACTTGGCCCTCTGTCTCATCTTTCTTCTTTTGCCCTTCAGCCTGCGCATTTGCTTCTTCCTCCACTTTGCTCTAATGGAGTGGAGGTTTCTCAAAAGATGGCGCTAGGGCCAAGAGCTATATTTTCTATCTCTGTTGACATTCTCACTGTGTTCATCCATCCTTCTCCAGAATTTGGTGAGCACTTTTATGACCATTATTTTGAACTCTTTATAGGATAAATCACTTATTCTTATTTCATTAATGGATTTTTCTGAGGTTTTTTGAAACATATTCCTGTTTCTTCATTTTCCTTGACACTCTGTGTTAGTTTCTATGTATTAGATAAAACAGCCACCTCTTCTTGTCTTGAGGAAGCAGTCTTGTGTAGGAGATGAGCCTTATCATTCAACCTTGCCCTATCTTTTATTTGTCTCTCAAACTTTTGTGATTGTCCAAGGAGCCTATTTTATTTTTCATGGCTCCCAGTAGTTGAGGGTATGTCAAGACCTGTCAGTACTCCAAAGGGAAAGATCTCATTCAGTACCTAGATTCAGGCTGATTGAAAGCTAGACTCCCAGGCAGCAGCTTTTAAAGTATGCAGATATATACAGACCTGTGGAACTGCAAGCATAAGTCCTGCTGGCCACCAGATCCAGGTGATTTTGAGATGTTCCCTGGGTGGGAGTCACAAAAATTGAGGCAACAGATGAGCATAGTATTGGGTTGGCCAAAAAGTTCATTCGGGTTTTTCTGTAACATCTGATGGAAAAACCCAAACGATCTTTTTGACCAACCCCATAGTTCCTTTCAGGAGATACTGGTGACCTGGAGCAAGGTAAAGAGAATGGAAAATGGTATCCACTGGCCTCCATCCCTGGAGCTGAGCAGGCTCCTAGATGTGTCAAACCAGAAGCCTGCCCATCCGGTTGAAGCTCCAGAATAAGCAAACCGGTCTATCTCACAGAAAGTGTGTGTGTGTGTGTGTGTGGGGGGGGGGGGGGGCGTGTTTCAGTCCACTTGTCTGCACAGTGCCCTGGGTATGGTAGCCAGCCAATATCTGTGTCTCCATTTGTTTCTGTCCCATGGGACTCAGGAACACAAGCCCTGCTGGCCATCAGAGCTAGGCAATCAAGTGGCATCCCCTAGGCAACAGCCACAAAAACCAGAGCACCAAATATGTGTAGAGGCTCCTCTCCAGGAGATATGGGCACTCTGGAACATAGCAGAGGGAGAGCATGAAGATAGTGCCCACACTTGGGGTCTCTGGAGAGGAGTACAGTGGACCCTCACATGTGTGTTTAATTAGAAGCCTGCCCTTTAGGCCACAGCTATGAAGATAATAGGCTTCTTTCACACTAGGACTGGGTGCCTCAGTCTGTTGCTTCTTGTGCTCTGGGGGTGTTAGCCAGTTAAGAACACTTTCTCCATTGGTTACACGCTTATGGGACCTGCCAGTGTAAGCCTGATTGGTCACCAAAGCCAGTCAATCTCAAAGGTATCCCTGGCAGCCACAAAAATCAGTGTTAGAGGAGGGTACAAGCTCCTTTCCCAGAGATACCAGCAACCTGACATGAGGCAGAGGGAGAGAGCAAAGATAGCACCCACGAGCGTCCATCTCCAGAGGGTACCCCAGCAGGTCCCTAGATGTGTGTTAAATCATATGCCTGCCCCTTAAGTCAGTGCTTTAAGGTAACCAAATAAACCTTTATCACAGGACGTCTCAGTACCTCTCAATTGGCTCCCTCTGTGCTGGTCCCTGCAGTGGGTGAGTCTGAGCACCCAAGCCCTTTAGGAGTCATTTCTCAGTTCACTGTATCCTTGTATTTATTATGGACATGAACCTCATTGTTTTTTCAAAGCTAGATGTTTGGGGGGCTCGTCTATAAAGTGCAGGTCTTAAAAGTTGAGGTGTCTGATACAGGTTTTAAACCCTGCACTCTTCAAGAAGCAGCTCCAGATTTTGGGTTTCCTCCCAATTCAGGGTTCTCTGTGCCAGGGGTGGGGTTTATGGTAACATTGTGTCTCAACCTCTCCTATGTGCTTCAGTATGGGTTTTTTCCTCATTTGCCTGATGTGTAGAAGTTGCTCAGCCTAGTTTGGGGTAATTTCCCAGAGGAAGTTGTCTCATTTGTAGCTGTAGATTTGGTATATCCATGGGATAAGGTGAATTCAGGATCTTCCTACATTGCCATCTTGAACTGGAACCCTATGAGTTTGGCTTTTGTAGATTCCACATATAAGTGAGATCATATAGTATTTGTCTTTCTCTGTCTGACTTACCTCACTTAGCATAATGTCCTCAAGGCCCATATATGTGGTTACAAATTGCAGGGTTTCCTTTTTCAAAATAGGCTGAATAATATTCCATTGTATATATGTCACATTTTCTTTATCCATTCATCTGTTGATAGACATTTAGGTTGTTTCCATATCTTGACTATTGTGAATAAGGCTGTAATAAGCATAGGAGTGCATATATCTTTTCAATATCCTGTTTGCATTTCCTTTGGGTATATACTCAGAAGTGGAATTGCTGGGTCATAGGGTTTTTGTCTTGAAAGGATGTTGTATTTTGTCAAGTGTTTTTTTTGTATCTATTGGGATGAACATGTGATTTTTATCTTTCATTATTTTAATATGATGTATTACTTATTGTTTTACGTATGTTGAACCATTCTTGCCTCTCAGTGATAAATCCTACTTGCTCATCTTGTGTAATCCTTTTAATATGTTCTTGAATTCAGTTTGCTAAATATTTTGTTGAGAATTTTTGCATCTATATTTATCAGGGATATTGACCTAAAGTTTTCTTGTAGTGTCCTTACCTGGCTTTGGGCTCAGGGTAATGTTGGCCTTGTAGAATGCGTTTGGAAGTATTCCCTCCTCTTCAGTGTTTTGGAAGAGTTTGAAAAAGATTGGCATTAATTCTTCTTTAAATGTTTGGTAGAATTTGCGAGTGAAGCTGTCTAGTTCTGGGGTTTTCTGTGTTGGGAGGTTTTGATTATTGATTCAATCTCTTCACTCATTATTGGTCTGTTCAGATTTTCTATTTCTTCCTGATTCAGTCTTGGTAGGTTGTGTGTTTATAGAAATTTATCTATTTCTTCTAGGTTATCTAACTTGTTGGCATATAATTTTTCATAGTAGTCTCTTATGATCGTGTATTTCTGTAGCAATCAGTTGTAAGTAATGTCTCCTCTTTCATTTCTAATTTTATTTGAGTCTGCTCTCATGTTCTTATTCTAGCTGAAGATTTGTTGATTTTGTTTATCTTTCTGAAAAACCAGCACTTAGTTGTGTTGATCCTTTCTATTTTTATCTGGTCTCTATTTCACTTATTACCACTCTGATATTATTATTTCCTTCCTTTTGCTTATTTTAGGCTTAATTTGTTCTTCTGAAGTTGTTCCTTAAGTTGTCAAGTTAGGTTGTTTATTGGAGATCTTTCTAATTTATTAATATATGCATTTATTGCTTTAAACCTTCCTTTCAGAACTATTTGCAGCACAGGATTTGATATGCTGTTTTCATTTTATTTAAGATAATTTTTAATTTCCCTTTTGATTTCTTCTGACTCATTGGTTATTCAGAAATGTTGTTTACTTTCCACATGTTGATTTTCCAGCTTGCCTCGTTTTTATTTTTATTTTTTAAAACATCTTTATTGGAGTATAACTGTTTTACAATAGTGTGTTAGTTTTTCCTTTACAACAAAGTGAATCAGTTATACATATACATATGTTCCCATATCTCTTCCCTCTTGCATCACCCTCTCTCCCACCCCCCCATCCCACCCCTCTAGGTGGTCACAAAGCACAGAGATGATCTCCCTGTGCTATGGGGCAGCTTCCCACTAGCTATCTAATTTACATTTGATAGTGTATATATGTCCCTGCCACTCTCTCGCTTCGTCACAGCTTACCCTTTCCCCTCCCCATATCCTCAAGTCCATGCTCTAGTAAGTCTGTGTTTTATTCCCGTCCTTCCACTAATCTCTTCATGACATTTTTTTTTTCCTTAGAGTCCATATATATGTGTTAGCATACCTCGTTTTTAGTTTACTGTTGTGATCACAAAAGATAGATGATTTAGATCTTCTCAAGTTTATAAAGACTTGTTTTGTGGCCTAATATATGATCTATCTTGGAGAATGTTCCGTGTGCACTTATAACAAAATGTATTCTGCTGCTGTTGGATGAAATGTTCTATATGTCTGTTAATCGATTTGGTTGAAAGTATGGTTCCAGTGTTTTCTTAATATTTGTGGGGATGATCTATCAATTGCTGATGGTGGGGTATTGAAGTCCCCTGCTATTATTGTATTGTTGTCTATTTCTCCCTTCCGATCTGTTAGTATTTGCTTAATATATATAAGGTGCTCCAATGTTGGGTGCATATAGTTTTATGATTATTATATCTTCTTGATGTATTGACCGCTTTATCATCATACAATGACCATTTTTGTCTCATTACTAGTTTTGGCTTAAAGTCTATTTTGTCTAACATAAGTATGATTGCCCTTGCTTTCTTTTAGTCTCCACTTACATGGAATATCTTTTTCCATCCCTTCAACTTTGAGCCTATGTGTCTTTAGGGCTGAGATGAGTCTCCTTCAGACAGTACATAAATTTGGGTCTTTTTTTTTTTAAATCCATCCAGCCATTTGGTCTTTTGATTAGTGAATTCAATGCATTTACATTTAGAGTGATTATTGATATGTAAGGATCTACTACTGCCATATTATTGTTAGACTTCTGGGTGTTTTGTATCTCCATTGTTTATTTTTCCCTCCCTTTCTGCCTACCTTTGTCGGTTTTCCATGGTGGTATGCTCTGCCTCCTCTCCCCTGCTTTTGTTTCCTGAATCTACTCGAGATTTTTTGCTTTGTGTTTACCATAAGGCTTACTTAAAACATCTCATAGATAAAACAGTCCTTTTTATGCTGATAGCAACTTATCTTCATATGTCTTCATATATGACATGTCTTCATATACAAGCCTTTATATATAAAGCTCTACCCATTTGTTCCTCCCCTTTTATATTTTTGATGTTATAATTTACCTCTTTTATGCTGTGTATTCATTAACAAATGATAGTAGCTATTTTTTAATACTCTTTTCCTTTAACCTTTATACTATAGTTAAATGGTTGACACACCATTCTAATATTTAGTTTTCTATTTTTCACCTTTCCCAGAGTATTGTATACTTTCATATGTTTTCATGTCTCTAATTAGTATGTTAATTTCAACTTAAAAAACTCCTTTGAGCATTTCTTGCAAGGCAGGTCTAGTGGTGGTGAATTCCCTCAGCTTTTGTTTGTCTGAGAGAGTATTTTTCCTTCATATCTGAAGGATAACTTTGCCTGATGTATTCCTGGCTGGTACTTTTTATCTTTCAACACTTTGAATATGTCATTTCACTCGCTCCTGGTCTGTAGAGTTTTTGCTGAGAAATCCACTGCTAGCCTAATGGGGGTTCCTTTGTAGGTTACTTTTTCTCCTCCTTGTCTGCCTTTAAGATTCTTTATCAGGCTTCCCTGGTGGTGCAGTGGTTGAGAGTCCGCCTGCCGATGCAGGGGACGTGAGTTCGTGCCCCGGTCCGGGAAGATCCCACATGCCACGGGGCGGCTGGGCCCATGAGCCATGGCCCCTGAGCCTGCGCATCCGGAGCCTATGCTCCGCAATGGGAGAGGCCACAACAGTGAGAGGCCTGCGTACCGCAAAAAAAAAAAAAAAAAAAAAAAAAAATCATTGATTTTTAACAGTTTCATTATGTGTGTTGGAGTTCTTTTTGCATTGAAGTAAAAGGCTGTTCTATTAGCTTTATGGTATGTATGTCCAGGTTCTGGGAAGTTCTCAGCTTTTCTTTATATTATTCTTATTCTCCAAGTCACCTTTTCTCTTTTCCATCTGGTCTGTCCTGTTACTGATGCTCTCTATTGCATTCATCTATTTATTTAATTCTTCAGCTCCAGAATTTGGTTTTTTCATAATTTAAATCTCTTCTTTAAAGAATTCCTTCCATAACTGAACTACTTTGCTGTACATCTGAAACTAACACAACATTGTAGATCAACTATACCCCAATATAAAATTAAAATTAGTTTTTAAAGAAACCTTCTGTTCATTTGATTCCCTAGTTCATTGAATTATCTTTGAGTATTCTTGTAGCTCAGTGAATTTCTTCATCAAATCTATTTTGAATTCTTTACCAGTTAGATTGCACTCTACCTTGTGTTCAATGGGTGGAGAATTATTTTTCTTTTTGTGATACCGTACTTCTTTGATTATTCACGTTTGTAGGTACGAACTCCTGCCTTCACATATGAAGCAGCAGTCACCTTAACTAAGGTTTTATGTCCTCTTTGGCTCTTACAGTTCAACAGGCTGGCTATTGGAGTCCTTTCTTTTGTATTTCAGACTGTGGTTCTAAAGCTCAAGTTTGTGGCTTTCTCCCTTGCTCACCGAGCTTGACCTGTTATCTGGGCATCCTGTGTCTACTGGAGCTAGTTCTTGGGATGCATTCAGGAGTGTGCACAAGGAATTGGCAGTAGAGTGGGGTGGAGGTGAGTCTGGCAACCTTACAGATTGCCACTGCTGCCACAAAAAGCCCAGCCCCTTGCAGTGCACTCTTGGGGAAGGCAGCTGCCTGTGAGTTCTTCCTTCTTCTCTGCATCCAAATTCATCTGTGTCTATGCTGTTCTGATGGCGTGCTGGAATCTCTTGAGGCAGGCTGGACTTTTCACCAATTCTCTCTCACCTGTGAATATCTGCCCAGTTTTGCACTCTTCAGGCTTTTTTTCCCCCCCATCATGGCAAGTGGTGGTGGGTAGGGCAGGTTCACCAAACTCCATGGATCCACAGCCCTTACTACGGACCTGTTATTTTTGCACAGGTGGGCTGGTGTGTCCCTTGGTATAATGTGCAGAGGCACTTCTGTTATGGAGGTCTAGTTAGTTGTTATTATAAAAAAATCTCTTTACAAGTTGTTATCCATTAATATAACTGGTAAAGAAAATACAAAGAATTCCTGTCGAAGGTTTTTCACCTTAAAGGATTAGCAAGAGAAATAAAAACTAAACCAAAACAAAATGAAAGTTAATAGCACAGACTCGAGTCAGAAAGCCTGGAGTTCTACATTTGGCTTTGCCACTTACTTGCAGTATGTTACTTAAATAAACATACCTAATTTGTTGGAAATTTCTTCTTTAGCAGCAGCCAGCATTTTATCTATTTGCTAATAACTGTTGAGAAAAGGTTGACATCTTCCTAATTGGCACAGAAGTACAATACAGGGTCAGAAGTTTATTCCACAGGTTTTATAAACTCAGGATAATTAAAAGGTTTTGGTTAAGTCCATTTACAATTCCAAGGGAACCTAGAATGAGAATATGAACAAGCTCAGAAAAATGATCACAGGGTTGATACAGGAAATGTCTGATATTCCCAGGCAGTCCAACATGCTCAGAAGAAAGGAAAATATTCTGATTTAGAATTTTAGGCTCAGCTTGGTCAAAGACCTCTTTTTTAACTTTCTAAATAATGACTTTCTCTTTCCCTGTTTTTTGACTGCCCTAAAATGTGAAAACACAAAAGCACCTTTATGTTTTGGCTTACTCTCATGCGCTTTGATATACCTGTATCATCCCATCTCCCAGGCTGAAGGTAGCCCGAGCATCTGAGATTTTATGGAACTTTACTTTTTCGTAGTTCATAGGCAGTTTACACAGAACCTGAGAGCATGAACTGTAGGTCTGGATTCTAATCCTAGCTTCACTACAACTTACTATGTGACTTTGGGCAAGTCACAAAACTTCTTGAAGCTTTAGTTTCCTCATCTGTAGAATATGATTGAATAAAACTTATAGGATGGTAATAATAATTACATATAGTGCATGTATAAAGAAATTCTGATTTTCAAACAATGACCCACCCATCTTAAGAATCCCTGCTCTACAGAGGTGCCCACAACCGCTCTTAGTGCACACCATCTCCATTCCTCAGACACTTATTTCACGATTTTTGTTGCTGCCCATAATTATGGTGCCACCAAATTATCACTGTATCATAATTGGTACCGTAAATAATCACGAACAGTTGCAAATGATTACTTACAAAAAAATGAGATTTAACAAGTTTAAAAACTGAAAGGATGTGTTTAGCATACAATTTAGCATGAGTCATTTTTTTACATCACTATCACTTTTTATGCTATTACAAGAAAATGGTCAAAATGTCTTCAATAGTTTGGGAAATATTAACTTTTTGGATTTCAGTCTGGCATGTTTACTCAGCAATTTGAAAATCAAAATAAAATATTCCAAGTACCACATTTTACTTGGGGCTGGGGGTACACAGAAACAGAACCCCATCAACAATCACAAATCTATCTGCTTGTGTTTACCTTATCGACTGTTACTACTTATTTTGTGGATCTGAAAGAGATTCTTGATTTCCAATGTAAAGCGCTTTTTCTCTACAGAGAGAATGTTAGTTTAGGCTAATGAATAACCTGTATCACGTTTTCTGGAGAATATGTCAGTAACAACATCAGTAAATAAATTGCATGTTTTTCTGCCTTTGCAGATAAGACAATCCCCCCCGACCCCCACCAACTTGCAATTGTGGACAGATAAAAACGTAAATAAGGTAACATGTACAATGTGAAATAGTTACCTTCTATATTCTGCCATGTTTACACATTGTAGTTGCAACCAGGTGGCTGAGAAGTCACAGCAACATCCAAGATGTATCAAAGTAACTAAAAAACCCTTCAATTTAACTAGTTAGATCGTCTAATTGTTATATTCACATAAGAGAGTCAATATGTAGCCTAGAAAAAGGGAGGCCAGAGCTCATCAGTGTAGCACTGGTCTCCAGCAAAGCAGAATGCGTCAGACCATCACGGCTGGTCAGAGCTGGCCAGCTCTACCCACTTTGCTCCCAACTTGAACCAAACTTCTGATTTTGTTTCCATGAGAACTGGTCTTACAGGGAGGATGCACTTATTAAGCACAACTATCCAGGTCCCCTTCAGTCATTTACTCACTGCAAATAGGGACCATGGTTTTTACATCAAAAGAGTAAGAAAATTTCCAAGTAATGTCACTCATTCACTGGTGATCCATTTGTCTGAGAGAAGTATAATCAAAGGTAGCATCCTGTAAACAAGACACATTACTTTAGCTAGTAACCACAGAAAAACGTAATCATTTAGTTTATCTCAGACCTTCCAATAGAAGCAGCTGTACATATGCCTTTTGTATGGTACAGTAGTAGTGTCAGCTGCTTCCTGCTTCACCTCAAATCCTGCATGAAGTTGGGTGGTTTAAAGTAACTACTGTCAATGATGAGCCATACATTTATCAGACACTAGTCCTCATTAATTGTGGATTGTTTTGTGAAATCTTGCTAACGCTGAAACTAGTTAATACTGAATCACTGCTCCTAAGAGAAATAACAGGGTTAGATACCTGTGAACATTTTCATCAACTGATACATAGCTTTTTTATGTGTCATGTAAAACACACACACACACACACACACACACACACACACACACACACACACACACACACACACACGGCACAAGAATGACCTTGAAAAGGATACTTGTTTATGAGAGCTGAAACAAGGCAGACTTTTTTTTTACCTCAGCTGGGAACATGTGCATTTCAAGCAACTCAAAATTTGATGCTATGTGCACGTCTGCAAATGACTGAAATGTATTGTTTGCACAAGTAGATTTTTGGAGTTACAAGTAACTTTTAGTGAATTTGCAAATACAGAATCATCAAATAATGAAGACTGACTTTGATGTCAATTCCTGCAAGTAGATCACAGACAACTACTTGAGTTTTGCTGCCTCCTCTAAGAAAATAGACATTTCAAAAATAGAAATGAGTTATCTTCCTATCACACAAGAAATACCAAATTCCAGCTATCCAATGTATAAAGCAAGCTACTGTCTGTGCAAACCCTAGCTCTAACTCTAGATTCGGAATAGTTTCCAACTGTGAGAACTTTGAGACATCTTAGAAGCTGCTCCTTTAAAACCTACAGGCTTGAACCATTTTGTAGTCAAATTTTGAGAAAAATAGTATATATTCCTCTGCCTTCCTAAAGCACTGAGGAACGCTTTCATGATGACTCAAAGATTGTTTTCATCTCAACAAACTGTCAGAATAGGACAATGGCCAGGCAAAATACAAAATCATCATTGTAATGCCTACTAGGTGCACTGATTTAAGCCATGGGATAGGAGGTGGGGTTTGGGTATATCGGGTTCCAAACGAAGCCGAGGTGAAAAGCATCCCAGGTACAGAAGCACCATAATACTTCAACATGCAGGGAGGGCTGCCATTGTCATAGCCAAGGTTTTATTTGGATTTATTTATTTGCTCCCAAAGGGGAGAGAGCTAGAGTTGAGATCATTCTAGCATGGTGATGAGATAATCAGATATGCAACTTAGAAAGCTAACTCTGGCAGCAGTATGTAGAGAATGGAATAGAGTTAAAACTAGGCCATTCTCTAAAGTGCATTGAAATTGCCAGGAATATCTGGTTTAATGCATATGTCCTGGGCCCCAATGCTGATCTTCTACATCTATTCTCCAGATGTAGAAGCCCTATATCTTCATTAGCCTTAAGTACTTTGGATGATAAGGTATTACATTGAGATAAGTCACAATCATCAAATTAAAGGACTTTTTAAAAGATGGCTTAAAAAAACGAATCCTAAATTTTGTACACTTAATGTCTAGTCTTCAGTGTAATTTTTCTGTTATCTACATGCTCCTATCCAACAAATACAGTAGTTGTTACTGTTTTATACCACATAAATGAGAGTTTAAGCTAGTTATCTGTCAGCCTAGAAACCTAAACATAGTCATATACTGGCATCATCTCAAAAGATGTTAAGGTCATTTAACAAATAAAATATATGCCTTGATTCAAGAACTCACATGGAAATCTAAATTCATAAACTGCATTACAGACATTGTCTTATGCCTCTTTTCCATAAAACTAAGAAACCTCTGAAGTACCTTTCTTACGAAAGAGGTTCTTACACCAATTCCAGCTTATCCCCTATTTACCCAAGCCAATTACAAAGAGAAATAAAATAGCGTAACATCACTGTGCACTGTTTAAGGAATTTTTATTAAAGCAAGAATTTTATAATCCAAATTACGTTTCCTTGCTCAGTTATCAATTCTGTTATTTAAAACAGAAGTGACATTCTGAGCTATGCCACAGTAAAGAATTACAAAATTAAAGAAAGGAATGCTTTAAATTTTTGTACTTTGCTGAAAATTCTTTTTCCCAGGGTCTATAAAACATTAATTTGTTTTTATATTTTACTATTTTTTTTGTTTTTTTTGTTGTTCTTTTTAAATCAATAAGTAATCTAGGACTAGCATTACATTTGCTAGACCTGGCATTTGCTCGGTACATAAGGTTCAAAGTTTCCTTTCCTTTTTTTATTTATTTTATATTTTGCAATGTTTTTTTTCCATAATATTTAAGTTTTTCGATGTTTAGGTATTTTTCTTCGGTGAAGCATGAGTTTCTTTTCGTGGTCCCTGATCATCTGTAAATGTGGGGGGAAAAAAGATTATAATCATCAAATTTAAGAGACAGAACTTAATGATTCCAACCACTAAAAAGAAAGGATCTTTACCTAAGTGACAGAGGTGCTAATTATAGCTATAATGGCAGTCGTATTACAATATATGTGTATCCAATTAACACGTTACACACCTTAAATTTACAGTGTTATAAGTCAAATATTTTAACAAAACAAGAAAAATAACAGGACCAATACTTACACTTGTTAGTATTAAAGCCTGTGGCCAAATTCAGCCTGTTTACAGGCTGCTTCTATAAAGCTCTACTGGACCACAGCCATACCCACTGGTTTACATGTTGTCTGTGGCTGTTCTGACACTAACGGTGGAGCAGTGTAGCTTCAACACGTAACCGGCCCCCAAAGCCCCAACTATTTCCTATTTTACAGAAAAGCTCTGCCCATCCCTGGCTCTGGCTACACAGCTACATCACCCCATTTCTTGGGGGCAACGGAAGGCAACAGCAGAGGCCAAAAGGCAACTGTCATCGCTGCCACCCAAGAAAATGTATTAAGTTATGAAAAGTCCTCCAAGAATAGCTATACAGGGCCAACCCCTGTTACAGCCATTTAACACAAATTACTATACAAAATGCTTGAAAGGGCGCTGATCTTAAAAATTCAAATCAATACCAGGGTAAAAGGTAAAGTTTCCTTGAATTCCTCAGTATCTCTACTTTGAAAAATCTGCAATGCATTTGAATTAATGGTAAAATGAGTTTTTGCTATGTTTCAAAATATGCTCAAACTGTCAAAATAAAATAAACAAACATGGGGGCAAGCTCACTTTAAACAGTTGGAACCCCAGTGGCACTGTTAACTGCTTTCTGGGCAGCCTCTTTTGCTTGGTGGGCTTGTAGTACAGCTACAGCTTCATCAACCTGAAAAAAAGAAAAACAGTTTCTGAAAAATAATAATTAGACGATAATTTCAAATTGACAACACACAAATTCCAACTATATCCGTATCTTTTGGGTTCAATTCCACCACAGTTCTAGAATTAAGAACCTCTTGCACTTCTTACTCTCCCCACCAAAAATCCCCCAAAGTTGAGAAATATGAGCAAACATCCCTTTCTCCAATAAAGATGCAGCACAGTTAAGAGAACATGGAGTTACAGTGACTGGATTTGAAACCAAGCTCTGCCATTCACTAGCTGCTTTGTCAGCACTGGGCAAATTACTTAACCTCTCTATGCTTCAGTTTCCCCGTGTATAAAATGGGGAAAACAGCACCATAGGTTATTATTAGGATTTTCAATTAATATTTATAAAGCTCTTAGAACTGTGCATGACTTGTATAAAGTACTTATAAATGTCCTAGAAAAATTAAGTTCCTACAAAACATCTTGGAATATGTACTACAAGAAGCTAGTAGATAAATGATAAAATTTAAATTACTTTAGAACGGAGAGACTCTGGAGACTCAAGCATATGAAGAAGTTCTGAATTATCAATCTCCAACAACATGCCAGTGATTTTACCAGCAAGAGTAGGGTGCATGGCTTGAATTAGAGGAAAGAGCCGTTCACCTAGGAACAAAAACATTCAACACTCCTTCAATCAAAAAAAACAAAATTTTTAAGGTATCTACCATATTAAAACTGGGGTTTAAGAACCTTTTGTATACAGCAAATAAATGCTAACCCATAATCCAACACTTCAGTATCTTTCATGAGAAGATTGCTACAAAACGGATTGAGATCTACCACAAGGCAATTAATTCTTGGCAGTTGTCCCCCAAAAGCAACATTACATTTACGCTGTCCCCCAAAGGCAACATTTTAGTAGCTTTTCCAGGCAGACAAACTGTGCCATCATAACCACTCATGCCAATTCACATCCTGCCACCCTAGCTTGTCATTTTTAGGTACAGAGGTCGTCTAAATGCCTTCCTATTTTCTGGTTTCTCTATAACTGACTAGGTGGGACAAAGGTACTTACCCAACATTTGCTTCTGTTCTTGAGGAGGGGCAGATGCCAACATGGAAGCAGTCAAAGGCTCCTGACCTTGTACATGAACAGCAGGCTAAAAGAAAATGGGAAAATTCCTAAGTTTAAAAAGTACAGAAGTAATGGCAAGTACAAATACAGCCACCACTGAAAATTAACTGGATAAAGACTGTAATCTAAACATAAACAGAAGCTGAGTGATTCAGAAATACAGCCTGCCTAAGGTAGCTATATTAACACCTAAGTGTTCAAGTATTATAAGCACAGGGGATGTTGAATTTTCTTTTTTATCTGGAGTATTCTTTGGAATCACACTTCTACTATGATCAACGATTTTGGTCCTAGGGTCAAAAAAAAAGGTAAGCCAAATCTCACAAACTTACTTTATTTCACCCTTTCTAACAACTATGCCAGACAAAACTCTCATATCACATAAGTAATTCAGGATGAGGGACTGCTGAATGCTTGTCTAGTTCCTAGGGTATAGCACATAGAAGACATTTTTACATACTATCAATTAGCAGCACCTCAACAAGATGTTCTACATAGCTTAAGCTCTCATGTATCATACAGTTGTCTTCAATGTCTTTGACTGAGATCAAGGACTGTCATCTTTATAAAGAAATCATTAAATCCACACCTGCTGCATGGTAACTTGTGGCTGTGCGTTAAGATGTTGTTGAGGATTGCGAACTCCCGCAGCGTATTTATACTGTGGAACGGTGCGAACAGCAGGAGTAGCTGCAGCTGCAGCAGCTGCAGGACGTGGACCCATTGTCTGTGTTGATGTGTTAGCTAAAAAAATAAAAAGATTTTCGTATTTATCTTGCTATTTCAAATTGGAGACCAAATTTACAGGAAGGGTTAAGACTCACCAACACGCTGTGTCGACATGACTCGTGGAACCTGTGAAGAAGCTGGTCTCATAGTACTAAATGGTGGTCTAGGAGCGGCTGGGCGGATAGCACCGGGCATATTTTGGAATGCTACGTTTAAAGATATGAACACACGTTAACTGGGAAAAACTCACCAAGTGTTCATGCCGCTTTTTCAGAGCTGAGGTTTGCACAAAAGGCTAAAGATGACCAAATATAAACAAACCATTTTTAAAAGCTTAGGCTCCTATACGCCATTTCTCCAGACTTAATCATATCAGAGCATCAGTAAATAAAAAATTTTCATTCATACAAGGACAAGTACTTATTAATATCTGAATATGATACATGAACCTGATTCTAAGTGTTCCTGCAATACAGCACTATTCCACAGGACATGGCTGAAAATGCCTGGACCCTGGTCCTCACACATGGAACAAGATCTTTTAAAACTACTGCCTAACCAAATATGAAATTGAGTTGGATGCATTCCCAAACTTGTCATAAAGGAAAATCAAAACAGCATAGATACTGCTGTCTTAAGGAATGGTGAAACATTTTACAATTCTTTTTTAAAAACAAAATGCTAGGATCCCCAAAATGAACACCCATAAAAATAAACTATAAAAAGCAACAGCATTGGGATATAACAGCTAATTCGCCTCATTTATGTTTTTAGTTCAAATACTTTGCAACCTTTATAAAAAATAAATAAATAAAAGCTTACGATGAGGTCTGGCACCCTGAGCAGTCCAGCGAGGACTTGGTCTTAGTTGAGCAATTTGGCTAGGAGGATAGTATGCAGCACGGTTCTGAGTCTGTAGAAAGCAAGCAAATGTATCAGCTAAAGAAAAAAGCAAATAATGCAACTAGTTATGCACTCAAAACATTTAGCAGGTCGTCACATTCTAAGTATTTTAAACATCCAATCATAATTTAACATCTCTTCATCTTAGGGCTTTATTTTTTAGTGGGGCACAAAACATTAAAGATGACTGAAGAGGAAAACGTTCATGAGGTTTTTGTTCTCTTCTAAAACCTACCTGTGGGATAGCTGCCATGAAGTAACCTGAAGGAGGTGCTGGCTGGTAGGGGTTGATTACAGGGTTGGGCACAGCTCTTACACTTGCCATTCTCTGCATATACTGGTTAGTGAGGTGAGCCTGGCGCTCTTCTTTGCGCTGAGCTAAAGCTACATACAATGGCTTGGTGGCCACAATTCTACCATTCATTTCTGTAACTGCTTTAGTGGCTTCTTCTGGGGAGGAGAAACACACAAATCCAAACCCTTTGCTGCGACCACCCTCCATCATAACCTATTAGAGAAAATGGAAGAAACCACATGATTAATGCAATGCTAGGATGAGGCACAAAAAGTAGTATCAACTATGGCCACCGACTCACATTTAACTAAACCCTGTCAATGCTTTCATCATTTTTTCCCACAATTTTTCCCTTGATATCCAAATATTAAGGGTAAACTACATGCATGCATTATCCCAGCCAAGCAAAAGAAGTAAAAGGGTGGAGGTACAATAGCAACTTTGTTAAAGTTTTAGATTTTCAATATTAAGGTTTAATTTCTAAATACAATCAAGGCCTACTAAATTTTAGCACCACTAAAAACATGCACAATTAAAATTTGACTATTCTAGCAATTCGAGCTGATAAGATGCTTTTATTACTCATTAGAGGGGAGGAAAAAGCAGCTGAATATCATAATATCCACATTTTAAAATTAAAATTTCACATTCAAGACCATAAGGGCCATAAATATTGGGGTATAAACAATATTCAGGAAGCTCACAATGACTCAAAATCTTTTAAACAAGCAATGAGGAGATGCGAAGAACTTCTCAGTAGCCTTGCAATACACATAAGCATGCTATACAGCTACATTAAACAGCATGCTGGTGGCAAAGAACAAACAAAACAGCAATCAAACAGAGACCAATGATCTTACATAAATGTGGAATCACAACAACAAAACAAGCAACTGGGCTCAAGGATACAGAGAACAGACGGTGGTCGCCAAAGAGGTATGGGGTGAAGGTAGCTAAAAAGTACAAACTCCCAGGTATAACGCAAGTCATGGGGTCGTATTGTACAGCATGGGGACTACAGATAATATGTATTATACATCTGAAAGTTGCTGAGAGTAGATCTTTACAGTTACCATTACAAGAAAAAAAAGTTTTTTAACTATGGTAATGAATGAAAACTAGACATTGTGATCACTTTGCAGTATATACAAATATCAAACAATTATGTTGTACATTTGAATATGTTTTATGTTAATTATATCTCAAAAAACAGTCCAGAAACATACCCATGCAATTATGGGAACTTAGTATGTTAAAGCAACATTTTAAAACAGTGGGGAAGGGCTTCCCTGGTGGCACAGTGGTTGGGAGTCCTCCTGCCGATGCGAGGGACATGGGTTCATGCCCCGGTCCGGGAGCATCATGCGTGCTGCGGAGCGGCTGGGCCCGTGGGCCGTGGCCGCTGAGCCTGCGCATCCAGAGCCTGCGCTCCGTGGTGGGAATGGCCGCGACGGGCGTACCGCAAAAAAAAAAAGAAAACAGTGGGGAAAAGACGGACTTTGGACTATCTACTACGTGGTACAAAGGGATGTGAATTAACTTAGAGCTAACTTAGAGCTCTTATTCACGTTACACTGAAAAAAATCAAATTGCCAGGTAAGATTCTGTATCTGAACAGAAGATGCAAAAATACAGGGAAAATCTAAGATGACACAAGACACCCAAAGTCCTAAGTGGAAGACTTGGAGAAAATACTTGCAATAAAACAAAACGCTGACATGAAATTTCCCCTAAATCAATAAAGATAACCAACGCAGTATAAAAATATGCAAAGAATAGGCTAAACAAGTAAACCCATAAAAAGTACATCTCATTTAAAAAGATGCATCCCACTTTCTACTAAATTGACAAAGACCAGTAGTAATTTAATTTGTTCAGCCTTTTTGGGACAATTCAGTTGTCTGAATTTTAAATACACACACACACTAACCAGAAACTTCAATTCTTGAACTTCAGAAATACTGGTATGTGTGCAAAGATACATGTATAAAGATGTTTGTTAGAGTGGTGGGTCTAACAGTGTTAGCATGCAAAGCAAACCAAAGGACCAATAATACAGGCACAGCAGAATAAGTTATGGTACATCTATACCATGAATATTCAGCCCTTAGTGAAAAATGAAAAAAATGACTGAAATAAATATGTACCTAGATCTGTTAAATAAAAAGACAAATTGCAGAATAGGTATACTATGATCCTGTTTTATAAAAACTATTTATACGTATACAAAAAGTATACAAGCATGGAAAATTATCTGGAAAGGCCAACCAAACTCCTTTTGAAGACTGAAAATGAAAAATGGAGGGGTCACCTTTTTACACTTCTGTCTTGACCAATTTTTCTCAGCAAGCGTTATCAAATTAACATAATGACCTCCTCTCCCAGAATTCATGCGAAACTTTTTCACCTCCTTGCCAACGGCGATATGATCCACAAAGGACTTTTTGAAAAGGACTTAATAAAGACCCTCCTTTGTAAAACATGCATGCTTCTTCATACATTCAAAATAAACTGGTGCACAATATTATTTAAATGATTTTCAGGGAACATACTGAGGATAAACAAACTCAGGAATAGATTCTGTCATACTCCAGGTTCTCTTACAAAAGCACAGGCTGAATGAAAGAGAAGACAACTACATCACTTGCATTTTTATGTGTATTCTCCTCTACTGTGCTCCTTAACATTCTATCATAGAAGTTCCCTCGGTCAATGGGGCTGCAGAGTAGAAAGATCAGCCACGAAGTCACTCCAGAGCACTCAATTTTTCCTGTACTCTTTTGAGAATCTGTTTTAAGTTTTAGATACTCTTCCCACCCCTCAAGGTACATACATACAGAACTTTAAATACAGAAGGATTCTTGGGCCATGGACACCAGGAAAAACACCGAAAGCAGAAGTTCTTATATCAAAATTCCAGAATTTAAACTAGAATCTTACTGTTGTATTTCTTAATTTCTGATTTCAAGTAAAAGCAAACATGATCTCTACCTTTACTGTTAGGGGGCTTTAAGTTTGACTCCCCAGAGTGAATTCTGTAAGCAAATATAGATTAGCTCAAATAGTAACAATTACAATTCCCTAATAAATTGCTTTCTTTAACCAGTAAAATAACTAGTTTAACAGAGTACACAACAGTGCATATCATGTGATGATCGATCACTATGGTCATCAAATGCAGCCTTTCCAGCCACTTCAAATCTGAATATAAGAGTTTTTGAAGTAATGAAGCAAAGATATGACTTTCTGAAAAATGAAAGGCTGATTTTTTTAAAGAAAAAACTATTTGACCATTCATTTATAAAGAAAAACACTCCATATGAAATATAAAATTTATATACATATAACCATGGGCATGGATTTTCCCCAAATCTTAAAAAAAAAAGTGTATCATATGCTTTACCTTTGCACTAGTGATTGTACCAAACGGAGAAAACTCTTTCCGGAGACGTTCATCATCAATACCATCATCAAGATTTTTCACATAAAGGTTAACACCCTAAAAATAAATAAAGAAAGAAAATAAAGAAAAAAAATTTAGAAAAAGGAAAAAGAAAACCATAGTGGTACTTAAGCATACTTCCTATCATCTTATCCCATGTTTCCTCTCCTTTTCCCCTCTCAAACCCTCCAGTTATCTGTCAGTAACTGAAATGAACATAAAATAGATTTCCTCATCACTGTCTTATTTTTGCTCGTTCAGTTAAAAAATGAACCTGGTATCTGGTGATCCTATCTTGCTTCATCTGTTCAAATTTGCGCTTAAGTTCTGTCTGTCGTTCCACTTTTTTCTGGGCTCGACCAACGTAAATTTGTTTTCCATTGAGCTCCTTTCCGTTCATCTCATCCACAGCCTTACAAAGACCACAAAATTTTAATTACTAGCTTGCAATATATAAATTCATTTTTTAACAATAAAGAAAATTTGTTAGATTATAAAAGCTAAAGATGGACCCACCATAAAACTTTGAGGTTTTAAGACAACAGAGCTTTTCAATTTATACCCTCAAAATATAGAAAATGCAAGTAATTCAAAACACTACATGTGGAGATGAACATGTAGACTAGCCGCTGGTACGCATGTGTATTTCAATGCAAGAGCAACTCAACTTTATACCCCCACATCTTACTATAAAATACAGAAAAAACCACACTGCCTTTGGTTAGTATATTTTAAGTCTTACTTTCTGTGCATCTTCATGCCTTTCAAAGCTTACAAATCCAAAACCTTTGGATTTTCCACTCTCATCAGTCATTACTTTCACACTTAAGGCAGGTCCTAAAAAAAATTTTTTTAATGATTCAAAGGTATTCCATACAACATTTAGTTTATACATTTCAAGTTTCAATACACAAACAAAGCCATGAAAAAAATATAAAAATGGGTACTAAAAAAAACTCCAAGCCTCCGTAAATTTATCCCTCCTATAACTACCCTCTTCTTTCCCACCATGGGCACTAAATATTCTCTTAAAGACCCTTTATTTCTACTAAGAAGCTAAGTAAATAGTCTATTCCCTGAAACACTCCTCCTTCCATTTAAGGAGGTATGTTTTAGACAAATGTAAATGATGATGAAGTTTTATTCTTAGCATTAGTACAAAACAGATGCATTATTTTAAAACAATTTGCTTTTCTTTAAGAATTTTTAAGCCTTGGCCCACTTGATTTTCAACAAGGAGTAGAGGAAACACGGGGTTTGACCTTTGACATAGTAGAAGCACCTGGAGGATAGCATGTTTCTGAAGACACATATTCCCCCACCATCCCCTCAAATAAAACAGACTTAACTGAAGTGCTAAGTATTATCTCAGGTAGGTGGGGAAAAAAGATTAAAAATCACATCTGATTACAGAGAATCTGCAAGATGTATGGGCACACATCAACTGTTTAGAGGGTTCAATGTGGCATGCCAGCTTGCCAATAGTAAAGTATTAGATTTTCTCATTCTTTATGATTTGAAATGCTTTTAAAAAGGGGACACTTATTTACGTTAAACAAAAAGGAAAGCAAAGGGGCAAGTAAATCACCTGCAAGAGTACAATTTAAAGTTCATTTTCTGATCAGCTACACAACTATCTGAAGTGAGACCGGTTACACACTTCACAGGAAAATCTGGATCTTTGTCTTTAAAAGTCATTATTTTAAATTGCTCAAACATGATGCTGAGACTGGCCAAATATCCTAAAGCTGGCCAGCTTTCCTGTCCCATAATTAAAGACTACATTCCAACCTAAGTTGGCTGTGTCTCATGCAATGCCTCTGATGAGATGGGATCTGTTAGTGCATAAATCCAGCTCAATTTCTTAACATAGCAAAAGCTTTTAAGATCTGTTCCAATTACACAGTCACACCTTACGGTGCTAATACAATGCTATTAACCTTTAAACTGGATAGAACTTTATTTATATGCTAGTATAATGGACTATCAGTAGCTTAATCCAAATAACTACAATATTTTAAAATATGTGAAGTCCCATTTATTTTTTTAGTATAAAATATTAGCCCAAAGTAACATTGAACAATGACTCAGAACTGAGTATAAAAATTTAATTCAGACACATTACCAAACTTGCCAAAGAGATCCTTAAGGCGCTCATCATCCATGTCTTCTCCAAAATTCTTGATGTAAACATTGGTGAACTCTTTTGCCCTAGCTCCGAGTTCTGCTTCTCGTTCCTTACGAGACTTAAATCGTCCAACAAATCTAATAAAATAGATAAGAACTATAAAATTATGTTCTATTTTATGAAGTTCAGGTTAATGCCTGACGGTTGACTCTGTAATAGTTACTGATAATTTCAGAATCTCTAATAAAAAGCAAACTATAAAACAGAAATAAGACCTTAAGTGAAATGTGAGAACAAACCTCTTCACTATAATCACGAAAAAGAACATTTTTCTTAATACACACTCCTCTCCCTTCCTTCTAGCTAACCTAGGGTTAAGAAGATTACGCCCAGCAGTATAAACTAGTGGAGTATGCCTGCACCACGCCAGTGAAAAGACAGAAAAGCTTTTATCGTTGCTGTTTCAACATGGCTCTTGCACTTCGTTTGCAATCTCCTAAAATATAAACTAAAGCTACCAAATTCTGTACTGTAACATACAACAGCCTGGAACAAATTTCTTTGCAGCATTATCAACAAAATGTGTTTAAAAAATTGAGGTTTTCCGTAAAAGCAGTACATGTGTCATTAAAGAATATAATATACATCAAAAAACCATCACCCATAATCCCACCCAAATCATGACTGACTTTTCACAGGCCTTTTTGTTCTGTGCTTAAGAACGTTAGTCCAGCACAATTCCTTTCCATAGGAAACACCTACATTTTATTCCCTTAGCCGCACCCCACACCTCCCCCCACCCAAATGGTGCTGCTTCTCCATGCAATTAGTTTTATAAATGTTCTCAGTGGGAACATATTCCATTGTGGACAACAAAACTTTCTTTTGTAAATAATGCTGCAACGTTATGAAGCTTTGTTATTTGTTCTTAGGATAGAGTTGCAGAAATCATGGCAGCTTGAAAGGTATATAAATGATCTTAAGTTTATACTTACAAACTGCTTTCCAAAAAGGGTTACATCATTTTATACTCAAAAAAACAGCAATAAATCAAGTTCTTTATTTAATCTAGACCTCCACCAGTGGTAGCCATTCTTTTTATTCCCCTACCTAAAGCACTGCTGACAGGCAAAAGGTAGTTTCATCTCTGAATACTAATAATGCTGAACATTTTTCTCAATTAAAGATGTATTATTTTTAAGAATTAGCCTTTGTAAACATTGTTTCCATTGAGGAGTTGCTGGTTTTCTTAGACTTGTATGGGGTTCTTCACATACTACAAAGTTCCTTAATCATGTAATTGACAGAACTCAAACAGGTAACACCATGTGCATGACTTCTCCATGTACAGACTGACCATACCACTTGATGCAGGTTTATGAGAACCACACCTTAAGAGTGATGCAGTTGACCTGTAAGAACCAAACCCAATTTGCGTGCCATCACTGCAGTTTACATGAGCTCACAATATGACCTCACAGCTGAATTTGCATAATTAAGCAAAATCCACTGGCACTGAGGATAAAATTGAGATTTGTAATTTCTTTGGGTTCATAAAATCTGTATTTTTACAACTTGTAGCAGAAAGTCTTATAGAGGTTTTATCAGTATCATTATTTTAAAAGTTTGCAACTTTTAAGAACAAGTTTATTTCAGAAAAGATTAATCATGAAGACTTCTGGTTTAATTACGATTTATCTTTACATGGGGAAGGGAGCCCAAAGGTGTTGAAACAACAATTATGACAATCTTTAAACTCCATCAATAAACTATGGGAGTAAAGCCAAGCAGAGTGTCACTCAGGGATCTGAATTTAGACCACTGGTTTTGTATCACAGTTTATCTGTCATACCAGCATGTAAATACAGGCAAGTTATTTTAGCTTCAGCTTTGAATGAAAAAGGGGCTAATTACTACCTTGGGAATTACGATTAAGTTTCTGCCTGGATTTCTAGTTTTTCAACTAGCATGCACTTATTTTTGAAAAAGCTTTATATTCCAGCATACCTATCTTCTGCTGTTTCTTTTCTGTTTGAATGCTGACCACCTGTATTAATTCACTGTTACTTGTATGTTACACTGAATGTGGAGAAAAGACAATTATAAGACAATTATAAAATCTACCATGTGGTTTATTAATTTTCACTTTAGCTGTATCTCTTTTAAGAGCACAAATATATTACTTGTAAAATGCATGAATTGAACTATTAAAAGCATCTGAAGTATGATTAACTAAATATTTACACTTACACTTTGCGATCATTTAGAAGCATCCCATTCATTTTTTCAATAGCTCTTTCAGCTGCTTCTTGTGTCTCAAAATGCACAAATCCATAACCCTTGGAACCATTTTCATCACAAACCACCTAGGGAAAAATGTGTAATAATTTTTCATTACTTGCTATTGATTTAGCATTTTTCCAGTATTCACAGATAACTTGTCAGCAACCTAACCTGGGCATTTGGGAAATAAAGATATTTATCCATTAACAGAGAACATGCCTGTTAATCTTAACGAATAAACTACAAGTAACTATAACACTGTAAGTATGTTTACCTGCCATATTTTTGCTTACCTTACATGAAAGGATGTTACCAAAAGCAGAAAATGTATCATACAGTGCTTTATTATCAATGGATTTGTCCAAATTTTTAATGAATATGTTGCCCACTCCACTTTTGCGAAGTGATGGATCACGCTGAGACCACATAATGCGTACTGGCTTGCCCTTTATGACATCAAAATTCATGGTGTCCAAAGCACGCTCCGCTGCAGGAAGGACATTTTCAAAATAAATATTATTTCAAAACTTTTACAGCCCACTTAAAATTATATAAACTATTGTGGAGGGAAGAGTAGGGCACATGGTCCCTCTACCTCTTTAAACTTCAAGATGGCTGGACCTTACCTCATACCAGTCTAGATTTAAATTGTACAATGCAAAAAGAGAAGACAAATATCAAAAAAACCCAAATTTCCCAAGTTAATTTGTTAATGGATGATGTATCGTTAAGAACTAACTTATTTCTGAAACAACCTCTTCCTTTAATTGCCATGAAATTTAAAAGCACCTTTTTGTTCCTAGTCAACTGTAAAACCAAGACTCCCCTTCACAATATGCTTAATAAGAAATATAAAAGACAGTAAGCAATTGTAATTATCCACAAGCAGAGCAGTTTATGGATTTTCAAGCATTTTAACTTCTCTATTGTCAAAATTGTTTCTTGCTTATCACTGTCAGTACTGTACAAAAATTAGTCCATTTTCTAAAAAAAAAAAAAAAATCCTGATTTATTGGGGGGATTTCAGTGATTCATGGCACAATTCCTATGACCATGTTTTTAAAAAAAAGGCTTTATCCATTCAGAAAGACCTGAATCAGGCTTTCAAAAACTAAAGTGAAGTTGGACGTACTTAGGTATGTAACACAAAACTTTTGAAATACCAGGTCTATGATAGTCACAATTCACTTTTAATGCTTTATTAACATATAAAACCAATTTTATCTTAGATCACTCATTTACTTAATAACTGATGATTAATCAATTATTCCTGAATAGTGCTAGAAAATTTCAAAATCTACCCTATGATTACATCTATGAAAGATCAAATTATGTGCACCCGTACCATTAAAGAAACCCGTACCATTACAGAAGTTTAGACTCTAAATGGAAAAATATATCCTTAAGTAGAAAAGACTAGTCCCTAAAGAGTGGGAACACACAGTCCATTTGAAGTCCTGAAACACCAATTTTCACAAATTCCATGCTAGTGTTAACTGTAAAATTAGTGAGAGGACAAATTTTCCAGCCACTTCTTTCTATAAATGAAAGTTTTAGTTTCTAGAAGACAGTGACAACTGTCAGCTCATTTATCAATTGACCACGCCTACTCAGCTCCCCTAGTTTTTTAGCTGACTTTGCTTGAGCTTCTTTTGAATGAGTCACCTCTTCCTGTTAAATTGGAAACTGGTCACTTTCAGAAGCTATTCTACAAATACATCACTGTAGCAACAAATATGGGGGAGAAAAAAATGGAAACCACTGAAAATAATATTTGGAAAGACAATAATTTATATATATAGAAATGAAATAAATGGAACAAGGAAAAATGCTACCTTCTTTTGAGTAGTTACAATACTGGTCTACTAGCAATAGATGGATAATACACAGTGAGTGTACTGTAACCACGGTAACCTGAAGTTCAACTTTTTTAACCCCAAGAAATTTTAAAAACTGTTTTTTTTGGACTTAAAATTGTTAAATTTAGGAAGAATAACAGCCACTTTCAAAAGTTTACATCTCATGCTCCCTAGAATTTGTCCAAGTTTTCTCTATCAACTCTTCACTTTGTGATTATCTGCCCCCAAATTATCTTCCCTGATCTTTCATTCAGCGATAAGTCTTGACCAGAGTAGGAAAGAACCGTTATGGAGTGACATTTGGAGCTACTGCCTACAGAGCAAAAGGGCAGAAAACCTGCAGTGCAGTTTTACAACTTCGGGCTTGCTGTCAGTCAACAGCCTGCCTACCCAAAAATCTCAGTATTAACTTTACCTAGTGAAAAGCTGATCACTAAATAACTGCAGATCTGTTAATGAAATAAAAGTTTCAATTCCACCTTTAAGGGCTTTCCTACAAAAATAAAAATAAATTTCTTATATTTTGTAACACTTGACATATATTCAAGTAGCCAGGGGGAAAAAGGGCAAAAGTGGACAATCAAGTGACAATCAAGTGAAAATGACTTCTGCAAGTCAACTGGTCCAGATATAAAGAAAAATCCTGGCAAGTCATCAGGTCACATATCTGTTTGCCAAATTTTGGATTTTTTGCAAACTGTTTAACTTTACTTTAAAAACACAAGGTTAGCTGCGTCTTTTTCCCCATAAATTTCAAGCTGACTCTAGTGCTCAATCATTCCCCATGATGTACGGATATTCTGGACTACTTTTAAAAAAAGGAAACCACCATTAGAATGCCACATAAGTATAATAGTCCAGTCCACGCGTCCCTCACAAGTAACATTTTCCAGTCAAAATTGGTGACGGCATTTTTAAGTAAAATCCCTCAAAACCATAGAAACTATTTCAGAGGGAAAAAAATATTCCGAACAAATTACCAGTACTACGAAACTAACTCGATTAAAAAAAATCACAACTACCTAAATAGCCTGAGAAAACGATGGCCTCCAAAAGGGTTCTCTTCCACATCCCCTCCCTCCTAACCTGCTGTTAAGAGTGAGAAATGTCTGAACTAGGGGAAAAACCCCAATGCACGTCTCATTGGTAGTTTATACTTCCAGAGCCATCAGTCACTGACAAGTTACTAAGAACGGAATTAGAAGCCTGATGACCACCACCCGACCACCATATTAACTTTATTCTAAGTCCCCGTGGCTCCCCCAGGCGATTGGGCCAGTAGCCGGAACAGGCCTCGGGCCTGTGAGGTTACAGGGTTCAACACGTGGTATTTTTCGAGCAACGAAATGCATTTCCTGGGGCGTCCTGGGGCGCCGGCAAGAGCCTCGGGTGTTGGGAGCGCCTCCACCTATTACCGGAAAGGGGGGCTAGGCGCTCAACACCCCAGAATCCCGCAGCTACTGGCGGGAGCGTCGTATTAGAACCCATTCTCACCCACCCTCCCGGCGCGTCATCACCCTAAAGTTTGAGAGCGGCTGAGGCCGAGAAAATGGTCGCAAAGGAGGAAGTGGCCCGGCGTACGAGGGGCGTGCGGCTGCCGGCAGCGCGGGTCCCCGCGGGCACTGGGAACTGGGGTACTGGCGCCCGAGCCTCGCCCCGCTGGCCCCGGGGAGGGCTGGTGACATGCCCTCCTGCCCCCTCCCCCCGGGCCCGCCGGCCTAACCCGCCCGCCGCCGCCGCCGCCGCCTGAGCCTCATGGCCGCCCGCCCGCCGTCGGGCCCGGCTCTCACCGTCTGCCGGCTGCTGGAAGTTCACATACGCGTAGCCCAAGGAGCGGCGGGTGATCATGTCCCTGCAGACCCGGATGGAGAGGATGGGCCCGGCCGGGCTGAACTTCTCATAGAGCATCGCCTCGGTCACGTCGGGGTGTAGGTCCCCCACGTAGAGCGAGGCCATGGGGTAGCTGGGGGCGCTGGGGTTCATCTCGGCACGGCTGCCCGCAGGGCCACAGGCCGCGACCTTTCCGTGAGAGGAGAAGAGCGAGTGCTGGGGTCGCGGGCCGGAGCCGGGGGGAGGGGAGCGGGGGCAAGCGCAGAGGGACAAAAATCAACCGGAATCGAAAACTACTCAACAGCCGCAGAAAGGAGTCGAGCCGCTGCCGCTGGCTGCTGACTGCCGGCTGGGGAGCGAGAGTGGCGGTGTCGGGTCCGGGCAGCGGGAAGGCCTCGGTCTCTTGGTTCCTTCTTGGAGCTGCTGCGGGGCCGCGGGCGGGCGGGTCGGTCTCGGTTGCTTCACCGGGTTATTTTATAAAACAGGAAGAAAAAAAAATAAAAGTCTCCGGCGGGGGAGACGCGGATTTTTTGTAAATTTTTTTTTGGTTTTTTAGAAGATTTTTTAAGATTTTTTTTGGATTTTTTAAATAATAAATGTGTGTTCCGAGGCCGGAGCACACACTCCGCACTCTCAGCACTAACCGCCGGGGAGAAGGGGAAGCACCGCCTCCTGCACCCTCTACTTATACCCCGCGCCGCACTCGCCCCGCCCCCGCGCGTCTGACGCCAGGGCTCTACGCGGGCGTCAGCGCCGGAGGAGGAGGAGAAAAGGAGGCGAGGGGGAGGAGGAAAAAGAAAACAGGAGGAGGAAAGAGCAAAGAGGAAGGGAGAGGTGGCGGCGGCCGCCGCTGCGGGGGTGGGGCTGCGGCTGGGGCTGGGGCGGAGGGGCGGGGCTTCTGCGCACGCGCCGCGGCCGGGGGGGCGGGGCCCACGCGGCGTAGCGCCCGTGGGGGAAGGGAGGGTCGGCTCGCCGGCCGGTCTCAGAGGAGTCGAGTGTGACGGCCCCTCCTCCCACACATCCCGCCCCACCTCCACCCGGGAGAAGCGTTAACCCGTCAACGAGGCGGTGGGCGGCGCGTGGGGCTTTCGGGTTTCTCGGCTCTAACCACCCCCCACGTGCACGGCCACCCGGGCCTCTTCGCGCGGCAGCCAGGCCTGCTCCACTCGCACCCGCCCCTGAGGGACGCTGGGCATGAGTGGACAGGTATGATCCCTTCCAGGCCCAGTTTCCGAAACGTCGGTGAAAGGAGCCAGGGCTGACTCCCCAGTTCACCTACCGGACCGCACTACGAGTCCCAGCGGGCAGCGCCACCACGCGCCTCGGCCGCAGAAGCGGTGCCTGCTGGGAGCTGGAGTCCCCAACGGCCGCGGCGCTCGCTGACCCCAACTGGCAGCGGATCCTGGCCGCCCGCTCGGGGACCCCCTACCGTCCTGGCGCTGGACCCCGGTCGCCGCCCCGCGGTGCTTCCTATAGAGGAAGGGGGAGGGGCGGGGCCTTCGTACTCCCGGTCCTGTCGGTTCTGAGCCCTAGACTCTCCCCGGTCTCCCCACTGAGTGCTGTCGTTGGTCAAAGTGATTTTAATTGGGGGAAACTATCTTGGGGTGTTTGTCCGCTTCCCTTTTTAAAGTATCGGGATCGCTGTTCACTTAAGGTGCTAGGTTGGAATCTGATTCGTGCTCTTACTGCCAGAAATTTCTTTGAGGTAGAAAATAGGACTCCAGAATAAATGTTTTTCTTTAAAGTATGAGTCTATCACAGTCATACATGGCACCACAGACCTGCAACCTGGCAAAATTAGAAATAGTCTAAACGCGGTATTAAAAATGTTTAAAACAATTTTGTAGTTAGTTGGGGTCTTTAATAGGAATGGTAGCTGTAATGAATCGATAGCAAAAATACCAGTTAATAGGAATGACATTAAGTCAACATACAAATCCCACTTTAAAGTAGTAATGTACTTCACAGTTTTTAAAGCACTTGCATAAACATCCTATCATTTGTTCCCTACAGCAATCTTGTGTGGGAGGTGGAGCAAGTACTAATAATTTTATTTTACTGTTAAGGGAATGGTCTAAAGTTAAGTGATTGCCCAATTCATTCTTTTATTCAATAAACTTTAATGTATGTCAAATATATTGCCAGGTGTGGACTGGGTACTTTATTCTCATTTAATTCAAACTTACACCTGCAGAATCCCACGTAAGTGCTATTTTGTCCCTGTCTTGGTAGGAAGAGTTTAATATTTTGGAAAGCATGTTGCCTTACATGCTTTATTAGGCAAAAGAGCAAGACTGAGGGCTGTGCTATTACTAGATGACAAATCACCATTCATTCTATTAGAACTCTGTGGTTAAAATCAATCCATTCATATGTTGATTGAATACCTACCAAGTGTATCTGTATGTAGGGAAAGTACATGACAGACACAAATTGCTGTCCTCAAGAGGCTGCGGATGAGCTCTCTGGTAATCATATAAATATAAGCATTACAGTGAGTACAATAAACATCCAATCCCAGTGTTTAATCTGGCTGTGACGATTTTCTATTAGATTCTAAATTTGTTTCCTTAAAAAGAAAAAGAGGATGGAAATTACATTATTGGACTTTAAAAGAAAACCTGACTTCATTTTAGTGTTTTCATTAAATTGCTGAACAGAGACTATGAAAAACCAAAAAGGGATAAAAGAAGAGGTGCACTCATTAAATGTGAAAGGGGGTCACCTCCAATAACTTGGAAATTACACCAAGAGCTAAAACTACCAAAAACCATACATAATTACTAAGATTATATATACCTCTGGTAGAGAAAGATGAGGGTGCAGTTTCTGGTGAATCTCACTAAAACATCATTGTAAGTAACAAAGGAGGGGAAAAGATGGTCTGCTTGGAGTCTAGAAAATTTTGTCAGAGAGCAGGAGTTTGGCAAGCACCCTCTAAGGTGGATTTGGGTATTCCAGTCACTAGAAAGACCTTACTCTCAGGTTTCACCAGAGGCTGGATTAAATCACTCTCAAAAGATTTCTCTTTATGATAATCCAGTTTGAACAAGCAACCTCCTAACTGATAAGTTCAGTTAATAGTTGAACCATCACGGCACCCTGACACAGGGAAGGATGCTCTAGATGGCAGACGAAAGTATTCTAGTCACTGAAAAGGTATATCAGCTCTTTGTAGATTAACAAATATTGTGGGAAGCAAGTTGGTCAGGATTTCTATGCAGCTGCAGTTCTTGACATTCAGTGGGTGTCACTCTCACATTTCAGGGAGGTACAGCTGCGTCTGAACAAGAGAGACTAGAAGCAAAGTCCATCCCTGGGGGGAGGGAGCTAGTAGAATCAGAAGTGGGGGTCAGAGCCCATCTCAGGAGGAAACAGGAATGGGATCTGGAACTGGAATCAAGAACCTGTTCCCTTGATCCATCATTCACCTCTTTCTCTTTCTCTTTCACCAGCTCCTTTCTCTCTGATTAGAAACCTGTTTTTCTGATCAAAAGTCAAGACTCCCTTAATGATGTATTCCTCTCTAATTTACTCTTTTCACAGCCAAGATTTTATTTTCCACTTCCCGCCTCCCCTCAATTCCTCAACATGAACATGACACTGACTTCTCATACCTCCACCTCCCCAATAACCGTCCTGTCAACAGGCATCAATGATTCCTCTTCTATTTGTCAAATCTAATGGATTTTCTTCAAGTCTGTCTTGTTCAATATCTGAAGAATCTGACTGTTTTCCTCTTCCTTCTCTCTCTCCCTGTCTTTTTAACACACTCTCTTGGCTTCTGGGCTGCAACTCTCCTGGTTCTGTCCTGCTCTCAGACTATCCCCTGTCTCCTGTCACCTTCCCTGACCACCAGATTGGGCTGGGTACCCTTCCTCTGGCCTTTACCCACACCACCCCTCTGCCACTACATTTACCACATTATACTGAAGTAGTCTGTTCTTGAGCTGTCTCCCCAAATAAGCTGTAAGCTCCAAAAGAGAGCCTAGGTCCTATCTGTCTGTATTGCTATCACGGAGCGTGAAGCTTGGCACACTGGAAGTGCTTTTTTCTTTTTTAACCTAACTTCAGGGAGAGGGCCAGCCAGGGTTGTAGCCTGACCACACAGAATAGGGGTCAATAGGGAGATCTCAACCTGAAGTTCACAAGGGAAGCTAGGGCTGTGTTCAAGTCCAGACCACGTGGCCTGCTGCAGTACACTACTTCCAAACTCCACCAGCTACTGGAGGGCGTATTTCCTAACACATTGGCTTGGCACTCATTTCCAGTGCTGGGCTTGGAGGTACTTTAGTACCCAGAGTCAGGCAAGCAGGGACAAACAGGGCTGCTGGATAAAGGGAGTTTCTAGACCTCCAAAGCTGAGGACACTACACCATGGCAATCCCATTCGTGTTCTGTCACCCTTCAGAGGCCTAGCTGTCTGACTTTAACAGTGTGATCACTTCTGATAGAGGTAATTAAGGCTACAAGTAAAAGGCAGAAGATAGAATATGTGTCAATTCCCTTGGACTTGATTCACCACTCTCATTTTTCCCTCCCATCATTTCTTTTTGGTCTTAAAAGAATGTGCTGTCTATGTTTATCTGGCTTGCCTGTGTATTTCTAATTTTAGATTGCAAGCTGTGGGACAGAATAATGTCTTGATATGTGCAGCATCTCACTGTGGGTGCCTAAGAATGTCTAATGACATCAACATCATTCAATTAACCTGTTTTTATCTTAGCAAATAAAATGTAAAGTTCTCCAGAGAACTTGTTCACTTGAAGCTCATTAGAGATTTATAAACAATTTTCAGGCTATATCCAGTGTATATTCAAAATATATCCAGAATAATTTATAACATTCCGTGTAATGTATGACAAACTAAAGTTGGCTGGTCTTATAAGATCTTAGGTAATCCTGAGATATATTTGAGCTGAATAATAAGGGAATATTATAGCCTCTGCCCAACTGAAGGGATATACTTTCTGTAGATCCTTGAAATAGAAAAATATTAAGCAATGTCCATGATAAGACCCAAATTATACAATGTTTAAGAATATTAGCTATATGCTTCATTGGTTTGCTTGGTTGGTGAGGAACACAGCACCTACTCAAATTTGTAAATTGTCATGCTCATGATCAGAAAGATTTCCTATAAGAGTCCCATTCAAATTTTATGTTTTCTTCCATACATGTTACATATTTTCCTCATACCAAAAGAACAAGGAAAGAGATTTATAAAAGAGTTTGAAATTGGTTCTGACATTGTGTGTCAGATGATGTAACGTTAGTTCTGAGAAAATGGCTGCCAAATAAGAAGACATAGATCTTGAAACAGAGACCCACTTAGAGTCATAAACATAGACTCATAAACAGAGAAACAATCTTGGGAGAAAAAGATGATTAATGGCTTTGTTGTAGAAGAGAATACGGAACTCAAAGAAATCTCAGCACACTTAGGTTTCTTACAAGATGCTCTTCTAATGACATAGCCATCTGTGTTAAATCAGTGTGTGTGTCATAATGATAACAAGGGGGATACTGCTACAATAGGTATATTACCACCTACCTAATAGGATTATTGTGAGACCTGAATAAGATACTATATGTAAACATAAGTTACATAATGCACAGTGCTACCATTTATTGAGCAGCTCCTATTTCTGTGAATATAACCACACATCAATTCGGCAGATACTAAATTCAAATTCATGGCAGAAATATTACATAGAGTCATACACAGACATACAAAAGATACAACTGTCACTGTCCTAAGCATTAGCTTTGGAGGATAGAAAATTGCAATGGCTACATTAAGACAGTGTTAAATATTAGATGAATAACAATAGCAACAACAAAACTAACATCAGTTTCTATCTAGGGTGTGGATTATGTGGGGATGGGGTCAACATGAGAACTTTGAAATGTATTCTACTCTAGGACCATGGTTCCAAAGGCACAAGTAATCTAAGTACATAAGTTAAGGTATAAGGAATAACAAAAATACATTTCAGGTAAATAGAAGAAATTTTATTAATACTAAGAGCTAATAGTCATTGAGTACTTAAAACAACCCTATCAGATAGGAAACTACAGTATTGCCGGTGAGGAAACCAAGGCTTAAAGAAGTCAAATAACCTTGATTTAAACATAGGCAGTGCAAGATCAAAGGATGAGATCTTTGGTCTGGGAATTAAGGGCGCTAATACTTGAAATAATGAGAGGAAAGGTCATTGGAAGGTGGAGGAAATAACATCAGGAATGTCATGGAGGTGGGAATAAACAAGATGTGTTGAGGGTATGAGAAAATCGTATGGCTGAAACATGACAGACAAACAGGGGTAAAGGTAAGTCAGAGTGTGAAAGAGGGGGGCAAGTGCAAGGAGAAATAGATTAGGGCTTTAATACTGGAAAAAAATAGATTGGGGCATGGGATCTAATCTTGTGACCCTGTGTTTTATCTGAAGGTAATTCTGGTGGCAGTGTAAAAGTATTCGTTTGAAAGAGGAGAGACAAAGAGAGACCAATTAATGTATTCTTAGAATGGTCCCACTTTGCTCTTCCTGGAAGTGAATTCAAAGAAAACAAGTTATCACTGTCTAATGAAAAGATGCACACAAGTTTTTTTTCAGGAAGACAAACTTTTTTCCTGTAATAAATCTTAAAAAGGAATTATTATGCAACTCTTTATATGAAGGATACTGAATTATAGAATTCATTCATTTGTTCACTACAAATCAAATATTCATTTAGGCCTACAGTACATGCTTGTTTAAGGGCCTGCATATAAAATATTAAAACCAGTGAAGTCTCTACCCTTGTGGAGCTTACTTCTAGAAAATTGGGCAACTGTCTTCATGATTTTACAAAAAAAAAATGCAGGAACAATTTTCATGTGGATGTTTTTCTTTTGTCAACTTTTAGTAATGGCTAGTTATAATCCAGAAAAAGTTCTTCTGTTGAAAGCTGAATTTGACATAAAGCTTACCAAATCTGTAGAAAATGATGGCCGTGTAGCTTTTAGGCAACATACTTCAGATATCAGTGGGCTTTTTAAAAAAGGTAGATTGGGGCTTCCCTGGTGGCGCAGTGGTTGAGAATCCGCCTGCCGATGCAGGGGACACGGGTTCGTGCCCGGTCTGGGAAGATCCCACATGCCGCGGAGTGGCTGGGCCCGTGAACCATGGCCACTGAGCCTGTGCGTCCGGAGCCTGTGCTCCGCAACGGGAGAGGCCACAGCAGTGAGAGGCCCACGTACCACAAAAATTAAAAAAAAAAAAAAAAAAAAAAGAGGTATATATATTTACATGTATACCTAACTCATTCAATATATATTTACTGAGTGTTATATTAAGTATCTTGAAACACTGCAGATACAGAAATGGACAAGAGAATCTCTACCTTAAAGAATGTATAATGACATTAACACCATTTAATTCACCTCTGGTGTGGATGTTTATTTAATCTTAGTGAATGGATTTCAGAGTTCTCTAGAAAACTTGACTATTGGACTTCCTTAGAGATTTGTAAACAATTTTCAAGCTATTTCTCTCTAAGATATACCTTTAAAAAACTTACAATACACTTTATTATGTAAGATAAATCAGTGTTTCATGAGGTATTTAAGTCTAACATTAAGAAGCGTATTTGATATGAATAAAGAGGGAATATAGCAACTCCCAACTGGAAAGGTAAATTTTCTGGAGACCTCTATAACGGTAAAATATTACATGAAGGAAATATAGTTGAGTGGGGTGACAGACTGATTGCCACCAATCACAATTCTACACCGTAAGTGGTATAGTAGTAGGTGAGCACAGAGTATTCTGGGTACACAAGCAGGTGCACTGAACTCAGCTTTGGGCATTTGGGCCCAGGGGCATTAGAGAAGCAATCAGGCTGAGTTTCTCTAATTTAGTAACAGCCGCCGTTTATCAAGCTCCTTTACTCAATACAGAGCTCAAGGGCGGAGCAAAGAGAGGCCCGGGGAAGGTCAGCACAGAGCTACACTCTAGACCACCAGCAATGCATTCAGTGATGGCACCACCTCCTCTGGGTTAGGCCCTGACAGAGCACTGCAGCTGCTCTCCTGAGTCAGTAGTGACCTACCCGCCAGATTAAATGTAGAAAATCAGTACCGGTTCCGTATCACTAATGATTAAGCAGTTCCGTAACTGTGGTTCATTGGTTTATTTAGTTTTTTCTTCCAGGAAACCAACCAGGTATGATTAACTTCCTTTTAGAAATCTTCCTTTGGGCTCATTCATAGGTTAAGCAAGAAAACCTGTTTATGCTAAATGATTGATAACTGCCTCTGTCCTCACAGGAGTATGTTGAATGACTGTAGTGACAAAATTATGTGTGTAGGTACCTGTCCAGTATGTCTCTGACTTGCAAAACTATAGCTGTATAGTTTGGATTTTAAGCCTACTTTGGAGCACAGGCTGCAGACGCGCAGGCTCAGCGGCCATGGCTCACGGGCCCAGCCGCCCCGCAGCATGTGGGATCCTCCCGGACCGGGGCACGAACCCGCGTCCCCCGCATCGGCAGGCGGACTCTCAACCGCTGTGCCACCAGGGAAGCCCTAAGCCTACTTTTAAATGGTTAGAATGACTTCAGGTTTACCCAGTGATATCATTTCCTTTTCACCAATAATTTTGGAACATTGTCCATTTCTTTCCATATAAAAATCTATATGTAACGTGAAGCTAGCCTATCTGCCATTAACTATTGATGAGATAATTTGCATTTGAAAAACAGAATCCTAGTTTCTCGAGAGGAAAAAGTGAGAAGCTGAAAGCCACTTCATCCAAGAACTCAGGTGTCAGTTGTCTGCCTACTGATGCCCTCAGATGGACCAAGACAAAAGGACTAGAGCCCGCACTTGTACGTATAATATAAGCAGAATGAAGACTTACTGAGTGGCAAAATAGTTGGTCTGGACATCCTTAGTGAGATGCATTCTAAGAGAAAAGCAAAGAAAAATTTGAATGTTATGTAGTAGTTTCACTGTTAGTATTACTATTTCTAAATATTACTGTATTATGCTTTTATCATCAAAGAAATGAGTGATTGTTGTAACTTTGTTAAGAATCCAACATTTTTATTGAGAGTGATAATTGAATGTTTCATTGAATTATAAAAAAAAGGAAACATAATTTGGATGAAGAATAAAAAATTGAGGTAGGCATACTGTACTGTGAGGACTAATTTGGAAATATTAATATAAACTAATACCATTTAATAAAATACATCTTTTCTAGCTCTGTTCAAGGAAATGGCCAAGGAACAGTATTACTCCGTCATCACGAGGCTGATGCTATGCAATCCTAATTTCTAAAAGTTGGGGTCTGATGCTATTTTTCACTTAAAGAAAACAACATGCCTAAGAAGAATGACTGATTCATGTCTGGGTCTGGGAAGGTACAGGTGAGTCTTAAAATATTTTATTAGTCCAGAAAGCAAGAAAGCTTTCAAAAATAATGGTGTTGGGTGGAAGAACACAGAAGCCAGTTTAAAGGGACACTCATTGGCTAACTTCTGTCAATTTGAGTATCAGAAGGAAAATGATGACTACGGTCAGTTAAACTGTGTTAAAAAATAAATAAATAAAATGTGTTAATTTGTGAAAAGCTGTGATCATAAATGACAGCAAAAATGAGAAGAGTTGACAAATTGTACTAAAGAAGTTGAATATAATTGAGTCTCATTACTCACCCTTATTATGTTAGTACTGCTGACTCATTTATTGAATCAGTGCAGAATATCAAATTCAGTAAATATCAAGTATGTTAGTTTTACTTAATCTAAGTTTACATTTAGAAAAATAATTCTTAACTCTCAGGCCATTAACTGCCAGTGTTTACACTAGTGCAAACTGATTTTTTTGTAGTGACAAAATTATAACCCTGCCTGCCTTAGAAATCTAGTGGCGGGAGTTTTGATTATACCTCAAAGTACCATTCTAGTGAGTCATCTTGGGGGAATTAGCATTGGAATATATTTAAATTACTGTACTCCTGAGTCTCTATGTATTAATCAGCTAAGTCTTGAGAGCTAGATCAGATCCCTGGTGGTATTTTGCATAAGTCTATATAGCAGGCTATCTGAAAGAACTTTCCATGACATGGAAATATTCCATAGATATATCTGTGTTATACAGCATGGTAGCCATTAGTCACATGCAGCTAATGGCTATTAAGCCCTTGATATGTGGCTAGTGTGACCAAGGAACTGAATTTTAAATTTAACTTTGTTTAAATTAATTTAAAGTTAAATAGACACATGGCTCACAACTACGGTATTGAACAGCATAGGTCTAGATTTTAAACTTCCTTTTAATTATGTAGAATAACTTTAGGCTTACTCAGCAATGCAAATTCCTTCTCATCAATTTTGAGACATTGTCCATTTCTTTCTTTTTATTTTATTTTATTTTTTTTTTTTTGCGGTACGCGGGCCTCTCACTGTTGTGGCCTCTCCCGTTGCGGAGCACAGGCTCCGGACGCGCAGGCCTAGCGGCCATGGCTCACGGGCTTAGTTGCTCCGCGGCATGTGGGATCTTCCCGGACCAGGGCACGAACCCGTGTCTCCTGCATCGGCAGGCGGATTCTCAACCACTGCGCCACCAGGGAAGCCCTGCATTATTTAAAACATTAAAAAATATTAAAAGGTATACAGTAAGAATTCTCTCCCACTGTATTCCCCAGCTACCCAGGTCTCTTCACCATTGGTGTGACCACATGTACAAGGAATGACAGCACACCTTTGTTTTGCACAAGGCCTTTTCTTCCTAACATAGTTTAGGGATATGTCATATTAGTACATCAGCAGTCTCCTTTGTTATGACTGCATAGCTTTAAGAATCTAATAAAGGATCCCTGAAGGTGACCTCTCTGCTGATGAGACAGCTTGCATCTGGAATGTGAAGCATCCTAATTTCACAAGACAGGTAAGGATAACAGCAGGCAGAACCTATGACAGCTCCTACCCAGTGCACCCACCCATATGGAGGAGGCCCAAATTTTAAAATGCCTAGTCCTTTTCCTTTTAAATATACATTTTGAAGCAAATCATGTTAAGCTTTGTGAAATGGCCCAAGGTATTTATAAAACTATGATTTTTTTAAAAATAGTATAATTATAATTTCAATGATATGTAACCTCCATTAGTGGCTTTCCGTTGCATGTAGGATAAGATCCAAATTCCTCAGCAAGACCCACTGGGCTTTGCATGATCTGGCTCCAGATTTCTTAATCACTAGGCTCCAACCACATAGACCTCTTAACACAGCCAGCCCTTTCCTGCCTCAGGGCCTTTGCACTCACTCTTCTCTCAGTCTGGCATGCTCTTTCCTGGGCTCTTTCTGTGGCTCTCTACTTCATCCTCCAATCTCAGCTTAAATGTCACCTCCTTTTTGATGTCTTTCCTGAATGTGCCATCTATAGTGCTCCCTCACCCTGCCCCATCACTACTACTTTCTTCGTAGCCCTTATTATAATCTATAATTAGTTTATTTACATGTTCTCTCCCTTCCATTGGATTGTAAGATCCCTGAACAGGAACTTGAACTGTCTTCACCAATATAACTCCAGGACCTAAAGCAGTGCTTGGTATACAGATGGGGTACAATTAATATTTGCTAAAACAAAAAATGTTGAATGAGCAAATATTGAATGCATTTCAAATATAGTGCCCAGAACTTGCGAGAATTTGGTCAAGTGCCATGCCTTTCAAATAGTCCTGCATAATTGATAAACACAGTAAATTACTCTAAAAAGTACACTGTTTTTGTATGAGGTCTTTGATTCCATTAATATTTATCTGGAGTCCTATTTACTTCTTTTGTAAGTCAGAGATGTTCAGTATGCTTGAATCATTAAAGCTACTTGCATCTGCTATGATATGCCATCTATGAAGTGACGCTGCTTATGCCATAATGGTATGTGCTCTTCATCTTGTAATCTTTCTGAGTCACTAAGTCAACATGCATTGGTCATTATGTCAACATTTATTAGTACACGTGCTTACTTCTCATCATTACTGAAAAACATACATTTATATGGTGCTTTAAAGTCTGTAAAAAAAAGTCTGATAACAATTTACTTGAGCTTCGAAACCCCTTATACCCTGTAAGGCATCTTATGGTCATTTCACTGGTGAGGTTACTAGAACTCAGGAAAGATTAAATGTTGCTTAAAACAACATAACTGGTCAAAGATGAAGCTAGTAAATGAACTCAACTCTTCCAATTCCAAGTCCAAGTCCTTGTCTTTTTCAGCTACCCCTCAGTGCTAGTCCAACACTATATTTGAATAAAACTTGGTAGTTTACAAAGTACTTCCACATAAACTATCTCATTTCATCTCTTTACAACCCTTGTGATTGACAAGTATGGTAAAATTCCTTCCCTCAAGAATTTACATAGTTCCTTTAAGGAAATAATACACGTGGAAAACTGAAGACATTGTTACAGAGTTATGTAAACGTGGAAATTAATTATTGAAATGTATACAGATACCAAGGAGATTATGAACTGTATACAGCTAAATGAGATCTATTATAAAGCCTAGAAAGAGGTGAATCCTAACAGGATTCAGGAGAGGAAGAAACTAGGTTCAAGGCATCAGAAACGAGAGGGATCCCAGGCTTCCACACAGAGGCAATGGGCCAAGAAAAGATGTGTTTGTGGGCACAGTGTCGTGTGGAGAGCAAAGCCAGCAAATTAGCCTGACAAAAATAGAGGGGCTCCGTCAAGAAATAATGAAAGCTGAGAATGCTAAGATGAGGAGTACTTCTAGTTGAGAGAAGACCTTAGATGTCAAGGGGAGCTTAGATTTTATTCAACAGACATTGGGGAGTTGGTAAAAGCTCATGCAAATAAAACATTAGAGATGAAAACAAAGTTTGATGACTCTTCTGGCAGCTCTGTGTAGGACTAATTGCAGCAGAGGCGACTGACCCAATGCTGGTACAGTAATCCTGGTGTAAGGCCACGTGGTCATAGACTGCAGCAGCGGTGACTGAGACAATGGGAAGGAAAGTGGACCTTGCAGAGAAAGGCCCATCAGGACTGGGTGATGGATTTAGAGTGGGAGAGGAGAGAAAAGAGTGAAAATTGGCTACGAGGTTTCCAGCCTATTGATCTGGGCTTACTGTGGTGCAATAAACACGTTATTTTTACAGGGAAGCAGTTGGCTGAGGCCTAGAGTAGAGAGCTAGGGATAGAGAAGAATGAGCTAAGTTTTTAAAATACAAAGTTGAAGGTGGTGCAGGATATTTAGTTGAAGGCAACAGAGAAACAAGTCTGGAAAGAAGGCGAGAAGTCAAGAGTTTATATTTTGTCATTTTTATTAACCTCTGTCTCTCTTTCCCAAACTGCACACTCACCGCCTATTCACACAGCTTCAAATGCTCCTTTCATGGCAATTCACTATTAAGCAAAATTCACATTTATAGATTTGTATATTTCCTTGTGAACTATCTCTGTGGTAGCATTAAAAAAAATAGAAGAAAGGATTTTTTAAATGCACTAAGACTTTTCACCCTGAAACATTTATTAAGAAGTTACTTTGGTTTTTAAAATTAATATTACTTTCAAAATCAAAATTTGTGCATCAGCTTTTACATTAAGTATATCCATTTATTCTATTTATAAATCTAACAAACTGATGTCTGATCCACTTGGTTAATCATTTTAAACTGCATTTGTTCATTTAATAATTTGATTATGTTTTTCAAACACATCAATTTTCTGATTAACACACTTTCCCAAGTTCTTAAGTAATTCTCATAAAATTAATAAATCAAACAAATATAGGGCTTCCCTGGTGGCACAGTGGTTAAGAATCCTCCTGCCAATGCAGGGGACACGGGTTCGAGCCCTGGTCTGGGAAGATCCCACATGCCATGGAGCAATTAAGCCCATGTGCCACAACTACTGAGCTCATGAGCCACAACTACTGAGCCCGTGCACCTAGAACCAGTGCTCTGCAACAAGAGAAGCCACCGCTAGGAGAAGCCCGTGCACCACAACGAAGAGCAGCCCGCCACTTGCTGCAACCAGACAAAGCCCGCAAGGGGCAACGAAGACCCAACGCAGCCAAAAATAAATAAGTAAATAAATTAATTAATTTTTTTAAAAAGCCTGCTGCTTTTGGAATTTGTGCTGGAATGGAGGTAGAAGAGGGAATCAATCTTTAAATTTCTCCCCATTCCCTTCATCCCTTCACCTTGCCTCCCCTCCAAGGCCTTAGCCCCCTGTTTCTAACAATGACAGATAATAATAGAATTTCTAGTTTCTATTTGGCTGCTACAGAGAGGCCTCCATCAAGAACCTGGAAATAAGGTTGAGTTCTCAAACTATGAAATCCACACTTACAGGATCAAAGCAAAAGCCAAAAGGATGGCCTTAGCTAACAAGCCTCTTCAGTAACTTCGCTACTGAATTAATGAGGGAGAGGAGCACTCAGACCAGGGGGCAGGGGAACTAAAACAGGAATGACAACGACTAGGATTGGCAGTGACTATCCTGGCTTTGGCCAGGGAAAAGGGAACATTAGTTAACAGACTTCTAATATTACGGTCCCATTGGCAAGCCCTTTCCTGATGTGGAGATAGAGGCATCAGATTTTTCAGCCTGATTCCGAGAGTTGCTTGATTCATCTAACTTCCATTGTTCTGATTCTCATTCACCTCTACAGGTAGGTCTTTCTGCAGGGAAAGAAGGCACTGGTCTCTGACACTCCAGGATTACCATCCTTAGGAAAGTTATAATTCTTATTATAATTCATTTTTGATATTCTGACTTTATACATTTTTCAAGAAGTTAGGTAATTTGAGTCTGCCACTAAGAGATGGATGCGTTTTCAATATGCTGATGAAATCAGGTTTCTGAATCTGCCAGGTTGAGTACCAGACCCTGGACTGGTAAACTCACCAAGGGAAGACCTTAGGAGACTGAGTGCTGGTCTTCCCAATTACTCCCTAAGACACATAGTCACAGGATAAAAGACAGGGAGCTGCAAGCCACCTGAGGATTCAGAGGAGGGTTCTTGGACATGATAACATCTGAGTTGCATCTTAAAGGCTGAGTGAGAGTTTGCAGGTAAAGAGAGGTGGGCAGGGAGGTCCCAGCATAATCCAGGGCACAGAGAAGAGAAGGAGCAAGTGTAAGTTGCGGGGTAGCTGGAGAAATAGAGGGGTCAAATCAAGGAGAGCCTCAGGTCTAATGGGCAGAAGGGAGTCATTCGAGTTTCTTAAGCAAGAGGATGACAGGGCAAATTTGGATTTATCACTCCTGCTCTAGGAGAATATGAATATGAAACCTATCAGTCGAATATGGTTTTAAGAAGCAGCTAGTCCAGAGGCAATTAAGAGGTCATAGCCCAGAAGAAAGATAGTTCTGAATTCTTACAGTGGAATTGAACCATTTCAGAAGCAAACACCAGCAGGATTTAGTATATGGACATTCAACGTCAAAAGGAAGAATCAGGGAGACAGGAGCCTAAGAGAATACCCAGGTTCTGGTTTGGGTGTCTGAGTGGACGGCAGTGCCATGAACTCATATATGAAGTAGAGGTGGGAGGATCCCAAGGTTTGTTTCATGGAATCTAGGGGGTGAGGGATTAAGTGGGGTGAAAACAATGAGGTTAGTTTTGAAAATGTTAACAGTGAGGTATCCGCGGGATCCCCAAGTAGAGATGCTCAGCATTTAGTAATATATAGTTTCTGGGTGCTCAGAGAGGAGGTCAGTGCTAGACGTAAAGACGTGAAAGTTCTCCACAGAGGTGGTATTTACTGGATGAAGTTGCCCAAGCAAGACAAAGAAGGACTAGGGTCCAAGGGAAAATCCCTGGGAGCAACTTTTAGTGGGTAGGCAGAGGAAGAACCCATGCAGAGGAACAAAAGCCCTGATACCAAAGAGGAGAAGCAGAATGGAAGAGTTTCAGGAGCCAAGGGAACCGTTTGGAGGGGCGGCAACTCCCAAGAGAGATCCAGGAACTAAGGGCCTAAAAGTATCTCCTGGGGGGCTTCCCTGGTGGCGCAGTGGTTAAGAATCCGACTGCCAATGCAGGGGACACGGGTTCGAGCCCTGGTCCGGGAAGATCCCACATGCCACGGAGCAGCTAAGCCCGTGCGCCACAACTACTGAGCCTGCGCTCTAGAGCCCATGAGCCACAACTACTGAAGCCCACACGCCACAACTACTGAAGCCCGCACCCCTACAGCCCGTGCTCTGCAACAAGAGGAGCCACCACATTGAGAAGCCTGCGCACCACAACGAAGAGTAGCCCCCACTCACCACAACGAGAGAAAGCCTGCGGGCAGCAACAAAGACCCAACAAAAGGGAGTCTTCAGTAGCCCCAGGGGTGTGGCAGGAGGGAATGGGAGTAGAGGAGGGGAAGACAGTGAGCATGGATCCTTTGTTCATAAGGCTGGCTGAGCTTCTTAATCCTGAGGTGCTGGTGTAGACCACTGTCATTTTGTTGGGCCCCCTTTCCTTTCTGCTTTCCCTCTTGCCTAAGAGTCAAGTGATTGGGAACAAGAACCCTAAAGTAAAGGAAGAACCCCTGAGGCCAATACTGGTAGAGGATTCAGGGGTGTTCTCTTTCCCCAAAATCACTCCACTTAACCTTCTCCATCTTTTGCGTCCCTCCACTGGTGGATAATGGATCCCAGTCCCCCATGCTAACAGAGACCCCTCTCACGGGGAAGCAGCAGCCCATAGGGCTCCGCAGAAGTGATTACAGCTCTCAGGGACCCAAGATGGCAGGAAGGAGAGAAAGACCATCTGTCAACCCTCAGAATCAGCAGGCTTTCCCGAGCCCCTTTCCCTTTAGTTAGAGCCCCTGCTCTGATTTCCTCATACCTTACCCAGCCCCTCAATTTCCAGGGTCTAGAGAGCCACCATATTATGGAGTATCAGATTCCCAGTTCCCATGGGACCCAGGCTCGTTCTGGAGGAGAAACTGAGGATGTGACTTGGGACTTATTTAACATGCATTCCTCTAACTTCCGGGGGAAGGTGGAGCCCTAGGATGTCCTTCCCTCCCAGGTCAAACTTGAACTCAGTTAAAATGGTGTGTATGACTCTTCTGAAGGAAGGCTGGTCTTTTGCCTGGAATCTCTTAAAAGCAGGGAAGCCTGAGGAGGAATTGGGCCCCTTCTCTTCATCACTGTTTGGTCCTTCTTGCCCTACTCCAGGCCTCAGCCGGATCCAAAGGCTTCCTCATTTACCATCAACATGGAAGCCAGCCCTGTAAGGAGGAGGGAGGCCTACTAAGCCTTGAGCAGACCCTGGCAGTTCTGTTTCAGCCAGAGTGATCTGACCAGTCACCTGGGCTCTTCTTTAAGTTTATTAAAACTTTTCATTAAAAAAAAAAAAGCTTGTTAGAAGAGAGGCAAAAGAGTAGGAGTTAGTGGAGGGCACAAGATTCACTGATGGACCTTGTCTTAGCATAAAAGACTTGAGCAAGCTTGAGGACAAAGAGCCAATGGGCAAGAGATACTCAAGATCTAGGAGAGAAAAAGTTAATGATGGAAGAAGATGTCGGAGGAGACAGGATGAAGGATGCAATGGTATCACCTGTGGAGGGTCTGACTCCAAACAGGAAGATAGAGACTCATCCTTGGAGACCTGCAGATGCTGATACTACATAGAGTCAGACGGGGCCAGTCACGTAAGACACTCTTGGGTGAGGTCATCTGAATTTTCAGTGGATCCTAAGTTATTTAACAAACCAGGGAATGTCTACTTGGTGAGAGCCCATTTGCACATATCATTTCATTTCATCCTCTCAACAGCCCTATGAGGTAGATACTGTTCTGATTTTACACTAGAGGAAAGAGCCTCAGGGAAGTTAAGCAACGTGGCCCAGGTCACACAGTTCACAGGAAGCAGATGCAGGCTCTGAATCCAGGCCTGTCTAGCACATGTTCTTTGTGTAACTCCACATTGCACCGTGCTGCTTAGGGCAGATGAGAGGGCACTGTGCCGTCCCAGAAGGCCAGCGAATCTTTTCATCTCGGAAATCACCACATGGGTGTTATCTGCCTAGGTGTGGAGCTTGTCCTAGATTCCAGATTTTCTAGTTTGTCTGGAAATCTGTTCAACTACAGTAAACAGCATCGGCCCACCCAGGACCTTGAAGAGTCAGGTGATAGCCTGGTAAGAATTTGAATTAAAAATCAGAAAACAGCAGATGCAAACCATTATATACAGAATGGATAAACAACAAGGACCTACTGTACAGCACAGGGAACTATATTTAATATCTTGTAATAAACCATAGTGGAAAAGAATATATATATGTGTATATATATATATATATGTATGTATACATATACATATATATATATAATGGAATCACTTTGCTGTACACCAGAAACTAACATAATATTGTAAATCAACTATACTTAAATAAAATACATTTTAAAAAGAAAAAAAGAATCAGTGGACTTCCCTGGTGGCACAGAGGTTAAGAATCCGCCTGCCAATGCAGGTCACACGGGTTCAAGCCCTGGTCCGGGAAGATCCCACACGCCACGAAGCAACTAAGCCCATGCACCACAACTACTGAGCCTGCTCTCTAGAGCCCTTGAGCCACAACCACTGAGCCTGTGAGCCACAACTACTGAAGCCCGCACCCCTAGAGCCCGTGCTCCGCAACAAGAGAAGCCACCACAATGAGAAGCCCGCACACCGCAATGAAGAGTAGCCCCCGCTCGCCGCAACTAGAGAAAGCCCGTGCGTGGCAACGAAGACCCACCGCAGCCAAAAAAATAAAAAGTAATAATAATAAATAAATAAATTACATACTTATTTTTTAAAAAAAGAATCGGCAAACAGTATCCTGATTTGGTGTCTGATATTCATTACATGGTGTCTTTGTGATCATCAAAAATGTGGGAAGGGCTGGAAAAAATATTTGCAGTCCCTACGTTTCTTAACCGGTAAACTTATCTAAATCCTGTGAATTAAGTAACCGTCTACAGATGGTCAAAGTGGTTGCATCTAGGACAAGGGACCTAGGAGACCGCCCAGGGCCTATGTACATACATTACTGAATGAAATACGTTCAAAATCATCCCTCTATAGGACGGCATAAGCTGACTTATCAAATGCCAAATAGTAGGTAACTTTCTGGGCTTCCCTGGTGGCGCAGTGGTTGAGAGTCCGCCTGCCGATGCAGGAGACACGGGTTCGTGCCCTGGTCCGGGAGGATCCCACATGCCGCGGAGCAACTAAGCCCGTAAGCCATGGCCGCTGAGCCTGCGCGTCCGGAGCCTGTGCTCCGCAATGGGAGAGGCCACAACAGTGAGAGGCCCGCATGCCACAAAAAACAAACAAACAAACAAACAAAAAAATAGTAGGTAACTTCCCAAAGGCAGGCCTTTTGCTGCACTAGTTCTCCCTGAGTACAGTTACCACGAGAGGAGCCAGATGCCACGTGGGTCCCTGTGCTCCACAGCCCACAGTGTGCAGAGCCTTTGGACCTGCATTCAGAGACCCCCCCCCCATAGCACCCTCTGCCAGAAACCTCTCTCCCGTTGCATCAGTGCATCCCATGCGGAGTGGTAGGGAAAGGTAGGGGTTAAGGAAGGAGTCTCTCTTTTGGAACGCTGTGTGTTCTGAAAATTAACACCAGCAGGAGGAACAGGTCCTTAGGCTGACATGGCTGTTATATAAACTTTCTCCTGGAGTTGGGCTAGAGATCAAATTGATGAGGGGGACATGCAGGAATCTAGTGAGAAGAAAGAGTAAGGATACTATGAAGAAAGGTTTTAAAGGAAGTGTCTCGAAATACCAAAAAAGATGGCTAAAAGTAGGTTGGGACCGGTCTGTGGGACTTGTGAACCTCTCCGAATCTCCCACCTTTTCCATGAAGCCTCTCAGAATCGGCCAGAGAAAAGAATTGTGCTTTCCTGTGCCTTGATGAGTCTAGACTTGGAATTACATTAGTTACCTTCCCCATAAACTCTAAAATATCGGGCATGTCTTATGTGCTGGGCTCTGTTCTAGGTTTTTAGGAATACCAGAATGAATAAGAAGGACAAGGTTGCTCCTCTTTACTTTCTGATGCAAGCAGTTAGAAAATATCAGGTGTCATGAACATGCCATCAGAGTGGTGAGCTAGAGAGGACTGGCAGGCTACTTTAGATGCAGATAGGCATACAAGGCCTCTCTGAAGTTTAAGCTGAGACCTGAATGAGAAGGAAGAAGTGGACTTTGAGATGAGCATTCTAAGGCAGAGGGAACAGCAAAGGCAAGCTCTCCTAAGCTGAGAAACATAAAGAACAATGTGGTCAGAGTGAAGTGAGCAAGGGGAAGAGGTGGGGAAGAGGAGGTTGGAGAGATAGGCTCCATCTGGGGTGGGGAGCCTGGATTTTATTGTAAGGGTAATGGGGAGCTATTGAAGGTTCTAGGCAGAGGACATACATGATCCTATTTATGAGCCAAAAGCTCTCTTTGGCTGTGATGTGGAGAAGAGACTATACACTGCAGGGAATGGAATCAGAGAAATCAGGAGGTAATTACAGAATAATTCAGGTGATAGGCTTGAACCAAGGTGGAGATGAAGGTGGAAGAGGAGAAATGATGAGATTCTGAATATGTTTTGGAGACAGAGTCAACCCAGCTTGCTGACAAGTGAGGTGCAGGGGATAAGAGAAAGGAATCAGGGAACATTTTGAGGTTTGGAACAGGGCAACTATGAACTTTTCCTTATTTCCTACTGCTAATACATACCTTAAGAAAAAACTTTAACATTTTAAATTATAAAAGCAATATACATTTCTGTAGAATATACAAGAAATAAAATTAAGAAATAGAAAAATTCATCAGCCTATAATTCACAGGTAACTACTATTCATCTTTTGGTTTATTTACTTCTAATCTTCTCTCGTTTTTATAAGAAAAACACTTTCCAGGTAATAAAATTATACATATTAATTAGAAACAATACAGAAAGAAGTAAACATAGAAATTGAAATCACCCAAGTATAACCAGAATTAATATCTTTATGAATGATATACACATATGTATTCAACTAATTTTGAACATTCTCAACACATGGCTTGTATTTTGCTTTTTTAAAAAAAAATTTGCCATGGGGACTTTCCTGGTGGTCCAGTGGTTAAGACTTCACCTTCCAATGCACGGGGTGCGGGTTCAATCCCTGGTTGGGGAGCTAAGACCCCACATGCCTCGTGGCCAAAAAAACCCAAAATATAAAACAGAAGCAATATGGTAACAAATTCAATAAAGACTTCGAAAAAAAATTTGCTATGAACTTTAACTCATTATCATCATAATTATTTAAAAATGTTATTTTATTGGTTTGTAGGCACTTATTCCTGATCTATATGAAACTGTCACAACAGCTCTGCCTTACTAAAGGTCCCAGGTTGCTACATTTTGGAATTTTCCCTTCACATTAACCTCTGCCCCCCACTGCCCCAATCCCCCAAGTTAGAATCCTATAGTTGCCCAGAGGTCCCCAAGCTGAGGCAGTGTCTTCTCAATGACTTGTCTCAGCCCCCTCGCACCGCCACCAACCATCACTGCCACCAAGAAGCAGTGCCCTTGGTGGTGGCCTGCCTGGCATCATCTTTTGCAACATGAAAGGAAAACATACCTGAATGTATTTCAGGTGAATCACTGCATAATCCGCCCCCCGCCGCCACCGCCGACCCCCCTCCCCCCAGGGGTAACCTATTTTCCAGGAATGAATTCCAGGTGGCTAGTTTCGAGGCCCACCCTCCCCAAACTCCTGGGACCATCTGCTATGGCACAGGCAGAGTCACCAGGTATAGCCACTTGGATCGTCACCCCTCCCTCCAAGAGGACATGTGTGTTTTCTCCCTGGTCTCAAGCCTGGCTCTGAGCTGCTTTCTGAACTGCTCTCACATCTACCCTGCTTCTAAGCCTGCCCTCCCCATGTGAATCTCCCCACCTTCAATCAGGCAGGAGATGATAAGGCTGGTATCACTTGCTCATTTGGAGGACGTAGATGAGAAAGCCCAGTGCCACCTGGAGAGAGGTATTCAGAGCCTGCTTCTTGATTGATTGATTGAAAGATACACCCTTGTCATTTACATCACTATAGTTAGTTTCTTACCATAGGCAGATAGTGCCATAGTTATTATCCCAAAGAGAATATGGTTTATTTTTAAACCATAGATGAATCTGAGTTTTATAATCATCAGGGTCTGAGCAACTGCCACAAGTAAACATACTTCAACTGTGTAAATCTGAACTGATGCAGAGTGGAAAGCTGAAGGATAATAATGCTTTATATTTGTAGCACAGGATGCATGTGTCCACGCTCTCCCAAATTATCGCATTTGCTTGTTACAACAACCTGTTGAGACAGGCAGAGTTGATATTTGTATTTCCACTTTACAGGCTTAGTTCATCAAACATTCATTGATTCCTTTTTATATACCTGGCCCTATGCTGGGTACCGGTGATACTGAGAGGAAGATAATACAGTTTCTATCCTCAAATTGCTCACAGTCTGGCCGGAGACACAGATATAGCAACTAACTAAAGTATGTGTGGTGAGCATTATGCATTTTGTAGGAACAAAATGTTATAGGCATCAAGAGGAAAGAGTAAAGCAGGGAGTGGGGAGGAGCAAACATCACTGAGTGCCTATTAAGTGCCAGGTATTGGGCTAGGGCCTTGCTACTCAAAGTGTGGTCCACGGACCACCAGCAGCTACATCCCCTGGGTGTTTGTTCAAAATGCAGAATCTCAGGCCCTACTCCAGACCCACTGTTTCAGAATCTGCATTTTTAACAAGATGTTCAGGACATCTCTATGCCCATTAAAGGTTGAGGAGCACTGAGCTAGGTGATTTACAGACTTGATTTAATTCACAGCCCAGTGAGGTAGTTTTTATTAGCCCTATATTACATAAGATAGGAGATGGAGTTACAGAATTCTGTCTAAGTCTCACAGCTGTGTCATGGAGCTGGAATTTGAACTAGGCCTACCCTGTGATGTTTCTTACTCTCTAGCCGTTTCAGAAAGGCCTCACGGACAAGATGATGTTTGTGCTGGACCTGGGAGGACCTCACTGGGAGGAGGGAGGGCCTTCCAGTCAAAATGCCCCTTGAGTGAATGCTTGGTATGGCAATGGAATAGGGCCTGTCGTGGGGAGCGTGGGAACTAAGGTGAGCAAAGAAGATTGGAATCAAATTATCCAGGGCCTTGAATGCCACCCTAAGGAACTTGAATCTTTCCCACGAGCAGGTTTTGCAAGCTGCTGTGGAATTGCGATTGTGGAGAGACTGCTTGTGTCAGAAGCCCTGCCTCGCCACTTACTAGTTCTATAACTTTAGGCAGGCTCACTGGTGGGGTTCTCTGAGATGTACTTGGGGGTGCAAGATGGCTGTTAGAAATCAAGGCCTGGGAGGAAGAGGGAAGAAACAGGGTTGGGCAGAGGAGGAAATCAAAGAGTGGCCCAAAAAAGTCTCAGCCAACCTGACAGGGAGCTAAGGAAGATGGCCAATCCAAGCTGTATCAGGCTGAAACGGCCAGGGCTTTATCCCTCACCTCGCCCAGGCACCAGATGCCCAGGCAGGGCATGACCTCAGGTGATGTGCATCTCTATGGCTGGGGCAGACCCTGAAGGAGGAAGCTGTCAGCTGACAGCTAGGCAGCAAGTCCTCCTCCCTGGAGGGGCTCTGAGCAGGGCACCCTCGGGGTCTGCCACAAACAGTTTCCTTACTTCTGTGTCTCTGTCCCTTCACTGGCAAAATGGAAATATTAGTAGTCGATCCCCCACGGGGCAATTATATGCCTGGCGTATAATTCCAGGGATGTGAGTTATTATTATTATCTGCCTTGACAAGATATTTACTACTTTCTCCCTTGGAGCACTTGGAGTTTGAAAATCTCTCACTGTGGCCTGAGGAATATGAGGATCCTGCCCAATTCCCAGTTTGCCTGTATTTCTGCCCCTTTCTCACAATGTCCCAGGTCTCATCATTTGTCAGGATATCCTGGTTGAGTTGACCTGTGCTAGGCAAAAGGCAAGATTTGAGAAATTTAAAACGGGAATGCCAAGTCAGATCAGCGGTTTGAAAATATCATGTAAGTTGAATCATAAAGGATGGACTACAGGGTGCATTTGGGTGGTATAGGCTAAGCTTCTGGACCATAGAGACTCAAAATAAGACCCAAACAGAAAAGTTTCCTTCTTTCTTATGTAAGAAGTCTGAAAATGAGTGGTCAAGGGCCACAAAAATGGCACTATTCCATGAGGCCACTTGGGGCCTGAGATTCCTTTTAATCTTGTTTCTCTACTATCCCCCAAGACAGTGGTTCTTAAAGTGTAGTCCCTGGACCAGCAGCATCAGAATCACCTGGGAACTTTATTAGAAATGCATATGGTGGACTTCCCTGGTGGCACAGTGGTTAAGAATCCAACTGCCAATGCAGGGGACACGGGTTCGAGCCCTGGTCCGGGAAGACCCCACATGCCGCAGAGCAACTAAGCCCGTGCGTCACAACTACTGAGCTTGCGCTCTAGGGCCCGCGAGCCACAACTACTGAGCCTGCATCCCACAACCACTGAAGCCCGCACGCCTAGAGCCCATGCTCCGCAACAAGAGAAACCACTGCGGTGAGAAGGGCGCGCACTGCAATGAAGAGTAGCCCCTGCTCGCCGCAACTAGAGAAAGCCTGTGTGCAGCAACGAAGACCCAACGCAGCCATAAATAAATAAATAAATTACACACACACAAAAAGGAAATGCATATGGTGGGGCCCGGCAATCTGTGTTTTAGCAAGCCCTCCAGGTGGTCCTGAGGCACACCCAAGTTTGAGAAACACTTACCTAAGATTTCTTTCCTCATCTATCAGGTCAAAACTGTGGGATGAGCCTGCGGAAAGGTGGAAAGAAAGAAAAAAGAGGGCAAACTATTTCCTTTTCGAAGAAAGTGCCTGGAAGGTGAATGCATAACTTCCTCTGACATCCTATTGGCTGATACCTAGTCATGTGTCCACCTAACTATGAGGGACCTTGGGAAATGTAGGCTCTAGCTGGGCAGTCTGTGTCCAGCTAAAACTTGCAGTTCCGTACTAAAAGAAACATCAGGGAATGAATACTGGCAGAAAATTAGTAGCCTCCATCACTACTGCAACAGCACAGGCAAAAAGGTGAGGGGAACTACTCCTATTAAAGTAGTGGTTATGTATTGGAGAGGAAGGGATGCATTTGGGAAGTAGGTTCTGTTTTGATCCTATGGTGAGGGAGAGGAAGAAGTGACAACTCCTGCGTTTCTAGGTGGGTAGATGGTGATGGTGTTGCCTGGGGTAGAGATTCTAGGGGATGAGAAAAGAAAGGAGAATATGAAATTTGACACTAGACCTAATGAATTTGAGCTGACCAAGGAATGTCCAGGTAGAAATATCCAGATCTGTAGGCAGTTGGAAACACTTGTTCAAGGACCCTGAGAAAGGTTGGTGCTAGAGATAGAGACTGGCAAACGCCATGGTGATGCGGGCTTGAGCGTGAACTGGATTGCCCAGCGTGTGACACAGGAAGAGGCACAAGGGCAGGGGACACTGATATTCAAGGTGAGTGCCAGAAGGCAGGCTCATGAAGAGTGGTCATTGTGGCATTGGGGCCAAGACAAAGGGATTAGAGAACTCAGTGGAGGAAGGAAGGCACCTTAAAGTCAAGGTGGTACCAGTGTCAAATGCTGCAGTGGTGACATACGGGACAACTCCTCAGAAGTGGTCTTTGGTGACAGATCAGAAAAGCTGCGACTCAGACAACTTAGGAGACATACCGAAGGTTCCACAGCTAGTAGGCCGCAGAGCCAGACCAGCACGTCTTCTGGCTCTAGCCTTCCCCTTACAAGGTGTTGAGGCAGCCATTGTTGCTCTCCTCCTAACACTATCTGTGCAGGAGGCAGTAGCATTCTCCCGACACTGCGCTGGGGTATGAAAGCTGACTTCTGGTTTGTGGCTCTCTAGCTGTCTGTAGGACTGGTTTCCAAAACTGTCATGCTTCTTTCTGCCTCCCATTGGCTTGCACTGACCCACCCCGAGTGTAATTTTGACACCAGGTTGGGCTTTACGGGCTTCCCTTTCCTCCTAAGCATTCCACAGTCATGTTGCCTTTGTCCTTGTGTCATGCCTCACCCTGCATCCCAGCTTCAGAGCAATGTGAAACAGTTGTTGTCACACCCTTACCTTCCATGCTCTGTCAGCCCAGTGCGAAAGAGGAGCTTGATGGCTAAAAAGCAGGACTCAATTTCAAATCCACTGCACAGCTGATCCTACCTTCTATGCATCTTCAAGTGCAAACATCTTGACTTGCTGAAGATGCTGGACACCTCCGTCAAGGACAAACCCCACCAATGTGACCTCGTTCACGGCAGGTTGATCATGAACTTGGCACCATGCAAGGTTGCTTATCTCCGAAGTGTTCAGTTTTTTTATCCTATGTTCCTAAGTGTTTGATAATTGTGTATCAGGGTACTTTCAAGGCAGCTGAATTCTATGGCAGCTTTCAGCATCCTGCTTCTGGTGAATGTTTTTGCCTGTCGGAAGGACTTTGCAGCTACAGTCAGACTCCCACCATCCACCGACGGGCTCGTTATCAATCCACAGTTGTGTGCTGACTGCAAAGTGGTCCCAGGTTTTTGCATATATTGTGAGATCACTATGGGAACACAGTCATTATGATACATCAGTTCCTGTCTTGAGTTACTTTAGATAGCTTTCTTTTATGGTTTTCTTTCCTATTGATATGAAAGAGATTCTTGATAACCAAAGATAAATATATCCACAAATTTCAGGTTCCTTGTTTCATATATGAGCATGACTTCATCATCGAAATTGAATAAGCCCAGATCTGTGATGCAACTGTGTATTCTCATAGCAGGTGAGTCAGACAGGACTCCATCAGTTCTGACATATTGGATGACCTTGAGAATTCAGTGACTTCCTGTGACATAAAACAAAACAGGTTAGTAGCTGCCAGCAGAAACCAGGCATAAATACTGCTAGTAAATACTACTACTGGTTCTAAAATATATACCTTATCAGTTCATACTTCACTTTTTGCTCTTACCACCAAAGTCCAAGCTATCATGACACAATCACTAGCCTGGGCTGTTAATCAGTCTCCCTGCTTTCATTCTGACCCCCTCCATCCGTTTTCCACACTGAAGCTGGAGTCATCTTGTATGTAAAATGTATTATGTCACTCATCTGCTTAAAACTCATCTGCGTTCCATCTCATCTCAGAATAAAATCCAAGATTAACACCACGGTCTGTGAGGCCCTATGTGATCTGACTGCTGCCTACTCTCCCATCTCATATCATACCACTCTCTTCCCCTTTGTAATAACCTGTCTACACTGGCTCTCCTCTACCTCGTAATGATCTATCCACGCTGGCTTTCCTGTTTCTTGCACAGGACCACCATGTACAGACGTGCAGGTTGTGCACTGCGTAACTCTGGGAGGGGCATTCGGTAGGCTGCAGGGTGCATGATGGACCCAGAAATGCACAGCCTGGTGGTCCAGCTCACACACACCAAGATTTTGGCATTTGCTGGTGCTTCTGCCTGGTACATCCATCAGGTTCTTTGCACAGCTAGCTCCTTCTTGCCATCCATTCAACAAATATTCCACAAAGCACTATTCTCTACCAGGCAGAACTGGTTACATAATTTGCAGGGCCCAGTGCAAAATGAAAATCAGGGCCTCTTGTTCCAAAATTATTCAGAATTTCAAGATGGTAACAGCAGAGCATTAAACCAAGCAGAGGCCCTTCTGAGTATGGGGCCCTCTGTGACCACACAGGTCTTGCCCCCATGAAGTTGGCACTGGCCTCAGTCTCAGTTGAAATGTCACCTTCCCGGGGGGCCCTTCCCAACCACCCAAACCAAAGGAGCCTTCTGATACTGCGCAAAGGCGAGCTAAGGACTCCCTTTCCTTTCCAGGTAAAATCACAGCATTTTGAATGACTGATGAAACAAGAATCCTGGGTTCCACTCACACTGTGTTTTTAGGTTGAACATCCAATCAACTTAAAAGGTTTTGTGCTTCACTTTAATGAAGTCTTGGACGGGTTCTCATTTTTATATAAATTGGCCCTTAAGGAGCTGACGGGCCTCATAGGCCAAGGAGAACTTTGCTGTACAAAGATCAAAAAGGGCCCATTATAACATTAAAAATTTGTAAAGGATACTATGATTGGATTTTTTTTTTCTAATAAAAACCAACAATGCACATTTTATGGAGATAATGATTTCATGTGTAGTAATAAACTCAATGGTATTTTAAGGTTTAATAGAAATTGCACAGTTACTAATTGGCTAGCATATATTTCCCCCTGCCTTCGGAAATTAAGGTTTTTGCTTTTGATGAAATAAAAATTATTTAAGTACAATTTCATCCTCGAAAAGGCAGTTTTGTTGTTTTGTAGCACTGTGAAATTTCTTATATAACACATGGTTAGTTCAAAATATACATTGCTATCATTCATAAGACATTTATAAATAATGGATTATAAAGTTCCACATATGGTATTTCACTCAGAAAAAAAGGATGCATAGAACCGTTTCTTTATAAGATCTTCTCATCTTGTTATGGTTTCTATCATACTCGTAAGAATCTAATACTCTCAGCCTAATAACAGGAGAAGCAAAAAGTTCAAGGCTCTGTGACAGTGAGATAAGGCAAGAATATGTAATTTTCAGAGAGACTGCCATTCCTGCCACCATCCTCTGGCTAGGCAATGCCATCTGGGGGTTCCAGATATGGTTTTCTGTAGTGGATTACCCTTGGGTTACTGCCAGGAGCAAAGCAGTTGTAAAAACGCAACTTCCTAAAAGCGTTTGCAACCAAGAGAGAAAACAATTTTTGCCCCAGTTTTTGCTAATTTTGTAAGCAACCATAAAAAGAGAGAGAGAGAGAGAGAGAGAGAGAGAGAGAGAAAACCTACGAACGATATGCGTTTACATTTGTGTAAGGCAAAGAATGAAAGTAAAAGCTAACCATGCATAAGGTACCTCACTCAAGAAGTCTAGTCCTAGACTGAATTATGAAGGAAAGAAACCCTGACTTCCTGCCTTCTTGCCCCACTTGCTCTCAGAAAAGTAGCTGATAAACTAATTTATACTAAGGTATAAATGACTAACAAATGTTAATGGATTATCTTTCGCAGGAGTATTTGCTTTAGAGCAGGGAAAAAAGAGTCTTTGCCAAAGAGCTGAAAGTTTTAGTGGTAGAAATTCAGCAGAGCCCAAAACTCATCCACAAACTGTTCCATCTTAAGAGAAGAGAGACTTGTCTGTACTTACTAGTTCCTTTTTATCTTCTCTCATTTCTCTCTCAACTTTTTGTTTTTGTTTTGGAATAATATCAGGTTTACAGAAAAGTTGCAAAGATAATACAGAGAGTTCCCATGTATGTCTCACCCAGTTACTCCCTATGTTAACATTTTATATGACTATGGTACATTTGTCAAAATAAAGAAACTAACATTGGAACATTCCTATTTGCTGCACTCCAGACTTTGTTAGGGTTTCATCAGTTTTTCCACTAACGTACTTTTTCTGTTTGCTCCAATCCAGGACACCACACTGCATGTAGCCCATTCTTTTTCATTCCCAATCTAATCTTTTATCCCCAGAATTCCACATGTAAGCCTGGTTATGTTACTTCTTTATTCAAACACCCTGATGGCTTCCTTCTCACTCAAAGCAGAATCCAAAGCCATTATCAAGACTACAAGGCACTACATGCTCTGCTTCCTCCTCCAACTCTGTCTTAACTGCCCAGCAGCTCTCTCCCATTTATCCCATTCCAGCCACCCTAGCCTCGCTCTTCCTTCGACCTACCAAGTGTGTTTTGCCTCAGAGGCTTGTACTTGCTATGGCCTCTATTTGGAATGTTTTGCCCCTGGGTATCTTCCTGGCTTGTCAGGAAGGGAGGTAAGGTTGAATGAACAGGGTGCGGTGACCAACTCCTCCAGGTTTCCGGGGACTATCCTGATTTTAAAACTGAAAAGCCGGGCTTCCCGGGTGGCACAGTGGTTAAGAATCCCCCTGCCAATGCAGGGGACACGGGTTCGAGCCCTGGTCCGGGAAGATCCCACATGCCACGAAGCAGCTAAGCCCGTGCGCCACAACTACTGAGACTGCACTCAAGGGCCCGCGAGCCACAACTACCGAGCCTGCATGCCACACTACTGAAGCCTGCGCATCTAGAGCGCGTGCTCCGCAACAAGAGAAGCCACTGCAATGAGAAGCCCGCGCACCCCAATGATGAGCAGCCCCCGCTCTCCGCAAATAGAGAAAGCCCGCGTGCCACAACGAAGACCCAATGCAGGGTAGGGTCAAAGCTACTTGTGAAGACAGCTTTTTTTGGTAAGGTGTACCAAAAAATTTTTTTAAAACCCTGAAAAGACATGTACCCTGGGGACCGCCTCAGTTCCTGGCAAACTAGGACAGCTGGTCACCTAGCAGGGGTAGGTTTGTGTAGGGGATTTGCTGACATTTAATATGGAGGCTAGAGAAGACCTTATGGACAAAGAGACATTTGGGCGAAGGCTTGATGGAGGCGAGGAACTGAGTTTGCCATTCCTTATTGTTGTATGGTTCCTGGGGGCCTGTCTACAGATCCCACTGAGCACAAAGAAAACCCCAACGGTTGTCAAAAACTACATTAAAAATTATTTTCTTAAATGATACAAATGAACTTATTTTATTACAAAATTTATTACTTATTTACAAAAATTTGTGGCTACCAAAGGAGAAGGGGAGGGGGGGAGGGATAAATTAGGAGTTTGGGATTAACAGATATACACACCACTATATACAAAATAGATAAACAACAAGAACCTACTGTATAGCATAGGCAACTATCTTCAATATCTTGTAATAACCTATAATATAAAAGAATCTGAAAAAGAATGTATGTCACATGTATATCATATATATATATAACTGAATCACTTTGCCGTACACCAGAAACTAACACAATATTGTAAATCAACTATGCTTCAATTTAAAAACAAAAAGACAAAAATGTTTTTTCCTTCCATTTTTCTTGAGATATAATTGACAAATGGCACTGTATAGTGTAAGGTGTACAGCATATGATTTGACTTACATTCATCATGAAATGATGGTACAAAATTCCAGGTGTAAGATAAATAATTACTAGGGACGTAATGTACAACATGATTAATATAATGAACACCACTGTATCTTATATATGAAATTCGTTAACAGAATAAATCCTAGGAGTTCTCATCACAAGGAAAAATATTCTTTTTCTTTTATCTAGTATCTATAGGAATGATGGATGTTCATTAAACTTATTGTGGTAATCATTTAAAATGTTGTTTTTAATAATTGCACTCTCAGATTTTATGAGATCTACAAAGAGTAGCCAAGGAGGCTTTGGAGCCCAGCAAATATGAAGTCTTGGCTCTGCTATGTGACCTTGAACAAGTTATTTCATTTCTCAAAGCCTGATTTTTCTCACTTGTGAAATGAGGGTTATAAAAACCTCAAGGGTTATTGTAAAGATTAAAAGAGTTAATATGTATAAGGTGCTTTGAACCATTCTGGCACCTAAACACTCAATTATAATCCATTATTATTGTTCTTTTCTCCCCATGTTTTTGGTGGGGCACCGATACTCAATGTAAGTGCTATTGTATGCAGGACACAGGGATATAATCAAGGGCTATGGAAAAGGAGTTAGGGAGAAAGAAGGCCATAAAGAAGGGGATCACAAAAGATGAGTTAATTCAGGTACTTATTTTTAAATGATTTTTGAGATAATTGCAAAAATTTACATGCAGGTATAAGGAATAATTTAGAGACATCAGATATACCCTTCACTCAGCTTCCCTCAGCAGTAACATCTCACATTACTATAGCACCATATCATAACCAGGAAATGCATAGTAGGTGCTTCTCATTCTGTTACTGAAACTAAGACTGTCATCTTCATGGAATTGAACAACCAGTGCTTCCTCCTTGAGGGTGGAGAGCCGGGGGCCAAGGAGTGTAGACCCATGGTCCTTATCACGTCAATGATGGACCATTGCAGAGGGCGTGTCACCTTGCTCTCTGCTCCAATCCACTGTAAACCACAGCCTGTGCTTCTGGTAGGATCACTTCTTAGCACTGTTCTCTTTGGCCTTTAAGCATAGTCAGACTTACGGCTTACTGAATGTTTATTATGGCCGCAGGCTCTGTGCTAAATATTTTTCATGCATTATCTCCATCTTTACAACAGCCCTTGGTTGATAATATTGTCCCCATTTCATAGATGATGAAACTGAGGTCTTATATGGTTAAGCAGCTTGCCCAGGTCATGTATCTAGGAAGTAGGAGAGCTGGGATTAAAATGCAGACCACCTGATTCCAAAGCTATTATTCTCACCAAGCCACATCCTCCTCACATTCATGGCAGAGTACAGAGGAAAGGGACAGGATTGACAGGTATTTTCTCGCCTTCCTCAGTGCATTCACAATTGAGTTGGGGTGGGGCAGAATATAAAAACATAAATGATAGTACAAGGCAGAATATGTAAAGCACTAATCCAGGGTGATCTAGGCACCCACGGGCAGGGCAGCTGGGAAAGGCCTTCTGAAGGAAGTAGATGAGGGAAATGGGCTGGGCCTTGGGTGTGAAGAAGCCTTGTCTAGCAGAGCTCACACTGTTATGACAGTCATGTCTGGTTTCACCCCACCTTCCCCTGTCTCTCTCCTGACCTTAACCAAATGAATCTGTGGTAGACTTACTTCCGGATACAGAATAATCCTAATAGCTGGCTTGTAGAGTGCTCACATTGGGTTAGTCACTATTTTAAGTGCTTTATGTATGGTAACTCATTTAATCTTCACACGAACCTAGAGCATAGGTACTATTATTAGCCCCAGTTTACAGATGAGGCTATTGAGGCACAGAGAGGTCAAGTAACTTGCCCAAGGTCACCCAGTTAGTAAGTGAAAGCCAGGATCTGAACCCAGGCGGTTTGGGTCTAGACTCCCCACTTTGGAGTCTACTCCCGCCCTCTACTTTGCAAGTCCTTTGTACACATCTCCATAAAATCTCACCCAGTCAAAACTCAAGTTAAATAGCACAACACCCATCACCCAAAGGGGAGCAAGCACTTTCTGAGCAACAAACTTCTGTGATTGGCCCTGGGCCCAGTGATTCACATTTCATTTTCACTACAGTCCTGCAAGGTTTGTATATGTGAGGAAATTAAGCCTCAGAGATATTAAGTAACTTGCTCAAAGGCTGAGATTCCCACCTGAAACCTATGTCCTCCTCTGTATGTAGCTCATGTTTCAAATCCCTCTTTCTCTGAGGCCTTCCTCTTCCCGTCGCCCAGCAGCCACGCATCAGGCCCTGCTCTGCGCTGGCCACACGCATTCTGCATCTATTTGGAAATTTGCACACATGGCCTTAATGGTTTTCTCAGCAATACTCCTCCCCAGGCAAGAGTGGTGCAAGTGTCAGGAGACATGGGGCCTGCTATGTAGGGCTTATAACATCCTAAGATTCCAGATCTGGAAAGTACCCAGAGATACTCAGACCCACTACTCACCCCAGGGAGGGTCTCTTTCTACAGTGATCCCTGATCATTTATTCATTCAGCAATAAATGCCTGCTATGTGCCAAGCATGTCCTGAGTGATGGGGGTGAGGCAACAAACAGGACAGGCAAACCCCTCATCTCCAGGAAGTTCCATTCCAGATGGGGGAGACTGTCAATAAACATGATTAAAATGTAGACTATATAGGATGTTGATATACGGTACAGAGAAAAAATTTTAAAATAAAAATTAAAGTATGGAAGGCGAAGGTAAAGAATGGGGTGAGTGTGTGTGTGAGAGAGAGAGACAGACAGACAGACAGAGAGGCAGAGAGAAAGAAAGAGAAAGAGTGAGCTTGGGTTGGCAAGTGGTAACCTCTCTGAGAAGGATTTCTCCCTCAAAGTCCGTCAGCCACTATTTGCTTGAATACGTCAGCTACAGAAAAGTCATTCCCTAAAAGGCACTCGTTCCATTTGAACCAAGCTCTACTTGTTCTGCAGTTTATCGTATCCTCTCCCAGTGACTTCTGCTTTCATCCTGAGTTCTGCCTTCAGTCGCTGTACCCAGCAAGCCTAACCCCCTCTCCCAGGGCAGACCACCCCCCACCTGTTGGAGGACAATCTGTTTCCTTTCAGTAGTTCCCTATAACCCTAACAGCCTCAGTTCTCTCAGCTGGTTCCTGAATGACATGGTTTCAATACCTATCACCCTGGTGGCTGCCCTCCTTTGAATGCCCTTTATCTCAAGAACAGAACATTTCCCTCTATGGTGAGTTGATCAGTGCAGAATATTCTAGGTTATTGCTCCCTGGATATAGTCCCAGTACTACACAAAAACAATATGAAACATGTTTTTAAGCTTTATGCTAATCAGAGCTCAGTCTCCACTGGGAGAAGCCAGTCTAGAATCGTCAGAACCTGGAAGCTAGGGGGACATCCGGGGGCCAGTAGAGGGGAAGCCTTTTTTTCTAGTGGGCTTATATCCAGTCGGGGTTTCTAGAAGGAGGCAAGAGGGGGAGTCCAAGATGAAGAGAGGCAGGATGAGGAAGATCCTGTGCTTGTCAGTGGACAGAGGTCCTGGCATGTAGGTAGGCACAGCATCTCAGGAAGCGTGAAGACAAATACCTTACTGTAGTTTTGACTTGTCGACTTAACTTCTTTTCTTAGAGTGAGGCAAAACATCTTTTTAGGGCTTCCCTGGTGGCGCAGTGGTTGAGAATCCGCCTGCGGATGCAGGAGACACGGGTTCGTACCCTGGTCCGGGAAGATCCCACATGCCGCGGAGCAACTAAGCCCGTGAGCCATGGCCGCGGAGCCTGTGCGTCCGGAGCCTGTGCTCCGCAACGGGAGAGGCCACAACAGTGAGAGGCCCGCAGACCACAAAAAAAAAAAAAAAAAAAAAAAAAAACAAAAAAAAAAAACATCTTTTTATCTGTTTAAGAGCAAGTTATATTTCTTTTAAACATCCTTTGCAAAACTTTCAATTAGTTTACAGGTCTCTTCCTTGTTGATTTCTAGAAGACCTTTATATAGCAAGGAAATTAACCCTTTGTGTTGTATGGTACAACTACATTTACCAACTTCTCATTTGTTTGTTCACTTTATGGTCATTTTTATTTCTAGGTAGAAAAGTTTTATATTTTCAGTAGTCAAATGTATCAATCTTTTCACTTGGAGCTTTTGTGTGTGTGTGGTACGCGGGCCTCTCACTGTTGCGGCCTCTCCCATTGCAGAGCACAGGCTCCGGACGTGCAGGCTCAGCGGCCATGGCTCACGGGCCCAGCTGCTCCGCGGCACGTGGGATCCTCCCGGACCAGGGTACGAACCCGTGTCCCCTGCATCGGCAGGCGGATTCTCAACCACTGCCCCACCAGGGAAGCCCCAACTTGGGGCTTTTTTTCTTCTCCTTCTCCTCCTCCTTCTTTATATATGTCATTTAAAAAAGCCTTCTCCATTCTTGTATTATTAAAATAATCTCCCATGTCATGTTCAACTATTTTTATTATTTCACTCTTTACATTAAAATTTTTGATGCATCTGCACTTTGTTCTGGTGCACCATTTATTGTTCATTTACTGTGTGTGCCAGACATGGTATTCAGCATTTTACATACATTATCTTATTTAATAATCAGAATTATGGCAACCTCTATTTTACTAATAAGGACATTGAAGCTTAGAAACGCAAACTCAGCCAAGATCTTACATCTCGTGAGTGTCATAATAGAACTCACGTTAGCCTGAGTTCAATTCTTATGCTCTTCACTCTAATATTTATAAAATTAGCATTCTGTGTTGTTTGGAAATCCTCACCTTCATGACTGCTCTTTTAGGAAAAATAGTTGATGAGTATGTGGTGACAACTAACCATTCCATGAGATGTCAAGAACCAGGAAGATGCATTGAGGTGGGGCTACTAGATGTCAATTAGCCAAAGTCGTTCTCCAGCTGGGCAACTGACTCCTGCCCCAAACTGGAAGCTGAGGATTCACATACTTCTCCCAGCAAAATTATGGATGATTCTATTACATTACACCGAGTAAACAGAACTGTGACTATTAAATCTTTTAATGTAAGAATCTCTCTCTTTTTTTTTAACATCTTTATTGGAGTATAACTGTTTTACGATGGTAAGAGTCTCTTGAACCTCCTTTGTCATGGAACAGAATAGATTCCAATGTTTGGATTGGGTTCAGCCTGCAAGTAGATTATTGGATGTGATTGATTCTTAGATACACATCTTTTCACATTTAACATCTCTGAGATTAGGATGCCTCTTCTGCTCAGTGGTGTCTTATAATTGTTGTTGGCCAGGTGACAGACAATATGTAGCAGTGGCCACCTGCATTTGTGCCAACCTGCTTCATATTTCTAATGGTACAAATGGACAACAGCAACTCATCGACTTTTCATTCAACAAACCATTTAAGGACCATTTCAGGAAGGAATATAATCTTGGTTGTTTTCTGGACTCTTCTGTTGATACCTTCTGAAAAGAATCAAGAAAGGAGCTGTATTAAAACTTGGAGGTAGGGGCTGGAGTCATTGGCTTGAAAAAAAAAACATCCTCCAAAGACCTTGTTTTTTAAAAAATTGTGTATTTATTTATTTTGGGCTGCATTGGGTCTTCGTTTATGCTCGCAGGCTTTCTCTAGTTGCGGGGGGGGGGGGTCTTCATTGCGGTGCACAGGCTTCTCATTGCTGTGGCTTCTCTTGTTGCGGAGCACAGGCTCTAGGCACACAGGCTTCAGTAGTTGTGGCACATGGGCTCAGTAGTTGTGGCACATGGGCTTAGTTGCTCCACGGGATGTGGGATCTTCCTGGACCAGAGATCAAACCCGTGTCCCCTGCATTGGCAGGCGATTCTAAACCACTGTGCCACCAGGGAAGGCCCCAAAGAACTGTTGAAAGAAATCCTGCATAACTGACACCACTGCTGGCACAGAGGATGATTGTGTTTGGAAAAACAGGACATATATACCCAACTCTGAAGTGAAATGCATTTTGAAGACTGGACTCTGAATGAGAAGTCTGGGGAATACTTTAACCTATTTATTTCTCTTATGTGTTCCTTTCATATTGTGCACAATCGATGTGATAAAATCTATGTCTATTAAACTTTTATTAGCAATTAATTAAAATAGCGAATTTAAACATCAGCAATGGTGATTTCAACCTATACTCCTGGCTCTGTATTGATTGAAGTAATCTTTTGAACAATCTCAGAAGAGCTGTGCAAATCAATGATCACTTCTGGACTCTCATCTTTTGTTTGTTTGTTTGCTTGGTTTTGGCTGCGTGGCTTGCGGGATCTTAGTTCCCCTACTAGGGATTGAACCCGGGCCCTCAGCAGTGAAAGCATAGAATCCTAACCACTGGACCGCCAAGGAATTCCCTGGACTCTCTTCTGAAAGCAATCCCAAGTCCTAGGACCTTCAGCACAAGGAATTTTTCTTGTAGTGATTCTCAGGGTCTTAGTGGAACACCAAGGCCTTTCACCTTGAGGTTCTTTTCTTTTGTGCCTCTAATAAAGATGCTCATACCTTCCACAGGGGTTTCGTTTCCATTGCAGCTGGTTAATGTGACTCTGATTCTATGAATCCCTCTCTTTGGCTCCGAGGGTGTCTTTCCAGTATCCTTAAAAACTTCCTCACTAACTGTTCCTGCACACGAGCTAACAGCTGAGGGTCAGGAGGTGCCACAGCCACTGCATCTTCCTCAAAGAGCTAGTAAAGTTGAAAAAGTTCCTTCAATCATTATAAAATAAAATGCTAGGTAATATGAAAGCATTGTGTCCTAGTTTAATTGATGGCATTGCCTCCTCCTTTCTCAGCGGTACGAAGCCACTGGTGCACCTTGCAATCAATGGCCTCTCAAACTAGATGAAATGTGGGAGTTTCAGCTTGGGAAGGGTGTGAGTCAGGGAGCCAGTTAGACAAAGAATTACATGAGGTCATTTTGTTGTCATTGCATATTTATCATTTTGAACGAATCTATAGGAGACTGTCTGTATCAATAGATCTAATTAATTTCCTAGGTTTTGTCTTACGCACTTAAGCTGGGTGTTCCCGATCGTACTTCCTTTTGTAATCAGAGTATAGGATTTTACCACGGTCCTTTGAAAATTTTGTCTTTTTGGCTCTGGTCTGTTGTTCTCATCTGCCAAGATCATTCTGGACACGGCATCTTACCCAGCTGCAACTCCATGCGTCTGAGATATAGGGCAGTTGGTAGGCACCCAAGCTTTGATCTCAGAGTTGACCCCTCAACCCTAGCCCCACCATATCCTTGCTATATGACCCTGGGCAAGTTACCTGATGAATCTCTGCTTAGTTTCCTCATCTGTAAAATGGGACAATTCTTTTTACTTTATAGGAATGGGTAGATGCTTAAGTGAATTAGTACTCACAAAACACTTAGTAGAGTTCCTGACATAAAGTAGGCTCTCAATAAATATTAATGGTTAGTCCCATCAATTTTCTCAGATTTCTCCATCTCGTTCAATACATATCATGAGACACTTTGTCAAATGCCCAAGAAAAACTCAGTATAAACTAACTTCATCATTCTGCTGTTCTAACAGACTTATCAAAAAACTGAGATCAGTTTAGTATGCAGTTTTTATTTATAATTTATAATGACTATTTTCAACCAGGGTTTGTTGCAGCTTAAAATAAGACACGTATGGATTTACTTGTGATGACTCCAGGCTGACTATTAATGATCAACACTCTACTTTTAAGTGTTCAGGAACACTGGGAATCCATATTCAGCTGACAATTCTGTATTTTATTGAATCTCCCCTTTTGCCATGTAATGGCAACCAATATTTGCCTGTCTACAGCTTCTAGGGGTCGTGCCATTACCATGATTTCTTAAAGACTGATGTTGATGTTTGTACAATCGCATCTGCAGGTTATTTTATTATCCTGGATGTATTTCATAGGAGTTGCAGAATTAAACCCATTTGAAGCAGCTGGGACTCTCACCACCTTCTCATTTATCTTGGATTTCATTGCCTGCTAGCCCTTGTCATTCTGTCCTTAAGGGTAGTGGTTTTAAAACTTTAGAGTACGTATGAATCACTTGGAGGAGGGAGAGCTGTTAGAAATGCACATCTCCAACCTGCTTCCAGAGATTTAGGCTTAGTAGGTCTGAAATGGGGCCTGGGAATATACATTTTTACAGACACTCTAGGTGAGTTTGATGCACTACCTGTGAGAAACACCTTATACAGAGGAAAATGATGGAAAATAATTTTGTAATTATGATTTTTTTCTCATAATGTTCTTGTATATGTTAGCACTATACATCTCTCCTCCAAAATTGATCATAGTCTTACTTGGTTGCTTTGGTCCAAACTAACTTATAAATAGCCCTTTTGTTTAGCATTTTTGACAAACCTTGGATTATTCTGGATTTTTGACCTTCCTGACACTACTCACAAAGCTTACGCATTAAAAAAATAATTGTCCTTGGGGAAAAAAAAATAATTGTCTTTGGTTCTGGGCCATTCCTGTCATTGTTAGCATGTGTGCTTTGAAAGCCTGAGCCCAGTACAGTGCTCTCTGTGCAGTCCTGCCTTGGCTCCTTCAGATGTCCACAGGGCAGTACACTACACACTTGTGGCATCCTGCCAGGATTTCTTGATAATGAGATGAGGCTGTGGATGACAAAGAGAAGAGCTATATGAGCTACTTATTAAAATGCCTATGGGAAATCTGCCCAGAAACTGGTCATGTACTGGTGCTCTGCCATGTGTTAGTAGTTGAGGTGAGAAGGGATGAATTCAGACCAAAGCTGAGGCCGTCCAGCCTTCTGAAATTGCTGATGTCAGGCCTTCCTCTAGACCACTTCCCTGATACGTCATCTCACTTCTTCCTCTGTGACCCTTTGGATCTTGATATGCTTTCATTACTGCATATTCCACACTGGATTTTAGTTGTTTGGTCATGTGTCCACCATTTATTACATTAAATAAAGGAACAATGTCTTCTTTATTTAAAACAAAAACAATATAAAACAAACAAAATCCTGCACTTTGCACACTACTTGACATTCAGTATTTGTTGAACTAAGCCACCGATAACAAATATTCAACAGGCATGCTATACTCCCAGTCCCGTGTTGGAGTAGACGTTGCTAATGGATCTCTGAACTCTTCCCTCCTGAACTTGGAAGCAGTTTCAACATTCTTCAGAACATGGCTTTTCCATCAAATCTACCAGAACTGACTTGCAAAATGACACCTACTTGCCAATTCTAAACAAAACAGAAGTCTTTTTCTCCTCCTACAGTCCAGTTGTTAACTCCATTCATGGAATAAAAAAAGAAAATAGCTTACAAATACAAATTAAGTACTCGGAAAGTCAAATTGGTATGTTAAATACTAAGAGGAAAACACAGGGAATTTACGTTGGATATAGAGTAGCCAGCATCCTGCAATAAGCAGGTGTCTGGGTTTTCCAGCTTTTGAGACTCTAGAATGATACTAATGATGCAATAATGAGAATGACACTAAAACTCAGCATCTCATCTCATGGGATCAGCAAAGTCTGAAACCTTTCAAGTAATGATTCTCCTATACCACAGAAACTGGGCCCTCATTTCGGTGAGATCCAAAATCAATGTGTAAGTTGAGAGCTGTGTCTCCTAACGTACATCAGGAGGCAAAGGCAGCATCATTTGGGCTGAAAGGGAGATAAACAAAAGCAGGACTGTCTGGGGAATATTTTCTTTCCTCCCTCTCCTTCGTCTCCCCTTCCCCATGCAACTTTTGAACCCTGGTTATTAGCTATCACTTAACAATCTTGACAGTTCCATTTTGCACTGATAAACTTCTTTTTTTGTGTATCTATATAACAAGCCCAAACTGGGGCTGCTCTGAAGTAAAGACAGACCCTCTCCATCTCTGCCTCTTTCTCTCAAACGTGGCCACTATAGTTGTTTTCTCTTAAGTTCCTATTTTAGAGCTCAGTGATACTGAGAAAAATATCCCTTCTTTCAACTCCTAGACTGAAGGCTAAAGGACTGAAAGGCACATTTAGGGTATTTATAAGCTCTGAATTTGCTGGAGTCACTCTCAGAGGGAACTTGGATTTCAAGAGGCTATTAATACAGAAATCCTTATTTTTCAGACCCTGCTAGTGAGTGAGATTCTCCAAATCAGAAAAATTTTACCATAAAAGTAATTTAAAATTTTAATGCCTTAAAAATATAGAAAATGTATTAAAGACATTGCATCGCTCTCTGCCTTTAGGAACAACTTCACTGGTTTGATGCTGCCACAGGATCAACACCAAGAGTGTAGACATTTGTTCACTAAGCTGTGAATGGTGCAATGAACCTCCCACAAACTTTTGTAGAATGTTGGGCAAATGCCTCCATGTTCCTCTTCTTGACCTTTTTGGACAGCTTTTAATAGTCTTGTCAACTCTTCACCTGTGGAGTTGTCAGATGCCATTCCTGGCTCTTATAATGAGCCTGCCTTTCAAAATGCGTGTTTTCCTTCAAGTTATTCCTTCTAAGTGTTTATGGGCTAGAACAACAGACAATGAGGTTTCTTTGAATTGTGTATAAAATAAGAGTTAACTCTGAATGAGGCCTTAAGGACTTCTGATGAATAAAGTACATTAAATAAGGAGACATTCCTTTTGCCATCTAATTGGACTGTATAGGGTCATTTTATTCACTTTTACTCTTGGATTCTTCGGTGGTTGAGTTTCCTGGAAAAGTAATTTTTGGATAAAGTGTTGCAATTTTAAAATAATTTAGTAGTGGTTAGAAAATTAAATTGGGAGGGAAGAAAACATTTCTTAGAAAATTTCAGATATTTTCCTGAAAATTTTTAGGCAGTTCAATTTTTGTAGCCTATTTAAGGGAATCTTGCAAAGATTCTTTCCCTGAAGTACAAGAGACTTACAAAAAATGTGCTGAGACTAGATATCAATTACAGAAAAAAACGGTAAAAAATACAAACACATGAGGCTAAACAATACTCTACTAAATAATCAAGAGATTGCTGAGGAAATCAAAAAATAATGAGAAACAAATGACAATGAAAACATGATGACCCCAAACCTATGGGATGCAGCAAAACCAGTTCTAAGAGGGAAGTTTATTGTAATACAATACTATCTCAAGAAACAAGAAAAGGGCTTCCCTGGTGGAGCAGTGGTTGGGAATCCACTTGCCAACGCACGGGACACAGGTTGGAGCCCTGCTCCAGGACGATCCCACATGCCACAGAGCAACTAAGCGCATGCGACACAACTACTGAGCCTGTGCTCTAGAGCCCATGAGCCACAACTAATGAAGTCTGCGTGCTTAGAGCCTGGGCTCCGCAACAAGAGAAGCCACCGCAATGAGAAGCCTGCACACTGCAATGAAGAGCAGCCGCCGCTCACTGCAGCTAGAGAAACTCCGCATGGAGCAATGAAGACCCAATGCGGCCATAAATAAATAAATTAATTAATTAAATTTTAAAAAACAAAAAGAAACAAAAAAACTCTCAAATAAACAACCTAACCTTAAACCTAAAGCAATTAGAGAAAGAAAAACAAAAAAACCCCAAAGTTAGCAGAAGGAAAGAAATCATAAAGATCAGATCAGAAATAAATGAAAAAGAAATGAAGGAAACAATAGTAAAGATCAATAAAACTAAAAGCTCGTTCTTTGAGAGGATAAAAAAAAATTGATAAACCATTAGCCGGACTCATCAAGAAAAAAAAGGGAGAAGACACAGATTAAAGAACTAGAAATGAAAAAGGAGGACTAACAACTGACAATGCAGAAATACAAAGGATCATGAGAGATTACTACAAGCAACTATATGCCAATAAAATGGACAACGTGGAAGAAATAGACAAATTCTTAGAAAAGCACAACCTTCGAGACTGAACTGGGAAGAAATAGAAAACATAAACAGACCAATCACAAGCACTGAAATTGAAACTGTGATTAAAAACCTTCCAACAAACAAAAGCCCAGGACCAGATGGCTTCACAGGCCAATTCTATCAAACATTTAGAGAAGCACTAACACCAATCCTTCTCAAACTCTTCCAAAATATAGCAGAGAGAGGAACACTCCAAAACTCATTCTATGAGACCACCATCACCCTGATACCAAAACCAGACAAAGATGTTACAAAAAAAGAAAACCACAGGCCAGTATCACTGATGAACATAGATGCAAAAATCCTCAACAAAATGATAGCAAACAGAATCCAACAGCACATTAAAAGGATCATACACCATAAATCAAGTGGGGTTTATCCCAAGAATGCAAGGATTCTTCTATATAAGCAAATCAATCAGTGTGATAAACCATATTAACAAATTGAAGGAGGAAAACCATATGATAATCTCAATAGATGCAGAAAAAGCTTTTGACAAAATTCAACACCAATTTATGATAAAAACTCTCCAGAAAGTAGGCATAGAGGGAACCTACCTCAACATAATAAAGGCCATATATGACAAATCCACAGCCAACATCATTCTCAATGGTGAAAAACTGAAACCATTTCCTCTAAGATCAGGAACAAGACAAGGTTGCCCACTCTCACCACTATTATTCAACATAGTTTTGGAAGTTTTGGCCACAGCACCAGAGAAGAAAAAGAAATAAAAGGAATCCAAATCAGAAAGCAAGAAGTAAAACTGTCACTGCTTGCACATGACATGATACTATACATAGAGAATCCTAAAGATGCTACCAGAAAACTACTAGAGCTAATCAATGAATTTGGTAGAGTGGCAGGATACAAAATTAATGCACAGAAATCTCTTGCATTCCCATACACTAATGATGAAAAATCTGAAAGAGAAATTAAGGAAACACTTCCATTTACCACTGCAACAAAAAGAATAAAATACCTAGGAATAAACCTACCTAAGGAGACAAAAGACCTGTATGCAGAAAACCATAAGACACTGATGAAAGAAGTTAAAGATGATACAAACAGATGGAGAGATATACCATGTTCTTGGATTGGAAGAATAAACATTGTGAAAATGACTCTACTACCCAAAGCACTCTACACAGTCAATGCAATCCCTATCAAACTACCAATGGCATTTTTCACAGAACTAGCACAAAAAATTTCACAATTTGTATGGAAACACAAAAGACCCCAAATAGCCAAAGCAATCTTGAGAAAGAAAAACAGAGCTGGAAGAATCAGGCTCCCTGACTTCAGACTATACTACAAAGCTACAGTAATCAAGATAATATGGTACTGGCACAAAAACAGAAATAAACATCAATGGAACAGCATAGAAAGCCCAGAGATAAACCCACGCACCTTTGGTCACCTTATCTTTGATAAAGGAGGCAAGAATATACAATGGAGAAAAGACAGTCTCTTCAATAATTGGTGCTGCGAAAACTGGACAGCTACATGTAAAAGAATGAAATTAGAACACTCCCTAACACCATACACAAAAATAAACTCAAAATGGATTAAAGACCTAAATGTAAGGCCAGACACTATAAAAAAAATTAGAGGAAAACATAGGCAGAACACTCTATGACATAAATCACAGCAAGATCCTTTTTGACCCAACTCCTAGAGAAATGGAAATAAAAACAAAAATAAACAGATGGGACCTAATGAAACTTAAAAGCTATTGTACAGCAAAGCAAACCATAAGCAAGACAAAAAGACAGCCCTCAGAATGGGAGAAAATATTTGCAAATGAAACAACTGACAAAGGATTATTCTCCAAAATATACAAGCAGCTCATGCAGCTCAATATCAAAAAAAACAAACAACCCAATCCAAAAATGGGCAGAAGACCTAAATATACATTTCTCCAAGGAAGATATACAGATTGCCAACAAACACGTGAAAGAATGCTCAACATCACTAATCATCAGAGAAATGCAAATCAAAACTACAATGAGGTACCACCTCACACCAGTCAGAATGGCCATCATCAAAAACTTTACAAATAATAAATGCTGGAGAGGGTGTGGAGAAAAGGGAACCCTCTTGCACTGTTGGTGGGAATGGAAATTGATACAGCCACTATGGAGAACAGTATGGAGGTTCCTTAAACAACTAAAAATAGGACTACCATATGACCCAGCAATCCCACTACTGGGCATATACCCTGAGAAAACCATAATTCAAACAGAGTCATGTACCACAATGTTCATTGCAGCACCATTTACAACAGCCAGGACATGGAAGCAACCTAAGTGTCCATCAACAGATGAATCGATAAAGAAGATGTAGCACATATTTACAAGGGAATATTAATCAGCCATAAAAAGGAATGATACTGGGTCATTTGTAGAGGTGTGGATGGACCTAGAGACTGTCATACAGAGTGAAGTAAGTCAGAAAGAGAAGAACAAATACCGTAGTCTAACATGTATATATGGAATCTTAAAAAAAAGAAAATGGTTCTGAAGAACCTAGCGGCAGGATGGAAATAGAGACGCAGACGTAGAGAATGGACTTGAGTACGTGGGGAGGGGGAAGGGTAAGCTGAGATGGAGGGAGAGAGTGATATTGACATATGTACACTACCAAATGTAAAATAGATAGCTAGTGGGAAGCAGCCACATAGCACAGGGAGATCAGCTCGGTGCTTTTGTTCACCTAGAGGGGTGGGATAGGGAGGGTGGAAGGGAGATGCAAGAGGGAGGGGATATGGGGATATATGTTACGTATAGCTGATTCACTTTGTTATACAGCAGCAACTAACACAACAATGTAAAGCAATTATACTGCAATGTTTAATTGTTTAAACATTTAAAGATGTTTAAAAAAAAAGAATAAAACATATGCTTACTTTTTCATATGTTAAGTTGCTTACAGTAGATCATGTTGGTTTCTAGTTTCTAAGTGTGCAGTTCAGCCAAGCCTAGGAAGATGAGCAAAGGACTTCCATTTCCAGGAATAAGGCAAGATGGGGATCAGACCAACCTCCTACTAGAAACAACAAAAAACAGTGACCTAAAAAAATTTTTTTATAACTTCTTAAAAGCATCAAAGCTCTGGCAAGATATTGAGAAGTTAAAGCCCCAAATCAAAGGGAGACAAGGTCTCTGAAAGTTAAGTGGCAGTCTGAAGCTGTTTTTGAACTAAGAACATTTGCCATTTGGGGCAAACTTGAACTTTGGTTCTGTGGGCTTCTCAGGACAAGGACAAAGCCAAAGCCCAGGGTCTGCTCCTCCCCTCACTAATAAGGGTAAAACCCTCAGGGCAAGGGTGAAACAAAAGTAAAGGATCCTCCTCCCTCAGTTCCTTCTGATGAGCAGAGCAGGACAGGTAGTAAATGCAGGGAACTGCTCTGAGAAGTTATAACTGCAAGCTAGTACTTACACAGCTTCCAAATCCATATCAATTTGATGATGAAAAAAATAAATGAACAGAAACAAAGAGAAAAAGAAACCATAATACCATAAAACGCTCTTAAGTTGTGACTTGACTTTAAAGTGATTTAAAGTGTCCCTGTGTGCCTAGCAGATGCAAATGAAAGTTCTTTCTGGAGAAAATTAGCATCAACCTAGTCTTCAAAGAATCCCTCCAAATAAAATTTCAAGGACAACAAACAGTGTACAGTCAAAAATAACTAAGCTGGGCTTCCCTGGTGGCGCAGTGGTTGAGAATCCGCCTGCCGATGCAGGGGATACAGGTTCGTGCCCCGGTCCGGGAAGATCCCACATGCCGCGAAGCGGCTGGGCCCGTGAGCCATGGCCGCTGAGCCTGTGCGTCCGGAGCCTGTGCTCTGCAACGGGAGAGGCCACAACAGTGAGAGGCCCGCGTACCACAAAAAAAAAAAAAAAAAAAAAAAAAAAAAAAATAACTAAGCCTACAAGGACATAAGCCATCAGGAATGAGAACTAAAAGAAAGAGACCTTCAAAGACTTCAGATTTTGAAATCACTAGATAATCTATAAAAGCAACTATGCTGGGCTTCCCTGGTGGCACAGTGGTTGAGAGTCCGCCTGCCGATACAGGGGACACGGGTTTGTGCCCCAGTCTGGGAAGATCCCACGTGCCGCAGAGCGGCTGGGCCCATGAGCCATGGCCGCTGAGCCTGCGCGTCCAGAGCCTGTGCTCCACAACGGGAGAGGCCACAACAGTGAGAGGCCTGCGTAACACACACACACAAAAAAGCAATTGTGCTTACTCAATTCAAAGAAAAAGTAGAAAACATATGTACAGAAAAGGAAATGATGAAAAGTGATTTAGCAGATTTAAAAAGAACCAAATAGAATGTCTCAAAATAAAAAATACAATAACCCAAATTAAAAACTCAACAGTCATGTTTAAGCAGCTTAGATATAGCTGAAGATAAAATTAGAGAAGTGAAATATAGATCAGGAGAAATTATTCAGAGTACAGTGTAGAGAAACAATAACATGGCAAATGTAAAAGAGAGGTTAAGAGGCAAGAAAACAGAGTGAAAGGTGTAGCATCATTTAATCAGACTTTCAGAAGGAGAAGAGAGAAGTCCTTGGATAAAGATAATATTTGAAGAGATAATGGCTAAGAATTTTTCTAAACTGATCAAAGATATCAATCCATAGATACAAGAATAATAAGTAGAAAAAATAAAAAGAAATTTATACCCAGACTCATCATGGTGAAACTTTAACAAACCAAAGACAAATAAGATGCTAAAATTAACCAGAGAAAAGGATGATCTTCAAAGCAGTGGCAACTAAACAATAGCTGAATTCTCAATAGTAACAAAGGAAGGAACAAAGGAAGCCCAAAGTCAGTGGAATGAAACCATCAGTGGTTTATATACTTATGTACTTATATAAACCTGTGGTTTATAAACTTAAATAATTGGCAACCTAGAATTCTACATCCAGCAAAAGTCTCTCAAGAATGAGGTCATAATAAAGTTATTTTTAGACAGATCAAAGCTGAGAGAGGTTGCCACCAGCACACTCTGATTTAAGACCTTTCCTTTAGGTAAAATAAAAGTGATCTCACAAGGAAGACCTGAGATAGAAGACAAAAGAAAGCAAAGAAAATGATAAATATATGGATACATCTAAGTGAACATTAACTGTATAAAACAACAGTTCTAATGTCTTTAAGGGCAAAACTTACAACAATAATAAGATAGAACTAAAATATTTGAGAACAAAACATGTCAGGAAGGGTAAATGGAATTCAAATATTTTAAGGTCTTTGAATTATGTGGGAGAAAGTAAAGGCATTGATTAATTTCAGACTTTAAGTTTAGGATGCATATTAAGTTCTAGAATAACCCCTAAAAAAATAGAGAGTATATAATTTTCATACCAGTAGAAGGAAAAGAATGGGGTCATTAAAAAATTTCTTTGAACAACCACAGAAGGCAAGAAAGGAAAGAAAAGGCAATACATAATACATGGGACAAATATAAACGAGATGGTAGTTTTAAACTCTAATATATAAATAATTACATTAAATGTAAGTGGATTATACGAGTAAAAGAATATATACCATATGATTCCATATAAATGAAGTTCAAGAATAGACATTCCTAAAGGAAATTATTTAGAGGTTGTGATAAACTGGTAAATGTCCCCCAAAGATGTCCACATCCTAATCCCTGGAACCTGTAAATATGTTACCTTATAAGGTAAAAAGAACTTTGCAAATGTTATTAAGAATCTTAAGATAGGGAGATTATTCTGGATTATGCAATTGAGCCCAATGCAAACACAAGGGTGCCTTTTGAGAGGGAGGTAGGAGAGTCAGAGTCATAGAGACAAGAGAACAAAAGCAAAGGGAAGAGAGGACAGAAGATGCCATGCTGCTGCCTTTGAAGATGCAGGAAAGGGGCAGCCTCTAGAACTGAACGAGGCAAGATAACAGATTCCATCCCAGCCTCTAGAAGGAACACAGCCCTGCAGAGCCATTTTAGACTTCTGATCTCTAGAACAGTAAGATAATTTTAAGCCACGAAGTTTGTGGTAGTTTGTTATAGCAGCAATAGGAAACTCGAAATATATATTTATATGTCTCTATCTATATCTATCTATGTGGCAAAGCAACAAATAAAAGCAAGGAAATGATTATCACAGAAGTCAGGATGGTGATTTTTTTCTCCAGTGCTCAGGGAGAGAGACCAGGCAGGCAGGGTTCTGAGGCCCTGACAATTCTATTTCTTGACATGTGTGGAGGTTAAACATGTAATAATTATTCTTAAACCATACATATATTTTATGTACTTTTCTGTAATAGCAAATATTTTATAATAATAAAAACTGTAAAATGTAAAAATAAAGATCAGGAAGCCTAGAATTTAAGTGGGATTCACAGAATATTTAATTAATGAGTGATGAGTTTCTAATAACGGAGAAACAGATTATCCAATCTGTAGAATCTCCTTGCTCTTATAGTGTCGCCTTACAGCCTGCTGACATTTGACCTCTCCTCTGCTCATCAATACCCTCGCATAGTTGAGCAAGGAAAGAATCTGGAGGAACAAAAGCCATCTGTGGACTCTATCATTTATTAATATGTGGACTTAGGCAAGTTACTTAAACTCTCTGTTTCTTAATCTGTAAAAATGGCAGTAGTAGTAGTATCTTCCTCTATAAAGTTGTTATAGGAAATGAGATAAAGCACTTAGCACGATACCTATCTAAAAATTGCACCTCTTTTTTATTTCATTTCTCCACCCCAACCCCTGCAAATGTTTATGGAGCACTTGCCTTGTACCAAGCCCCTTGCTAGGTCCTAGGGATGCAAAGCCAAATAATCCATGGCCCCATCTTCAAAGAGTTCTTAGTTTAGTAGAGGAAACAGGTGAAAAATATGTAATTGTAATGCAAAGGGTTAGCAGTACAGTGAGGGTATAAACAATGTGCTGAGGTGTTGTATGAGGGGTCACTAAGTGGGCATGTGGTAGAATAAGGAAGGGGACTAGGCAGAGAAGCCTGCCCACAGGTGACCCTTAAATGAGGTCTTGAAGGATGAGTAGGAATTCACCAGCTGGAGATAAAGGAGGGATATTTCTGTAAAGGGATCAGTATAGGTAAGCCTGGAAGGAGATAATGGGCAGGCGAAATGGCAAGTTGTGGGATATTGAGGAGGGAGATGAAGTTGGGAGTAACCAGCTGTGGTCATACATTGAAAGGTCACATTTCTCATGTAAAAGAGTTTAGCCCTTCTTCTCTAAGCAGTGGACGGCTATGGTGAGGAGGGGTTAGGATGATCTGAGCCACATTTTAGAAGTATCACTCTGTCTCTGTGCAGGCAGGTGGGAAAGATTCTGAAGACTACTACCTACCTAGTTCAGGTGAGAGGGCTTGAACTAAGGCAGTGTTCTTGGAATGGACAGAGATTCAAGAGACATCTAGGAGGTAGAACTAAGTGGACTTGGTAACCTGTTGCTTCAGAGCTAGTTATCAGATTTCTAGCTTGTGCTAATGATGATGGTGGATAATAATACCATTAATCAAGTTTGAGGAGACCAATAGAGCAGGTAGTAGGGTGAAGATAATAGGCACTTTATTTTATTTTTTTTTTAATTGAAGTATAGTTGATTTACAATGTTGTGTTAATTTCCACTTTATTTTAGATTTACTGAGTTTGAGGTGGCTGTGGGACATTTAGGTAGAGATTTCTAGTAGGGAGTTAGAAATTTGGCTCTGAAACGGAGGAGAGAAGTGAAATGTGGCCACGGAGATATGGAAGCCATAAACATTTATAAAATGGAGGTTGAAGCCAGAGGAGTGTGTGGGATGGTCCAGTGATCAATATGTTTGTTGAATCTACTTGAAAAGAATGAGTAGCGTGCTCACCTAAGTGCTTTTTCCCTAGCATATATTTTGGGTCTCAATTAAGAATGTTTTCATAAAATATCTTTCTTTACCCACGTTCATATTGATCTCTCCTTAGAGTGACTACTTATGACTTGAGTTCATGTTACAGCTTTAATTTAGAATGTTGGAGTTTACCAAAGTCATTTAAGAGTGATAGATGTGGAAAATTCTATTAGAGTATCCTGACGGGCAAATCTTGTACCTGAATACTAATTATGTAAAAAGTTTGCACAAAATATTTAATGTAATAGGAAGAGCTCTGAGGAAGTGTCAAGATACGTACTCTTCTCAGAAAATCAGTAAGCAACTTATTTTTAAAATTAAGCATTAATTAAAAATTCCTTAAGTTTAAAAACTTTTTAATCGAATATGGTGATTTTCAGTAACACACCTCAGAAGTGTCAGACCTTTTGAAGCCAGAACCACAGAATTATTAGCCCTGGAAGAGATCTGAGAGGTCATTTAATTGAATCCTTTAAGTTTTCAAATAGAGACTAAAGAGAGAGGGCTATGCCGTGGTCACTCCACACCATGGTCACTGGGCCTGGGATGAGTGACTCAGTCCCTAGATCATTCTTTCCTCTTTACACCATCCTTCCTTTCAATGGAATCCAATTTGCTAAAGTTTCAGGATAGAAATGAACTAAACTTCAGCTGTCTAAATGAGAGGTTTTCATTTATTTATGAATTTAATGCATATCTGTGACACTCGGAGCTAGATAGAACAAAAAGCCAAGTGTAATTAAGATTCTTCCTTTCCCTCATTCTGTCTCAGGCTTCTTGGCAAAATGAATTATCAGAGTCCCACAAGGACAGACCCAGAGGATAGGACAATGACAAGAGTCTGATCTTGAGTAGGGCCGCCAGATTTAGCAAGTAAAAATAAGAGGCTGCCCAGTTGCATTTGAATTTCAGACAAATAATGAGTACTTTTTTTAGTATAAGTATGTCCCAAGTATTGCATGGGACATACTTATGCTAAAAAATGTATTCATTGTCTATCTACAATTGAAATTTAACTGGAAGTTGTGTATTTTATCTGGAAACCCAAATCTTGAAGTCAAGGCCAAAGACTTTCAAGCACTTAGACATGAGGGAGGCAGGTAGCCCCACTAGAGGTAGCTGATGTTTCACAAAATTGCAAACTTCAAAACGAGGACCTGCTACTCTTTGTGCAACAGTGAAGGAGCTGTCGTGCTATGGCACGACAAATGGTAGTATACCGTGAAACTGATCTTTCAGGAGATGGACAAGGATGGTGGTGGAGGCTGTGGGACTTATGGACCTGGAGGATCCATCTCTGTGTGTTCTAAAGCAGCTGTATCTTCTGTGTCTTTAACAGCGCAGACTGATTTTGCCAGAACAGAACCAGAATTCATTATATAATCAGTGATTACGAAACCAAAGCTAAAGTGTGGAACAATGAAATTTCTATTACAGAAAACCGTAAAAAAGAAGTATTCTGCAAGACAGTGTCTCGCCCTGACGTCCAAGGCCAGGACCCTGCACATAATCCTCATTTAACAAAAGGCTGAGCATGAAGTCTCACCAGGCAGCAGGAGCCTTGTCACAAAACTGGGGCTAAGTGAAATGGGCAATGAAACGCCAGTCATGTGTCAGCATCTTGGCAGAGTTTGGCCACATGCTCAGAAGCAGCAAGATGTCATGATAACACTAACTCTAAGAGCGACTTTCAAGTTCAGCTACAGTGGTCACAGAAATGCCAAACCTAGGCTGAGGGCCTAGGTATGAAATTATCACCACAGGTGGCTCAGGGGTCCTCTGTTGGAAGTGGTAGGAGCAATGGCAGTGCCAGTGGGAAGAGGGTTATGCGTGATTGCACAAACCTGAGGAGGAACACAATTTAATTAATCAATAGCGTTAGGGTATATGCAAGCATATCTGTAAAGCTGTACCTAGAGCCATGGCCAAAATTCCTTACAGCACCATTGGGAATCATGTAGTTGATTTCAGTTTTGATCTGTTATGCTAAACAGAAATGCTCTTACAGGACATGGGAGCCTAATGTTTTTTTAAAAATTCATCATTCAGTCTTAACGTTGCATTAGAATAAAAAATGAATGTTGAAAACCACATCATAGTGGGGTAAAGAATGTGGTTAATTATAAAAAACAGGCTTCCCTGGTGGCGCAGTGGTTGAGAGTCCGCCTGCCGATGCAGGGGATGTGGGTTCGTGCCCTGGTCCGGGAGGATCCCACGTGCCGCGGAGCGGCTGGGCCCGTGAGCCATGGCCGCTGAGCCTGCACGTCCAGAGCTTGTGCTCCATAGCGGGAGAGGACACAGTGGTGAGAGGCACGCGTACCACACACACACAAAAATAATAAATAAAATAAAATATAATATAATAATAAAAAACAAATGTGGCTGCCATGGTCAAAAATTACATGGAACAATTACGTAACAGTTTGATGTTCTAAAACTTTAGTGAAGGAGGAAGCTAATGGTACCTGTGTCCACTATGGGCTGGGGCTTTACAAGAGCTTTTAATCATCTCATCTAATTCTTTGAATTTTCTTAGTATTTTTGATTGTGGTAAGATATACATAAACATAACATTTACCACCTTAACCATTTCCCAGTGTGCAGTTCAGTGACATTAAGTATATTCATATTGTTGTGCAACTATCACTTCCATTCAGCTCCAGAACTTTTTCATCATCTCAAGAGAAACTCTGTACCCATTAAACAACTCCTCATTTGCCCACTGCCCCCTTCCCGGTAACCACCGCACCCTTCCCGGTAACCACTGCCCCCTTCCCGGTAACCACTAATCTACTTCTATTTCAGGCACCTCATATAAGTGGAATCATACTTGTCCTTCTGTATCTGGCTTATTTCACTTAGCATACTGTTTTCAAGGTCCACCCTTGTTGTAGCATATATTACCTCATCTAATTCTTATAACCTGGAAAATAGGATTTATTATTACCCTAACAAAATGACCCTGCCCCAAGCATGCATACTCTGTCTCTGGAATTAAGGTTGAATGGTCTATTTTGGTGGGATTGCCCTATTGACACCATAAAGTATGCCCACACCCTGGGACTCAGAGGGCCAAGCCCTTAGAACCATCCTGGAGAAGGGAGAGGTTGTGCAGTAGGAGGTGTTTCTAAGTTCCTTCAACCTCCAAGGAGGAAAGAAATGGGCTTGGGTGAGGAATAGAGCTGCCTGGTGATTTCCCAGGGACAGAGCCAATTTGCTGAAAGTAGCATTTAGAGGCCCTGAGCCCTAAAATGATTCTAGCACCTCATCTTCCCTCCCAATATGTAATTCACAATAGAACTAATACTAAACCATTTAGCAATGTGAGGAAGACTTACAACAGTCCCATTACTTTATGCTTTAAAAAAATGTTTATTTTGACATAATTTTAGACTTACAGAAAAGTTGCACAAACAGTACAGAGTTCCCCTCTATGCTTCCTCAGCTTTTCCTAATTTTAACATTTAGCAGAGGGCAGAGTCAAGATGGCCTACCAGGAGGACATGGAATTCGAGGCTCCTCAAAACTAGTGCACCTACCAGGCACCAGTGGGGGACCACAGACACCTAAGGGGATGGGAGGAAATGCCAGCAAACTGACTTGTGAGATCTTGGTTCCCAGGCCAGAGGTCGGGCCCAAGCTCCTGTGGCGGGGGCTCCGAGTCCAAACCTCTGGACTAACAGAGAACCTCGGACCCCAGAGAATATTAATCAGAATGAGGCCTCCCAGAGGTCCTCATCTTGGCACCAAGACCCAGCTCTATCCAACTGCCTGCAAACTCCAGTGCTGGACAACTCAGGCCAAACAACCAGTAAGGCAGGAATACAGCACCACCCATCAAAAAGAGAAAAAAAAAAATGAAACAACAAAAAAAATATGTTATAGACAAAGGAGCAAGGTAAAAACCTACAAGGCCAAATAAATGAAGATGAAATAGGCAACTTACCTGAAAAAGAATCCAGAGTTATGATAGTAAAAATGACCCAAAATCTCAGAAACAGAATGGAGAAAATAAGAGAAACATTTAACAAGGCTTTAGAGGAACTAAAGAGCAAACAAACAGTGATGAACAACACAATTACTGAAATTAAAAATACTCCAGAAGGAAGCAATAGCAGAATAACTGAGGCAGAAGAATGGATAAGTGAGCTGGAAGACAAAATGGTAGAAATAACTGCCAAAGAGCAGAATAAAGAAAAAAAAATGAAAAGAATTGAGGGCAGTATCAGAGACCTCTGGGACAACATTAAATGCACCAACGTTCGAATTATAGGGGACCCAGAATAAGAAGAGAAAAAGAAAGGGGCTGAGAAAATATTTGAAGAGATTGTAGTCAAAAACGTCCCTACACATGGGAAAGGAAATAGTCAATCAAGTCCAGGAAGCACAGAGAGAACCATACAGGGTAAACCAAAAGAAAAACAAGCCAAGACACATATTAATCAAACTATCAAAAGCCACAGGGCTTCCCTGGTGGCGCAGTGGTTGAGAATCCGCCTGCTGATGCAGGGAACATGGGTTTGTGCCCCGGTCCGGGAAGATCCCACATGCTGTGGAGCAGTTGGGCCTGTGAGCCATGGCCACTGAGCTTGTGCGTCCGGAGCCTGTGCTCTGCAACGGGAGAGGCCACAACAGTGAGAGGCCCATGTGTGTACCAAAAAAAAAAAAAAAAATTAAATACAAAGAAAAAATATTAAAAGCAGCAAAGGAAAAGCAACAAATAACATACAAGGGAATCCCCATAAGGTTAACAGCTGGTTTTTCAGCAGAAACTCTGCAAGCCAGAAGGGAGTGACAGGACATATTTAAAGTGATGAAAGGGAAAAACCTACAACCAAGATTACTCTACCCAGAAGGATCTCATTCAGATTTGATGGAAAAATTAAAACGTTTATAGATAAGCAAAAGTTAAGAGAAATCAGCACCACCAAACCAGTTTTACAACAAATGCTAAAGGAATTTGTCTAGGCAGGAAACACAAGAGAAGGAAAAAATCCACAAAAACAAAACCAAAACAATTAAGAAAATGGTAATAGAAACATACATATCAATAATTGCCTTAAATGTAAATGGATTAAATGTTCCAACCAAAAGACATAGACTGGCTGAATGGATACAAAAATAAGACCTGTACATATGCTGTCTACAAGAGACTCACTTCAGACCTAGGGACACATACAGACTGAAAGTGAGGGGATGGAAAAAGATATTCCATGCAAATGGAAATCAAAAGAAAGCTGGAGTAGCAATTCTCATATCAGACAAAATAGACTTTAAAACAAAGGCTATTACAAGAGACAAAGAAGGACACTACATAATGATCAAGGGATCAATCCAAGAAGAAGATATAACAATTGTAAATATTTATGCACCCAGCATAGGAGCACCTCAATACATAAGGCAAATGTTAACAGCCATAAAAGGGAAAATCGACAATAACACAACCATAGTAGGGGACTTTAACACCCCACTTTCACCAATGGACAGATCATCCAAAATGAAAATAAATAAGGAAACACAAGCTTTAAATGATACATTAAACAAGATGGACTTAATTGATATTTATAGGACATCCCATCCTCCCAAAAAAGAACACACTTTCTTCTCAAGTGTTCATGGAACATTCTTCAGGATAGATCATATCTTGGGTCACAAACAAGCTTTGGTAAATTTAAGAAAATTGAAATCATATCAAGTATCTTTTCTGACCATAATGCTATAAGAGTGGATATCAATTACAGGAAAAACTCTGTAAAAAATACAAACACATGAAGGCTAAACAATGCAATACTTAATAACCAAGAGATCACAGAGGAAATCAAAGAGGAAATCAAAAAATACCTAGAAACAAATGACAACAAAAACACTACGACCCAAAACCTATGGGATGCAGCAAAAGCAGTTCTAAGAGGGAAGGTGATAGCAATACAATCCTACCTTAAGAAACAAGAAACATCTCAAATAAACAACCTAACCTTACACCTAAAGCAATTAGAGAAAGAACAACAACAACAACAACAAAAACCCCAAAGTTATCAGAAGGAAAGAAATCATAAAGATCAGATCAGAAATAAATGAAAAAGAAATGAAGAAAACAGTAGCCAAGATAAATAAAACTAAAAGCTGGTTCTTTGAGAGGATAAAGAAAATTGATAAACCATTAGCCAGACTCATCTAGAAAAAAAGGGAGAAGACTCAAATCAACAGAATTAGAAATGAAAAAGGAGAAGTAACAACTGACACTGCAGAAATACAAAGGATCATGAGAGATTACAACAAGCAACTATATGCCAATAAAATGGATAACCTGGAAGAAATGGACAAATTCTTAGAAAAGCACAACCTTCCGAGACTGAACCAAGAAGAAAGAGAACATATAAACAGACCAATCACAAGCACTGAAATTGAAACTGATTAAAAATCTTCCAACAAACAAAAGCCCAGGACCAGATAGATTCACAGGCCAATTCTATCAAACATTTAGAGAACAGCTAACACCTACCCTTCTCAAACTCTTCCAAAATATGGCAGAGGGAGGAACACTCCCAAACTCATTCTATGAGACCACCATCACCCTGATAGATTTCACAGAAAAAGAAAACTACAGGCCAATATCTCTGATGAACATAGATGCAAAAATCCTCAACAGAATGCTAGGAAACAGAATCCAACAACACATTAAAAGGATCATACACCATGATAAAGTGGGGTTTATCCCAAGAATTCAAGGATTCTTCAATATACGCAAATCAATCAGTGTGATAAACCATATTAACAAATTGAAGGAGAAAAACCATATGATAATCTCAATAGATGCAGAAAAAGCTTTTGACAAAATTCAACACCCATTTATGATAAAAACTCTCCAGAAAGTAGGCATAGAGGGAACCTACCTCAACATAATAAAGGCCATATATGACAAATGCACAGTCAACATCATTCTCAATGGTGAAAAACTGAAACCATTTCCTCTAAGATCAGGAACAAGATAAGTTACCCACTCTCACCACTATTATTCAACATAGTTTTGGAAGTTTTGGCCACAGCAATCAGAGAAGAAAAAGAAATAAAAGGAATCCAAATCAGAAAAGAAGAAGTAAAGCTGTCACTGTTTGCAGATGACATGATACTATACATAGAGAATCCTAAAGATGCTACCAGAAAACTACTAGAGCTAATCAATGAATTTGGTAGAGGAGCAGGATACAAAATTAATGTACAGAAATCTCTTGCATTCCTATACACTAATGATGAAAAATCGGAAAGAAAAATTAAGGAAACACTTCCATTTACCACTGCAACATAAAGAATAAAATACCTAGGAATAAACCTACCTAAGGAGACAAAAGACCTGTATGCAGAAAACTATAAGATGCTGATGAAAGAAATTAAAGATGATACAAACAGATGGAGAGATATACCATGTTCTTGGATTGGAAGAATAAACATTGTGAAAATGACTCTACTACCCAAAGCACTCTACACAGTCAATGCAATTCCTATCAAAGTACCAATGGCATTTTTCAAAGAACTAGAACAAAAAGTTTTACAATTTGTATGGAAACACAAAAGACCCTGAATAGCCAAAGCAATCTTGAGAAAGAAAAACAGAGCTGGAGGAATTAGGCTCCCTGACTTCAAACTATACTACAAATCTACAGTAATCAAGACAGTATGGTACTGGCACAAAAACAGAAATATACATAAATGGAACAGCATAGAAAGCCCAGAGATAAACCCATGCACCTTTGGTCACCTTATCTTTGATAAAGGAGGCAAGAATATACAATGGAGAAAAGACAGCCTCTCAATACACGGTGCTGGGAAAATTGGACAGCCGCATGTAAAAGAATGAAATTAGAACACTCCCTAACACCATACACAAAAATAAACTCAAAATGGATTAAAGACCTAAATGTAAGGCCAGATACTATTAAAAAATTAGAGGAAAACATAGGCAGAACGCTCAATGACATAAATCATAGCAAGATCCTTTTTGACCCAACTCCTAGAGAAATGAAAATAAAAACAAAAATAAACAGATGGGACCTAATGAAACTTAATAGCTTTTGCACATCAAAGGAAACCATAAACAAGACGAAAAGACAGCCCTCAGAATAGGAGAAAGTATTTGCAAATGAAACAACTGACAAAGGATTATTCTCCAAAATATACAAGCAGCTCATGCAGCTCAATATCAAAAAAAACAAACAACCCAATCCAAAAATGGGCAGAAGACCTAAATATACATTTCTCTAAGGAAGATATACAGATTGCCAACAAACACATGAAAGGATGCTCAACATCACTAATCATTAGAGAAATGCAAATCAAAACTACAATGAGATATCATCTCACACTGGTCAGAATGGCCATCATCAAAAAATCTAGAAACAATAAATGCTGGAGACAATGTGGAGAAAAGGGAACACTCTTGCACTGCTGGTGGGAATGTAAATTGATGCAACCACTCTTGAGAACAGTATGGAGGTTCCTTAAAAAACTACAAATAGAACTACCATATGATTCAGCAATCCCACTACTGGGCAAATACCCTGAGAAAACCATAATTCAAAAAGAGTCATGTACCACAATGTTCATTGCAGCACTATTTACAATAGCCAGGACATGGAAGCAACCTAAGTGTCCATCGACAGATGAATGGATAAAGAAGATGTGGCACATATATACAATGGAATATTACTCAGCCATAAAAAGAAATGAAACTGAGTTATTTGTAGTGAGGTGGATGGACCTAGAGTCTGTTATACAGAGTGAAGTAAGTCAGAAGGAGAAAAACAAATACTGTATGTTAACACAAATATATGGAATCTAAGAAAAAAAATGTCATGAAGAGACTAGGGGTAGGATGGGAATAAAACACAGACCTACTAGAGGATGGACTTGAGCATATGGGGAGGGGAAGGGTAAGCTGTGACAAAGTGAGAGAATGGCATGGACATATATACACTACCAAACGTAGGGTGGATAGCTAGTGGGAAGCAGCCGCATGGCACAGGGAGATCAGCTAGGTGGTTTGTGACCACCTAGAGGGGTGGGATAGGGAGGGTGGGAGGGAGGGAGATGTAAGAGGGAAGAGATATGGGAACATATGTATATGTATAACTGATTCACTTTGTTGTAAAGCAGAAACTAACACACCATTGTAAAGCAATTATACTCCAATAAAGATGTTTAAAAAAAAATAAAAAGAAAAAGAATGCTCAACATCACTAATCATTAGAGAAATGCAAATCGAAACTACAATGAGGTATCACCTCCTACCAGTCAGAATGGCCATCATGAAAAAACCTACAAACAGTAAATGCTGGAGAGGGTGTGGAGAAAAGGGAACCCTCTTGCACCGTTTGTGGGAATGTAAATCGATACAGCCACTCTTGAGAACAGTATGGAGATTCCTTAAAAAACTAAAAATAGAAATACCATATGACCCAGCAATCCCTCTACTGGGCATATACCCTGAGGAAACCATAATTCAAACAGAGTCATGTACCACAATGTTCATTGCAGCACCATTTACAATTGCCAGGAGATGGAAGCAACCTAAGTGTCCATCGACAGATGAACGGATAAAGATGTGGCATATATATACAATGGAATATTTCTCAGCCATAAGAAGGAATGTAATTGGGTCATTTGTACAGGTGTGGATGGACCTAGAGGCTGTCATACAGAGTGAAGTAAATCAGAAAGAGAAACTAATATCATATATTAATGCATATATGTGGAACCTAGAAAAATGGTACAGATGAACTGTTTTGCAGGGCAGAAATAGAGACACAGATGTAGAGAACAAACGTATGGACACCACCAATGGGGGAAATTGGTGGTGGGGTGGTGGTGGTGAGATGAATTGGAAGATTGGCATTGACTTGTATACACTGATGTGTATAAAACAGATAACTAATAAGAACCTGCTCTATAAAAATAAAATTAAATTAAATTAAAAAATTTAAAAAAAAAACATTTAGTAGAACCACAGTACAAGAATCAAAATTCAGAAGTCAGGACTTCCCTGGTGGCACAGTGTATAGGACTCTGTGCTCCCAATTCAGGGGGCCTGGCTTCGATCCCTAGTCAGAGAACCAGATCCCACATGATGCAACTAAAAGTTTGCATGCCACAACTAAAGAGCCTGCCTGCCTCAACTAAGACACTGGTGTAACCAAATAAATAAATAAATATTTTTTTAAAAATTTCAGAAGTCAACACAAGTGCAACACTATTAACTAAACTACTGCCTTTGTTCAGATCCCACCAGTTTTTCTACTCATGTGCTTCTTCTGTTCCCATCTCCAATCCAGGATCCCACACTATATTTAGTTGTCACATCTAGATGGCTCTTCCATGGCAGTTCTTTTGTCTTTCCTTGTCTATCATGACTTTGACACTTTGGAAGAGCACTGGTCAATTATTTTGTAGAACTGTCTTTAACTTGTGATTGTTTAGTGTTTTCTCATGATTAAGTTGAAATCATGCATTTTTGGTAAGAATACAGTTCTCAGTGCAAGGTCTTCAGAGGGTACACACGTAGATATGTCTTAATACTGTTTATCTTAGTCTCAATTGCTTGGTTAGGGTGGTGTCTGCTGCTGCATTTCTCCACTGTAAGGTTACTATTTTTCTCTCTCTCTTTTTTTTTTTTTAACCACACCACACGGCATGCAGGATCTTAGTTCCACGACCAGGGATCAAACCTGCGGCCCCTGCGTTGGAAGCGCGGAGCCTTAACCACTGGACCACCAGGGTCCACTATTTTCTCTTTGTAAATAATAGGTATGATGGGAGACACACTTTGAGACTATGCAAATATCCTGTTTCTCCTCAAACTTTTGCCTGCTAATTCTAGCATCCATCAGTGGACCTTGCATGTAGCAGTTATTACTGTGGTGTTCTAATTGTGATTTTCTATTTTCTTCATTCTTTCTACATTTATTAAGTGGAATTCTTTTGTAAGGAAGAGCTGTCCTTTCTCCTACATTTATTTATTTGTTTAGTTATTTATTTATACCAGGATGGACTCATGGATATTTATTTTATACTTTGATGCTTTAAGAAATTAATCAAACGTTAAATTATTTCTAAAAATTCCCTCTTCTTACTCCCATGTTCATTTTCCATCCCTTCCTCTTGTGCCCCAGACTTGTTGGTACCCTAACTCCTGGCTGTTGAGCTGTTGCTCTGAAGAGATGGGAGTGAGTTCATGGACAGTGGCCATTCAAAGGATGGTCCGGGAAGCCTCTTCATTCTGGGCTTGGGGGCAGGTACTGCGAAGGTGTGCTCTCAATGCTGCTGTGACTCACTGGAATGAGGGGCTGAACCGCTGAGGTCCAGTGTGGGGAAGGTGGGGATCCTCACCTCCAGCCATGATGGGCAGGAAAGAGGAAAGGAGTGCTTAGGAAAGCCAGGATGTCGATAATGTCTTATACCTGGTATTTCTCAAGTCCTATGGCTCAGGTCTGAAGAAAATATGATTACTCAGGTCAAAGTCTAACCATAGAAAACCAGGCATCGGCTGGGGATAATCTCAAGGCCACCTCCGTAATGAATATCTGTTTACTCTTTGTGTTAGTCCTGATTTGGGCATGCAGGACAAGGTGATTATTTGGGTTAAAGGTCTCCTTCATGAAAGGATTCACTTTGAATGGCAGAAAACACCCCCCTCTTCTTCCAAGTACACTTGATAATTATTCCTTTTTTTAAGGGGTCATACTGGGACTTGGTAATCCAGCCAAAATTGGATTCAGGGAGTGAATGAGCCTTATTGACCATCCATGTGTTCACAGATCACCTTGCAGTTTCCAACCTGACCTTGTGTATGTCTCTCCTACCAAGTCAGAGGTCCCCAAAGGAGCAGGGGAGATTGTCTTGTTAGGAAGAAGAACCCAGGCTCACCTCCCACTACTGCAGGATTAGAACTCTTCATAGACAGACTGCCCCCTCTGCGTGGTTTCTCAGCCTCACTTCTGCAGGAAATATAAGGCTTTTCCCCCAGGGGAGTAATTTAGGGCAAGGCAGATCTGTACTCTGTAGTAACCTTGATTTTCTTGTCACCCAGTATAATGGTTTGTGCGTATGTCTGTCTGCCTGTCCCTTGCTGAGCCTCTTCTATGTACCAGGCCCCATGCAGAATGCTTTTCCATCATAACAAAACTTTCAGAAGGACTGTTAGGCCACTTTACATGTGAAGAAACTGAGACCCAGTGGTTCCCATCACTAGGGAGGGTGGGGCTAGGACTGAGGTCTCTCTAGCTCCAAGGTCAAGCCTCCTTCCATCAGGCCACACCACCTTTAGGAGGAAGTATGTCCAGTTGCAGCCTTTCTTTCATTCCCTGACCTTGTGATCTTCAAATGTTGTGCATTCGGAACCTCTTTCTTGGCTTTAAGGCTTTGGGTCTCATCTCCACAGAGCCAGGAACATGTGCATAGCCTTCCGGGAAGGTTCTTTTTCCAAAAAGTGCAGGGCCTTCAGTGATAGGGCTGGTGGAAGGGGAATCAATGCCTCCGAGTTTGATGTTTCCCCTCGGTGAATTCCAGAGTGACAGGAACGGGAGCAGATCACTCCTTATTCGAATATTTTGTAATAAAAAATTCTAGTCTGTACTTCTTGAGTATTTACAAAGTGCCAGGCATTGTTACAAACACCTCATATACATTATTTCCCTTCGTACTTCCAATAACCCCAAGGAACAGGTCCCCAATCCCTTATTCAGACTCCACACAGATCCCCTGGTATGATTCAGAATTCAGAATCTTTCATATTTGTGAGAGAGAAATCTATGCATATACTGGACTATTCATAACACCTCCGTAACACCCATCCATCCTCATACACATTGTTGTTTCTGCAGCAAACGTATGGATAATCATGCTTAATGGGATAAAAACTATATAGTCTCACATTCGTTCAGTTCAGGTTTTGCCATCAAATGAATTTCCTGCAAACTTAAAAAAAATCTGTTTTTCAGAGCCCTTTGGATTTCAGAATTGCTAAAAAGGGATATGGATCTGGAATATTATTATTCCCATTATACAGGTGAGAAAACTGAGGTTTAGATCTATGCTATGAAGAGCCTATCCAAGGTCATACCACAAGTGACAGGGCCAGCATTTGAACTGTCTGTGCTCAGCCCATTGCACATTTTAACCCTCTGCTTGACTCCAAACCTTCACGTGGCAGGAAATAAAGTACTCAGACCTGCCCTACTTGGCTTCCACTTGAGAAACTAGTTATGGCTGACGTTCAAATTCATTTTCACTGGGGATGATAAGTAGATTTTCTTATAAATTGATAGGCTAGAGAGCACCTGGGAACACCTTGTTAAAGAGATTAGTGAAACAAAACTCCAGGCATGTTTGGGGAGGGGAGGAGATGGGTGTGTGACTTTCCCATTCTCGCTAAGGAAATACTGTGTCCTTTCTGTTTTTTCCAACTTCGTGTGCTTTCTTCTTTGGTTCCCCTTCTGTTCTGATTAATGGACTACCGACCTCAGCTTTCCGTTCACATGGGCTCCAGGAGTTGTTGGCATTTCCCATTGCTGCCTCCCCACTGCTGCTGGGGAGCCTCTTCCTCTTTCCTTAAGTCGGGTCTCTCTTTACCACGTCATTGGCCCCATCGGTCAAGGTTCTCGCCAATCCTCTTGTCTGCTGACGCGAACCCAGTCGCATAACCACCCGTTAACTAAATAGCAGAAATAGGATGATTTCACATAAACATCCTCGGAGTCATTCTAGAACTTAAGGGTTTGACATTCTTACTGTTTCAGGGGATTGGAGAGGACAGAAATGAGATGTATGTGTGTGTCTATGTGCCTGCGTACATGTGTGTGCGTGTGTGTATTATTGCTGCTTTGCCAAAGCTCCTGCCTCCTCCAGGTCACCAAGAATGTGAGTACCCAGCCAGCTACTCAGCAAGACACCAGCTTCCAGGGAGCAGAGGAGAAAAGCAGAGAGACACTGACTTTTTGGCACTTGAATCTCTGCATTTCAGCTCGACTTGACCTCAGTAAGTTATCGTCATGGGCCATCCCCTCTGGATAATGAGGAGAGATTGTGGTGAATTTACAAACAGTTGGTTAAGTTCATCTTTATATTTTTTCAAGTAAATATATTGTCCTTTGGAGGGCTTCCCTGGTGGCGCAGTGGTTGAGAGTCCGCCTGCCGATGCAGGGGACACGGGTTCGTGCCCCGGTCCGGGAGGATCCCACGTGCCGCGGAGCGGCTGGGCCCGTGAGCCATGGCCACTGAGCCTGCGCGTCCGGAGCCTGTGCTCCGCAATGGGAGAGGCCACAGCGGTAAGAAGCCCGCGTACCGCAAAAAAAAAAAAAAAAAAAAAAAAAAAAGAATATATATATATTGTATATATATATATGTTATATATATATATACAATATATATATTATACTATATATATATAGTCCTTTGGAGACGTTTGAAGCATGTCCAAACTTTGGTGGGGCACAGCAATTGCTAGTATTTATTCAGGTTATTTGGTGGAGTCTGACATGAGCAAAGGAAAACTAAATAAAAAACGGATCTGCCCCTTTTAAAATTTTATTTTTCCACACTGATCCCTCTTCTTGTGAAATCCTGTTTACCCCTGATGATCTTATGAAAGATACTCTTTTGTTCTTCAACTTAGAAAACAAGCCACGGAAAGTAACGGGAACGTTACTGATTTTTATTAAGGGCTGATGAATACTTGGGTCCAATCTCTTAATTACAGAGATCAAAGGAGAATTATACATTTTCACTCAAGTTCTTTTTTTCTTCAAAACAATAGACCTCAGTGAAAACAAGTATTTCCTAACCCAATAAAGAACTCTTTGACAGTCTATTTTACGATCTAATTTACTTCGGTGTTGAAATGATGCACCGTGTGATGAGTCTTGCCCTCTCTGTGCTTTTTACAACTCAAGCCAGTGAACTAAATACCAGCAAAGACTTTCACGGCACAGCTTCTTCTGACAATGAAGCAGTCCCTCATTGCTTTGTTTACATTCTGTGGTCACTACATATTCCCAGACTCACAGCTCCCATCAAAGACTCTCTTCTCTCACCTTTGATTCCAGCTCATGTTTTCTGCCCTCGACATTGCAGACTTTTGGTGACACATGGTTTTATAGTCAGCTTCTTTATTTTCTTATTCTATACACTGTCCCTCTGGGACTATTCAATGCTATGACTTGCTTGCTCACCTAGAAGCTGGAGACCTTGATGTGTATCCATCCCTGTTAAGCTCTAGAGCTCAGAACTCAATGTCATCCTCTTGGATTCTCTGTTGGGATATTCCACAAGCACCTCAAACTCAACATGCCCCAAAGTGTACTTGTCATTCACAGCTGCCCTTCTTCCCTCCATTACCACCAAGCCCCTCCTCCTCCTCAAACCTGTTCTTTCTCTTAGTCTTCAAGCTCAATGGATGGTCTCATCATTTATCCATCTCCTAAGCCGGAGTCATTCTCAGGTCATCCTTCATGACTCTGTCATCCTTCAAATCCGATCAACTCTTCTTCCCAACAACATCCTTCAGTCACTCTACTTTCCAACCAGCTTTGGGGGCCACTCCCCTTCTCCATCCCACTGTCGTTGTCTTGGTGTAGACCCTCCTCTTTCCTAACCTGCACTCCAAGACCACTAGACACTAATTCCTACAGCCCTGGGTTAGCTTCACTCCCAGCCATCCTAACCCTCACCTCAAACCAGCCTTCACACTGTGCTCCCCACTGGAGCTAACTTTCTCAAACACAAATCTGATTTTGTTTTCACTTCCTTAAAGCTCTTCAAGTGTTCCTCTTCATTTTCAAAATAAAGTCCTACCTCCTTAGCACCATATTCCAAGCCTCCCATGTTCTGGCCTCATTGTCTGCCTCTTCTCTTGCCATATCTTGCCTTGCATGTTTAGATAATTGGATACTTTTCACGGATCCTTGAACATAGCAAGTGGCTTTAAAACGTTGGGTCTCTGTATGTGAAATTCCCTCTACCTAGAATTCTCTTTCCCCTCCTCCACCTAGAAGACACCTACAAGGTCATTCAACAAACATCAGCGGGGGTCTACTATGTACCTGAAGACTGTGCCAGGCAGTGAAGACAAAAAGAAGGCATGGTTCTTTCTCTAACCATCCAGTTGAAATATCACTGCTTGAAACTTCCTTTAAATATCCCCTCAGCAGCCACACCACCCCTGCAGAGTAGACCAATTCTTCCTTTTGCTTTGTGTATCATTTTTCATTGCATGTACATGATATCATTTTTGTTTGTCTGCCTGGGCTCAGAACCAATGCCCATAACCTCAGGGAGAGGAAGCGAGTAGTTTAAAGAATATGTGGGCACTGACATCTGTGTGGTAGGCAGAATTCTAAAATGGTCTCCCAAGATTCCTGACCCTTGGCAAATTCTATGATGCTGATGAATCTTAGATAAAGTCCTGGAAACAAAATCTTAACGTTGCAAAAATATTAGTATTCTTAGAGAGCACGCCAAAGGAGGTGTTTGTTAATAAGATATTCTCTCCTGACCACTCTCCTGAGCCAGTAACTATCTCTTACCACAATCAAGTATTAATATCCAGATGTTTGTGTTGAGGGTTGATAGTATTAGTGCAGTGTTTTGCCAGCTGTTAATGCAAAACATTTTTTGATCGAATGATAAAGACAAATTTGGAATTCTTACTTTAGTTATTCAATCAAACATTTTCAAATTCCTAGTAATAGGAGGGATATTATGACCTAAGAGTAAAAATGAAGAGAGTACTTATTTATAACAGGTGACTAGATGTTGTTTTATTTATGTATCGCTCGGAAATGATATGGAAGACTCAGTCACTGATAGAGGGAGGTAAAAGAGAATCCTGCTGTAACTGTTGCTGATATAGTTTGTACTCACACAACATATTTAATTATAAGTATGATCATAAGTATTGACTTGTCATTGGTACATTTGGCAACTGTCTTTAGAGTAAGATCCCAGAGGGATCCTTGCTTATTATCCAGGGATCTAATAGAATGTTAATTCTCCGAGCTATGTTTCAACATCAAGAGATGTCTCTGGCTGATCTTGCCAGAGGAAATAGGAGAGGGACTTCCCTGGTGGCACAGTGGTTAAGAATCCAACCACCAATGCAGGTGACATGGGTTCGATCCCTGGTTCGGGAAGATCCCACATGCCTCAGAGCAACTAAGCCTGTGCCACAACTACTGAAGCCCACGCACTCTAGGGGCCATGCTCTGCAACAAGAGGAGCCACTGTAATGAGAAGCCCATGCACCACAACGAAGAGTAGCCCCAACTCGCTGCAACTAGAGAAAGCCTGCACTCAGCAACGAAGACCCAACGCAGCCAATAAATAAATAAATACATAAATAAATAAAAATCACAACAGATACATTTTTAAAAAAAGGAAATTGAAGAAAAGTTTCTAGGAGGAGCAAGCCTTGGGTGGAGGGAGATGAGGAATCCCATATGATATGCAGCACTAGCTCTATCCTGAGCCATAAGTCTTATGTTAAACTTTTTTCTTCAAGTTTTATTGAGATATAATTGACAAACAACACTGTAAGGTGTATAGCATAATGATTTGACTTCCATACATCATGAAATGATTACTACAATAAGTTTAGTGAACATTCATCATCTCATATAGATACAAAATTAAGAAAATAAAAAAGTATAGTTTTGGAACTTCCCTGGTGGCACAGTGGTTAAGAATCCGCCTGCCAATGCAGGGGACATGGGTTCGATCCCCGGTCTGGGAAGATCCCACATGCCGTGGAGCAACTAAGCCCGTGCGCCACAACTACTGAGCCTGCACTCTAGAGCCCATGAGCCACAACTACTGAGCCCACGTACCACAACTACTGAAGCCTGTGCGCCTAGAGCCCGTGCTCCGTAACAAGAGAAGCCACAGCAATGAGAAGCCTCCGCACCGCAATGAAGTGTAGCTCCCACTCACCACAACTAGAGAAAGCCCACGTGCAGCAGCTAAGACCCAGCACAGCCAAAATAGACATTCATTAAAAAAAAAAAGTTTTCCTTGTGATGAGGACTCTTAGGATTTACTCTTAATGATTTTTATATAAAATGTACAGTAGTGTTAATTATATTTATCATGTTATACAATATATCATTATTTATTTATCTTACAATGGGAAGTTTGTACCTTTGGACTGCCTTCATCCAGTTCCCCCTATCCAAACCTCCTGCCTCTGATAAGCACAAATATGATCCTTTTTCTATGAGTTTGTTTGTTTCTTTGTTTTGGAAGTATAATTGACCTACAACACTATGTTACTTCCTGGTACACAACATAGTGATTTGATATTTCTATGCATTTCAAAATTATCACCATGATAAACCTAGTTACGATATGTCACCAAAAGAGATATTACATAATTATTGACTATATTCCCCACAATGTACATTTCATACCTGTGACTCATTTATTTTGCAACTGGAAGTTTGTAGCTCTTAATTCCCCTCACCTATTTCTTCCCTCCCCCTTCTCCCCTCCCCTCTGGCAACCACCTGTTTGTTCTCTGTATCTATAACTCTGTTTATGTTTTGCTTTGTTTGTTCATTTGTTTTGTTTTTTAGATTCCACATATAAGTGAAATCATATAGGATTTCTCTGTCTGATTTATTTTACTCATAATAATTCCCTCTAGGTCTGTCCATGTTGTTGCAAGTGACAAGACTTAATTCTCTTTTATGGCTGAGTAATATTCCATTTTGTGTATATATCATATCTTCTTTATTCATTCATCTCTGGATGGGCACTTAGATTGCTTCCACATCTTGGCCATCATAAATAACGCTGCTGTGAACCTAAGGGTGTATGTATATTTTCTAAATAGAGATTTAATTTTCTTCAGATAAATACCCAGGAGTGGAACTGCTGGATTATACGGCACTTCTATTTTCAATTTTTTGAGGAATCGCCATACTCTTTTCCATAATGGCTGCACCAATTTATATTCCCACCTACAGAGTACAAGGTTCTGTTTTCTCCACATCCTTGCCAACAAATGTTATTTTTTAACTTTTTGATAATATCCATTTTGACATATTTGAAGTGATATCTCATTGTGGTTATTTATTTATTTGGTTGTGCTGGGTCTTAGTTGTGGCAGGTGGACTCCTGAGCTGCAGTTTGTGGGCTCCTTAGTTGTGGCTTGCTGGTTCCTTAGTTGTGGTATGCAAACTCTTAGTTGTGGCATGCATGTGAATCTAGTTCCCTGACCAGGGATTGAACCCAGGCCCCCTGCATTGGGAGTGTGGAGTCTTAACCACTGAACCACCAGGGAAATTCCTCATTGTGGTTTTGATTTGCGTTTCCCTGATGATTAGTAATAAGTAATGTTGAGCATCTTTTAATGTGCCTGTTGGCCATCCATATGTCCTCCTTGGAAAAATGTCTATCCAGATCTTCTGCTCATTTTTAATCAGGTTTTTTTCTGATGTTGAGTTGTACGAGTTATTTGTATATTTTGAAAATTAACCCCTTGTCAGATACATAATTTGCAAGTATCTTACCCCATTTAGTAGGTGATGTTTTTGTTTTGTTGAGTTTCCTCTACCATGTGAAAGTTTTTAGTTTGTTATAGTCCTATTTGTTGATTTTTGCTTTTATTTCTCTTGCCTGAGGAGAAATATCAAAAAAATATTACTACGATTGATGTCAAAAAGTATACTGCCTACATTTTCTTCTAGAAGTTTTATGGTTTCAAATCTTACATTTAAGTCTTTAATTCATTTTGAATTTATTTTTGTACAAGAGAATAGTCTAGTTTGATTCTTTTGCATGTAGCTGTCCACTTTTCCCAATACCATTTATTGAAGAGGCTGTCTTTTTCCCATTGTATATTCTTCCCTCTTTTGTGGTATATTAATTGCCCATATAAATGTGGGTTTATTTCTGGTCTCTCTATTCCATTCCATTGATCTATGTGTCTGCTTTTGTGACAGTAGCATACTGTTTTTATTACTGTAGTTTTTAGTATAGTTTGAAATCAAGGCATGTGTTACCAAGAGTTTAGTTCTTTCTCAAGGTTGTTTTGGCTATTTGGAGTCTTTTGTGTTTCCATACAGTTATTAGAATTATTAGTTCTAGTTCTGTGAAAAATGTCATTGGTATTTTGATGGGATTGCATTGAATCTTTAGATTACTTTGGGTAGCATGGTTATTTTAATAATATTAATTCTTCCAATCCATGAACATGATATATCTTTTCATCTGTTTGCATCAACTTCAATTTCTTTTAACAGTGTCTTACAGTTTTTCGAAAACAAGTCTTGTACCTTCTTCATTAGATTTATTCCTAGATAGTTTATTCTTTTTGGTGCAATTGTAAATGGGATTGTTTTCTTAATTTCTTCTTCTGGTAGTTTGTTGTTAGTGTATAGAAATGCAACAGATTTCTGTATATTAATTTTGTATCCTGCAACTCTCAAATTCATTGATGAGTTTTAGTAGTTTGTTGGTGACATCTTTAGGATTTTCCGTGAATAGCATCATGTCATCTGCAAACAGTGACAGTTTTACTTCTTCCTTTCCAATTTGGATTCCTTTTTTTCGTTTTCTTCTCTGATTACTGTGCTAGGACTTCCAAATTTATGTTGAATAAAAGTGGCAACATCCTTGTCTTGTTCCTGATCTTAGAGGAAATGCTTTCAGCTTTTCACCATTGAGTATGATGTTAGCTTTGGCTTGTCATTTATGGCCTTTATAATGTGGAGAGTTTTCATCATAAATGGATGTTGAATTTTGTCAAAAGTTTTTTCTGCATCTATTGAGAGGATCATATGATTTTTATTTTCCAGTTTGTTAATGTAGTGTATCACATTGATTGATTTGTGGGTATTGAAACATCCTTGCATCCCTGGGATAAATCCCACTTTATCATGGTGTATCATCCTTTATGTATTGTTAAATTCTCTTTGTAATATTCTGTTGAGGATTTTTGCATCTATGTTCATCAGTGATATTGGTCTTTAATTTTCTTTTTTTGTGTTATATTTGTCTGGTTTTGGTGTCAGGGTGATGCTGGCCTTGTAGAATGAGTTTGGAAGCATCCCTTCCTCTGCAATTTTCTGGAATAATTTGAGAAGGATAAGTGTCAATTCTTCTCTAAATGTTTGGTGGAATTTACCTGTGAAGCCATCTGATCCTGGACTTTTGTTTGTTGGGAGTTGTTCTTTTTTATAACTGATTCAATTTCATTACTGGTAATTGCTCTGTTCATATTTGCTATTTCTTCCTGGTTCAGTCTTGGGAGATTGTACATTTCTAGGAATTTGTCCATTTCTTCTAGGTTGTCCATTTTATTGGCATACAGTTGTTCACAGGGATCTCATAACATCCTTTGAATTTCTGTGGTGTTGGTTGTGACTTTTTCTTTTCCATTTCTGATTTTATTTTATTGGGTCTTCTCTCTTTTTTTCTTGATGAGTCTGGTAAAAATTTGTCCATTTTGTTTTCAAAGAACCAGCTCTTAGTTTCATTGGTCTTTTCTATATTTTTTTCTATCACATTTATTTATGCTCTGATCTTTACAATTTCTTTCCTTCTACTAATTTTGGATTTTGTTTGTTTTTCTTTTTCTGTTTCCTTTAGGTGTAAGGTTAGGTTTTTTATTTGAGATTTTTCTTATTTCCTGAGGTAGGCTTGTATCACTATAAACTTCATTCTTAGAAATGCTTTTGCTGTGTCCCCTAGATTTTGGATCATTATGTTTTCATTTTCATTTGTCTCCAGGTATTTTTTGTTTCCTCTTTGATTTCTTCAGTGACCCATCGGTTATTTAGTAGCATATGGTTTAGCCTCCACGTGTTTGTGTTTTCTGAAGTTTTTTCCCCTTGTGGTTGAATCCTAGTCTCAAAGTGTTGTGGTCAGAAAAGTTGCTTTATATTATTTCAGTTTCTTAAATTTACTGAGAATTGTTCTGTGGCCTATCATGTGATCTATCCTAAAGAATGTTCCATGTGCAATTGAGAACAGTGTGTACCCTGCTGCTTTCTGTTGGAATGTTTTATACTTATAAAGCTATTCTGGCTTTCATTTCCATTTGCATGGAATACCTTTGTCCATCACCTCATTTTCAGTCCGTGTGTCTTTAGATCTAAAGTGGGTCTCTTTCAGGTAGCTTATATATGGGTCTTGTTTTTGTATCTATTCAGCCATTCTAGGTCTTTTGATTGGAGTATTTAGGCCACTTAATTTGAAAGTAACTATTGATGGGAATGTACTTATTACCATTTTGTTAATTGTTTGGGGGTTGTTTTTGTAGTTCTTCCTTGTTCCTTTCTTCTTTTGCTCTCTTCCCTTGTGATTTGATGACAATCTTAACTGTTATGTTTAGATTCTTCACACTTTTTTCTGTGTGTATCTATTACAGATTTTTGGTTTGTGTTTAGCATGAGGTTTATATATAGCAATTTATATGTATGTGTATGTATTATATATATATATAATTGTAAATTGCTGATCTCAATTTTGAATGCATTTTAACAACCTCGAATTTTTACTCTTCGCCTCCCCTTTTACTGTTGTTAACATCATATTTTACATCTCTTTATTTTGTTCCTCTCTTAACTACTTATTGTGGAGATAGATGATTTTACTACTTTAGTCTTTCAACCTTCCTACTAGCTTTATATGTGGTTGATTTACTTCCTTTACTGTATATTTGCCTTTATCAATGAGATTTTTCCTTTCATAATTTTTATATTTCTAATTTCTTTTCTGCTTGGAGAAGTCCCTTTAACATTTCTTGTAAACCTGGTTTGGTGGTGCTGAACTCTTTTAGCTTTTGTTTGTCTGTAAAACTCTCTCTCACCATCAAATGTGAATGAAAACCTTGCTGAATAGAGTATCTTTTGTTGTAGGTTTGTCCCTTTTATCACTTTAAACATATTGTGCCACTCCCTTGTGGTCTGCAGAGTTTCTGCTGAAAAACATCTGATAGCCTTATGGGCATTCCCTTGTACATAACTTGTTGATTTTTCTCTTGCTGCTTTTAAAATTCTCTCTTTATCTTTAATCTTTGTCATTTTAATTACAATGTGTCTTGGTGTGGCCCTCTTTGGGTTGATTCTCTTTGGGACTCTCTACGTTTCCTGGACCTGGATGTCTGTTTCCTTTCCCAGGTTAAGAAAGTTTTCAGCTATTATATCTTCTAATATGTTCTCTGCCCCCTTGTCTCTCTCTTCTCCCTCTGAGACCTCTAACATGTGAATGTTGATGTACACTTGATGTTGTCCCTGAGGTCTCTTAAACTGTCCTCATTTCTTTTTATTTCTTTTTTCTTTTTTCTATTCAGCTTCAGTGATTTCCATTCCTGTTTTCCAGTTCACTGATCCATTCCTTTGTATCATCCAATCTACTGTTGTTGTTTTTCTAGTATATTTTTATTTCATATATTGTATTTTTCATTTGTTTGTTGTTTGTTCTTTAGATTTTCTAACTCTTTTTGTTAGAAACAACTAACCTCTCACTCTGCTCCTCTATTCTTCTCCCAAGTCCTTTGAGCATCTTTATGATCATTATCTTGAACTCTTTATCAGGTAGATTGCTTATCTCCACTTCACTTAGGTCTTCTTCTGGGGTCTTATCTTGTTCTTTTGTTTTGGAACATATTCCTCTGTAACCTCATTTTGCCTGATTTGCTGTTTTTATTTCTATGTATTTGGAAGGTTAGTTACATTTCTCAACCTTGGAGAAGAGGCCTTTTGTAGGAGAAGTCCTGTGCATCCCAGCAGTGCATTTCTGTCTGGTCATCAGAGTTATATGCTCTAGGGGTGCCCCCTATGTGGACTATATGGGTCCTTCTGTTGTAGGGGGCTGACTACTGTGGCTGCTCTGGTAGACATGGCTGGTCCCCAGTCTGGTTGGTTGCCAGACCCTGCTGTGTGTGGAGGCTGCCAGCCACAGGTGGGTGGGGCTGGGTCACGAGGTGGCTGGCTGCAGAGTGCTGGGGGGTCCCGGGGCTAGTGCTGGCATATTGGCGGGTGGAGCTATGTTCCAGGGTGGATGGTTGTGGAGCCAGGGGTCCCAGATCTTGTGTTGGCCTGCTGGTAGGTGGGGCCAGTTCCTGACATGGCTGGCTGAAGTGTCCAGTGTGTCCCAAAGCTATTGTCAGCTCACTCGTGAGTGGGCTGGATCGTGCAGCAGCTGGCTGAGAGGTTCAAAGTGTCTTGGAGCTGGTGTTGGCCTGCTGGTGGGTGGGATCAGGGCCCAGGGGATCCCAGAGCTGGTTCCCACCCACTGATAGATGAGGCTGAGTCCTGGGATCTCTGGGGCCAGGGCCTGGGGTTTGGGAGCAGGTGTTGGTCTGCTGCTGGGTGAGGCCAGGTTCTGGGCTTTCTGGTGGATGGCACTGTGTCCCAGAGCAGCTGGGGACTCAGCAGGTCTTAAGGCAGCTGGCCTGCTGGTGAGTGGGGCTCTGTCCCCACCTGGCTAGCTGCTTGGCCTGAAATGTTCCAGTACTGTGCTGACAAGCTGGTGGATGGGGTCATGTCCTAGTGTTAATAAGCTAGAGAGAGGATTCCAAAATGCTGCTTGCTAGTACCAGAGTCCTCCTGGTAGAATAAGTTCCCCAAATGGCTGCTGCCAGTCTCTATGTCTCTAGGGTGAGCTCCAATTGCCTCCTGTTTCTCTGGAAGGATCTCCAAGATCAGAAGGTGGGTCTGATCCGGGCTCCTTTCAAATTATGGCTTTTTCTCTGGGTCTCAGAGTGTGTGAGATTTTGCGTGCACCCTTTAAGAGTGGAGTTTCTATTGTCCATAGTCCTCTGGCTCTCCTGAAAGTAAGCCCCACTGGTGTTCAAGGCCAAACATTCTGGGTGTTTGTCTTCCTGGTACAGGAGGACCAGGCTGGGGAGCCTGCTGTGGGGCTTGGACCATTTGATCCTTAGGAGAACCTGTGCAATTGTAATTATCCTCCCATTTGTGGGTTACCTACTTGTCTCCACCCCTACTACTCATCTTGTGGTTCCTTCTTTGTATCTTTAGTTGTAGGAAATCTATTCTGCTAGTTTTCAGGTCTTTGTTGTCAATCATTTTTCTGCAAATAGTTGTAATGTTGGTGTGTCTGTGGGAGGAGGTGAGCTGAGGGTCTTCCTACTCCACCATCTTGGCCATTCCCTCTATGTTAAACTTTTCAGTTCAGAGCAGAAGACTCTGTTCCCCATGAAGCCTCAGATAACCATACTATTTGAGCAACAGTTTGTGAAGAATGAGGTCCAGGAAGAGTGACTAGTTAACTTGGGTGTGCATGTGATTTGTTTCTGTGATTCTGTGTGGGTAGGAATGTAGGTTAGAGGGTTAAACAACTCCTACTCACCCACACCTTCTCCCAGCAGACTGCTGGCTGTCCTAGGGTCAAGCAGGGGCAACAGAGGGTTTGGGGATGATTATTAGTGTCCTGAGGGAGGAAAAAGCCCCATGTCACTTAAAATGGCTTAACCTTACTTTCCAAGAGAGGAGAGGAACTGGTGGGCCTAGGCAGGGAATAGAGAGAGAGGTGTCAGTGATCATCAAGAGAGGGAAAGGAGGGGATAAATGTTGCAGGTTCCTAAAGATTTATGGACCTCAGATAGGCTGTGAACCCCACTCCTTCATGGGGGTGACCACAGCCAGTACAGCCCGGGAAGCTGTAGCTCCTTCATTGCCTACTGTTCCAAACACTGGGGTCAGAAACCAGACTCAGGCAAAACACCAGGTCCTCGGATATCCCTGCTTCACGAAAAGTGCTCCTTTCCCCCTCATGAGGAGGTGTAGGGTAGAGTAGAAAAGCCCCTGTCCTGGGCTCTGGGAACTGAGTCACTTGTAGAGTGCTTTGAGGTTACAAAGAACCTTCCTCTGCCCGGTCTCACTGAGTTAACACCACAGGCCCTGAGACAGAATTGTTATTCTTACCGTGATTATTGTGCAGTAGAGGAGGAAACAGAGTCTCCATGAAGTTAAGGGGCTTTCCCAGGATGACATAGCCAGCACCTGGTAAAGATGACTCCTAGCTCAAGTCTCTGTAGCTTGACCTTCTTTTAATCCTGTGCTCCATGCATCCGATGCTCTAGGGTAAGAGAAGCCAGAGTAGAGATCATGTCCATTCCCAGGAAGGGACCACAAGACCCTCCTTGACACCACACTTTCCTGGGCCACCCTATGAGTCCATTCAGGCAGCGGCACTTGGGCTTGTCCTCTGCTTGATTCTCTAGTTTAGAGGGTTCTGTGGGGTCATGGACTGTAGTCTAGGGGAAGCTTCAAACACCCTCAGCTGTGCACGGTGAGAGACGGCATCTGGCAGAGGAGGATGTAGTAGTATGTGTAGTGGACGTGAGGCACTTAGTGGGAGCATCAGCAGGGGTGCCTTCCTGTCCAGGTGGGTGTGTGGAGGAAGCCCCTCCCCCGCTCCTCTCAGGAGGCAGGAAAGCCCAGGTCAAGAGCCTGAAATGTACAGCCTGACAGGCCGGGGCCAAGCCCCACCTCTACAATTATTAGTTATATGACCTTGAGCAACTTATTTATTTTTTCTAAGTCTCTGGTTCCTCAACAGTAAAAATGGGGAAAATAATTGCACCTCCCTTGTGTCGTTAAGAGGATTACATGAGATAAAGAATGCAAAGCACTTGGCACAGTGCCAGACCCACTGAACGAATGCTTTAATGACATACAACACACACGATGGAATGCTCACTCATTCATTCATTTGGCAAGAATTTATTAAGTGCCCATTCTATGTATAGCAAGCAGTATGCCAAAAACTCAGTCCCTGGGGCTTTACCAACACTGGTCTCTTTAGAATCTAATCACACAAAAGATCCTTTATTCATAAGTATTACAGTATGAGCTGGTTTTATAAACATGGAAAATGGTTTTTGATGCTTAAGTTATTTCTGCCCTTTATTCCTCCTTTATTTCCAACATGAGAACATAGCTGGAAGCAGATGGGATTTGGAGTGAGGGAGACCATGTACTAGTCACGAATACCTGAGCAGTCACCTCCCTCCTCTAACTCTCACCTTCTCATCTGCAAAATGGAGAGAATCATACCTTCCCCATAGGATTGTTGAAAGGAGAAAATGAAACAATGGATCAGGTAAAGCACCTGATTTAGGGCAGGTGCTTAATACGTATTAGTTGTCTTTCTACTTTTCAAAACACACAGATGGAACTTCTGGTTTCTGGTCTGGTACGTAAGGAGCTTGAAAGTCACCACTCCATCTTAGCAACAAGTAAAAAGCTGAACACACTGAAAAACTAGCAACTTTTCTTACATCCATAATAGAAGTGAGGTCACAGGGCAAATCACTGGCCCCCAAATTGGAGAACATGACAGGCAAATCCAGAGAATCACAACTTACCAAGGCAAAAGCCTCCATGGGAACCAGTTCCATGTTAGGGAAACCCGAACTGTAATTGATGAATTGCTGGAGGCTCAGTGTGGGCAGATTAAAAACTCTAGGGGTGTCCAGTCATCAGGGCACCCCAACATTTTTTGAGTTTTGCTTCCTGGAGCTCCACCAGATTCTCACAGTGAATACTGGAGAAAAATTCTCTCATGCTTCTGGCAGGGGAAGTGCAAAAGAAGCCATTTTGAAATATTTAAGAGCATTCTGTTCTTAACAAGGTCTGCTCTCAAGAGAAACTATTTAGCCAGATCCTCACCTGCTGGGGTTTCATCAGACCCTAACTGATTCCAGCTGTCTGTAGCCTTCCACATAGGTGAAGAGAAATACCAAACTCCAACCCCCTCCAGCCACCCTGTCCCACCTAAAATGAGGGGACTGCTGAGAAGCACTTGTGAAGTTCACAATTCAGAGGCACAGGCTCACTAAAAGATCCAGCCCTAATCCTAGGACTGTAGAATGCTTCCCCTAACCCCGCAACTCACCACTTCACCAAAGGCCTAGTCACAGCAGTCCCTTTTAGCCAGTACATCATGTCTGGCTATCAAGCAAAAATTAAAAGGCATAGTAAAAGACAAAAACACAGTTTGAAGAATCAGAGCAAGCGTCAGAACCAGACTCAGTTATGGCAGAGATGTTGGAATTTAAACTGGGAATTTAGACTGGGAATTTAAAACAACTATGATTAATTTGTTATGGGCTCTAATGGACAAAGTGGTCAGCATGCAAGAATAGATGGGCAATATAAGCAGAGAGATGGAATTCTAAGAAAGAAGAAGAAAGGGATGCTAGAAATCTAAAACACTGTAACAGGAAACAAAACAAAACAAAAGCACAAGAGAAATGAAGAATGCCTTTGATGGGCTTATTAATAGACATGGCTGAGGAAAGAATATTTCAGCTTGAGGATATCACAATAGAAATCTCCAAAACTGAAAAGCAAACAGATAAAAATACACAAACACACACACACACACACACAACAGAACAGAATATCTGAGAACTATGAAACAACTACAAAAATATAACATGTGTTATATTCCCATGTGTAATGGGAATACCAGAAGGGGAAGAAAGAGAGGAAGGGACAGAAGAAATATTTGAAACAATAATGACTGAGCATTTCTCCCAAATTAATGTTAGAAACCAACCACAGATCCAAGAAGCTCAGAGAATACCAAGCAGAATAAATAGCAAAAAAAAAAAAAAAAAAAAAGCTACACCCAAGCATATAATTTTCTAACTAGAAAAATCAAAGATAAAAAAATCCTGAAAGAAGTGGGAGGGAAAAATTCTTAACCTATAGTGGGGCAAATATAAGAATTATATCTGACTTCTCCTCAGAGACCATGCAAACAAGAAGAGAATGGAGTGAAATATTTCAAGTGTTGAGAGAGAAAAAAAACTCCACCAACCTACAATTCTGTACCCTGTGAAATTAACCCTCAATAATGAAGGAGAAATAGTTTCACAGATATACAAAAATTGATTGAGGGAATTGTTGCCAGTGGATCTGCCTTGCAAGAAATGTTAAGTTCTTTAGAGAGAAGGAAAATGATGTAGGTTAGAAACTTAGATCTACATAAAGGAAGAGCATAGGAGAAGGAATAAGTGAAGGTCAAACAAAAACTTTTTTTAATTCTTAATTGATCCAATAGATAATAGTTTGTTCATAATCATATTAGCCACAATGTATTTGAATGTGGGTGAATGGATCAATAAACTGTGGTACATTCAGACAGGGGAATATTATCCAGTGCTAAAAAGAAATGAGCTATCAAGACAAGAAAAGACATGGAGGACTCATAGATGTGTATTACTAAGTGAAAGAAACCAATGTGAAAGGTTATATACTGTATGATTCCAATTATATGACATTCTGGAAAAAGCAAAATTATGGGGACAGTGAAAGGTCAGTAGTTGCCAAGGGCTTGGGGTAGAGGGATGGATGAATGGAAAAAGCACATAGGACTTTTAGGGCAGTGAAGAAACTACTCTGTATGATATTATAATGGTGGATACATGTCGTTATACATTTGTCCAAACCATAGATTGTACAACACCAAGAATGAACCCCAATGTAAGCTATGGACTTTGGGTGATTATGATGTGTCAATGTAGGTTCATCAATTGTCACAAATGTACTGTTACCCAAAAAACTGGGTTTGCCTCTTGGTGGGTATGGATCCAAAAGATGCAATCAAGCCAAAGATCAGGAGAAGGAAGGATTATTACTTGCAGCAAGTAGGGAGAACACTGAGGATCTTTCCCAAAGCAGTGTCTCCATGAACAGCAAAACTGGGGAAGTTTTAAGCTGAGGGTACATGTATATTCATGAAAGGCCTTGAGCAAATGAGAATTCATCATAGGATTGGGGCAAAGGTCAACAGAGTCCAAGCTTTACTTGAAGTCACAAGGGCCAGAAAAAATCAACATCATCAGGCCTTAGGTTCCAGTCTATCTGGAGACTGAGGCTTCAGGCTAATCTCTACCATTGAAAGAGAACCGGGAATCCTTACAACTGATGTATTCTCTTTACTATTGTTACTTCTCTTGCCGATAATGGTCATTTGCTCCTGCATTCTTTTGTTCCCTTAAGACCATTAATTACTGAGACCTGTTCAGGGACAAGCACTGAGACCGGGCTTAGATCACAAAATGGCTTAGGCCAAAATGGCTTCTCTTAAGTCAAGAAAGCCATGCCTGGTTCTCTTTCTCTGGGAACCCCCTACCCTATCTGCTCACAGTACCACTCTGGTGGAGGATGTTGGTAATGGGGGAGAGGTTATGTGTCTATGGGACCAGGATGTATATGGGAAATTTCTATACCTTCTGCTCCATTTTGCTGTACCCTAAAACTGCTACAAAAAATAAAGTATATTTTTAAAAAATAATGGGAAAAGAATAAAAAATAAAACACTTTGATGAGATTAAGATGTGTTAGCCCATGGCTGTTCTTCAGTCCACTAAAGAGGACTCCGGCCAGGTCTGCCCAGTTCCCTATCTTCCTGGAGGCCTTGCCAAAGGCAGTGGGGCTTTTTTTTTTTTTTTTTTTTGTGGTATGCGGGCCTCACTGTTGTGGCCTCTCCCTTGCAGAGCACAGGCTCCGGACGCGCAGGCTCAGCGGCCATGGCTCACGGGCCCAGCCGCTCCTCGGCATGTGGGATCTTCCCAGACCGGGGCACGAACCCGTGTCCCCTGCATCGGCAGGCGGATTCTCAACCACTGCGCCACCAGGGAAGCCCCAGTGGGGCTTTTATGATGGAGATTTCAGAGAAGAAGTGGAAAGAAGGGTGATAAGAGGTTGAGGGCCCAGAAGGCTGTTAGAGCTGCTGGAGTGTTTTGGGAGGAGAACTACCGGCCACTCGGGAACAGTGGTGCTGGTGGGGACAGTGGCCACCTGTCCCCTTTCATGGCATCTGAGAAATCTGGGTACAAATGAACTTATTTATAAAACAGAAACAGACTCACAGACATAGAAAATAAACTTATTGTTACCAAATGGGAAAGGGGGTGGGGGAGGGATAAATTAGGAGTTTGGGGTTAGCAGATATACACTACTATATATAAAATAGACAAACAAGGACCTACTGTATAGCACAGGGAACTATATTCAATATCTTGTAATACCCTATAACGGAAAAGAATCTGAAAAAGAATATATATAACTGAATCACTGCGCTGTACACCTGAAACTAACACAACATTGTAAACCTACTACACTTCAACTAAAAAAGAAAGAACGAAAAGGATCTGAGGAATTTTGAAATTACCTTCTTTTGCATGGTCTATTTTTTCACTTTTGTTTCTGGCTATCATCTGATCCCAGAATCAGTTCAGAGCAGAGCGTCCTGGGTCATGGCTGCATATGCACTTATATCTACCTTCCCCTGGGCCTGGTGGGAAATACTAAGACAGGTTTCTACCTTTCCTTGGTACCATCCCTGTTGCTAGATATGAGTAAAGAACATATTGAACAACCATTTGGAAATGCAGGCTTCAAGTTCTCTGGGTTCTCCTTACACAAGTAGCTTCCAGACCTGTTGATTAACCTTTGACACATCCTTTACTTTTTTCTCTCCCTCTTCATCTCCTACTACCAAATCCTGACAGCGGCCTCCCAATGCATCTTCTAGCCTCCACACTCTTTGTTGCCAGCCCATCCTACACACAGCTCCTGGACTAGACTTCCCAGAGCACGGTTGGTAAACTTTCTCTAAAAGGCCAGATGATAATAAATATTTTAGGCTTTGAGGGTCACTGGGCCTCTGTTACGACGGCTCAGTTCTGCCATGGCAGAGCAAAAGCAGCCATATATTGGAATAACTTGTGACGCAGCAATAGTGACCAGAACAATTTTTATTCAGGTTCTCAAGAAAGAAGACTTAGCCTAGTTGATTTTGTTCTTCAGGTTACCAGACAGTCTGTCGCCTGCATTTGGGTTAGGTGCTCACCCCAATGCCCTCACCTGTGGCTGGGGAGCCTGGTCATGAGAAACAGACATGGGGGCTTAAAAGAGGCTCTGGATAGGAAGCTGAGTAAACACATGTGGCCCGTGCCCCTTCACTGGCTCCAACCCACCTTCCAAACTTTTTCCATTGATGCTCTTAGCCAAGCACAGCTTCTCCTGCTTTCTTTACTCTGTGGATTCTCCTCCTTTGCCTTCTGCCCTAAATGTTCTTGCTCCAACGCCTACCCCCACCCACTTCCTGAAGCTGCCCAGCTGTCAAGGCCCAGGTGAAATGACTCTTTTCCCCAGCTGGAAGCCATTGTGTTCTCTCTTCTGAGCGCCCATATCACACTTTATTTCTATCTCTTTTTAAGACACTTTCTGTTTCTATCTTACACTTTCATCACTCCTAGTATAAGTTGTCTGAAAGCAGGACCCAGGTCTGATTCATATGTGTATCCTACAGTTTGCGCCGAAAATCTGACTTAAAAAATCATAGAGGGCTTCCCTGGTGGCGCAGTGGTTGAGAGTCCGCCTGCCGATGCAGGGGACGCGGGTTCGTGCCCCGGTCCGGGAGGATCCCACACGCCGCGGAGCGGCTGGGCCCGTGAGCCATGGCCGCTGAGCCCGCACGTCCGGAGCCTGTGCTCCGCAACGGGAGAGGCCGCAACGGTGAGAGGCCCGCGTACCGCAAAAAAAAAAAAAAATCACAGATCCTCAGGAACGGTTGCTTAGAGAATGAGTGGATGAACCAATGTAACTGTGATGGAGGCCCGTTTTGTCACCTGAGAAGCATGGGTAGGAGACCATTTAGCAGGAATCATGGAATATAATAATACAACAGTTGTTGAATACTTACTGTGTTCCAAGCATTGCACTAAGAGGGTTTACATGGATTTTTCTCCTTTAGTTCTCACAACAACTTGATAAGGTCTGGGTGAAGCCCTGTACGTGCCCAGCCTCAAGACCCAAGAAAGAGCCCGGAGTCAGCGACAGAGACATCAGTGGTTTCAAGGATAGGGGATCTTACACGTCTGAAGCAGGGTCCTGGAGCGACATCTCACCGCCTGCAGCAGGAGGCAGGCAGACCATGGAAGTAGTCTTTGCTCCCCGGGGAGAGGCAGAGGTTATCAATTATAGGGGGAATTGACATCAGTTGGCTTCTCGGTTACCAGGGAAACCAGCAGAGGAGCATGCCCCCTCACAGCCCGTTTGAGAAGCTACCACAGTAGAGAAGTTCTGGTGGTCCAATGGTTAAGAATCGCCTTCCAATACAGGGAACGCGGGTTCGATCCTTGGTTGGGGAACTAAGATCCCACATGCCGCGGGGCAGCTAAGCCTGCACGCTCTGGAACCCGCGCGCCACAACTAGAGAGGAGCCCTCGCACCGCAGTGAAGATCCCGCCGTGCCGCAACTAACACCCGACGCAGCCAAATAAATAAATAAATATTTTAAAATAAATAAATAAAGATTAGAACAATCACTATAGCTGGGGCTGGGGGCTCTGTGATTAAGAGGGCAGGTCAGTCCAGTCAGTTATGTGAGTAGGTGTAGGTGAAGCAGGCACTGGTGGATGTATAGAGAGCAAGAGAACAGCCATCTTGGACGGCCTTATCAGACAGGTCGATACAATGTTTAAACTCACTTACAGATGGGTTTAATAAGGCCCTGAATGGTTAAGACCTTGCTCAAGGACATCCAGCTAGTGGTAGAGCTGGGATGCAAACCCAGGCAGCCTGACTCTAAGACCCAAGCTCCAAACTACCTCACAGTGCTGTCTGGGAAGTTCACTTGGCATTTACCAGGGATGTGGGGATACATCATCATGCTGTCATTCCTACATGACGTTGACTCTTCAGTGCAGTGTCGTCCCCTGTTATTCCAGGCAGGCATGGAATGACTTGGGAAATCTAGCTTTGGACCTTCCAGGGCATCGGAGTCCAGGATAATTCCCGGTCATGTAGCACCAACATTCATTTCCCAAGGCGTCAGAGGCTCTTGGCAGGCAAGGTAGGTGCAGTGAGGCCCAAATGAAAGAAGAGAGGTAGAAGGCCAGGCAGGAAATGAATCTATGCTCTGCGGAATCTCTCCCCACGGCCTTCCTTTTGCTGACTGGTCATGGACTTAACATCCTTTACCAGGCTGCTTCACAGTATGTTTCTGAAAAGTTTAAATGCTTTTTGTTCATTCCATCATTGCATATCAGTTAAACCACTACTGTGTACCAGGCAGTTAAAACAATAAATTTAATCACCTAGGTCAACAAAAATAATGAGGAAATGAGGTTTGAGGGAGTGAGAGCTGGAGAAAGCGAGTTCTGATACATTTCTTACGCTCATGCCAATAATTAAATCTTTTCTTAAGTACCTTCCTTAGTTCTGCATTCCAGGTGAAAGTAGACTAGAAACCTCACCATTTTACTTGGCTAAAGCGGGACATTTGGCTACCCCATACACCAATGTGTTCCAGATATGCCTACCAAAGTGTCCTGTGATAACTGACAAAGGTCACACACCCCATTTCAGTGTTTATTCCTGAACCTGCCCCTCTGCCACGCCCCAGCCATCTTTTCTTTGTTAGTAGGATATTCACATTACTGAAAGCCTGGCGCTGCCAACACTTTTGCCCCTGCCCCTTCCCAAATTAGTGTGTTTCCCTGACCCATCCTTTCAGAAGATGCCACAGTCCCCGTGTCCAACGCCTCCCATCTTAGTCTAGTAGAGCTAAAGGCTCAGGAACCCCCTTGTGTGCCCTTCTGCTGGCCACCACTATGTTTATAACAGAGACACGCGTCATCCTAGAACTGACTTAGTGGGGGTCACCTAGGCTAAATGTTTACACTTATTTATGTATTTTTAAAGTTATATTCCGATTTGGCAAGAAGATGCCTGTAGGTGCACACACACACATGCACACATGCCTGAACGCCACTTGAGTATAAATTAGATTTTGGAAAAGTCTCCTAAAGCAGCCAGAAACGCCCTAACCTACAATTGGGCAGTCACGTTGAGAAGCAGGGCTCCAGGATGAAAAACAACCTTTGCTGAAAGCCCATGAACAGCGGCTATTTGGTCCTGGGGAGGACCGAGTCTCAGCTTTCCTAAAGGCATGTCCTACCAAAGAATTCTGCCACGCTTTCCCTGGATCATTATACGGCCCATTTATTGTGGTAAACAGGTATATGACATTGTGATCCTATTCCAGACCCTATTTATAGCAACCTCATACTGAATAGCTAAGGGATAATTATACTATCTTGCCCTTTTGAAGAACCTTTCAGCAAAAGATTTCAGAGAATTTTATCAAACGATCCCACTTCCTCTTCCGCCCATTTGACAGGTAGAGAAGCTGAGGCATGGTGAAGCTGGAAGCGCATAGTCAAAAGGTGAGTCAGAGATGGAGCAGGCTTGCTCACATATGCTTACCCCCCCACCTTCACAGACTTCCTGGAAAGGGATAGATTCTTTATGACTTATCTGGTGAGTAAGCATGGCTATGAGCTTTCAAAAGTTTCCCCAGGTCGGAGGAGGTTGTGTCTCTGAGAAGGAAGTAAGAAGAAAAGGGCCCCTTTGGTCAACCCCCGGTTTCCCTGTGCAGGTTTATCTGCAGTCCTCAGAATCCGGCCTCCTCCTATTGTGATTTGTTGCAATACCTTTCAGCAGTTTCTTGGCAAATTACTGCTTAGGAGTCCTGCAGTGTCACATCGCTTTCCCCACCCAAATCCTACCCCAGTTTGTAACAGCAAAACGATTTGGGATGGCGGGGTCGTCTGTTTCACCCGCTGTTAAATTATCCCGTTTCCATGAAGATAAGCTTTGCTAAACTTTTTGCCCCTCCACTTTGCACACTGCCACCAGCTCCTTGTCTGGTCTCTTTCCCAGGGACGCTGTTCACTCTTTCCTAGTCTGAAGGGAGAATTTGGAGCGATGACATTTCTCCCTCTGTCACGAATGAGACTTACACTTGTCAAGATCTCACAGAACTTAGGATTTATAGAGTTAGGGGAAAAGAAGAAAAGCTCCCGAGGATAAAAGAATAGAGGGACCTCTGATTCCGTAGAAACAACCATTACACTAAATTCCAAAACAACCTCATCTGTGGCCAACTGGCAATCAATTCTTTTCCATTTTCATAGTTAGAAACGGTATGAATATATTTTTAAAAGGTAGGTGTGAGTGAAAGCAGGTTTGGTTTCCAGTTTTTCCTTTGGTCGGTAATAAGCTATGAATGCTTTCTTTAAGAATATTTGTAAACGTGCCCAGAGGTTAGTGAAAAATAAGAACATTTGATACAGCAAATAATACCAGCTTTGTGTTCTCCTGGAAGTTCCCCAAGTTTGGATCCTAAGCTAGAATCATTTTCTCCAGTATCTTAAAAGACTACATAAAATAAAAGGTAGAGAAACTTGGTATAACCTGGGAAAGTAATGTTTACAAACAAATCAAAGAACTTCTCAATGTTCTGTAGATAAGCGGAACTTTAGGGAAAAAAAAAAAATCACATTCAGAAAACAAAATCTCTGAGCAGCTAAAATAGTTGTGACAAACCCCAAGCACTTAAGCATCCCTAACTAAGAGGGAGACCCCCTCCATCATTCTTCGGGGCTTATTGGCTCTTCGTTTGCACACATTCCTACAAGACATGGTGTCTGATGTTCATGGACAATTTGAAAAAGTGTGATTGATGCAAGCACAGCTCACATAACAGAAGTGACAACTAGGAGTGACAGCTAGAGAAGAGAAAAAGAACTATTATGTAAAAGCATAATTTAAGAATTACTAGCCATATTACTCATCATAAAAAGAAACGAAATTGAGTTATTTGCAGTGAGGTGGATGGACCTAGAGTCTGTCATACAGAGTGAAGTAAATCAGAAAAAGAAAAACAAATACCGTATGCTAACACATATATATGGAATCTTCAGAAAAAAATGGTTCTGAAGAACCTAGCGGCAGGACAGGAATAGAGATGCAGACATAGAGAATGCACTTGAGGATACGGGGAGAGGGAAGGGTAAGCTGGGACGAAGTGAGAGAGTGGCATGGACGTATATACACTACCAAATGTAAAACAGACAGCTAGTGGGAAGCAGCCGCATAGCACAGGGAGATCAGCTTGATGCCTTGTGACCACCTAGGGGGGTGGGATAGGGAGGGTGGGAGGGAAGGAGACACAAGAGGGAAGAGCTATGGGAACGTGTGTATGTGTATAGCTGATTCACTTTGTTATACAGCAGAAACTAACACACCATTGTAAAGCAATTATACTCCAATAAAGACGTTTTAAAAAAAAGAATTACTAGTGATAAGCATCAGCATGATTCATTAAGAAAAGTTAGATCATGTTCATCATCCTCCGTATGTAATCCCTTTTAGGTTTTCTGTCAAAAGGTGGTTACAAGAGTGAGCTGCAAGCATGTGAAACATTCCCTTAGGTGGACCGTGACCTCATTCAACAAGGAAGGCTTCCCCGGGCTTACTTAACATCCTTCCGGACTCCTGCCGATGAAGGGCGAGACGATGGCTTCCTGCCTGACACACTGGCTCTTTACAGGCAGCCGCTGGCTTCTCAGGCCGCTTCCCCTCCAGTAAAAAGGGGGGAAAAGCTCACGAGTACTTGGTAGGGAGCCCGGGAGACCTTTGATGGCAGGCTCTAAAGCAAGGCCCGCTTCACAATAGGGCAATTACACTTTAGGCTAATTGGTGCAGAGACGCTGTAAAAGCATCTTTTTGGAACACAAACAAAATAGCACGAGGGTGTTGGTGTTTGGCAGCAACGCTGCAACACTTAGAGACACAGGGGAAGCCCACGTGAAGTCTGGAGGTGGGCCAGCCCTCCGCACCAGTCCCGGGCCAGGTAGGACCGCGGAGGGGGCGGCCTCCGGTTGACCCCTTGCTAGCTTCTTTGTCCGTCGACAACCTTCCCACCCCCCGCCAGCCCCCCAGCACAGCCCAAGCAGCCTGCCAGACACCCTGAGGGGCAAGTGTCTTAGAGGCAGTCAAGCGATCCGGGAAAGAGCCTGGTGACGGCCAATTTCCTCTGCGCCCCGTCCCTGCCGCCCATCCCCCGCCCACCCTTCCATCTCCTTCGGTGGGTGGCCGGAGGCCGAGGCATCTTCTGGGGCCCCGTGTGCGATACTGGAGATGCCCGCGTGAGGGTGGGAGGGGCCATTTTAAAATACGAGGGAGGTTTTTCTCCCCACTTTCCTGGCTCCAGTCTGTGAAGCCGCCTGCCACATGTGGCCACTGAGCACTTGAAATGTGGCTATAGTGCAAACGGGTGTGCCGTGAGTGTAAAATACACACGGAAATTCAAAGACAGTGCAAAAGAAGGGAAATGATCTCATTAATAACTCTTTTTAATGCAGATGGCATATTGACATGATAATGATTTGGATATATTGGGTTAAGTAAAATATGATAGTAAAATTAATTTCACCTGTTCTTTTTATATTTTTTAATGAGGCTACTAGAAAATTGAAAATTATCCATGTATGTGGCTTGCCTCTGTGGCTCAGATGAACTTTTTACTGTCTGGGGCTACTCAGCCTGGCTATCCTTGGGAAGGCAGGGGCTCAGAGGGAAAGGGGTCTTTTATAGCCTTCCAGCTTCAATAATCTGGGCCGATCGGGGAAAGGAAGCACTCTCGTAAAGACAGATCCTGGAGGATCTTTGGCAATGACAGGGGACAAGGCTCCCCAACCCCCCTCCCAGCCTTCTCAGATCTGGTGAGGACTCCACAGCTTGGAGGGAAGGAGGTGAGAAGGTTGGCGGGGAAGTGAGGAGAGCTTAGGTTCTGGCGTGTACCAGAGAAAGGGGAAAGAGACCAGCCCACTGCAAATATACGCGGAGCATCTGGTCTGTGTGCCTAAGATACTGTTCTAAGGTGCTGGGTTCCTACAGTGAAAAGCAGCTTTTCACTGTCCCTGTCTCCACAGTGTGTGAGACAGAGACTAAATGGGAACAAATAAATAAGAAAACTACAGGTATTGCTAAGTGCTACAAAGACTCTCTGATGGGTTTGCGGGCCTGGAGAGCGCGGTACTAATTGGGTCCCAGTCTCCTGCCCTTTCTGCTAAATGAACTTTCTAAGAATGCCTGATCCTAGTCATTTTAGCTCTTTACAATCCTTTTTAAAAATAGTGGTTTTGGTTTTGGGGGGCTTTTTAAAAACACTTTTAGGTTCACAGCAAAAATGAAAGGAAGGTACAGACATTTCCCATATACTCCCTCCCCCGCCGCCATGCACAGCCTCCCCCATTACCGACATCCCCCACTAGAGTGGCACATTTGTTACAACTGATGAACCTACAGTGACACATCATAATCACCCAAAGTCCGTTGTTTACCTTAGGGTTCATTCTTTTTCTTTTCCTTTTTTTAAAATTTTTATTGGAGTATAGTTGATTTGCAGTGCTGTGTTAGTTTCAGGTGTCCAGCAAAGTGAATCAGTTATACATATACATATATCCACTCTTTTTTAGATTGCTTTCCCATATAGGCCATTACAGAGTATTGAGTAGAGTTCCCTGTGGTCCTTATTACTTATCTATCTTATATATAGTAGTGTGTATATGTCAATGCCAGTCTCTCAATTTATCCCTCCTCCCCTTACCCCCTGGTAACCATAAGTTTGTTTTCTACATCTGTGACTCCACTTCTGTTCTGTAAATAAGTTCATTTGTACCCTTTTTTTAGATTCCACATGTAAGCAATATCATATATTTGTCTTTCTCTGCCTGACTTACTTCACTCAGTATGACAATCTCTAGGTCCATCCATGTTGCTGCAAGTGGAGGGTTCATTCTTGGTGTTGAGCTTTCTATGAGCTTGGACAAATGTATCAAGACACGTATCCACCACTACATAGAATAATCTTACTGTCTGCAAAACTCCTCTGCTTTTAATTTTAATGAAATCCAGCTTATCAATTATTTATTTCATGAATTGTGCCTTTGGTGCTGTATCTGAAAAAGACATCACCATACCCCAAATCATCTAGATTTTCTCTTATGTTACCTTCTAGGAGTTTTACAGTTTTACCCTTTACAATGAGGTCTATGATCCAATTTTTGTGAAGGGTGTAAGGTCTGTGTCTAGATTCACATTTTTGCATATGGATGTCCAATTGTTCAGCACCATTTGTTGAAAAAACCATTTATTTTTTTAAAGTTCATTTGTTTCATTGATTTGTACATTTACTTCATTTATTTGTATTTTTCAGCTTGTGCCTCTGAATGTAATTTCTCCTTGGAGGTTTTTGCCACTGTGCCCAGGGAGTCTACTCTCCGAGCTTTAACCAACATTTAGGTTTTCTTGCTATAATTAAAGTGAAAAATGTGTTGTTTAATCTGTCTTGCAGAGAAGCAGCAGCCCTGCTGGAATTCTTAAAATGTTTTGTAATAATCTATTTAGCTTGATATTAGAATTTTCCCTTGTGTTTATAATTTAAATTTTTCCCCCTGAACTTTATTTCAGTATGTCTGATTGTATCTGCTATACAATGCTACTTAATTTCTCAGTCTTTCTTTGTGTTTTGAGCTAATACATGTTTAACTACTGTACAGTTATTATCCATCCCTCCAACTGATGTTAAACTGCCCTGTGTCCCCAGACCTCCTACATCAGAGCTGGCAGGGGCATCTGTGGGCTAAGCTTTGGTCTCTCTCATGTGAGAGTAACAGGCCTTGAGGGCTTCCTCAGTGGGAAGAGGGGCCTGTCCCCCACCAGGATGCACACAACTGACATATCCCTAAAACTAGGAAGAGGTTAAAATGCTTGGCCCCATTAGATAGCTAGTGGGAAGCTGCTGCATAGCACAGGGAGATCACCTCTGTGCTTTGTGACCACCTAGAGGGGTGGGATAGGGAGGGTGGGAGAGAGGGTGATGCAAGAGGGAAGAGATATGGGAACATATGTATATGTATAACTGATTCAGTTTGTTGTAAAGGAAAAACTAACACACTATTGTAAAACAATTATACTCCAATAAAGATGTTAAAAAATAAATAAATAAATAAAATAAAATGCTTGGCCCCAGTCCCTCAGCTGCCAAAGCCTGACTGTCCCCTATAGTTAAGCAAGCCCTAAAGAGATATATAACTTAGTACCTTTATGACAGGAGAGTGAGGGACAGATGTGTGATCTGTGGCCTTTCTTTTCCATCTCTAGCTTCTACCTCTGCAGAAGTAGAAAATGTACCATCAGGAGTGTGTAACTAATTGGTTTTTTGTTTGTTTCTTTGCTCGTTTTTATTTTTTAATTAATTTTTGTTGGAGTAGAGTTGATTTACGATGTTGTGTTAGTTTCTGCTGTACAGCAAAGTGAATCAGTTATAAATATACATATATCCACTCTTTTTTAGATTCTTTTTCCATATAGGTCATTACAGAGTATTGAGTAGAGTTCCCTGTGTTATACAGCAGGTCCTTATTAGTTACCTATTTTATATATAGTAGTGTGTATTTGTCAATCCCAATCTCCCAGTTTATCCCTCCCCTCCCCTTTCCCCCTTGGTAACCTTAAGTTTGTTTGTTCTATATCTGTGACTCTATTTCTGTTTTGTAAATAGGTTCATTTGTACCATTTCTTTAGATTCCACATATAAGTGATATCATATGATATTTGTCTTTCTCTGTCTTACTTCACTCAGTATGACAATCTCTAGGTCCATCCATGTCACTGCAAATGGCATTATTTCGTTCTTCTGTATGGCTGAGTAATATTCCATTGTATATATGTACCACATCTTCTTTATCCATTCCTCAGTCGATGGACATGTAGGTTGCTTCCATGTCCTGGATATTGTAAATAGTGCTGCGATGAACATTGGGGTACATGTATCTTTTCAAATTATGGGTTCTTTTTCCAGATATGTGTCCAGGAGTGGCATTGCTGGATCATATGGCAGCTCTATTTTTACTTTCTTAAGGCACCTCTATACTGTTCTCCATAGTGGCTGTACCAATTTACATTCCCACCAACAGTATAGGAGGGTTCCCTTTCCTCCACACCCTCTCCAGCATTTATTGTTTGTAGATTTTTTTAAATTAATTAATTAATTTATTTATTTATTTATTTTTGGCTGCGCTGCATCTTCATTGCTGCGTGCGGGCTTTATCTAGTTGTGGTGAGCAGGGGCTACTCTTCATTGTGGTGCGTGGGCTTATTGTGGTGGCGTCTCTTGTGGCGGAGCACGAGCTCTAGGCACGTGGGCTTCAGTAGTTGTGGCACACAGGTTCAGTAGCTGTGGCTCGCAGGCCGTAGAGCACAGGCACAGTAGTTGTGGCACACAGGCTTAATAGCTCTGTGGCATGTGGGATGTTCCCAGACCAGGGATTGAACCCGTGTCCCCTGCATTGGCAGGCAGATTCTGAACCACTGTGCCACCAGGGAAGTCCTGTTTGTAGATTTTTTGATGATGGCCATTCTGACCTGTGTGAGATGATACCTCATTGTAGTTTTGTTTTTTTTCATATATATATATATATATATATATATATACATATATATTTTAACATCTTTATTTGAGTATAACTGTTTTACAATAGTGTGTTAGTTTCTCCTTTACATTGTAGTTTTGATTTGCATTTCTCTAATAATTAGTGATGTTGAGCATCTTTTCATGTACCTCTTGGCCATCTGTATGTCTTCTTTGGAGAAATGTCTATTTAGATCTTGCACCCATTTTTTGTAACTAACTGTTTTATAGGAAAGATTTGTAAGTGGCACACATAACTTCTGCTCACAGGCTCCTGGGAGGAACTTAGCTGCGAAGCAGACTAAGAAATGTATTCTTTGCCTGGGCAGCCATGTACTCAGCTAAACCCTGTTATTGTGGAAAGAAGGGGAGACTGGATAGAAGGACAACCAGCAGTCAGCCACAGGTATCAAGCCCAATTCCCAAGTAGAACTAAAATCTCAAATTCTAGGAACCAGGAACCCAAGATGATAGCTGGGAGTCAGACAAGTCCTCTGAACATCTGCTGCTGTCTCCGCCATCTTGTCTAGTGTCATCTTAAAGGCATTGTGTGGCCTCTGACACCATGACTACTGGAGGATTATTTTCAGGAGTCCACAGCACCAACAAACATGTTACCCACCAAGGTTTTTTGAGGATTTAAATTCTTTGGCATATCTTAGGCTTTCTGGCACACTTGATGAATTTTAGCTTGTCTTCCTATGCCTACAGTGACCTTAGTTTTAGAAAAACAAAGGACATGACACATAGTCTGACAATGGAACAGGATATCTAAAATTTGGACAGTCCTGGAGAAACTAGCACATATGGTCACCCTGCCCATGCTCGTGTATTGCGCTACTCCCGTAACAATCCATTGAAGGGGCCTTGGGGAATCACCTCCCTTCCCAACAGAGTTGCCACCCACATAGCTCCAAGCTCCTTCCTGGCAAAACACTTTTGTGCAAAAACATGTGGAATGGGCTTCCCTGGTGGCGCAGTGGTTGAGAGTCCGCCTGCCGATGCAGGTGGACGCGGGTTCGTGCCCTGGTCCAGGAAGATCCCACATGTCGCGGAGCGGCTAGGCCCGTGAGCCATGGCCGCTGAGCCTGCATGTCTGGAGCCTGTGCTCCTCAACGGGAGAGGCCACAGCAGTGAGACGCCCGCGTACCGCAAAAAAATAAAAACAAAAACATGTGGAATGAAAGCATGGAAGAAACAATAGGTGCCTAAAATAGATTGCTTTCCAGTTAAAATGCTTACAAGTCAGTATAGAATCCATCCCTTGCAATACAAGAGAAAAGGAAAGATTTTGCAGCCACGTCTCCACTATGGTCACTAAACAATGCTGTCTGGAAAAAGACAAAGTCACAAGCATTCAGCAATAGAGAGCAGAGACCCAGACGATTAACCGAATATAAATTCTTATCACTGGGCTGGTCACAGTAAGATGTTCAAAGGTGGTAAAAATATTAATCAAATCTTCACTGTTCCCAGCAAAGAAATCCAGACTCCTTAGCCTGGCATTCAAGGGTCTTCAAAAATTAAGGTCCTATTCTCATTTAAGGAACATAGATGCAAAAATACTAAAAAAAAAAAAAGAAAAAAAATTTAAAGTAATTTTTTACTTAAGCACTATGACCAAAGCAGTTCAATTTTAGGGATGTAAAAGTGGTTCAACGTCAGGAACTCTATTAATATAATGCAGTACATTAATAGATTAAAGGAGGAAAATCATTTGAGTATCTCAGAGATGTCAAAAAACTTTTCATTAAATTCGATACCTATTGTTATTAAAAACTCTCAGTAAGGAGTTCAGTGGTTAGGACTCTGCACTTCCACTGCAGGGGATTCAGGTTCTATCCCTGGTTGGGGAATTAAGATCCCACATGCTGTGCGGTGTGGCCTAAATAAATAAATACTTAAAAACAAAAACCAAAAAACCTCTCAGTAGATGGAGTAGATGGAAACTTAGCTACTGGGACCACACAACAAACAAGATACTTAGAGTTGCAAAAGTAGTATTCCCACAAAGCCAGGAAAATGATGGTATTATTTTCTATCTCTGCTACTATTCACTGGAATCTACTAAAAATCTTACTAAATCAATAAAATTAGTACACGAAAAGTAAAGACTGAAAGGAAATTATCACACTAAGTGAAGTAAGCCAGACAAAGACAAATATCATATGATATTGCTTATATGTGGAATCTTAAAAAAAGAAATGCAAATGAGCTTGTTTCCAAAACAGAAGAGACTCACAGATATCAGTAACAAACTTATGGGACTTCCCTAGTGGCACAGTTGTTAAGAATCCACTTGCCAATACAGGGGACAGGGTTCAATCCCTGGTCCAGGAAGATTCCACATGCCGCAGAGCAATTAAGCCCGCGCGCCACAACTGCTGAAGCCTGCACGCCTAGAGCCCTTGCTCCGCAACAAGAGAAGCCACCGCAATGAGAAGCCTGTGCACCGCAACAAAGAGTAGCCCCCACTCGCCACAACTAGAGAAAGCCCGTGCACAGCAATGAAGACCCAATGCAGCCAAAAATAAAAATAGATAAATAAATTTATTAAAAAGTAAATAAATAAATAACAAACTTATGGTTACCTAAGGGAAAGGGGGGTCAGGGGAGCGATAAATTAGGAGTTGGTATTAATATATACACACTACTATGTATGAAATAGATAACCAACAAGGACCTCCTGTATAGTACAGGGAAATATACTCAATATTTTGTAATAACCTGTAAGGGAAATCTGAAAAAGAATATATATATATATTTTCACATATGTGTGTATAAATGAATCACTGTGCTGTACATGTGAAACTAACGTGATATTAGAAATCAACTATACTTCAATTTTTAAAAAACCTGAAAAGAAGGATTCAACTGTCACTATTTGTAAATAATACCACTGTCTATATAGAAAATGCAAGATAGTCAAATGAGATATTATGAGACTAATAAGGATACAAAAGCAACACACCAGGATTCTATTTATTATTGCCATACACACAAAAATACTAAAATACTTAGGCAAAAATATTATCAGAAATATGTAAAAGATGAATAAAATCATAAAAGTTTACTGAAGGACATACAAAAAGACCAAAAGAATGGAAAGGCATTCTAGCTGCTGAATGAGATTTGTTATTGTATAGATGTCAAGTTTCCCTCAGATTAATCTATAAACTCAATTCAATTCTAATGGAAATGTTAATTGAATTTTTTTGGCAGAACTTGATAAACTTTTTTTTTTTTTTTTTGCGGTACGCATACCTCTCACTGTTGTGGCCTCTCCCGCTGAGGAGCACAGGCTCCGGACGCACAGGCTCAGCGGCCATGGCTCACGGGCCCAGCTGCTCCGCGGCATGTGGGATCCTCCCGGACCGGGGCACGAACCCGCGTCCCCTGCATCGGCAGGCGGATTCTCAACCACTGTGCCACCAGGGAAGCCCAATAAACTTATTTTAAAGTTCATGTGTATGGGCTATTTCTAGAAGGGCAATAAGAAACTGGTAATAGCAGTTCCTTCTTGACAGAGAATTGAATGATGGGATGTAGTGGAGAGACACTTACTCGCTGTTTACCCTCCTGTGTCTTTTGTAATATACACCCTCCTGTGTATATTCCCTAAACAACAACTGATATAAAATGAAAATATAGGCCTTGTGTGAGGAAAATTTTTTTTTTTTTGGCTGCACCATGAGGCTTGCAGGTCTTAATTCCCCAACCAGGGATTAAACTCAGGCCACAGTAATGTAAGCGCCAAGTCCTAACCACCGGAGTGCCAGGGAATTCCCAAAAATCTATTTTTTTAACAGAAGATATTTTTTTGAGAAAAAGTGTAATGATATCAAATAGGAAAATATACAGTAAATGAAGCCATAATGAAAGGCCTTGGTATTGAGGCAGAAATAAACACATCAGTGGAGCAGAATAGAGTTAAAACAGAGTCATGTGTATACCGCAATTCACTTTATTAGTTAAAGGTGCCATTGTAAATCAGTGGATAAAAGAATAGACTATTAAATAAATACTGAGCCTCTCAGTTCCTTCTCTGTAACTGGGGACAGTGACTTCCTAGGATTCTTGGGAGGATTCATTGAAATGATGTGTGTAAGTGTTACGCAAAGTGCCTGTTTAATAAATGCGACTAGTAGTGGTAGTAATAGTATGATTACAACAGTTAATAAATGATAGAATAGTTTAAAAACTTAACCATGGGATATATATTAATTATATTTATAATTCTAGGCTGTTAGAAGCCAGTAAGGAGCCCAGAATATCTAAAGTGGACTTGCATTTCTACAGTGATTTTTGGGTTTTTTAAGGCACTTTTCAGTATGTCATCTCATTTAATCCTCTCAGCGCCTGAGCAACAGTTTTTGGGTTTTGCTGTTGCTGTTGTTGTTGCTGTTGTTATCCCTCAAAGTATTATAAACAGGGCATGGGCGACAGACACCCAGGTGTAGCAGGACGTAGATTGAAAAGAGGGCTTTGTAAATCCCTTTACCAGTTTTGCTTAAAGACTTTCCCATGAAATCTCTGAAGCTGCTTCTTTTTTTTTTTTTTTTTTTTCCGGTATGCAGGCCTCTCACTGTTGTGGCCTCTCCCGCTGCGGAGCACAAGCTCCGGACGCGCAGGCGCAGCGGCCATGGCTCACGGGCCCAGCCGCTCCGCGGCATGTGGGATCTTCCCGGACCGGGGCACGAACCCGTGTCCCCTGCATCCGCAGGCGGATTCTCAACCACTGCGCCACCAGGGAAGCCCTGAAGCTGCTTTTTTAAGGTGGAGGTGGGGCTCAGGTTGTTGTCATTTTGAGCGGCGTTTGGGCTTCCTCCATAAGAAAGCAAGGTGACCAGGGCTGGGTGGAGACAGGGATGGGTGTAGGCGTTAATGGCAGAAACAGTGAGGCAGCAGCGCCAGGCCAGTCCTCTCTCAGCAAGGTTCTGATGGACGTATTAGCACGTGGGACCAGGGAAGGAGGAGAAAAGAGCAGGTATTTCTCATGACTGTCCTTTTTGTGCCACTCTTTTGAATCATCACCTTCCCCTATTCTTTGCTTTTCCCTCTGGACACAGTTTCTTTGTCGGGGTCTCTAGGAATGGATGAAGAGGAGAAAACAGGTATCGTCACACCTGTCTTGACCTTTCTCCTGGTGTAGGATGGAGTCCACTGCATACCTCTGCCTCGCTTCTAGATGCCAAGTGTCAGCTTCCCCAGAGCCTACCTCCCACTTCCTTAGCCTTCTCACCCATGGTCAACCCACATATAAGGGCCCTATCAGACCCTGGCATCCCTCCTGCCTCTCCTCAGAATAGGGTGCAAGCTCGAAAAGGCTTTCTGGCCACATGGATCCGAGGGCCCAAGGAATTCTTTGCCCTGGAGGATTTCCACTGTGCTCTGTGGGTCTGAAAGCCGTCGGCTACGCTCAATTTACAGTGGAGTAGGGGGTAACAAAATGAGTTAAAAAATAATTACCCTGGCATCTTTTCTTCCACTAAATGGCATTCTCAACTCTCAGCAGAGAGTTGAACTAAACCCAAAGTAGGAAACTGGTATTTTAATTTGAATTGAAACTGAACTCAAATAACAATATTGTTCTCTCTTTGAAGTTTGAACTGGATCTGACCTGGACAAAATCCAAAAACTTTCTTACCCTATTTCTTCTCTCCAAAAACAACCCACAAGACTAACCTAGATCTTTCTCAATTCTAAGCCTGCTTCATGTTTTGCTATATTTTTCCAACCGAGTAGAGTAATATGTTAAATAATTTTTTTAAAAAAAACCAATTTATTATCATGATAGAGGCATGACCTTTTAAATACAGATTCTATCTTTGCTTTTGAGAGAATATTAAAATGAGTTGGTAAGCTTCAAAAGTTTTTTTTAATTAGAAGAATTTTGAAAATCAATATGAAATTTGATTTGAAGTTCCATACTGCATTTCCAGATTTTGTGTTTCTTTTTTCAAATGATGGATTCAAGTAGCTAAACAGAAACAAAATTATAAAACTTGGTGACCATTATATTGCCCTATTTTTGTCACTAGGTCTTTAAGGAAGAATTTCAGTAGGAGAGGGTAAGGTGGTAGTAAATGTAGATTCCTTGAGTCAGTGGTGATACCACTGACATGGCTTAGCATCCTGAACACAGCTGGAGCTCAGTACCTATTTGTTGAGGGAATGAATCGAGAGAGGCTGCTCAGCCTTCTTCTATTCCAGGATATATTTGCCTCTGTTGCTCTGTATAGACCTTTGGTCTTGATTTCAGGTGTCCTCTCAGTTCAGCCCTTTTAGTCTTCTAGGCTTGTCTCTCTCTGTCTCTCTGTTTCTCTCTCTCTCTCTCTCTCTGTCAGCACTGCAACCATCTGTCTCATTTCCTGTGACTATCTATGTAATTCATTGTCTTCCTGACTTATTTTATTTTTTAAATTATTTATTTATTTGGTTGCATCAGGTCTTAGTTGTGGCAGGCGGGCTCCTTAGTTGTGGCATGCAAACTCTTAGTTGCGACATGCATGTGGGATCTAGTTCCCTGACCAGGGATCGAACCCGGGCCCCCTGCGTTGGGAGCACAGAATCTTTTTTTTTTTAATGAATTAATTTATTTATATTTTTGGCAGCGTTGGGTCTTTGTTGCTCCGCGCAGGCTTTTCTCTAGTTGTGGAGAGCGGGGGCTACACTTTGTTGCGGTGCGCGGGCTTCTCATTGGGTGGCTTCTCTTGTTGCAGAGCACGGGCTCTAGGCACGCAGGCTTCAGTAGTTGGGGCATGCAGGCTCAGTAGTTGTGGCTCGTGGACTCTAGAGCACAGGCTCAGTAGTTGTGGCGCACGGGCTTAGTTGCTCTGCAGCATGTGAGATCTTCCCGAACCAGGGCTCGAACTCATGTCCCCTGCATTGGCAGGCGGATTCGTAACCACTGTGCCACCAGGGAAGCCCGGGAGCACAGAGTCTTAACCATTGCTCCCCCAGGGAAGTCCCCTTCCTGACTTTTAATTCATTATAGGTATGTGTGTGTGTTTATGTGATTTTTCTGAACACTTGATCTCTAATATGATCTATCTCTCTGAATAACTATTTATTAGAAGCTTTACTTTCTTTGTAGATGGAAATGTGTACTTTTAAAACTATGCACAAGAATAAAGAGGGACTATGTTGATTGAAGACATTTATTTCTTTTTTCTTTAGACACACAAACATAGGCTATGCTATGCCTCAAAATTTGCAAATGTTTTCCTTTTCTTTCTTCCATATTTGTCTTTTACCTATGTAAAAGCACTGGTACCTTCCCTTGGACACGGCTAATTGGGGCGTTTTTTCCAAACTGTACGTGGCAGTTCTGAAGAGCAGTGAACAGGAAGAGAAGTGATTGCCCCTCCTCTTCTCACACACATCTCTGAAGGATGCTCTTTCTGACATTGCCTCCCGTTTCTCCTGTACTCCCTCCTGCAGTACTTTCTCTATTGCTGTTTCCACTATTTCCAGTCTCAATTCTAATGACCAGTGCTGCATTATAACTCACTCCAGTGAGAGCCTACCTGCACATCCCTAGGGAAAGCCCAGGCGAGTAAATACGCATGGGGGCATCCCTTGCGCAGCCTCCGTGTCGACATCTATTTCCCATGCAGACACTGCCCCCATCCACGGCACGCAGGCTTGGTGGGGCTGTCCCTCAAGGTGACCCACTCCCAACCAAACTAAATGAATGGGGACTCTTGTCCTGTAGAAATTAGATCTTGGGCGTCATGACACAAGGACCCAAAATGGCAAAACAGTTGCATCCCCAAGGATAGGGTTGCTCATTACTTCCTGCTTCCTGGATCCCTGAGCTACCCTAGTTCTGCCCCTGCTGAGGCCTTTTCCTGATTCTCTGGGCTGCTCATCGTCTTGCAGTACTCTTCTTTTTGTCTTCAGTTACCCAGAGTTCCTTTCTGTTGTTTGCAACCTAAGAGTCCCGAGTGATACAAGTGTTTGCAATTATTTGAGAACTTCCTCTGTTTCTTCCTTGTGATTTATCTAAGACTCTTTTCTGCTGCCACATAGATCAGTGTGGATCCTTAAGCCTTGGCTACCAGGTTGTTGGTCTCTTAAGGCTACTTTCTCCCGCCCTCTCCAGGTACCTGAGTATCCACCTTTGCTTCCCTGGATCACCATTGCCTTTGGAAAATGTGAAACTATCCTGTTTATATTAAAATCAGCTATCACTTTGGGATGACAGGGTACATTTCACTGCCACTTGGAAACCAGTTGGAGCTCTACCCCTACTCATTTAGTTAAAGAGAAACCAGCTACCTAGAGAGTATCTTACAAAGCGAAGTTAAGTTAGACAGAGAAAGACATATGATATCACTTATATGTGTAATCTAAAGAAATGATACAAATGAACGTATGTATAAGACAAAAAATGACTCACAGACATAGAAAACAAACTTATGGTTACCAAAGGAGAAATAGGGGGGAAGGATAAATTAAGAATTTGGGATTAACATACTCACACTACTATATATAAGATAGATAAACAACAAGGACCTACTGTGTGCCACAGGGAACTCTACTCAATATCTTGTAATAACCTATAATGGAAAAGAATATGAAAAAGTATATGTGTGTGTGTGTGTATGTGTACATATGTGTATGTGTATATATGTGTATACATGTGTGTATACATATGTGTATATGTATACATATGCATGTATATGTGTGTATACATGTGTTGTGTATATGTGTGTACATGTGTATATATGTGTGTGTATGTGTATATATGTGTATATATGTGCGTATATATATGTAATGGAGCAGGACCCTATGGGGCCTTCCTGGGACAGGCCTTCCCCCATCCCCTCTGTTTTAGCTCCTCTCTGAAGTACCTAGATAAGAATATTTAATGCAAACTTCCTGAGCTGTTTTGCAGATGTGAGTCACCCCCCAACCCCTACCAAATGGAAGAACTACTTGATGACCATGAGCACACAGCTCCACACCTCCTGGAGCCTAAGGACTGATAACGTTAACCCCTGTGACAACACCCTGCTGCCTCACCATCAGCCAGTCAGAGAATCGTGTGCAAGCTGATCACGTACCCTGCCACCCCCACTCTCCTGGCCTTTACAAATGCTTTGCAGAAACCCTTCAGAGAGCTCGAGGCTTTTCAGGGCATAAGCCACCTCGTCTCCTTGCATGGCCTTGCAATAAACCTTTCTCTGCTCCAAAAACTCCGCCGTTTCAGTTTGTTTGGCCTCACCGTGCATCTGGCGCATGAAATTGCATTAACTTATGTATATGTATGTATGTATAACTGAATCACTTATGCTGTATACCTGAAACACTGTATATCAACTATACTTCAATTTAAAAAAATTAAAAATAAAAACAGAAACCAGAAAAACCAGAATGAAATCAGCTTACTGGACTCCCTCTCACTTCACTTTCCACCTGGGCTCCATCTGACAATAGGTGACCTTTGGGCGAAGTTGGCACAGAATGGCGACAGACAGGACTCCCAGATGGATGACATTTTCAGCACAGAGCAAGTCTTTGTGAAGCAGCATCTTGGAGAGCTCTCCTCAGGAACGTCAGGCATCTTGTCTGTGACTGACACCCTGCTCCCTCTCCCCCCACCTCTTGCTACCTTCCCTCTTCCAACCTCTGTTCCTGCCTCTCTGTACCTTTGGCCAACTGAGGTTCCCTCTGCAGAACAACGCCTCTGGAGAAGGCTCAGGGACTCCTCAAAGACCTCATGTCAGAGTCAACACAGCCCTTTTCCTTTTTCTTAGTGGGCCTAACTGAGAGGCTAACTGGTGGCCTTAAGCAACAATGGTGGTGGGGTTTTTTTCAACAGTAGGACAGCATCCACCCTGGCAGTCCTAAAATGAAACTGAGAAGGACCCTATGGAACCCTCCAGGGTATAAAAGCCTTTCTGTGTTTCTTGTTTATAGGGAAAAGGCTTCAGCCTCCTAGACCTTCCCTGAGTTCCAAAGGGCAGATTTAAACAGTTACTAAGTAGGGAAGGGAGGGAATGCAGAAACCAAGGAAAAGCAGTCAAGAAACAATAGTGCAGCCTTGGGGCAGGGTCCTGGTTCCTCCTCAAAGACTATAAATATCAGTATCTTTGAGTTCTTCTGCAGGAACTAAGGCCCCCACCCAGGTGGAGCATGAAAACTTCAAACTGAGCACAAGATTTCTGGGGCACCACCAACCAGTCAGAAGAAAGTCACACACCCTGCAGCCCTCACCCCAAATTTTGCCTATAAAAACCTTTCCTTAAAAGCCACTGCAGAGTTGAGGTCTTTTGAGTACAAGCTACTAGTTCTTGCTTGGCCCTGTGATGAACCTTTCTCTGTTCCACATGTTTTGGTATGTTTGGCCTTACTGTGCATTTGTAACAGGGAAGAGCAAATTCTGACTCCATGTTTCTTCTGCATCTTTTACTTTAACCTTTGCTTTTCGTTGCTTTTGTTATTATTATAATCACTGTCTATAGCTGTAAGCATACATAATGGCCTGCCACAGGGAACCCTGCCCCTCTGCCTGACTGTTAAACTAAAAGGCATTTGTTCAGCTCACAGAGAGACATTCTGACCCTGCCCACCTGTGAATGGCTGCAGAAAAGAAGAAATTAACACATCCCCTCCCCATGCAGCTGAGTAAGGAGATTTTACAAGACAGATGGCCTTTTTACTTTACTTCCTCACCTCCTCTCCCTCTTTGTTGTACAAAAGAAACTGACATCCAGACCCCAATAAGACAGTTTTTTGGGTACGCTAGTCTGCCATCTTCTCGGTCTGCCGGCTTTCTGAATAAAATCGCTATTCCTTGCCTCAACACCTCGTCTCCCAATTTACTGGCCTGTCGTGCGGCGAACAGAGTGAGCTTGGACTTGGTAACACATTGGACATATGGACTTGTGTTAGGCAAAAGAAGCATTTACAGCAAACCACTCAGCACAACTTGGTGTGAGCTTCTGGAGGGCAGGGTCTCGGTCTGGTTCCCCTCTCTACCCTGGCTTATAGAATAAACAGTTGACTGCAGTATAGCAGAGCACACACAACTACTTAATTTTAATCCTCATCTAGCACCAGGACTCAGGACTCATTGAAGCAAAGAGGAGAGTAGGAAGGTTTCCAGAAGCTTCCAGGGGAGGAAGGGTTTTACCATGAGTAGCTAAGAGCATGAACACTGTACTCAAACAAATCTGTGGGTAAGATCCAACAGTTCTGCTACTTAGCCATTAATTTAGTCAAATTATTTTTGTCCTCAGAGCCTGTCTATAAAGGGGAGATCATATTAATACTTATAGGATTCTTGTGACAATTTTTTTTAACGTCTTTATTGGAGTATAGCTGCTTTACAATGGTGTGTTACTTTCTTCTTTATAACAAAGTAAATCAGCTATACATATACATATATCCCCATATCTCCTCCCTCTTGCTTCTCCCTCCCTCGCACCCTCCCTATCCCACCCCTCTAGGTGGTCACAAAGCACTGAGCTGATCTCCCTGTGCTATGCGGCTGCTTCCCACTAGCTACCTATTTTATGTTTGGTAGTGTATATATGTCCATGCCACTCTCTCACTTCGTCCCAGCTTACCCTTCCCCCTCCCCATGTCCTCATGTCCATTCTCTATGTCTGCGGCTTTATTGGTTCATCAGAACCATTTTTTTCTTTTAGATTCCATATATATATGTTAGCATATGGTATTTGTTTTTCTCTTTCTGACTTACTTCACTCTGTATGACAGTCTCTAGGTCCATCCACCTCACTACAAATAACTCAATTTCATTTCTTTTTATGGCTGAATAATATTCCATTGTATATATGTGCCACATCTTCTTTATCCATTCATCTGTTGATAGACACTTAGGTTACTTCCATGTCCTGGCTATTGTAAATAGAGCTGCAATGAACATTGTGGTACATGACTCTTTTTGAATTATGGTTTTCTCAGGGTATATGCCCAGTAGTGGGATTGCTGGGTCATATGATAATTCTATTTTTAGTTTTTTAAGGAAGCTCCATACTGTTCTCCATAGTGGATGTATCAATTTACATTCCCACCAACAGTGCAAGAAGGTTCCCTTTTCTCCACACCGTCTCCAGTATTTACTGTTTATCGATATTTTTGATGATGGCCATTCTGACTGCTGTGAGGTGATACCTCATTGTAGTTTTGATTTGCATTTCTCTAATGATTAGTGTTGTTGAGCATCCTTTCATGTGTTTGTTGGCAATCTGTATATCTTCTTTGGAGAAATATCTATTTAGGTTTTCTGCCCATTTGTGGATTGGGTTGTTTGTTTTTTTGATATTGAGCTGATGAGCTGATTGTAAATTTTTGATATTAATCCTTTGTCAGTTGCTTCATTTGCAAATATTTTCTCCCATTCTGAAGGTTGTCTTTTGGTCTTGTTTCTGTTTTCCATTGCTGTGCAAAAGCTTTTAAGTTTCATTAGGTCCCATCTGTTTATTTTTGTTTTTATTTCCATTTCTCTAGGAGTTGGGGCAAAAGGATCTTGCTGTGATTTATGTCATAGAGTGTTCTGCCTGTTTTCCTCTAAGAGTTTGGTAGTGTCTGGCCTTACATTTAGGTCTTTAATCTATTTTGAGTTTATTTTTGGGTATGGTGTTAGGGAGTGTTCTAATTTCTTTCTTATACATGTAGCTGTCCAGTTTTCCCAGCACCACTTATTGAAGAGGCTGTCTTTTCGCCATTGTATATTCTTGCCTCCTTTATCAAAGATAAGGTGACCAAAGGTGTGTGGGTTTATCTCTGGGCTTTCTATGCTGTTCCATTGATGTAAATTTCTGTTTTTATGCCAGTACCATACTACCCTGATTACTGTACCTTTGTAGTATAGTCTGAAGTCAGGGAGCCTGATTCCTCTCGCTCCATTTTTCTTTCTCAAGATTGCTTTGGCTATTTGGGGTCTTTTGTGTTTCCATACAAATCGTGAAATTTTTTTGTTCTAGTTCTGTGAAAAATGCCATTGGTAGTTTGATAGGGATTGCATTGAATCTGTAGATTGCTTTGGGTAGTAGAGTCATTTTCATAATGTTGATTCTTCCAATCCAAGAATATGGTATATCTCTCCATCTGTTTGTATCATCTTTAATTTCTTTCATCAGTGTTATAGTTTTCTGCACACAGGTCTTTTGTCTCCTTAGGTAGGTTTATTCCTAGGTATTTTATTCTTTTTGTTACAGTGGTAAATGGGAGTGTTGCCTTAATTTCTCTTTCAGATTTTTCATCATTAGTGTATGGGAATGCAAGAGATTTCTATGCATTAACTTTGTATCCTGCAACTTTACCAAATTCATTGATTAGCTCTAGAAGATTTCTGGTAGCATCTTTAAGATTCTCTATGGATAGTATCATGTCATCTGCAAACAGTGACAGCTTTATTTCTTTTATGATTTGGATTCCTTTAATTTCTTTTTCATCTCTGATTGCTGTGGCTAAAACTTGCAAAACTATGTTGAATAATAGTGGTGAGAGTGAACAACCTTATCTTCTTCCTGATCTTAGAGGAAATGGTTTCAGTTTTTCACCATTGAGAATGATGTTGGCTGTGGGTTTGTCATATATGGTCTGTATTATGTTTTGGTAAGTTCCCTCTATGCCTACTTTCTGGAGAGTTTTTATCATAAATGTGTGTTGAATTTTGTCAAAAGCTTTTTCTGCATCTATTTAGATGATCATATGGTTTTTCTCCTTCAATTTGTTAATATGGTTTATCACATTGATTGATTTGTGTATATTGAAGAATCTTGGCATTCCTGGGATAAACCCCACTTGATCATGGTGTATGATCCTTTTCATGTGCTGTTGCATTGTGTTTGCTAGTATTTTGTTGAGGATTTTTGCATGTATGTTCCTCAGGGATATTGGCCTGTAGTTTTCTTTCTTTGTGACATCTTTGTCTGGTTTTGGTATCAGGGTGATGGTGACCTCGTAGAATGAGCTTGGGAGTGTTCCTCTGCTATATTTTGGAAGAGTTTGAGAAGGATAGGTGTTAGCTCTTCTCTAAATGTTTGATAGTATTTGCCTGTGAAGCCACCTGGTCCTGGGCTTTTGTTTGTTGGAAGATTTTAAATCACAGTCTCAATTTCAGTGCTTGTGATTGGCATGCTTATATTTTCTATTTCTTCCTGGTTCAGTCTTGGAAGGTTGTGCTTTTCTAAGAATTTGTCCATTTCTTCCAGGTTGTCCATTTTATTGGCATAGAGTTGCTTGTAGTAATCTCTCATGATCCTTTGTATTTCTGCAGTGTCAGTTGTTACTTCTTTTTCATTTGTAATTCTATTGATTTGAATCTTCTCCCTTTTTTTCTTGATGAGTCTGGCTAATGGTTTATCAATTTTGTTTATCCTGTCAAAGAACCAGCTTTTAGTTTTATTTATCTTTGCTATTGTTTCCTTTATTTCTTTTTCATTTATTTCTGATCTGATCTTTATGATTTCTTTCCTTCTGCTAACTTTGGGGGTTTTTTGTTCTTCTTTCTCTAATTGCTTTAGGTGTAAGGTTAGGTTTTTTATTTGAGATGTTTCTTGTTTCTTGATATAGGATTGTACTCCTATCAACTTCCCTCTTAGAACTGCTTTTGCTGCATCCCATAGGTTTTGGGTCATCGTATTTTCAATGTCATTTGTTTCTAGGTACATCTTGATTTCCTCTTTGATTTCTTCAGTGATCTCTTGGTTATTTAGTAGTGTATTGTTTAGCCTCCATGTGTCTGTATTTTTTACAGATTTTTTCCTGTAATTGATATCTAGTCTCATAGTGCTGTGCTTGGAAAAGATACTTGATAAAATTTCAATTTTCTTATATTTTCCAAGGCTTGATTTGTGACCCAAGATATGATCTATCCTGCAGAATGTTCCATGAGCACTTGAGAAGACAGTGTATTCTGTTGTTTTTGGATAGGATGTCCCATAGATATTAATTAACTCCATCTTGTTTAATGTATCATTTAAAGCTTGTGTTTCCTTATTTGGATGATCTGTCCATTGGTGAAAGGGGAGTGTTGGGCTTCCCTGGTGGCACAGTGGTTGAGAATCTGCCTGCCGATGCAGGGGACTCGGGTTCGTGCCCCTGTCCGGGAAGATCCCACATGCCGCGGAGCTACTGGGCCCGTGAGCCATGGCCGCTGAGCCTGTGCGTCCGGAGCCTGTGCTCCGCAACGGGAGAGGCCACAACAGTGAGAGGCCCACGTACCACAAAAAAAAAAAAAAAAAAAAAAAGGGGAGTGTTAAAGTCCCCTGCTATTTTTCTTTTTTTTGGTATGCGGGCCTCTCACTGTTGTGGCCTCTCCTGCTGCGGAGCACAGGCTCCGGACATGCAGGCTCAGCGGCCATGGCTCACGGGACCAGACGGCTCCACAGCATGTGGGATCTTCCCAGACTGGGGCACGAACCCGTGTCCCCTGCATTGGCAGGCAGACTCTCAAACACTGCGCCACCAGGGAAGCCCTCCCCTGCTATTATTGTGTTACTGTCGATTTCTCCTTTTATTGTTGTTAGCATTTGCCTTATGTATTGAGGTGCTCCTATGTTGGGTGCCGGAATATTTACAATTGTTATATCTTCTTCTTGGATTGATCCCTTTATCATTATGTAGTGTCCTTCTTTTACTCTTGTAATAGTCTTTATTTTAAAGTCAATTTTGTCTGATATGAGAATTGCTACTCCAGCTTTCTTTTGATTTCCATTTGCATGGAATATCTTTTCCATCCCCTCACTTTCAGTCTGTATGTGTCCCTAGGTCTGAAGTTGGTCTCTTGTAGACAGCATATATACGGGTCGTGTTTTTGTATCCATTCAGCCACTCTATGTCTTTTGGTTGGAGCATTTAATCCATTTACATTTAAGGTAGTTATCGATATGTATGTTCGTATTACCATGTTCTTAATTGTTTGGGGTGTGTTATTGTAGGCCTTCTCCTTCTCTTGTGTTTCCTACCTAGAGAAGTTCCTTTAGCATTTGTTTTAAAGCTAGTTTGGTGGTGCTGAATTCTCTTAGCTTTTGCTTGTCTGTAAAGGTTTTCATTTCTCCATCAAATCTGAATGAGATTCTTGCTTGGTAGAGTAATCTTGGTTGTAGGTTTTTCTCTTTCATCACTTTAAATATGTCCTGCCACTCTCTTCTGGCTTGCAGAGTTTCTGCTGAAAGATCAACTGTTAACCTTATGCGGAGTCCCTTGTATGTTATTTGTTGTTTTTCCTTTGCTGCTTTTAATACTTTTTCTTTATATTTAATTTTTGGTAGTTTGATTAATATGTGTCTTGGCATGTTTCTCCTTGGATTTATTCTATATGGGACTCTCTGTGCTTCCTGGACTTTATTAACTATTTCCTTTCCCATATTATTAGGGAAGTTTTCAACTATAATCTCTTCAAATATTTTCTGAGTCCCTTTCTTTTTCTCTTCTCCTTCTGGGACCCCTATAATTTGAATGTTGGTGCATTTAATGTTGTCCCAGAGGTCTCTTAGACTTTCCTCAATTCTTTTCATTCTGTTTTCTTTATTCTGCTCTGCAGTAGTTATTTTCACTATTTTATCTTCCAGGTCACTTATCCATTCTTCTGCCTCAGTTATTCTGCTATTGATTCCTTCTAGAGAATTTTTAATTTCATTTATTGTGTTGTTCATCAGTTTTTTTGCTCTTTAGTTCTTCTAGGTCCTTGTTAAACGTTTCTTGTATTTTCTCCATTCTGTTTCTGAGATTTTGAATCATGTTTACTATCATTACTCTGAATTCTTTTTCAGGTAGACTGCCTATTTCCTCTTCATTTTTTTGGTCTCGTGGGTTTTTACCTTGCTTCTTCATCTGCTGTGTACTTCTCTGTCTTCTCATTTTGCTTAACTTACTGTGTTTGGGGTCTCCTTTTCACAGGCTGCAGGTTCGTAGTTCCCGTTGTTTTTGGTGTCTGCCCCCAGTGTCTATGGTTGGTTCAGTGTGTTGTATAGGTTTCCTGGTAGAGGGGACTGTGGCCTGTGTTCTGGAGGATGAGGCTGGATCTTGACTTTCTGGTGGGCAGGACCACATCCAGTCGTGTGTTTGGGGGTGTCTGTGACCTTATTATGATTTTAGGCAGCCTGTCTGCTAATGGGTGGGGTTGTGTTCTTGTCTTGCTAGTTGTTTGACATAGGGTGTCCAGCACTGTAGCCTACTGGTCGCTGAGTGGAGTTGGGTCTTAGCATTGAGATGGAGATCTCTGCGAGAGCTTTCGCTGTTTGATATTATGTGGAGCCAGGAAGTCTCTGGCGGACCAATTTCCTGAACTCGGCTCTCTCACCTCAGAGTCACAGGCCTGACACCCGGCCAGAGCACCAAGACCCTGCCAGCCACACGGTTTGTCTCCAGGAGGGCTAAAGAATCTCCAAACTCCTCTCTTGTGACAATTAAATGAGATAAAATCTAAAAGCCTCCAGTATGCAGACTGTCCCATAATAAGAGTGCAATAAACTTTCGCTATTATCAATCATCAGTAACTTGCTACCGGGAGAGGAGCAATCTATGTGCGTTTGGCTACCACTGGGACCTTTCTGGAAGCAAAAGCTGTGGAAGGGCCTCTCCAGTGAGTCAGGACTAGATACTATAGTGGGGACTCCCCATGCCCCCTCCCCCAACCCTATTCCCTCACATCACAACGGAGGTCAGCATAGGCCAGACCAAAACCAAGAAGAGTTAGCCCTTCCCCACCAATATCAGGCTATTGCATAAGCCCTGAGATTTAGAACTAATCCTAGGGAGGAGGAAGAGGGAGGGTGAATTGTGTGGTTACATAAGCTTGTGAGTGGAAAATAGTCATACTTGTTACACCTGTAAAGGTCTGTCCTGGAAACTACAGCAAGGATGCAGACGATTTGGCATATGGAGTGAAGCAACCCACCTCCCACCTGTACACTACATCTTCGCCACCAATCCTACTCTCCTCAAGGGAAGAATGAAAGTCTGGTTAAAGGAACAGTGGGACACTGCTAGAAACCTTCATTCGCATTCAAATATGGAGGACTAAAACCCTGCACTTGATTTGAGCAGGGAGGTGGCATGGCCGTATGGAGTGATGACTGGCTTGCTAGCAGAGCACACAGTAGTTTGGTGACTGCAGAGACAGGATGATGGAGACGGGAGATGAGAGGTGGAAAGAGTGGGGATGGAAAGGAAACATGGATTCTGCAGAGGTTCTTGAGTTTTTTCCCCTGAGTAAAAATTGTAGGGGATGCACAGAGGGGAAACGTTAGAGGTGGCTGAGGGAAAGACGATGCCAGAAATTGAGATGTCAGGAGAAGGAATGGCTTAAGGGTGAGCAGGGCTGGTGAATATACTGTTAGTCAAGTTGTGTTAAGGTGCTGATGGGATGTCCAAGTGCAAATATCAGAAACACTATTGAAAAAGTGATTACAGGCCTAGCGTGGTGGTTCTCAAACTTTTGGTCTCAGGACTGTTTTACACTCTTAAAAATTATTGCGGAGCCAAAGAACTTTTGATTAAGTGTGTTTTATCTACCAATGTTTATTGTAATAGAAGTTAGAACAAAGACATAAAATTTTTAGTAATTTGTTTAAAAGTAACAGCAAACCAGTTATACATTAACATAATTAATATTACTGTATTTTCCAAAACAAAAAAACTCAGTGATTGTTTTACACTTTTGCTAATCTCTTTAATGTCTGGTTAAGAGAAGAGCTGTATTCTCAGATCTGCTTTTACATTCGATTTGTTATGACAAGTTGTTTTAGTTAAAGTATACGAAGAAAATCTAGATTCACGCAGATATGCAATTGCAAAAGGGATTATCTTTAGGATTTACCCCCCTCACCCCCCAGGGACCTTGGAACCATACTTTGAGGACTGCTCTGATCTACAGAAAGGTTTTTGGGTTTTTTTTGTTTGTTTTTTGGGGGGTTTTTTTGGTTTTTTTTTTTCCACACCGTGCAGCTTGTGGGATCTTAGTTCCCCAACCAGGGATTGAACCTGGGACCATGGCAGTGAAAGTGCTGAGTGGAAATTCCCCCAGAAAGGCTTTAAAATGAATGTTTTGAAGTAGTCTGTCTGGAGATGATAGTTAACAATGTAAAGGAGCTCTTATTGGAAGAGGAAAGAAATAAGTGCAGAGAGCCGAGATCCTATCTTTGGCTGCATTTGTACAGTTGATCCTTGTTATTTTTAAATTCTGTCTTTGCAAATTTGCCTACTTGCTAAAATTACTTTGTAACCCCCTAATCAATATATGGTGCAGATCAGTAAAAACTCTTGAGTTGCCTGATGCATCTGTTCCCAGCTGAGAAAAGTATCCAAATGGAAGTACTGATCAACTTGTCAGATAACAAACAGCAGTGGAAGCAGAAGAAACACACCCTCCTGCCTAGACAGGTTCTCCAAGCCTTCAGCCTGCCTCTACAACTCAATAAAGCCTCCAGGCTTGCCCCAAAGCAGAGTGTGTGGTCCTTCCTAGGAATGTAAGGAGAGGGGCGGGGCTCCTCTACTGTACAAAGAGTGGAAAGGAAAATAGAACGTGTTAGATGACAAAGGTGAGCTGATTGGAAAAGGAGGGTTCTGAACTCTTGACTTTCTCAGAGGTGAACAGAAGGGTGAAATTTTTCAGCAAGAGCACTCTGGGTTAAAACCTAGATCTTTAGAGCCAGGAATTGCCAGGAAGGCAAACATGTTTTGATGAACTCCAGGTTGAATATGGCTGAAAGGAAAGGAAGTCCTAGCTCACCGTGGTTTTAAGACGATTTGAGGCAAGGCGAGCTCAGCTTCTCCAGCTACCAGTAAGATTCCACGGACATGGCCCACTTCCACCACCTGGTGACCACACACGTAAATTGCAAGGCCTGCTTTTAGAAGCCAGGGGGACATCCTTTGGCTGGATGGAGAAAGCCAATGAAATTAACTTATAGCAAAAAACTGCTAATTTGTTTAACCTAGAAATAATAACTGATCATTCTAGATCAACCTATACTGATCACTCTCTTCTGTGGATTAGTGTACCTTTTTTGATGTGTTTTTTGAACAATACCTGGTAGATGCTGAATTGTTCTTGACTTGACAACGGACATTAAATAAAAGTCAACTGACTGTTCAACAGCAGGGAAGACCTAATAGCATCTTCTCCTGGATCCCTGAAGACTTTTAAACCAGGCCCCAGAAGAAGCTGGAGCTCAGCTAGCTTGCTACAAAGACAGAGTTTGGTTTTGTTCCCCTAGTGTGATCTGAAAAGCCAAGGAAGACCCACCTCTGAAGTGCAAAGGACCCTAAAATCCCTGCATTAGTAACCAGATCTATTTCCTTTCAAGCGTTCTCTTTGAAAAGCTAGACACCCATTGTGAAGGGGGAGCTGTTAATTCATTAGCACTTCAGTGTGAAAAACTGTCTTAGCCATGCCCTTAGAGGGTCCTGGGAAAAGGGTGAAGAAGAAGGCCCAAAATGGGGAGGAGAGGGCTTCACATAAGGTCTTTCTGATTATTCTGGGCCAACTGGGTCAAGGAGGACCCCTGGTGAGAGCCTGCTCCACCCCAGGCTGCAGGAACATTGACAAAACTGTTGGCCAGCTCACCAGAGAAAGCAATGTGTGGAGTGACTGGGGGACACTAGGGGAAAGGCTAAGAAAGAGTGATTCCCTCAGGATCCCACAGAGATTCTCTAGCTGGGGGACACTTTTGTTTCTTTAAAGCAGAGTGTGCAAGGCTTGTGGGGCCGATCCTCTCCAAAGATATGAATTGCTTAATTCTCAATATGTAAAATCAGGAGATTTCACATAAAAATCTGGATTTCCAGCTTTTCCTGAAGAAAGAATAAGAATGAGGAGAATGATGAGGAGTCCGGTATTTTTCTCTGACAGGGAATGGCTGGAACTGACTGGGGGCTGCTCCCCTGGGAGGAATGCGCTCGCTCCACGTACCACAGTCCCCACCTGGCCCACATGCATCACTTATGTTCCTGGCCTGGGTCTGAAACCATTTGAGGTTGCGACTCAGCTTTTAAACAATAATTAAAACAATGAGAAAAATCCTGCAACCATCAGTAACGTTTAATGTTACTACAAACCAGACATTGTGCTAGTGATGTTATCCAAAGATTATCATTAATTCTCACAAAAACAACGGTGTTGGGACTTCCCTGGTGGCGCAGTGGTTAAGAATCCACCTGCCAATTCAGGGGGCAAGGGTTCAATCCCTGGCCCAGGAAGATCCAGCCTGCCATGGAGCAACTAAACCCGTGCTCCACAACTACTGAGCCTGTGCTCTAGAGCACACAAGCCACAACTACTGAGCCTGCATGCCACAACTACTGAGCCGGTGTGCCACAACTACTGAGCCTGCGCTCTAAAGCCTTTGAGCCACAGCTACTGAAGCCTGTGCACCTAGAGCCCATGCTCCACAACAAGAGAAGCCACCACAATGAGAAGCCCATGCACCACAACGAAGACCCAATGCAGCAAGAAAGAGAGAGAGAGAGAGAGAGAGAGAGAGAGAGAGAGAGAGAGAGAGAGAGAGAGGAAGGAAGGAAGGAAGGAAGGAAGGGAGGGAGGGAGGGAGGGAGGGAGGGAGGGAAGGAAGGAAGGAAGGAAGGAAGGAAGAAAAATTTTAAAAAAACAGAACAGTGTTTATATTCCCATATTAGAGAGAAAGAAGCCATGGGACAAGGGAGAGTTTTATATTCACATGTTCCTTTTCATACTTGTTAAGAATATTGCCACTGTAGATATTCTTGGGTATTTATTACATAATTTGTATTTATTTGTCTTTATTCTCATTTCATTATACATGCAGGTAAAAATGACTAGTACTACACTCCCTTTCAATGTAAGCAACAATCTAACTCTGTCTGTAGCACCAAAATCACCACCAAACTGCACATCCTATTTGGTCTCACCTCTGCTACAATTCAAGATTCAGAGCAACACCCCTCTAACTTTTCCCATCTTGCCCAGGAGATAATGGATTTTCTAAGACTTCTTTCTAAACCACAGATATTCATGGCTCCTTATTATTTTGCTAATTCATTAACAACTATGCTGCATTTCAAATGACCAAGTACATGTGTGCCAACAGGGAAAAAAGAGGCATTTCCATTTGCGCCCATTTATTAACAATGAAAATCTATTTAAGCTGTTGTTTCTCTGGCTGTGAGGGGTAATCCTTAGGGAGCCAGTGGAGGAAGGCTCAGAGGGCAGCAAATGGAGCATTCCTTTTTTTTAAAATCCAGTTTTATTGAGATATAATTGGCATACAGCACTGTATAACTTTAAGTTGTACAGCATACTGATTTGACTTCCATACATCATGAAATGATTACCACAATAAATTTAGTGAACATCCATCATCTCATATAGATACAAAATTAAAGAAATAGAAAACATTTATTTTCCTCGTGATGAGAACTCATAGGATTTACTCTTTTAATGACTTTTTTTTCCTTTTTTAATTTATTTTGGCTGTGTAGGGTCTTTGTTGCTGCACGTGGGCTTTCTCTTGTTGCGACAAGTGGGGGCTACTCTTCATTGTGGTGCACAAGCTTCTCATTGTGGTGGTTTCTCTTGTTGTGGAGCATGGGCTCTAGGCATGCGGGCTTCAGTAGTTGTGGCACATGGGCTTAGTTGCTCCGTGACGTGGAATCTTCCCGGACCAGGGCTCGAACCCGTGCCCCCTCCATTGGCAGGCGGATTCTTAACCACTGTGCCACCAGAGAAGTCCCTTTAATGACTTTAATAGAGAACATACATCAGTGTTAACTATGTTTATTATGTTGTGCATTACATCCCTAGTTCTGACTGCTGCAGCTAGGACTTTCAAAACTATGTTGAATAAAAGTGACCAGAGTGGGCATCCTTGTCTTCTTCCTGATCTTAGAGGAAAGCTTTCAGCCTTTCACTATTGAGTATGATGTTAGCTGTGGGCTTGTTGTATGTGACCTTTATAAGGCTGAGGTATGGTCCCTCTATACCCACTTTGTTGAGAGTTTTTATCATGAATGGATGTTGAATTTTGTCAAAACCTTTTTCTGCATTTATTGAGATGATCATATGATTTTTATTCTTCAGTTTGTTAATGTGTTGCATAACATTGATTGATTTGTAAATATTGAACCATCATTGCATCCCTGGGATAAATCCCACTTGATCATGGTGTATGATCCTTTTAATGTATTGTTGGATTTGGTTTGCCAATATTTTGTTGAGGACTTTTGAATCTATGTTCATCAGTGATATTGGCCTGTATTTTTTTGTCATATTTTGCCTAGTTTTGGTATCAAGGTGATGCTGACCTTATAGAATGTGTTTGAAAGCATTTCTTCCTCTGCAATTTTTTGGAATAGTTTGAGGAGGATAGGTGTTAACTTTTCTTTAAATGTTTGGTAGAATTCACCTGTGAAGCCATCTGGTCCTGGACTTTTGTTTGTTGGGAGTTTTTTTGTTTCTGATTCAATTTTATTACTGGTAACTGGTCTGTTTATATTTTCTATTTCTTCCAGATTATTTCTTAGGAGATTGTACGTTTCTAAGAAATTGTCCATTTCTTCTAGGTTATCCATTTTATTGCCATATAATTGTTCATAGAAATCTCTTATGAGCCTTTGTATTTCTCTAGTGTTAGTTTTAACTTTTTCATTTCTGATTTTATTTATTTGCACCCTCTCTCTGTTTTTCTTGATGAGTCTGGCTAAAGGTTTATCAATATTTTTTTATCTTTTCAAAGAAACAGCTCTTAGTTTCATTGATCTTTTCTATAGATTTTTAGCCTCTATTCATTTATTTTTGCTATGATCTTTATGATTTCTTTCCTTCTACTAACTTTGGGTTTTGATCTTTCTTCTCTATTTGCTTTAGGTGTAAGGTTAGGTTTTTTGTTTGAGATTTCTCTTGTTTCCTGAGGTAGGCTTGTATCACTGTAAATTTCCCTCTTCATACTGCTTTTGACACATCCCATAGAACTTGGATCATTGTGTTTTGATTATCATTTGTTTCCAGGTGTTTTTTGATTTCCTCTTTGATTTCTTCAGTGACCCATTAGTTGTTTAGTAGCATATTGTTTAGCCCTGATGTGTTTTGTTTTCTGCAGTTTTTTTCTTATAGTTGATTTCTAGTCCCATAGGGTTGTGGCCAGAAAAGATGGTTGATATGATTTCAATCTTAAATTTACTGAGACTTGTTCTGTTGCCTAGTATGTGATCCATCCTGGAGAATGTTCCATGTGCTCTTGAGAAGAATGTGTATTCTGCTGCTTTTGGATGGAGTGTTCTATATGTATCTATTAAGTCATCTGTTCTAATGTGTCATTTAAGGCTAGTGTTTCCTAACTGATTTTCTGTCTGGATGATCTGTCCATTGATGTAAGTGGGGTGTTAACATCTCCAACTAGTATTGTGTTACAGTCAATTTCTCCCTTTATGTCTATTAATATTTGCTTTATGTATTTAGGTGTTCCTATGTTGGGTGCAAATATATTTACAATTGTTATATTTTTTTCTTGAATTGATCCCTTGATCATTATGTAATAGCCTTCTTTGTCTCTTGTAAGTCTTTATTTTAAAGTCTATTTTGTCTGATATAAATATTGATACCCTGGCTTTCTTTTGATTTCCATTTGCAATGGAATACCTTTTCCCATCCCCTCACTCAGTCTGTGTGTCTTTAGATCTGAACTGAGTCTCGTGTAGGCAGTATATATCTTGTTTTTGTATCCATTCATCCACTATATATCTTCTCTTTTTTAATTAAAAAAAATGCTTTAGGCTGTGCCACGCAGCATGAGGGATCTTAGTTCCTCAACCGGGGATCAGACCCATGCCCCCTGCAGTGGAAGTGTGGAGTCCTAACCACTGGACTGCCAGAGAATTCTCCACTATATATCTTTTGATTGGAGCATTCGGTCGATTTACATTTAAAGTAATTATTGATAGATATGTACTTATTACCATTTTGTGAATTATTCTTGGGTTGTTTCATAGTTCTTTTTCTTTTGCTCTCTTTCTTTGTGAGTTGATGACTATCTCTAGTTTTATGTTTGGATCTCTTATAGATTTTTGTTTTGTGGTTACCATGAAGTTTATATATATGTAATTATTTTAAGTTGCTGCTCTCTTAAGTCTGAATGCCTTTTAACAGCCCTGCATTTTTACTCCCACACCCCACATTTAATGTTTTTGGCATCATATTTTACATCGTTTTGTTATGTCTCTCCTTTAACTAATTATTGTGGATATTGATGATGTTACTACTTTTATCTTTTAACCTTTCTCCAAGTTTATAAGTGATTGATCTATACCTTTACTGTTAGTTTGATCATGTATTATGTGATTAATGGAAAACAAACTATCCTAATGACACATCTTTTGATATTCCACAAACTTTGTAACTTTCTCTTCTTCCTTCTCTTTTCGCTTATTTGTTTCAACCTCAGTGATTTTCTTTTTATCATTTTATTTCTTATCAAAGTTATCTATGATCATAGAGAGTCAAATACAAGGTTTGTTACAAAAATGGCAGATACCTCACACTTCATTTCCTAATACAACCCCTTTCAAATCTCCAAATAACAATCTTGTACTATATTCTATATATTTTTCAATTTTATATTTTATTTATCAACTTCCTACTATGGAAGATAAGGATTTAGCTACCTTCTCTCTTTCTTCTCCTCTCTCTCTCTCTCTCTCTCTCACACACACACACACACACACACACACACACTCTTTCTAACTCCCCATCTTTCCAAAATAGGTAAATAATTTTTGTTAGTTAAGTATTTAGTGTTGAATTAATCAAGGTCCAATCAGGAGTTAGAAACTGCACAGTGATTTGTAGAGGGAAAGTTTAATATAAGAATTATTAACTTCAATATAGGATCATCTATGGAAGAAAGAGAACTCTGGAATATACCCTAGAGACGAACAAAGCTACTCAAGGAAGAAACATCCCTTCCTGAGGCTGAGATGGCAGAGAAGTGTACTGAGTTGCTCCAGGCCAGAGCTGGTCAACAGTTACTGGACAAGCAGGAGACACCGCTCCAGGGTGCAGGTGGGTAGAAAAGCATGGTCAGGACTAGCAAGCAGAATAAGCCTCTCTGAAGGGCTGTCAGGCCAGGGCTGAGAAGCCAACCACTGGGGTGCTGGCATGATTCAGTGGAAATCTACTCTCGGAGTGCTGCAGAAATTTGTTAGGAAGCTCTCTATGAGGTGCCACTGAACTTAATATAGGTGAATGCCACTGAATGTCTTTCCCAACCCATCCACAGCTGGCAACCTAACAGTAGGAGCAAGAAGGAGGAAAACAGAAAACACTGGTACTGGGAAGAGAAGCCTCTTCCTCCTGCAGTTTCCCTCCAGTGCCCTCTACTGACAAAGCTTTTAACACCCTGTCAGCGCAAAGGAGGAACTGAGGATCCAGATCAACTCTCACAGGTCAAGAAATGGAGTTTGAATCTGGGGCCAAAGGCAACAAATTGCTAACTGGTATAAGCGTTTATCTTTTATGATTGTAAAAAGCTTACTGACAGCTGAGCTGTGTAGTGTACTATAATCACTTTTCCTTCCCTACTTGGTTTTTTGTTTCCTCTTGAATTAATAATTGACTTTGTTGTTTTTGTTTCTTTTATATCACCGATCCCCCAATTCTCCCCCAAGTTATGTAAATCTCCCCTCCACTGGGGGAGCGATGGTCTCAGTCCTGATTCTGGCAACTTTCAGTACCAGAACCACTAGTTAGGTGAGGAGGGCTTGGCAGCAGAGGCCATCGTTATTATCTGAGGAAGTTTATGCATCTTCAGCAGGATTCTCCACAATGGCCTTGGGGCCAATTCACAGAGGCCACTGACTCTTTTCTCTACCATCTCTTTTCTTCCCCTGAGGGGTAATCTCACAAATGCTGTGCCCTCTCCTTCATTAACTCACAGCTCTCCTGGCTTCAAAGCATCCCATTTATTAATTAAAACAGAGCAGTAAATATGGCTGATAAGCATAAACAGTGGAGCAACACATTGTATTAAAAACAAGGAAAAGAACAATTGTGACATAATTCAGACCCATGCCATCAACCTCTAACCCCTTGAAAAGGTCTCTGAAACTTTCTGGAATTTCCACAAAAGTCATTCTCTTTGTCAACTTCCTTAAGGACTATCATTCTAGATAAACAGACCATGTCTTATTAAGTTCTATTGCTTTCCTCTTTTAATCACCAGTATCATATCTGAAAAGTATCCCTTGTAACAAATGTATATAATTTCAACTACCTCTCATAGAAAATGTGTATGATTTCAATCAAACAAAAAATCTATACTTAGGCTGGTTCTCACCACTACTTAGAATCTTATTTTTATAGTGACATAATTTCTGAGTTTTGAACCACTGATTTAGAAACAAACCTTTGAAATTCAACACATTTGTGGATTGGAAGCTACTCATTTTCAAGGTCTGACTGTGAAATAGAAAAATTACTTTCATGGTATTAGTTATAACGTATCATGTAATATCACACCATATATACAACACATAAATTTATGTATTAACTCAAAAAATTTGTATTCCATCTCAAAATTATTTGCATCACAAATGTTTATTTTGTTGTCATGCACTTTTTACTGTCTGGAAACATAGGGCCAAGACACATAGTAGGAGCTTAAGAAAGGCATTGGATTAAATGGGAATTTTAATCCAATTGAATATTTAATCATTAAAATGACTTTATACCTGTTATTGTACTATTATATACTGTGTTACGTTATTTTAGAATTAGGATTCTTAATGTATAATATACCAGCATTGTGAGTAGTTATAAATTATTGAGTCTGTTTCATAAGATTTAGAACTCGCCTTTCTGCAGTTTGAAGCTTTACCCCTACCCTTCATTCCCAGGCACAAACATTTCATGCTGGCTTGTGCAAAACACTAAGTGACCCCAACAGATGAAGCCCAAGTTTTTTAAAGTTCAAATATCTAAATAGTTTTCTTCCATGGATAGTGTTTTCACATTGGTTTTGAAAATCAAATAACTTTAGTATTCAAAGGAATGTGAAAGCTGTAAGTACACATTCATATCAGTTGATGGTAAATTGCTATACACAGAATGCTGTTCAAGCCTGAAATATTAAGGAAACTCATTGTTTCCTTAAAAAAAAAAAGTTGGCTTTAGTTGTTGGTCTTTTACTGAATGAATGGATTTTCCAGAAAGACAAAAAGTAGTTTTCTACAACTAGCAGAGAAAGGGAAGGAAGAAAACTGGTTTCAACAGGCCAGTATTCAGATAATGGCAAATCCAGGACTCCTGTCTGGGTAAAAGCTTATGTCCTTAGAGAGTATTTTGAAGCTGTTATTTGAAGAAAAAATGGTAAACAAAGTACTTTAACTGGCAAGAAAACAGAGTCAGAACTTACCCCAGATTATATTCCAGAATGATTAAAATTTGAATGTAAAATAAGGCAAATATATAAAAGTTTAAGAAGAAAGTGTATGTACATGATTATGTATCTCTGGTGAAAGAGGCCTTGCTAAGCTAACATATCACTGAAGACAAAAGGCATCAAGAATATGACTGACAGATTAGACCACGTGAAAATCCAAATTTTTCCTGTTATGGACTGAATGTTTGTGTCCCCATAAAAGCCATAAGTCCTAACCCTCAATGTGATGGTATTTGGAGATGGGACCTTTGGAAGGTAGTTAGAGTTAGATGAGGTCAAGAGGGTGAGGCCCTCATGACCTTGTAAGAAGAGACACCAGAGAGCTTGTTCTCTCCCTGCCGTGTGAGGACACAGCAAGAAGGCAGCCATCGGTGAGCTTGGAAGAAAGCTCTCTCCAGAAATTGACCATGCTGACACCTTGATCTTGGAGTTCTAACCTCCAGAACTGTGAGAAAATAAATTTCTGTTGTTTAAGGTACCCATACTATTCTATCTTGTTATGGCAACTCAAGCGGACTAACACACAGCCTAAAGAAAGTTTAAAAACCAGAAATGTGAAGAAAAAGATTGGCAACATACATAATAGGCAACACGTCTATACTTCCAAAATATATAATTTTTGTTTTACAAATCCACTAGAAAAATACAAATATCTTAATAGCAAAATGAGCAAAGGTCACAGAAGGATAATTTATCAAAGAACTATAGATTGTCAATACATAAAACATGCTCTATATCATTACTGTGACAGGTGGAAAAACAACCCACCAGAGATGTCATGTCCTAATCCCCAGAACCTGTGACAGCAAAAGAGAATTTGCAGAAGTGATTAGGGATTTTGAGACGTGATATTATTCTGGGTTATCTGGGTGGTCCCAAAGTAATCACAAGGGTCCTTATAAGTGAAAGAGGGAGGCAGGAGGGTCAGAATCAGAGAAGGAGATTGTGAGGAGAGAAGCAGAAGTTAGACTAATGATGGAGGAAGGGGCCACAAGCCAAGGAATGCAGGAGGCTTCTAGAAGAAAGAAATAGATTCTTCTGTTTCAACATAATAAATTTATGTTCTTTTAAGCTACCAAGTTTGTGGTAATTTATTACAGCAGCAATAAGAAAGCAATATAATGACTAATCAAAGAAATAGAAATTTTAAAAATGATTTTGCCTTTAGAGCTCTATAAAGGCAAAGTGTTGGTGTGGGAAACACAGGCACACATATGCTCTTGGTAGGAACGTAAATTAGTATACCCTTTCAGGAGTCATTTGGAAGTATGTATCAGATCTTTAAACATGCATACTCTCTGACATAACAATTTTAATTTTCCTTGACTATGTCCTAAAGCACTGGATTTCCAGCTGCATTTAGTGATGGAAATCTTTCTTCTCCCCAAATGGAGCAGAGAGACATGAACCTATAATTGTTGAAGGAAGGTTAAGGGCTGAAGCCCTGCAGACTTCACCTCACCCCTGGAGGAGCACCTCACACATTTCCACGGGCTCCATGGGACACACTTTGAGAACCGCTGTCCTGGGGGAAGAACTGGAGGAGCAAACCAAAGACCCCCAACACACAAGGATGTTTATCACAACATTGTTCATAATTGCAAAGAATTAGAAACCACCTACGTGGCCCTCAAAAAAAGTGACTTATGGTTTATTTATAAGCGGTATTACAATACTATGTACCTATTAAAAATGATGACATGCAACTATATTGACATGGAAAGATTTATGCATTTATGGAGTGGGAACAGGCTATAAAATACCTTTGCATGGTAAGGTTCATTTCTTAAATACATACATACACATATTCATGGAAAAGATGTCTAAGGGGATATAGATCAAAGCATTAACAATGGAATTAAGATGAGTTTTACTTTCATTTTTACACCTTATGTATTTTAAAATATGAATACATGTTACTTTTATAATCAGAAAACAAATCTGGCTGGGGACTTCCCTGATGCTACAGTGGTTAAGAATCCACCTTCCAATGCAAGGGATGTGGGTTTGATCACTGGTCGAGAAACTAAGATCCCCATGCTACAGGGCAACTAAGCCCACATGCTCTGGAGCCCACACGCCACAACTCGAGAGAAGCCCGCACGCCACAACTAGAGAGAAGCCCATGCACCACAACGAAGAGCCTGTGTACCGCAACGAAAGATCCTGCATGTCGCAGTGAAGATCCCACATGCCACAACTAAGACCTAACTCAGCCAAATAAATAAATAATAAGTAAAAGGAAAAAATCTGGCCGTACCTTGAATAACAATGAGCAGCAAATGAAGGAATGGCTAGAATATGCATGGGTTGGGGGGAACTGAGAGACGGAGAGAGAGGGAAGTGGTAGAGTGAGATAGAAGCAGATATTTAAGGTGAGGACGTTTGAACAAAGCCGTCAGTGTCTTATCTCTTCACTTCCCCTGCTAACTCCTCTTTTTTCCCTTTTCCTTTCTGCTCTGTGCGTGGGGAACAGAAAGGAAAAGGGGAAAAGTGGCTCCATTCCACTGGGGTGGTAACACTTAAGGTCACTCAAAATGGGACTTACTCCACCACCTACTTTTCCCCAGTTTCATGCCTAAGAAATGGGGAGCTTTCCTGGTGTCAAGGCACTGGCCGGTGGGATGTCACTGGATGTCACTCCTGGGACACCCCATTGCTCCTCTGTTCTCAGAGAGCAAGTCAAGAGTTTCAGTGTTTCCTTCTCCTCCTTCTATGCTGTCCACAGGCACGCAGGCATTGTTCTGCTCTTCCTGTCGTGATCTGGGGTGTAGGAAACTGGGGGGCTGCCTGAGCCTCATCGGCACATCCTACATACAGCCACTGCCTCTCTAGGTTTGGCCACTCCCTTAGGGCTTTGCCAGAGAAACAGGACACACATCCCACTGCTGTCCCCACCCTGACCTTCCATGCTGTATCTTACAGTCTTCCTGGGTCCCGGCTTGTGGTCCAGGCTCCAGGGCCTCACTCTTTGGGACCCACAGATACCCACCCTTAAATTGTTCCCCCAGAAGCTCTACTGCCCCCCAGTCTAGGAAAGGTACTTTCTAGTCTGATTGTGGGGAAGCTTTCTCCTTATACATTCTCCTAAACATTTGGTTTAGTAGTTATTTAATCTATGCATGCTCACCTATAAGGCCAATTTGATAGTGATAATTGTGAATTTGGTACAAAACCTAATCACATCAAACAAGTTCAGCATCATGACAGGTGAATATGTAGAGGCTGTTAACAGAGTCATTTTTCTTATTGTCTAATATTCTCTTTCACACTCTTTATACAGTTGGGTGCATCTAAAACTTTGGGGAGAACAGGCTTAAAGTAGACTTATGGTACTTTTTATTGAATACAATACCATACTAAAGATGCTCAGCACTGCTAATGATGAGAGAAATGCAAACCAAAACTCCACGGAGGTATCACCTCACACCAGTCAGAATGGCCGTCGTGAAAAAGTCTAAAAGTAATAAATGCTGGAGAGGGTGTGGAGAAAAGGGAACCCTCCTACACTGTTGGTGGGAATGTAAACTGGTACAGCCACTGTGGAGAACAGTATGGAGGTTCCTTAAAAATCTAAAAATAGAGTTATCAAATGACCCAGCAATCCCACTCCCGGGAATATATCCAGAAAAGGTGAAAACTCTAATTCGAAAAGATACGTGAACCCCAATGCTCATGGCAGCACTATTTACAATAGCCAAGACATGGAAGCAACCTAAATGTCCATCAACAGATGAATGGACAAAGAAGATGTGGTCTATATATATATATATATATATATATATATATATATATATACACAATGGAATATTACTCAGCCATAAAAAGAATGAAATAATGCCATTTGCAGCAACATAGATGGATGTAGAGTTTATCAACTGAGTGAAGTAAGTCAGACAGAGAAAGACAAATATCATATGATATCACTTATATGTGGAATCTAAAAAATGATACAAATGGACTTATTTACAAAACAGAAACAGACTCACAGACATAGAAAACAAAGGAATTTGGGATTAATAGATACACACTACTATATGTATAATAGATAAACAATAAGGACCTACTGTATAGCACAGGGAACTCTACTCCATATCTTGTAAGAACCCATAATGGAAAAGAATCTTAAAAAATATATATATATATATGCATATATTTGAATCACTTTGAGGTACACCTGAAATATTGTAAATCAACTATACTTCAAGCTTAAAAAAATACTGTACTCCTACAAATGGAAAACCTGTACATTCCTTCTCTTTTAAGTAATTACTTTGAAATTACTCTTTCAAAGTAATTTAACGTAAAGTCTCCCAATTTGAGTATGTACAAAAGTCTCACAAATTAGAACTTTTTCAAGTCTCTTATTTGGAGAGGATCTGCTAGGGCTGCAGATACCACTTTCTGCCACTAGATGTCTCTGAGTCTTAAAGAAGCACAATAATGAGGTCTTCGTCTATTTATACACACAGATCACCTACCTCCCTGTTACAGAGTTTCATAATCCTCTTATGTAATGCAGCCTTGTCAGTTACAGTTAATCATCATTTGGGAAATGGGCAGGCGGGCACCTCAAGAGCTCCATACCCCCAACACAAGGCCGGAAGTGTTGAGAGATGGGTCTGTTCCTGTGTCACCCTGCAGAAACCCACAAGCCTGAAATGTGTCCCTGCGTTGGGCAGGGAAGGCATGGACAAGGAAATTGGGCAGAAGGAACAAAGAGCTGCCTGGGGCATGTGACCAGACGGATGTAGGGACCAAATCCTCCTTTTTCTTCCCGCTTGGAACCAGCAGAGGAGCTAGTGGGCTGAGTAGTATCTCAGCCCTGCATGTCTCCCCTGCCTGCAGGCACTTCTTAAAACCCTGATGCCTGGGACACCTGCCCACCCCTCCTGACCAGGGAACCCAAGTCAGCAAAAGCCACAGAATGTTCCCCAGCCTCCTGAGCACCCATCAGGCCATCTCTCATCAGTCTGCTTTCTGTGATGTTTACATGGATGCGTCTGTTAGTCTAGACAGGGACTCCCAGCAGGCGAGGACCCTTCTTCTACTTTGCAGCCCTTATGCCCTGCGCCCAGTGCTTTTACACAGTAGGTGTACAGTGAACATCTGTTGAAACCAAAGTGTGATCGCTGAAGTGTGAGAATGATAAAATTATTCTTCTCTGATGAGTTTTTGAATCTTAAGAAAATAGCTCAGATCCTCCTCTAAGAGAAATCGCTTTTAATGAATGCACCCCACCACCCCCATAGTTATTTGGAGGCTGATTTAAGCAGCTTTCTAAAGCCTAGCATTTCAGCACAAGGGTTAAGGGTATGAACTCTGGAGTAAGATTGGGGTAGATCTCAGCTCCAGTATTTATTAGTTCTGTGATCTTGTGGCCAGGGCTAGGCAATCTTTAGCTCAGTTAAGGCTTTTATAAAATAGGAATAATAATAGCACTCATTTCACAGGTTTGTTGTACAGAGTCAGTAGGTTAATACTCATAGCACTGTTAGCCCAGCTCCTGATACATAGCAGCTGCTCAACAGTTGTTAAGACCTAGGGGCCAAAGCGAGAATGCCTCAGTTCAAACCCTTCTCCTGTAACTAGGACAAGTTACCTAAACTCTCTTAGGCCTCGGTTTCTTCATCTGTAAAGTGGGGGTAAGACTGCTTGCCTCATAGGGTTGGTGTGGGAAATCAGTGGGACAGGAAGCTACCAGCACACCTTAGCCGTGATTATCAGTACCCTTCAGCACTTAACAACATTAAGTAAACAGCCCGTGGATAGGTCGATAAGGAGATGGGGAATCAGTCATTACACTAACAGTCACAATACTGGCAACCCCCTACCTTTTCAACTCCTTCCTCTTGTATGGATTTTGTAAAGTATTTTAATATTTATTATTTCACTTGGTTCACAAAACCCCTCCAGGGCTTCCCTGGTGGCGCAGTGGTTGAGAGTCCACCTGCCGATGCAGGGGACGCGGGTTCGTGCCCCGGTCCGGGAAGATCCCACGTGCCGTGGAGCGGCTGGGCCCGTGAGCCATGGCCGCTGCGCCTGCGCGTCCGGAGCCTGTGCTCCGCAACGGGAGAGGCCACAGCAGTGAGAGGCCCGCGTACCACAAAAAATACAAAACAAAACAAAACAAAACCCCTCCAGCTCACTTTAATCCACAGGTGGGTGGCGACTCGTGAAACACGTGGTTCCAGTCTAGTCCCTCATCAGATCCACATGGAAAGCCAGGAATGGAGACAGCAGGGCAGGCGAGGGGAGGGAGGAGAGGTCGGGAGCGGCTTGAGAGCTTTATCTAAGCTATTGGTTCACGTCCTTTTCCAGGTGGTGGTGTTTTTAGTAATGCAATGAAAGCTATGAATACTCACCCAGAAAACTGGACAGGCACACATTTTTCACAGAGTTGATGTTGCCAGAGCTGCTCTAGGTCTTTGCTCACGACCCTCCAACCGGCACCTGTAGCAGAGTTAACATAAATCTTCACGTTAAAGCGTCCAGAGGTTAGAAAGGAAGCTACAAACAAACAAAAGCCAGGTGGAACCGGCTGGGACCAAGATGGCTGACGAACCTGACCTCCAACCGATGCTTTAGTCTCATTATACTCTGATTTTACTACATCAGCATATACAATGACACACCTATCCGCCACTACGACCGGACCGTAAGGACCAAAAAGGATGAAAAGAGGGCGGCACCCACTCCCTCAGAAGAAGCCCTGCCCCTTCCCCAGTAGACTTACGCCTCATTCGCCTCACTCCTCCTCCCTTTGTCTTCACTCTAAAATTAAATCCCTCTCACCACGTGGGTGAGAAGTTAATCTGTGAACTTAGTTCCAGCTTCTCCATTCTTTGGTCACTGAATAAAGTTTGCGCTGTCTCCACATCTCGGTTATTTGTCTACTTGAACCTGAACAGAAAAAGAACCTTCCCCCTCCGACGCAGAGCCTCAGCCAGCCTAGGCCCCTATGACTTAATTCGGTAACATTTACTCAGGGTCAGATTGAGATCTGTGGCAAGCTATCATTTTGCATCCCCTTCAAATCAGTTTTTAACAAATATTTATTTAATATTTATTAGCAGTAGCAGAGAGAAACAAATTTTATATTAATAAAACTCCTGGGATTTCTCTGGTGGTGCAGTGGATAAGACTCCATGCTCCCAAGGCAGGGGCCCTGGGTTCAATCCCTGGTCAGGGAACTAGATCCTCCATGCATGCTGCAACTAAGAGTTCTCATGCCACAACGAAGGAGCCAGCGAGACGCAACTAAGACCCAGCATAACCAAATAAATAAATAAATAAAAAGAAAAAACTCCTGCACCTTTTTGTGCTTGAGTTTAGAATTTACTCATATCCATGCAGTTTTCTGAACTTCTTGAATTCATTTGAAAACTAGTGAAATAAATTACTAGCTTCTGGTAGCCAGAACGGCTCCATGATTTATTCCATTGACTGCGAATGTCAAGTAGCTGTCTGCTGGCTGGGCACCGTGCAAAAACACTCAAGAGAAAGAACCCCAGTGAGAAATGTTCTCTTTCTTCGCTAGAGGCTGAGAACAGGGGCAGTTGAGGTGTTTCCACTTGGGCAAGTGTTGCCTGTGGAAACTTTAATTAGGAGGTGCCATCTTTCTGAATCCTCCAGTGCCATTTGGGGGCACGTGACAGATGACACCTGTGACCTACCCACCCTGTAGTCCATATTTGGGCTCAGGGCCCAGGTTAAGACATGTGGACCGGACAGTCCGGGTTTAAACACCAAGGAGGTCGGCAGTAGCTCTGTGTATGCACAAAACCCTCTCTCTTCACCTGAAGTTCATAGTGATGGGTAAAAGGAGAGAGAACAGGAAACTTGTGACTCTGCCTGAAAGCCAAGGAGGGAGAAACCACTGGGCGTCCATGGAAGCTCTGAGAAGGAGAATCAAGTCAAGTGGGGCTGCCCTGTAGCTCCACGATTGTCTGTAAAGCTGACATACCTGAGCTGGCCTGAGTCGCTCCCCACTGCCAGCCCCGGCCCGTGTCTCCGGTTCTGAGCGCTAGGTTGGGGCCCACACAGGCTCTTTAAGGCCAAAGGGGAAGAAGCTGAGGCAGCTGTGGAGTATAGTGTTCGTGCCTTAGCTGCACGGCGTCTTGGTATCAGCTGACACAGGAAGCGGCTCTCAGACCTCCTGCCGGCCTGGCTCCATTTCTGGGCCTCCCGCTCAGCCTGCTTGCGGAGGATGGCCAGGGTGGGTTGGCTGGGAAAGCAGGGGGAGTTTTCGCATCAGTTTTCAGAGCTAGGAATCCACGGGTCTAATGTTATGAAGATTTGGTTCATCCCCAAAACACAGGGTGGTGCTTGTCAGCAAGTCTGCACTACAGAGGACGCTTTGTGTAGACCATCAGCTAAGCAGAGGGCTGGGGCCTCCCTGGCGGCTTTTGCTGATGCTGCCCAACTCCGCGCTGGGAGGGCGCAGGAAAGGACGGCCTCTAGGCTGCTCCCAGGCTGGGCGGGCAGCAACAGTTTAGCAGGCAGTATTGGAACGGTGTCATGCCTCAGAGGAGAAGGCGGCGTTCTGCACAGCACTGGTTCTCAAAGTGGGGCCCTCCTCGCAGAAGTAGCTGCAAGCAGCTGGGAACTTGTAAGAAATGCACATTCTCGGGTCTCAGATGCTCTGGGTGCGGGGCCTGGTAGACTAAGCCCTCCAGGGGATTCCGACGTGCGCTTGAGTTTGCGAATCACTGGGAACGGGCCCCGCAGTCACATGCTAGCCTGCCTTCTCACACCGTGGGGACTCCCAGGGGCCAGCTGCCGAGCAGACAAGGGTCTAGCTGGCCAGTCCCAACATCCATTCCAGAACCTTCCCCTGAATTCAGGCTTGGGGATCAGTGCAGGAAAGCCAGGCCGGAGGCCGCTCTGTTAAATCCTGCACTGTCCCCAGCAGTCCCAGGTGGGACCCAGAAGCGCAGGTGGGACCCAGAAGCGCAGCTGGGAAGGCTGTCCCCCGAGGAGAGCGCTGGTCCCTGGCTCCTGGGCGGGGCTAGGGGGCTGGGTGACCCCACCCTCCCCTTCCTTCTTGGGCGCACCAGGCTTCTGCAGACATGGGCGAAGGGGCTTCAGAGCAGGAGGCCGGGATTATCAAATGCCAGAAGAGAAGGTCGCTACCCTCGCTCCTTCTGATGGCCTACGTACTCCAAGGCCAAAGGGCTGGGGAGGCGGCTTGCTGTTTCTGTGCCGCCCTGGTGGCTGCGACAGGATGAACATTCCTTACTGAAGACCCGGCTGTGCGTAAACGTGAAGACACGAGTGCTTTGTCCTCTGCACCAGGAGAACAGCAGCCGGGCCAAAGCAGACTCTTAGCTCACGTTTATAAGGTGAAGAGAGAGGCGGGGGATGCAGAGTCCCGCCGGGGCTATACCCAGCTCAGGGTACTCAGTCCCCAGCAGTCCAGAACCTGCAGAGACACAGGAGGAGCCTAGAGGTGGCACCCGCCCCTCCTCTTGAGAGCCCACCTCACCCCTCTGGTGGCAGGGCCTGCACTCATGAGGTTAAAGCAGAAGGGACCAAGAGAGGACAAAATGCAGATTCTCTGAGCAGTTTGCTTTCATCTTGACCCTCTATTTACTGAAACACACATTCCTTAGCCCCCCAAAATTCAACAAACCACTTCCATTGGGAAAGTCCAAAATAAAAACACAACCAATTACATAAACAACTCCCCAAATAAAGCTCTACAGCTCATCAGGTTCCACTTTTAAATATCCATTTGGCCAGGGAGCAACACTGCCTTTGCACAGTGGAGTAGTGGAGCAAACAAACCCTGGAGTCAGACTTTCTGGGTTTAAAACCCAGCTCTGCCACTTACCTGCTGTGTGACCTTAGGCAGCTTACTTAACCTCTCTGTTCTCAGTTTCTCCCTCTGTAAAATGGGGATGTTAATAATAATAGCTACTTCTTAGGAGCATTATAAAAAATGAGTTAATATACATACAATGCTTAGAATAGTAGTTGGCATATATTTATATGTGTGCTATATGAGTGTTAAGTATGATTTCCAAGTGCGCTGTGGTGGCTTTGTGATAGGCCTGCATGGCTAGGCTGAACTACATTTCCCAGAATTCCCTTCCCTGTATATTTTGGTTGGGTTTGGCCACAAGAGAGACTCTTGAGAAATTTTGAGGGTGGCAGTGAATCAGCAACCAATTTGCAGCTCAAATTATCTGTGGGCTCATCTCCTGATGAGCAGCACCTGCTCTGTCTTCCCCTGGATCCTTCTTCAGCTGCTCTGACTGCTGGGCTGGGTGTATGTTTGGCCCCATGACCAAAGATGGACACCCACTCCACACCACCAAGGGCAGAGGCAACAAAAACAGGCACTGGTGTCACTCCATCCTCCCTGTGGGGCACAGCTCATACTTGGGGTTCCACATTTTCTGTGCTCTTCCCACTTCACCCCCATCTTCCCCTCCCAACGGCCTGCCCTCAGGACTTCAAGCTGACTAATGAGTTCCAGAAATAGTGAATATGGAAAATAAGGGTGAAAAATCATCAAATAAATAACAGAAAATAATTTTCTCAAGCTGAAGGACATCAATCTTCAGAGTAAAATATTTATAATATTTATATTTATAATATACAAATATGCATCTATTATGTATATAATATACAATATTTAGATATGTATAATGTAATATATGCATATATACAAATTTATAATATACAAATATATTTATAATAAGAAATATTTATATTTATAATATACAAGCATATTTGTAATATATAAATAATATAATATATAATTGACAAGAAAGTACCAAAAAATAAGAGAAAAGAAAGGAAAAAAAAGCCAACTCAGAGAAAGGCAGATCTCAATAGCAACAAACATCTGAAAAGATGCCCAAACTCACCAGGGCAGTGCAAATTAAAGTAACTTTATGTCTACCAGACTGGAAAAAATGAAAATAGCTAGAACACCTTTGTTGGCAGTGATACAGAGAAAAGGGAACTCTCTTGCATTGTTCGTGGAGCAGCAAATGGTTAGTTACAGGCATTTTGGAAAGCACTCTGACAACATCCATTACAATAAAAAAATTAAAGTTTTGACTCAGCAATTCCACTCCTGTGAATCTACCCCATGGAACCTAAAACACCCAAGGATAATGTCCAGAGATGTTTATAGCCACATTATTAGTAATAGAAGAAACCTTGGGGGGTTGGGAGGTGAGAGTGGATGAGGCAGGATAAATCCTGGGACCTCCGTGCACATCCCAGGCCGGCCCCTGCGAGCTTGCCCTCCCTCTAGGCTCACATCTCTCCGTTCCTTCAGCTCCACAGGACAGATGGTCTGCACATAACTCCTCCAATTTGCCCCCATGGCCAGCAGTGGTGGCCTCCCTGCCCTTGGGACCCTTTCTTTATTGGTGTGGCAAGAAGGGAGATGTATAATCTTGCCTGTCTCTCCCAGATAAGAACAAGGATGCTTTCCTCCCACCAAAGCACCTCGACATCTCATACAGTAAGAATTAGCCCCTCTTCCTCTCTGAGGTTTTCTCCCCACTGACTCCTGTTCTCAGCTGTGGTTCCCGATGGTAGTGCAGCAATACAGCCAACAAATATCCATATGATAGATCTATACTGTCCCCAGTATGCACCTGGACCTCTGTCTCTATCCATACACCCACCTTTCCATCAGAGCTCCCTCAAGCTGGGGTAGGCGGCAGTGACCTGACTCACTTTCAAGAACTTGGAAGCTCCATGGAGGCCAGGACCCGGCCTCGGGCAACATTTTGCCCTCAGAGTCCAACATGGTGTCTGCTGGGGGAGATTTTGATAGGTGCAAACATATTAACACCTGTTCCTGCTTTCCCATCTTCTTTTATCTTCTCCCATCCACTAACGGGGTAGCTTTTGTGATACAGAAGCTGGAGAGAGGACAAGCCGGAAGAAAAGGGGAAAGGTCTTAGCAGAGTGGCCGTAACAATTTACAGAACAAAGAGTTGCCAAGCAGGAAGCAGAAAAAGAGGAAGAAAGAAGCCACCTGTGCTTGAGGGAGTCTGGTTTTGGATGCTGGAGACTCCAGAGGAAGTGTGGGACTGTGAGAGCCACAGAGCCGAGGGGCTCGGAGACACATAGCTGTGGATTACTCCCTTGAGTGTTCTTAAGACACCCAAGTAAAGATCAGAATTTCTTTAAATTACTATCAGGGTCAGAGGGTGCTTTTTTGCATGAAACTCCACGTAGGACCAAAATGTAGACCTAAGGTGGAGCATTGGAATAACGAGGATTCGGAAACAAGATTGCCTGCAGGGGGTTAATGATGAAGCAAGATCACCCTGGAAGAGAATGGCTTGGTTTCAGCTGGGAAGCTGGAGGAGAGCTGCCTGAAGGCATTCACACATCCAAGAAACAAATGTGCAAATCCAAGGAGACCCAATGATGTAAGTGTCTGCAGGGTGGATGCCTTGGCCCACAAAGCGAGTTCCCTCATCTGTTTGCAGACGCTGCAGAGCTTGGGAACATCTGCAGTGAGGATCACTATCTCTCTACCATCTCAGATCCCATGCCTAGCAGGCAGCTTCCTGGTTGTAATCTAGTTTTCCATGTACTTGCATCTTCAAGCCTCAAGGAAGAGCAAGTGTCAGCAAAAGCTCACCTGCATTTGATCTGCTTGATAGCTCTTCTTTTCACCCACTTATGGGTTTTTGTGAGGCAGGTAACTGGAACCCATTCAGCCCTGGGGTAACTGACAACTGAATTTCTCAACCTGTACAGCAGGGGCCAGACGTGGTATGTGGGACCAGGTCAAGGAGCTGCCACAAGCCAGGGACCCACGTGAGGGACAATGGCCTTCCCAGGGTGAATTCTTCCCTCCCCCAACAACCTCCCCACAAGCTCTTCTTCGTGTGCAGTCAGAATTAAGATAAAGACAAGGCTAAGAATGAAACAGTTTGTGTTCTAGTCCAGCCCAGAGCTGGCTGCAGGTTCTAGCTTCACTACTCGCTGGTTTCATGAGCTTGAGTAAGTTTTTTAAATCTCCCAAGCTTCAGTTTCCTCATCTGAAAAGTGGGCATAACAATAGTACCTCTCTCTAAGGTTACTGAGAAGAGCAGAGGAGATTATGGTCACAAATAGCTCAGCACAGCACTTGACACATAGTTAGCACTCAGTGTCAACGTGCTTATTACTTAACCCTTTGAGCCGGAGTCTGTATTGTTTAGGATGTGTTTGATTAGTTGCAAATAACAGAACCCCTTAAGCCTTCTATAAAAGGTATTTAATTGTCTCAAGTAATAACACATCTAGAGGGAGGACAGCTCCAGGTTTGACAGTGGTGCAGCTTACAGCACCATTAAGGACTCAGGCTCTGTTTGTCTTCTCATTGTCTTGTTGCCTCATGGTTATAAAATGGCTGCCATGGTGCCAACAACAGTGGTAAAGCAGGAAGAAAGGATATGAGCAAAAGGCATGAGCCTTTGCTTTTCTATTCAAGGAGAAATTTTCCTTAGAAACTTCCCTTGGGAAATCAGAATAGATCAAATGTTTATAGCCCCGGAGCAAAGTCTTGGAAGCCCCTTCTATGCCAGAAGTAACCTTGTAGATGCTGGATTGTAGGGAGATGCAGGGGATCTGGGGCAAGGGGAGACGAGACCAGGGGAGCAGTATTTACCACCTGGTACAGAAGTATTTCACTGTTTTAGTAACTAGTACCACCATTCTGACGTGCTCCTGCTAAACGTCAGTCCTGCTCTGTCTTATTGGTCAGACCAGGCCACACACCCACTCCTAGGCCAACCACTGCACAAGGAAACCAAATTGCCACAACTGATTTGGACTAATCGTGATTCATTCCTGGGGATAAAAGAAATGTCCATCTGCTAACTGAGTACAATTGGGCCTGTGACCAGGTACTCATTAGGCTGATCACCTGACAAATACTTATTGAGCCCTGCATGCCGGGCACAGCACGAAGGATGGTGGAGGTGTAGCACAGGGCACACGAATGGTGGATAAGTAGCTGCCACAGTTTTGTTTAGTTTGTTTTTAATTTTTTTAAATTGAAGAAGAACTGATATATAATATAAGTTTCAGGTGTACAATATAGTGATTCACAATTTTTAAAGGTTATACTTCATTTATAGTTATTATAAAATATTTTCTATTTCTGCATTGTACCATGTTTTTGTTTGTTTTGTTTTTTATTGTAGTTGATTTACAATGTTTCAGGTGTACCTCGAAGTGACTCAGATATATATATATATATATATATATATTCTTTTTCAGATTCTTTTCCATTATAGGTTATTACAAGTTATTAAATATAGTTCCCTGTGCTGCACAGTAGGCCCTTATTGTTTATTTTATGTACAGTAATGTGTGTCTGTTAACCCCAAATTCCCAATTTATTCCTCTCCTCCCTCATTTTGTTTTTCTAATCAACCAAAATCCATAGTGCACATTGGAGTTTACTCTTTCTGTTGTACATTCTATGGGTTTTGACAAATGCATAATGACACGTATCCACCATTATAGTGTTACACAGAGTATTGTCATTGTCCAAAAAATCCTCTGTGCTGTACCTATTCATCCTTCCCTCCTCCATAACCCCTGACTTGTTACCGTCTCCAGAGTTTTGCCTTTTCCAGAATGTCATATAGTTGGAATCATACAGTATGTAGTCTTTTCAGATTGGCTTCTTTCACTTAGTGATATGCATTTAAGTTTCCTCCATGTCTTTTTGTGGCTTGATTGGCTCATTTCTTTTTAGTACTGAATAATATTCCATCATCTGGCTGTTCCACAGTTGATCCATTCACCTTTTGAAGGACATTGCCACAATTTTTTTAACCTGTCAAATGGTGACAATCATATGAATATCTACCTCATGGGGTTATTACTAGGATAAAACAGGAGGATATTGGTGCTTAGTAAATGGTTTCTCAAACAAGATTCGAAGCTTAAAGACACCATCATTTGCCCTATAGGCTTGCCCTTTTATTGTTCAATTACTTGCCTTTAGGCAGAACTACACTTAAATCATCTCAGGCCAATGAGAATTCAGGGTGGGTTTTTTTGGCTGTGCCATGAGGCTTGCAGGATTTTAGTTCCCCAACCAGGGATTGAACCCGGGCCCTCGGCAGTGAGAGCGTGGATCCCAAACACTGGACCGCCAGGGACGGCCTAACACTCGTGGCTGCCAGGGCAGGAGACCCCACCGCCTTCCTGTCCAATCCACTGCATGTCTCACAGTCTCCACTCGGAACTCAGGTTTTTATGTAGAAGGCGTCACTGGAAATGTGAGCTACTTGCCTTTCTTTTCTTCCCTGGGGAAAGTTTATTTTTAAATAAATCGCTGCTTTCAGAACAAGGCTTGGATCTTACTGTTTAGTCATTTTATTCCAAAGTGGATACAATAGTTTACCTTAACTCACCCCAGGACTTGTGGGTGCTCACGACAGTGCCTGCGGCCGGCCTCACCCATCAGCTGGCGTTATTCCTCCCTCCTTCGGCAGGGCTGTCAGTGGCATCAATGCCCCGTGAGTGCACTGACTCTCCACTTCGTAGGAAGGATAGGATTAAATAAGAACCCTTCTGTGAGCCATCCTTCGGCCATCCGATCTCACCCAGACCTGCCACTCTGTCACTGAGTCAAAATAGAGCATTTCTGGGCTTCCCTGGTGGCGCAGTGGTTGAGAATCCGCCTGCCGATGCAGGAGACACGGGTTCATGCCCTGGTCCGGGAAGATCCCACATGCCGCGGAGCAACTAAGCCCGTGAGCCATGGCCGCTGGGCCTGCGCGTCCGGAGCCTGTGCTCCGCAACGGGAGAGGCCACAACAGTGAGAGGCCCGCATACCGCAAAAAAAAAAAAAAAAAAAAAATAGAGCATTTCTGATTCAACTCACTTCTCAGGGAGGGAGATCCTATTTGATCCCCCAATGAAACCCATGATTCTGCTAAAAGCCGACTCTGCTTTGTGAAGTGTGAATGTTTCCAGAAGCCCTGGAGCTTGCTTGTACTTGATGTTGTCAGCCTGGTTGTCTCCCCTCCTCAGGAAGGGAGCCTGGGGTCCAGGCCCAAGTGATAAAGACGTCCTCGTGGGTGGTTTTCACGCACAGTGACGAGATGCAGAGGCGTCTTCTCTTCCTAGGCTTCCCCGGCCCAGAGGAAGGGGGAGAGAGCTAGCCTGGAGCTGCCCTGGCTCCTCAGGCCAGGAAACACATTCTCTGCGCCCTGCCTGTCCCCCCCAGTCCAGACCACTGGCCAAAGCTGCCTAGCTATTCCTCAGGGTCAAGGCTACTGTCCTGCAATTACCCTAGGACCAAGAGGGGCCCATGGGGCAGGGCCTCATCATGGGACACAGACCAAACTGCAGGACAGCAGAGCCTGGGCCCAGGCACAGTTCTCTGTGGCTGAAGGGAGAATCCAGGGAGATTCCTCTTCTCTGGTTCTCCACTGGCCTCTGCAAGTTGCCCCCTTCTCCCATAAGGGATGTTCCTTAATCCATGCCGCGTGAATGGTGGGTTTCATCCTAACCCCTGGTGCAGCACAGCTGGGGACTACAAGGGACCCGCCTTGCTTGGCACTGTCCAGGCGTGGCTGAGCAATTCCTGGGCTGTCCTCCAGGAGAGGGACCCACCCCCTCTGCTTTCCTTTTATGTAGGGACTCCAGGTGTGGACAGAATAGCACCTGGTGAGCATGTAACAGCGCAGGCTTCTGCGGTCCTTAGAGTGGTCTTGCTGGCAGAGAAAGGCTTCTTGGAGGTGCACACTGAAGCTGATGGCAGCCAACAGCCCTGCAGCGGGGTGAGCACAGCCCCTCTCCTGGGGGGAGGGGGGGCCCGTGTCTCAGGCAGCTCAGCGCCGGGCAACCTGGAGTTTGTACCTAGTCACCCAGCGGAAAATCCTACCTGTCTCACTCCACACGCCTGTTACCTACCGGGCTCGGAGGCAGGTCTTATTAATCCTAATTTAAAGAAGGGAGAACTGAGGTACAGAGAGGTTAAATGACTTGCCCCAGGTCACTTGGCAGACAAATGGGTAAGACTAGACTTTAAATCTAAAGTTATCTGACTATAGAGCGTTATGCTTTTCTTTTTTCTGCTGTGCTACTTTACTAAACTAATGTGATTGGGTAACTATGAAGGATGATCAACAGCTTTTAAGGACTTAAAAAAAAAAAAAAAAAGAACCGAAATGCATTTCTCCTCAGAAGTCAGGAGGAATAACTCCTCTGGAAATAGAAAATGAATGAATGAGTGAATGAATGAATGAGTGAGTGAGTGAATGAATGAGTGAATGTATTCCCTTGATTACAAATAGAACCATCCTCCACAGCCTCCTTGCACGTTCCAGCTTCTCTCACACCCAGTTACCCAGCTCAGGAGGAAGTGCTGGCCGTCATCATCCTGGGGTATGTGCCATCCTCTCCTTTCCTTGGGCAGAAGCAGGAGACCCCCGAAGAGGGAGTTAGATCCTTGGGTGTTGATCCCAAGACAACCTCCCCTGAGATTTTCAGAGCTTTGGAGACTCCACTCTGAGAGGGAACGGGAAGTGCCATCTCAGAGGTGACGTGAGCTTCCGATGAGATGAAGTGCCTGAAAGCAGCTCGCCAAGCATGAGGTCCCGGGGGACAGCTTTGGAATGACGATGGTTTTACAGCTTTTCCCAGCCAGCGATCTGCTCTGCACCGAGGCTGGACACCCGGTCCCCACCCTCCAAGTGTAGGGACACTCTACAGTTTGACCCACACATACCTTTCTCTCACTTTCTTCCACTCTTCCTGTTCTGATCCTGCTAAATTACCCCTGCGCAGATATGAATTTTATAGATCATTCAGAAATGCAAAAATGGAAGTTTTTTTTTTTCCAATAAATGAACAGAACTTTGCTTATATGCTCATGAGGGGCCTCAGAGAGAAATTCATTATAACCCGAATGATTTTCTACTTTCCCTCCAGCTAGTAAGACATTCGTCTTCTTTCTCAGAGATGGGAAAACTGCTCTCCCATCATCAAACCCCTTCTTCCACACCCTATTTTCCTTACTCTATGGTTGATGGCAAGCGTTGGCGAACTTTTTCAGTTATTAAATATTGTTGGTTCTGTGGAACATTCTACCTCTCTGGCGACTACTCGACTCTTCCATTGCTGCAGGAAAGCACCTATTCAACATGTATATGAAAGGGTGTTGCTGTGCATCAATAAAGCTTTATTCACAAAACTTATCTCATGACAGCAGTGGTTCTCAAAGTGCAGTCCCAGGCCAGCAGCACGAGCATCCCCTGGGAGCTTGTTAGAATTACAAACGCTTGCATCCCAACACACATCTACGGGATCCGAAACTGGGTGGGGCTGCTAATCCATGTTTTTCCAATCCCTGCTGGTAATTCGGATGCATGCTAAGGTTTGGGAACCCTGCACTACAGCTGTGCATCCTGCGCCCTGTTTTTTCTTATTTTTGTTCATCCATTTCCTCCTCCCAAGTGCTTCTGCCACCCTCCTTCAAGCCATTCTACCTTTAAAACTCATCTAAATATTGTCTGGTACCTTGTGACAGGTCCCAAAGTATCTCGTTGTTATTTACTTCTTTTCCTCTTAACTTTGTGCATGTTAACGTGTTGCCGCTGTAATGGACCAAGAAGCATTTTACAAATAAGAATTGGGTCTTAAACATCTTTGCAGCTCTCATATCACGTAGAGAACATTCCGTCTCTGGTCAGTTTCCTTGAAAGGATTCTGAGAAAGGATCTCAGAGCCTGTGACTTTTAGAGGCAGTGGCCTGAGGGAAGATTAGTAAGGGGGTTCGGGGAAGCCCGAAACAGAGAAGGGAAAATGCTAAGCAAGGATGTGGCTCAGGTCAACACCAGCCATGATTCTGAGGGGCATAAACCACCCCTGATTTGAAGCAAGGGGTTGGCATCTTGTACGCCCTATCGGTCATGGGCTACGGGCCGGCCTGAGGGGCGCCACGTCCTGGGTGGGGAGGCACCTACTGGCCGAGGCCACTTCTTCAGAGAGGGAGGAAGCTGCAAGCCATCTGCGGCCACCATGCTTTGCAGCTGAGGGCTGAGCACCCTGACCCAGGCAAGGGGATCTGGGCAGGGCTCAGACACCATCCCTATATATGGCGGTGAGTGTGGACACGGGGGTGTGGAAAGGGAAAATGGACCATCTGGAACCACTGAAAAGCAGGAGGAAAAAGTTACAGCCCCAAGTACCACAACCTTCCTTGAATAAGTGCAATTTTTGTGTTTCATCTTGAGTATGAGTCATTTCCCACTTTCTTCCCCTCAGCCTCCCCAAAGTCCAAGTCAACCAAAAAGCATCTCCAGATGGCTCACCCACAATTAGGTCTTCTTTGATTGTTCCAGGAGGATTAATTAGTCACCACTGCGAGTATGAAGACCAAATCCAGAGACAATATGGCAGAGAATGAGGGAGGGAGGGAGATCCTTGCCTGCGGATGAGGCGAGCACAGAAGGGCCCACAGATCAAACAGATGGCGTGTCATTCAAGAGCTCTTCTGAGAAACGCCAACGTGGGTTGGACCAGGCGTGTTAAACAGTCCAGCTCGATGATTCACAGTCCTGGCCGCACACTAGAGCCACCTGGGAGACCTAAAACATGCTTATGCCCAGACCCTGCCCCTGAGGTTCTGCTGTACGTGGTGCTTCAGAGCCTGGAGATCAACACCTCTTTTTCTTAAAGCTCCCTGGATGATTTCAGTGTGCACTTAGTGCTGAAGAACACTGTTGCACTGTTGTAGGCTTTGCAGTTTATTTGAACTGCAGTCAAGGTCTAATTGCTTTCCCCCCAAGTATTTCTCATCTATCTGCCCAGTCCTGTGTTTGACACCGTGGAGAAACCAAAGAAATGTGAAACCAGAGGGGGCAATAGACTCGGGGAGTCAGAAGGCTTGGGCTCCATTTCCAACTCTGTCACTTCCCAGCTGGGTGACTTTGGGAAAGGCACTTGGTTATTTGGTTCTCAGTTTCCTCACCTCTGAAAAACTGGGGTAAGGGCTCAGAGACAGGAAAAGGAGAAAACCAAGGGTTAACGCCTTCCTCAGCTCTTCAACCAAAGCAGCATTGACGTTAACAACAATTAACCATTTCTGGGATCACTGAAACGTCACAGAATTTTCCTTCCTGTTGGAGCGGTAAAAATCTACCTGGTGACATGGGTTGCTCAAGCCCCTCCTGACACCCCAGCGATTTAGCCACTGCTCACAGAGTCCACTCCCATGGCCCTGATTCTTATTCCTCTGCCTTTTTGCTCATGTTATTTTGCCCTCCTCATATACCTTCCACCTCCTCAACCCTTAAGTTTCAAGTCAAGTCCCTTCTCCTCTAAATCATCTTTGGGAAGTAATTCTCCTTCTTCTCCCATCTCTGAATCCCTTACCATCCTTGGAGATAACTGAGCAGCCCATGGTTCCCTCACTGACACTTGCATTGCTTTCCCCACAGCACTGGGATTCCTCAAGGGTTTTCAGGACAAGTGTTCTAATCTTTCTCTTATACTCAATAGCCAAGGCAACCTTGAGAAAGAAAAACAGAGCTGGAGGAATCAGGCTCCCTGACTTTAGCCTATACTACAAAGCTACAGTATGGTACTGGCACAAAAACAGAAATAAAGACAAATGGAACAGGATGGAAAGCCCAGAGATAAACCCACACATCTATGGTCACCTAATCTATGACAAAGGAGGCAAGAATATACAATGGAGACAAGACAGCCTCTTCAATAAGTGGTGCTGGGAAAACTGGACAGCTACATGTAAAAGAAGGAAATTAGAACACTCCTTAACACCGTACACAAAAATAAACTCAAAATGGATTAACAACCGGAATGTAAGGCCAGACACTATAAAACTCTTAGAGGAAAACATAGGCAGAACACACTTTGACATAAATCTCAGCAGGATCTTTTTTGACCCACCTCCTAGAGAAATGAAAATAAAAACAAAAATTGACAAATGGGACCTAATGAAACTTAAAAACTTTTGCACAGTAAAGGAAACCATAAGCATGATGGAAAGACAGCCCTCAGAATGAGAGAAAATATTTGCAAAAGAAGCAACTGACAAAGGATTAATATCTAAAATTTACACGCAGCTCATGCAGCTGAATATCAAAAAAACCAAACAATCCAATTAAAAAATGGGCCGGGGCTTCCCTGGTGGCGCAATGGTTGAGAATCCGCCTGCCGATGCAGAGGACATGGGTTCGTGCCCCAGTCCGGGAAGATCCCACGTGCCGCAGAGCGGCTGGGCCCGTGAGCCATGGCCGCTGAGCCTGTGCGTCCGGAGCCTGTGCTCCGCAATGGGAGAGGCCACAACAGTGAGAGGCCCGCGTACCGCAAAAAAAAAAAAAAAAAAATGGGCAGAAGACCTAAATACACATTTCTCCAAAGGAGACATACAGATGGCCAACAAACACATGAACAGATGCTCAACATCACTAATCATTAGCGAAATGCAAATCAAAACTACAATGAGGTATCACCTCACACCCATCATTAAAAAATCTACAAACAATAAAGGCTGGAGAGGGTGTGGAGAAAAAGGAACCCTCCTAGCTGTTGGTGGGAATGTAAATTGATACAGCCACTATGGAGAACAGTATGGAGGTTCCTTAAAAAACTACAAATAGAATTACCATATGACCCAGCAATCCCACTACTGGGCATATACCCAGAGAAAACCATAATTCAAAAAAAGATACATGTACCCCAATGCTCATTGCAGCACTATGTACAATAGCCAGGACATGGAAGCAACCTAAATGTCCATCGACAGACGAATGGATAAAGATGATATGGTACATATATACAATGGATTATTACTCAGCCATAGAAAGGAATGAAATTGGGTCATTTGTAGAGACATGGGTGGACCTAGAGACTGTCATACAGAGTGAAGTAAGTCAGAAAGAAAAAAACAAATACCGTATATTAACACATATATGTGGAATCTAGAAAAATGGTATAGATGATCTTATTTGCAAAAGAGAAATAGAGACACAGATGTAGAACAAACGTATGGACACCAAGGGGGGAAAGGGAGGGGTGAACTGGGAGATTGGGATTGATATATATATATATATATATATATATACACACTATTGATACTATGTATAAAATAGGTAACTAATGAGAACCTACTGTATAGCTCAGGAAACTCTACTCATTGCTCTATGGTGACCTAAATGAGGAATGAAATCCAAAAAAGAAAACTGAGTTATTTGTAATGAGGTGGATAGACCTGGAATCTGTCATACAGAGTGAAGTAAGTCAGAAGGATAAAAACAAATACCGTATGCTAACATATATATATGGAACCAAAAAAAAAAAAATGTCATGAAGAGATTAGTGGTAGGATGGGAATAAAACACAGACCTACTAGAGCATGGACTTGAGGATATGGGGAGGGGGAAGGGTAAGCTGTGACGAAGTGAGAGAGTGGCAGGGACATATACACACTACCAAATGTAAATTAGAGAGCTAGTGGGAAACTGCAGCATAGCACAGGGTGTTCACCTCTGTGCTTTGTGACCACCTAGAGGGGTGGGATAGGGAGGGTGGGAGGGAGGGTGACACAAGAGGGAAGAGATATGGGAACATATGTATATGTATAACTGATTCACTTTGTTGTAAAGGAGAAACTAACACACTATTGTAAAACAGTTATACTCAAATAAAGATGTTAAAAAAAAAATAGGTAGATACAGATATAACATGAAAAAAAAAGAAATCCAAAAAAGATGGGATATATGTATACGTATAGCTGATTCACTTTGCTGTATGGTAGAAACTAATGCAACACTGTAAAGCAACTATACTCCAATAAAAATTAATTACAAAAAAACTAATCTTTCTGTTACACTCTCCACCAATTACAGAGTACTTACTATGTGCCAGGAGCAGCTAGGTGCTTCATTACATCATTTCTAATCCTCAAAGCAAGCTGTAAATAAGTAGGTGCTCCTTGGACTTCCCTGGTGGCGCAGTGGTTAAGAATCTGCCTGCCAATGCAGCGCACATAGGTTCAATCCCTGGTTCAGGAAGATTCCACATGCTGTGAAGCAACTAAGCCCATGCACCACAACTACTGAGCCTGCACTCTAGAGCCTGCGAGCCACAACTACTGAAGCCAGCGCTCCCTAGAGCCTGTGCTCCGCAACAAGAGAAGCCACCGCAATGAGAAGACCCGTGCACCGCAGTGAAGAGTAGCCCCCACTCGCCGCAACTAGGGAAAGCCGACGCGCAGAAACGAAGACCCAATGCAGCCAAAAATAAATAGATATATACTTTTTGTTAATTAAAAAAAAATTAAGGGTAGGTGCTCCCTGTGCTTTACAGATGAAGACCTGAGGCTCCAAAAGATTATGTAAACTTGTCTGCGGTCCTGGTGTAGGAGTCAGGGCTCAACCTTAGACTTTTCTGACTGTCAGACCTATCTGTTTCAATCACTTTGTTGCCTCTGTAGTAGAACATTTGTCAAATGATGGATTTAAATATCCATGAGTAAATCCAGGTAATATATGTATAATTGACAACTTGAGGGAAAAGCAGGGAAATCTCTTTGGACTCATTTTTTGAACAGAAAATTGACACATCTGCCCAACCCCAGCGTGAACATCTGCTTGGTATGGTTAATGTGTCAATTCAGTTTGATGGATTATGTCCAAGCTCACATGGAAATTATAAATTCCCCAGGGGAGTGGCATTATGAAGCAGAAAGAGAACAGGAAGGACCAAGGTCAAGGGTTCCAAGTTCTAATCCTATCACCTTTGCTGTTAACTGGCTGTGTGACCTTGAGCAATCACCCAGCCTCTCTGAGCTTCCATTATTCTGTAGGTAACAGGAAAGGGTGAGACCACCTTAGTGATTTCCAGACTTTGTTTTGAGAGGCAGAACCATCATGGTGGAGGTGTTTTGGTTGCAGAGTGAGAAGACAAGACTCATATCCTTAGGGACCTCCACGTCCCCTTCCAGAAAATGTCAGAGGTAATGCCAGGAGGCTCGTTTGAAAGGCACGGGGCTGGAAGATGTTCTCTCAGGACCCCTGCTCTAAAGTCCTGTGGTCCTGTCTCTCACTTACTCTGGACAAGCCCTCCAAGCGGTACTTTCTGCACTTGGGGCTTACGGAATACTTTCAGATGATGAACGGGGATTGTTCCTGGATCTTGTCCACCGGCACGTTTTCCTAAGTGCATTGCTAATACTCTCCCCGCTGACTTCCTTTGCATCCTATCATTGATTTCTTCTACTTGGCCTGTTTGTCTTAATTGCCGACCCTCTTTTCCCAGCTCTTCTTTCCTTATAGGATGAGCTGGACTTAAGGACAATGAATCGTATGTCCACTGGGGATTCTAGAAAAGAGAGGACTTCCCAAAGTATGCATTTCTGTGATTTCCACAACTCTACTCCACCAGGGGCCTTGGGCTGCCTCACTCAGCCCTGAGCTAGGAAAGCGATATCTACTCCATTAGCTCAGCTTTCTCCAGACTCCATTAAAGTTGGAGGAGACAGGGTGTTTCCTAATCGATGATGCTTATTAAAATTTTATACCTTGCCTGTTGTTACAGGGCCTAGGTCAAAACGAGGAGGTTATGGTTACAGGGAGAAATAAAGAGTTGTCTCCAAATCTTCTATGTCAGTTCAAGTCTTCTGAGAAACAGATACCAAAGTGGGATTAGATGTGCCAGAGATATACTGAGGGAAATACCTGTGAAGGATAAAGGGGAGGAATCAGGAGTAGGCAGGGAGAGGCTTCAGACCACATTGCAGGTCTGACACCTGTGCAAGGAGAGTGGGAAGGAGGGGATAAGATAAGAATAACTTCTAACAGTGGTGCAGGTTGGGAAAGTCTTAGCTGGACAATGCAGAGTCCCACATTGGGCAGGAATGCCCAGCTCCAGAATCTTTAGTGTGTTCAGCCATTAGCTGGGAGCAGCTCTGGGAAAGCATGGTCTTGGCATTGAATGCCATGGTGGAGACAAACGGATAGAGCTGGAAGTTGTCAGTTACCTATGCTTCCTGCTGGTCCTCTTGAAAGGAGATGGGAGGGGAGCACCTCCTTGGCCACCACACCTCCACCCTTGAACCAGCTGATGTAGATTTCACCCAAAGGACCCCAAGGAATCGCAGCATCCCTGTCATGGACGATACAGACTCTGTTGGAAGGTAGTCCACTGGCTGGCTCTGGGTGTAGCTGGAGATGATTGTTGCTTAGGTGGCAGAATTTGAGGACCCTGGAAGTGCCCAGTCTCCTCGAAATATCCCCACTTTCACTAGACTTGCTCTTGGACATTCAAGCCATCACGTTGGGTGAAGCCCCTTTTGAAATGCAGATGTGATGATCGTGTCCCCCACAGCGAAGAGCACATCTCAGCTTAAATCCATCAAAATATGATTAGGCCATGACAGTAGCTCTGAAAGATAGTCTAGGAAGGTATCATTGCTTCCCACTCACAGATAAGAAAACTGAGCTTCGGAGAGGCTGAAATGACTGATCCAAAGTCACAACAGTTAGTAAATGACAGAGGGCTGCATTAAGAGCAAAGTCCTGATCCCCTGCATTCACTCAACAAACACGTATTGAGCACCTATTATGTTTCAAGCACTGTGTCTTGTTAACAGACAAAGACCTCTGCCTTCAGGGAACTTTTACTGCTGTTGGGGGAGAGAGGCAATAAACATATAAACCGATTAATTTCAGATAGGTAAGTGTTAGGAGGAAAATAAAATAAACCAAGAGGACAGGAAAGGACTGGAAGAGGAGAGAAGTGCCCTAGCAAGGGGGGTTGGAAAGTCTTCTCTGAGATGTGAATTTCCTCTGAATCCTGAATGATCAGGTGCAAGCCACGGAAAGATCTGAGGGAAGAGCATGGTCGACGGAGAAGACCACGGGCCCTGCAACAGGACCAGGCTGAACTGGGGATGTAAAGGACGGATGTGGAGACTGAGGGAAACAGGGACAGTCGATGGACCAGAGAATTGTCAGGGGCTTTGTAGGTCCTGGTGAGTTCGGATTTTTATTCTAATTTCAATGAAAGCCAATCTATAGGAGATGCTAAAACAGAGGGAAAATCCTGCCAGCTGTCATATTTTGGGTAAGTTTCTGCACTGGGGTTAGGGACACATCCTCGAAAGGTACCTCAAGGTGTAAGATGATCACTAACCAGCTTGTTGGAGGGGGGTCACCTCTCCCAGGGGACTTGCTCCTGAGGGGAAGAAGGCAGAGGAAATACACTTCCCTTGTACGTCTCCGTTCTCCGCCCTTCCCCTGAAGAGCACCCAGGATCTCTCGCAGAATCATGGTTCTCAACCCTGGCTCTCAAGGAAATCATTTGGAGAGTTTATAAGAAAATATTGAAGCTCGAACCCCTGGATCCGCCGATTCTGATTTAATTGATCTGGGTTGAGAGACTGAATATACAGACGGACAACGGCAAGACCACATATGACAACAGAACTCTGACCCACTGTCAGCAGCAAGCAGCCCAGGAAACCAAATGACAACTTCTGTAGCAACTGGCCCCAAGCACTCAGTACTTAAGATCTGCCAGCTTCCCTAATGTTGGCCTCTGCTTCCAACTCAGGAAGAGCCAAGGAAAGTCAAATATGTGCCCCTAACACAAGAGGAAGCTTTTCTTCTAGTGAGCCTGCTTCCAGCTTCCCCATGTCACCCAACCCCAATCAGGGCACACGTGGAGCCTTCTCTTTTTCCACCATAAAGCTTTCCTACTCTTCTGCCTGCCTTTGAGCCTCTACCAAATGGAAGTGATTGTGGCTCTTTTTCTTGCTAGAGCAAAAGCTCTGAATAAATAGCCTTTGATTTTCCGTGGGTCATCTTCATTTATTTCCACAGGGTACAACTCGGGAGTTGAGTGTTTAAAAAGTTCTAATAGGGCTTCCCTGGTGGCGCGGTGGTTGAGAATCCGCCTGCCGATGCAGGGGACGCGGGTTCGTGCCCCGGTACGGGAAGATCCCACATGCCGCGGAGCGGCTGGGCCCGTGAGCCATGGCCGCTGAGCCTGCGCGTCCGGAGCCTGTGCTCCGCAACGGGAGAGGCCACAACAGTGAGAGGCCCGCGTACCACAAAAAAAAAAAAAAAAAAAAAAAAGTTCTAATATACAGCCTAGTTTGAACACGATGGCTCGAAATGAAATTTGAAGAGGTATTTAGTAACATTGGTTTTAAGGGTCACCAAATTGTTATGGATGCTCATGTGTCTTCAAGTTGGAAAAACGTTATCTTCACCCATGAATAATAACTTATTGAGCAACTACTGTGTGCCTGCTGCTGTTCTAAGTACTTCACATGCATTAAATTGTATAACAATCCTATGAAGTAAGAACCATTATTATTCCTACTATTATTCCAATTCCTAGTCAGGATTCCAGCTCAGGAAGTCTGGCACCAGAGCCTGTCACGTCGTTGTCCATTCTAGTTGGCTCATTGCCATTTAGCTCGTTGCCTGGCACAGTGTGTAATAAATGCTCATGTTTAATTCTGAATGTGAAATGTCAAAGCTATGGGTCCTGAAAGAGAATTCTGATGGAATGGCATGTCTGGGGGGATAGGGAACTTCAGGGGTGGGAGGCAGGCAGCAGGGGAAGGAAAAGGGAGGAAGGGGCAGCCCGTAGGCTGTGTGAGCCTAGCAGGTACCTGCAAGAGGACAGCGAAAGGGGGAAGAGAAACAGCAACGTCAAACACCACTCATTGCCAAGTTCTGGGGGATGCCCAAGATCAGCCACGGGACTGCGGTGTTCTGAGGACACATTGAATTTCCAGCCAGGAAGGAAACCAAGGTCAAGCCAGAGCCTCTGAGGCGCTCTGGGGAAGTCAAGAATGAGCAGGATACAGGTTTGATTCCTGCAGCCCCTCTATCCTTCCTCTTCTGTAACAGCCTCATCTTGGGGCTATTTCTGAAGGCATCTCCAAACCCTAGGTACCATGTGTACACAGGGAATGCATACTTGAGATGACTAGACAGAATGTTGAGTCACAAACCTTCCTTTTGCCAACACTTCAAGAAGCTCTGCAAATTAGGCTACGGACAATGGGATTAACGAAATGAGGAAGACTGGGCCCTGCCCGCAAGGAGTCTGCAGGCTAGTGTGGTCTCAGACACATAAACACACAGCCAGGAGGCTAAGTTCTACAACGGTACACAAAGAAAGCCCTGACTTTCCTGGTGGCGCAGTGGTTGATAGTCTGCCTGCCAATGCAGGGGACATGGGTTCGAGCCCTGGTCTGGGAAGATCCCACATGCCGCGGAGCAACTAGGCCCGTGAGCCACAACGACTGAGCCTGCGCGTCTGGAGCTTGCGCTCAGCAACGAGAGGCCGCGACAGTGAGAGGCCCGCGCACCGCGATTAAGAGTGGCCCCCGGTCTCTGCAACTAGAGAAAGCCCTCGCTCAGAAAAGAAGACCCAACACAACCATAAATAAATAAATAAATTAATTAATTTAAAAAAATAAAAAGAAAGCCCTGAGGCCACAAAGGAAGGCCTAATGAAAAACTTCAGAAGGGAAGTTATACACGAACAGTGCCTACAAAGGATTACAGTCTCCCAGACCCACGAGGTAGGGAAGGGGATTCCAGGTAGAAGGAACAGCATGACCTAAGGCCTAGAGTGACGAGAGTGGAGGAGATGGTAAGGAAGCAATGAATGGTTTCGCGGCTGATGTGAAAGACGAGTGCACAGGAAGAACAGAGGGAAGGTGGAAGAGTTAGCAGGAAATGTGAGGGAAAAAAGTAGGGGTCAGGGCTTCCCTGGTGGCGCAGTGGTTGAGAGTCCGCCTGCCGATGCAGGGCACGCGGGTTCGTGCCCCGGTCCGGGAAGATCCCACGTGCCGCGGAGCGGCTGGGCCCGTGAGCCATGGCCGCTGAGCCTGTGCGTCCGGAGCCTGTGCTCCGCAACGGGAGAGGCCACAACAGTGAGAGGCCCGCGTACCGCAAAAAGAACCCCAAAAAACTAGGGGTCAAATTAGCAGGGGCTCTGACTGTATGTAAAAACCACTGAAGTTGACTTAAGCTGAACAGATGGATTTGCTATAAAGAAACCGGAAACCTCTCAGAACCCAAAGACAGGAACACACGGGGGGCCAGGAAGGACTAACACTCACAAGTAGAAGGTCACGGTGAGTCCAGGCAGGCAGTGTTCACACCTCACGTTGTACACTTCTCTCTGCAGACAGGAATGTTTCCTTCTCTCTCCTCCCAGACGGGAATTCTGGCCAATCCAGTCTATGGGACAGAACACCTGTCCTGCTCATAGCTCTAGCGTTTCCATAGAACAGACTCAGACACACAGAGAAAATAATTCTGTGGTCCTAATTGCAAGTCTTGGTGCAAGATCTCTGGCCGGTACAGCGCCAGTCATGGGACCACCCCTGGTTCAGTCAACTCTTGCTAAGGGGTGAGGTCACACTTTGCAAATATGGTGCCTGATAACCCAACCCTGGATGAGAGAGGGAACAATTCCCAGAGAAAGGGAGATCTGTGACTTGTGGACTGGGTGGATACCCCACAAATTCTCACCCGTGACCTTGTAAGGCACGATAAGGGGTTTGGACTTTATAGTGTGGGCAGTTGGAGGGACTGAGGGGAATGACAAAATCAAATTTGTCTTTAGAAATGTTGTAGACAACACGGAAATGGATCATAATGAGGAGAGGCTAAAGACTGGGAGACCACTTGGGAAAGTGTTGAAATGACCAGACCACAAAATGACAAGGCCCAAATTAAGAAAAGGTAGTGAGGATGGAGCAGCGTTTTAAGAATTGAAACAATAGGACTTGGTGACTGATTGAAAGTAGAGGCTGAGGGTGAAGGAGCCGAGAGGTTCCTTGGTTTCCTGCCAGTGTGATAGGGAAGAGAATGAGTTGGTAAGTAGGACAGAGGCTACAGAAGGAGGAGGAATTGAGAAGGAGGTACACAGAACATGGAGTGTGGGGAAGTAAGGCTAGCTTAGCACACACTGAATTTGAGAGATGACCAGATGAAGAAATCAGTGGATCCCATTTCCTGTTCCTTTTCCCAGACAGGCCCCTTGAAACAAGCTGCACTGCTAATAAAAGAGCACTGGGAGGCATCATAAAATTATTCTCATCTCATTGGTTGGTAATTGTGAAAACAGGAGGAAGCTAGGTCTAGAAGACAGAGTGTGGGCTTTGGAGTCAGTCCCTGTGTGTACAAGTCAGCTGTGTGACCTTGAGAAAAGTACTCAACCTCTCTGAGTCTCAATTTTCCCATCTGTGAAATGGTATATCAGGCTAAACTTATCGAATTATGATGACAAATAAGTGTAATCATATATGTAGAGTCCTTACAATATGGAAGGCCCTCAGTAAGTTGTCATTAGGATCATTATTGTTTTTCTGCATCACATGGTCTGGATCTTTGCTTGCAGGCAGAAATGCTATATCGACAGTCTCAGGACTGAAGCTAGGTTCCCTTAAGAAGCAAGCGCATCCACTCCCTGACATAAATGCCACCTGAAATGATTAATCAAACTTACTTACCATTTAATGAAAATCTATCATAGCAGTTGAAAGCTAAGTGGATACAAAATTTGGGCCTACACCAGTGATCAACTGACTCCGAACTAACTGATAAATCTGACTATGTAGTGGATCAAATTGGTGGTGAAGATAAGAGCAATAGCCATCTATTGGCTCTTTATGGCGTGTTGAGCACTGTTCTGGGGCTTTACAAAATATAAACTAATTAAATCCTCGCAAACAGCCCTACAAAGTCAGTGCTATTATTATCATCCCCATTTTACAGATGAGGAAACTGAGGCCCAGAGATGTGAAGTAATCTACCAAGATCGTACTGCTGGGATGCAGTGGAGCCAAGACCGCCTCCCAGGAAGTCTGCCCCAGAGCTCACAGGATCATCAGGTCAGAAATACTGCATAATTCACACCGGTTTTTCATTGTTCTTCCAGAAGACATCTCGCTGTTCTGTTGAACATTGATTCTCAAGTCTGTCATAATCCAGTGTGAGGCATGTTGGAAATTACTTCATTTGGGACTAATTTCCTCTTTGAAATAAATTGGGGCAGTTAGCTCCTCACACACCCTCGCTTGCATTCAAATATTCTCTTTTGAGGAGGAAAGGGACTCCTACTAAGGGAGCAGAGATAGTTCTAGCACTTGTGAGCCAGGCGGTGCTCTGCTTCTTGCCACAATTTGGGGGTGGAAGTAGGAGGGATGTCAAAATCTGAACACACGACGGGAGGGCATCCTTCAGCTGGACGTCTCCTCCAGGGCTCAGAAGACCGAGTCTCAGAGATGTGGAAATAGATCAAGATGCTTAACCTTTGAGGGGTCAAGCACCCCCTTGAGAATCTAAAGAAAGCTGCAGCCTCTCTCCTCATAAAAATGCACAAGCACAACTCTACATAAAATCCCATAAAATTTGGGGGAGGTCGCATCGCCTGAAATGCATCACTGAACCTCAAGTTAAGTAGCTCTGCCACAGAAAATAGACTAGCCAGGCACTTTAATAATCGTCCCTCCAAACTCACCTCGGCTTATTGATTTGTAGTGTAACGCCCAGGAAATCTCTCTGTAATACTGAAATTCATTATGCTCTCACTTATCTTGCTCTGCCCTTGAGACACTTGTGAAATTAGCTGCAGAGAACAATTTGGATGGGCAGGCACCATTTCTCACCTGACATGGCATTACATAAGGAGTTATGCCCTGCCTTGCCAGTCTGGGGTACAGAATAAGGTTGTATCTCTTTGAAAATTCAAATACAATGACTCAGCCCTCATCTTGATTATGACAGAAACTCTGTTCTTATTATAAGCTTCTCCTCCCCTAAATAATTTCTGACGACCCTGAGACATGGTTACATAGTCTGTGATCAATCCTTCTGGCTGCTTCTGAAGACCACCCCACCACCCTTTGGGGTCGTTGCTATGGTGCTCAATACAGGAAATGCTCCACGCACCCGAACAAGTCAGCAGATCAATGAGGCGTTCTCTTCAAACCCCTTAATTTGAGAAGTCACCAATGTCCCACCCTGCAGTGATGGCAGCAGTCTTACGAAGGTTTCCACTGACCAGTTCTTCCAGCTAACACATTTCTTCATGCATTACTGAAGTGGTGGATAGTAAAGACATTCATTGCCTCAGGATTTACAGGAACGCAGTTGCTTATAAACTCTCTAATTTGGTAACATAAGTACATGTATAAACTCAATGTATTTACCTATGCATTAAACCATTCAAGTGATAAAGGAATGATCTGTAATAGATTTCAAGCCTGCAAACATTATATACATTTCCTCTAGCTCTTCCCAGCAGGACAATTCCAGCCCACAGATTAAGTAGAAAGAGGTCAGGGGTCAAGAAAGGAGAGGCTTGGTCCTAAGGTATCTCCCACTCTTCCCCAGGGCCTGAGTGTAACAGGTGTGGCACTAGTTAGATAATAGTCTCAGTCTCCGTTCTGAATTTGTTGAACTATACAGTTATTTTCTCAAGGACTCACAGGTTATTCACAGCTGGAGCCTGGGAAGATTAATGGAGGATTGGGAGGAGTTCCCAAGCAAAGCTGGGAAAACATGGCAGGATGTTGTGGGTAGCCAGAGAGCAATGAATATCTAGGGAGTGACATTTCCATCAGATGTGTATGTTGGAAAAAGGAGAGAGATAGGATGTCTAAGACATCCTTCACCTGATTTTTAATTAGACCCAAGGCCAGTACTACATTTCCCCGACGAAGCCAAGAGGTGCCTAAGCTAATGAATGCCTATTTCTCCATGGGTCAGACGAAGCTTCTTTCCCCACAGTTTGATGTCATTTAGATTCTGCCTGATTCCTTCTTCACACTAGACCTGTAATAAATTCTTATTTGCAAAGTCATTCTACAATCCCTTGCAAAACAAACCACTCCAAAACTTAGTGGCTTAAAACAACAACCATAACTATCTCAAGTAACTTTTAACAAAGTATTTGGGCCACATACCCTGAAGCTAGAGACAGAAGTTACCTGTAAACACTGAACTCAGGTCAGTAGTTTTGTTTTGCTTTTTTTCTGCCGAGGTATGGTTTAACACTTTTGAAACGACTTTCTATATATTCTAAGGTTAAGAAGATAAGACTTGGGCTTCCCTGGTGGCACAGTGGTCGAGAGTCAGTCTGCGGATGCAGGGGACACCGGTTCGTGCCCGGTCAGGGAGGATCCCACATGCCGCGCAGCGGCTGGGCCCGTGAGCCATGGCCGCTGAGCCTGCGCGTCCGGAGCCGGTGCTCTGCAACGGGAGAGGCCACAGCAGTGAGAGGCCCGCGTACCGCAAAGAAAAAAAAAAAAAAAAAGATAAGACATTATGTCATGGATAATAGGACCCAGGCTTTTCACTGTTGGAAGAGGAAATTATCAATATAGAAAGTGAGAGAGTTAGAATAAAGCCCTATGGTATTGGCTTAGAATGGGAGGTATCAGTATGAACGTGTGGTTTGAACTAATGGTTTTAATGTAGATAGATAGATAGATAGATAGATGGATAGATAGAAAATAAAGTGTGGAGATATATATCTCTATCTATCTATCTATGTAAATACATATTTGTGCATGTGTATATGTACATATATTTCTGACTTCTTTCCACTAAAATGGCCAAAATGTGATGACACGCAGTAGCAATGAGCATGCTTAGCACCCAGGTCATGGTTTCTAAATACCTTTCCCACTAAAAAGCACTGGGGCTCCTTAGGAAAATGGTTGATTTCAAGGCTGGGGCAGGGATGGTACAAGATGAGCCTGGAACATTTTGTGCCAAAAAAGTATAGAAGGGCTCAAAAAATGATAGAGCATATGAAAGTACATAGAGCCAGTTGAAGAGGGACCCTAAAGGGCAAATCTTGGACAATTTAAGCATCAGAATAAATCATGATAATAACCAGTTATAACCCACTGAACCAAATGTAAATAAATTAGTGAAAACTGATATAAATAAATAAATGGGAGAGAAGAGCTCTTTCTTACACTGGAATAAATTAAACACAGAAGGAATGATGAAAATAGAAAATTGTTGGGCTTCCCTGGTGGCGCAGTGGTTGGGAGTCCGCCTGCCGATGCAGGGGTCACGGGTTCGTGCCCTGGTCCGGGAAGATCCCACATGCCGCGGAGCGGCTGGGCCCGTGGGCCGTGGCCGCTGAGCCTGCGCGTCCGGAGCCTGTGCTCCGCAACGGGAGAGGCCACGACAGTGAGAGGCCCGCGTACCACAAAAAAAAAAAAAAAAAAAAAAAAAAAAAAAAGAAAATTGTCATTTGGCAATCATGGTAATAACTGATTCATCAATTCATCAATGGATACTAAAACTAGTGGATCAAAGTATCGTGATAAACAGGATATTTACATGGTCTCAAAGAATCTCTCTGTAAGACACTTATTAATTACAAAGAAACAGATAGTAACTTAACATGGAGAAAACTGTTACACGCCATCATAACCAAGTTCATATTCAACATCACTGGTAATGGGACAAATCAGCATTGCAGATCTCCTGATACGATGCGCTAAAAAAAATACACCTCTTCTGTAGTATTTCCTGCCAAAAATGTATAACCTGAATCTAATCATGAGGAAACAACAGAAACCCAACAGAAACAGTCTACAAACTAACTGGCTAGAACTCTTCACAAGTGTGAATGTCACGGAAGGCAAAGAAAGCCAGAGGAACTGGTCCACTTTAAAGGAGATTATAGAGACATGACAAAAAATGTAATGTGTGATCCAGGATTTTCTTTTGCTGTAAAGGACATTTTGGGGACAACTGGCAAAATTTGAGCCAGGTGTGTAAGATGACATGATACATTATAAAAATATGATTTTCCGATTTTGTAATTCTACTGTGTTAATGAAAGAGAATTTTCTTGTTTTTAGAGAGATACACACTGAATTATATAGGGATGAAGAGTTATCACATTTTACTTTCAAGTAGTTTAGCGTGGTGGAGGGTAGGTGGATGGAAGGTTAACATTTGGGCAATTTGGATGAAAAGTATATGGGATTTTTTGGCGTACTATTTTTATATCTTTTCTGTAAGTCTGTAATTATGTCAAAATAGAAAGAGTTTTAAAACAATGATTTTCTTGTTCCTCCTGTTTCTGTGGGTTGTGGGGCTGGTCAGTTCTTCTTCTGGTCTTACTCAGGATCTCTTTGCCTCTACAATCAGATGTCAGCTGGGGCAGCAATATCCAAGATGGCGCCACTTGCATCTCCACTTCTCATCCCCATTTTTGGTGCGGGTCACCGGGAGGCTGGGCTCAGAGGGACACTGAGGCGGGGTGGGAGGGCCTCTCTCTCATATAGAGGGAGGGCTTCTCTATATGAGAGAAGGGCTTCTCCCTCTCCAGGCTTTTCCACGTGGTCTCTCCAGCAGGGTAGCTGGACTTCTTACATGGTGCCTGGGGGATCCTACAAGTGCCAAAGAGGAAGTCACCAGGCCTTCTTGAGTCTTAGGGCCAGAAGAGCTATTTGTCACTTCTACTGTTGTCTGTGTTGATTCAAGAGAGCCACGGGGCCAGCCAGACTTCACAGAGCTGTAACCTTTGGGTGGTTCACGGGTGCAGGTCTGGAGACCAGCTACCATAACCATAACGGAATTTGATTAGGGAAGTAGAACCAATGAGGGTACAAAATAAGAGGTTTGTTATAAGATGTTACACAATTGTGGAAGAAACTGAGAAAGAGGGGTTTAAAAGGAAGGGCTGGAAGATCAGCCAAAGCACTGGCATGGATGGACCAGTCAGTGCTTTCAGGGAACCTGGGGAACCAGGAATGCCCAGCAGTTGGAGGGACCACACAAGGCTGGTGGATAAGCCCATGAGAGGTTGTTACCTCTGTGTCTGGGGTTAGCCTGCCATTGCTATTGGTCAGCAGGGCCAATGGTCAGAAAAAAGAGCTGGTCACAGATGTGGAAAGAACGAGGATAAGCTGGAACATGCCAGCCCCTCTGGATCGTAATTTCACTACATTTAAAACAGCATTGGTTAGCTTAGGCTAATTTCTTTTTTTTCTTTAATTTTTTTTTAAAGTTTGGTTTTTTAAAAATTTATTTATTTTTGTCTACGTTGGGTCTTTGTTGCTGCGTGCCAGCTTGCTCTAGTTGTGGTGAGCGGGGGCTACTCTTCATTGCGGTGCATGGGCTTCTCATTGCAGTGGCTTCTCTTGTTGCGGAGCACGGGCTCTGGGGGCGCGGGCTTCAGTAGTTGTGGCACACGGGCTCAGTAGTTGCAGCACATGGGCCCTAGAGTGCATGGGTTTCAGTAGTTGTGGCATGTGGGCTCAGTAGTTGTGGCTCCTGGGCTCTAGAGCACAGGCTTAGGTGCTCCGCGGCATGTGGGATCTTCCTGGACCATGGATCGAACCCGTGTCCCCTGCATTGGCAGGCAAATTCTTAACCACTGAGCCACCAGAGAAGCCCAGGCTACATTCTTTTACAAAGAGAAAAAGCAATGCAAAGTCCTATCTTATATGAGCAATAATGATGACGATACCCATCATTGTTATACTCACTGGTATTAACACTTACCAGGCACCGTTCTTCTTCTGTTTTTTTTTTTTTTTTTTTTTTTTTTTTTTTTTTTTTTTAAGAGCTACATGTGCTGGGCATCATGCTAGACTCTGGGGTTACCACAGTGAACAAAGCCTGACCCAGACCTTATCTGGTGGAGTGTCCAGAACCAGTGGAGGTGGAAGCCATCATTTCAATGCGCTCACAAATGAGAGTATAATTGCAGGCTGGTGTAGGATGAGGCAGTCATTAGTGATGCTATTATTCCCTGCACCGTCCACATACTAAGGCAGGAAAGTATATATTTTCTGGATAATTTTTTCTAAAAGGGTCAAATTCCTTCTTAATATCTCTGCTCCCTGACTGCCTCCATCTGACCCCCTCCCTCTGAGGGCTGGGGCAGCATTTAGCTTCCCGTGCTTGTCCTGCCTCTCCACCTCACTCTGATTGCCTAATTTTCCCTTCTCGTCCTAGTATTCTTTTGCTTGTTGGGCTTGTTTGGCTACCAGCCCTTCTCTTGCCTCTGTTACGAAAAGGTAATTACAGAGATTAAAGGGAAAAAAAGTAGTTGGCTAAATATTAAGTAGCCTTTCCCAAGAACGCTGAAGGCATTTTAAAACTGTACACAGCTATCTCCCCATTAGGTCATGCAGGCCTGGAAAATAGTGAGTGGTTTAAAATTTCTTCAAGGGGAGCCTGAGCAGAAAACCCACAATTTAATCAAAAACAATCTCTCTAGGGCCCTAAGATCTTAATTGGTTGGATTGTGCCTTCGTCCCGACTGACATCCTTCCTGGGGAAAACTGAAGCTAGGTGACAGCCAGTGCAAAGTCCCTAAACACAAGGAAAGGGCTTTTTATGAGTGACTGTTAGTGTTACCTATTAGAGAAAGTGATTTGTTTTGGGTTACTGTTTCGCTTTGGGGGTTGCGGTTGGAAGGGGTGAAAGTATAAGGAAGCGGAAACAAACATTTAAAAGACTTTGTGAGTTTTCTGAAGTCATTATGTCTACTCATTTACACAAACAAAATTTTTTTATTCTCAAATTTGATACTTAAGAGTCTCAACTCTCTAAGAATGAACATGTGCTATGGTCTGAATGTTTGTGTCCTCCCTAAATTCACATGCTGAAATCCTAACCTCCAAGGTGATGGTATTAGGAGGTGGAGCCTTGGGAGGTGATTAGGTCATGAGAATGGAGCTCTCACAAAAGAGATTAGTGGCCTCAGAAAAAGAGAACCCAGAGAGCTCACTTGCCCCTTTTGACATTTAAGTTTACAGTGAGAAGACAACCAGCCATCTATGAGGAAACAGGCTCTCACCAGACACTAGCGCCTTGACCTTGTACTTCCCAACATCCAGAACTGTAAGAAATAAATTAATTTTCTTTATAAGCTACTCAGTCTGTGATATTTGTTATAGAAGCCTGAATGGACTAAGACAACATGGAAGTTCCAAAACCTGCAGTAACAAATGTAACTCACCAGTTAAATTTGTGTCCCTGGGGTTACTGAGCAGGAATAATTGTTGAATGGGGCTAACTAGCCTTCTAGAAATCTCTTCTCAGTGTGGCTGTGTGGTTCTCAGGGATGACTTGATCTCATTTAATCATCACCTCCACCCTCTGGAGTAGTGAAATGACATCACTGCTGCTCACCACTCTGTCAGGTCCTCCTGTCTTTCTGGCAGGGAGGATTATGCTTCCTTTCCCCCTTTAAATTGGCTCAGCCATTTAACTTGCTTTGGCCAATGAAATGTGAGCAGAAATGAAACATTTCACTTTTGCATGGAAGCATTTAAACTCTCTTCCCCTGCTACAGTGATCTTGGAAGCACATGTTGGTATAGAGGTACCTTAATACTAACGCACCCTGGAAAGAAGAACCAACTCATGGAGAACAGCTGCCCTGGAGAATCACTGGACCCACAGTCCTATTATGGAATTGCTGGACTTTTTGCATGAGTGAGAAATAAACTGTAGTGGTATTAAGCAGCTGAGATTTGGGGGTCTTTGTTACTGCAGCATAAAATAGCCTATACTTTCTGATACAAGCAAATATTATTACCCTAATTTAGAGATAAAGAAATGGTAGAATTGACATGTAGTGATAAAAATGTAAAATTCAAAGATCCTCAAGGATTTTCATGTCTCCCTCCCATAACTTATAATGGCTGCTCTTTTTTATTTTTCTTCTACTCTTTTAAGCCTTCTCAACATCCCAATTCCTACCAAAATTCCATCTCCTGCTTCCTCTGGTCCCCATTTTACTAGGATAAGATCTTTGCAGGCAGAGACTGTGTCTCACAATGTTGTGCACACAGCAGATGCTCAAAAAGATTAGTTTAATTGAATCACTTCCAATAATATCATGTGTGCATTATCTTTTGAGATACAAAACAACCCATTCTCTGATGATTTTCTTAAGTGGAAGCCAAACATTTTGAGAAAAATAAAATCTTTATTACACATTAAAAATTATTATTTATAGCCAACATTTATTGGATGCCAGCCACTGTGCTATGCATTTTACCTAAACTGTCTCATTTGACCCTGGTGTGGTAGATAGTCTCCAGAGATGGTTGCCATCCAGTCCCCTCTTCCCTGTGTGCACAAGCAACTCCTCCCACCAAGAGGTGGAGGCCGTTTCCCCTCCCCTGGCACCTGGGATGTCCATGTGACTTGCTCTGACCAATAAACTAAGCTGGAAATGACACAGTGCTAGTTCTGGCTCTAACTTTTAAGAGAACTGGCAGCTTCCACTTTCACTCTGAAGAAACCAGGAACCACACTGCAAGGAAGCTCGGGCTAGAACACTGAACAATGAGAGACCATGTGGAGAGAGGCCACCGGGAGGAGCAGTGAGGCACCCCACATGTGAGTGAAGCATTCTTGCACCCTCCCGCTGAGTCAAATGGCAAGCCAAAGGCAGCTGTGAGAGTGATCCCAGCTGAGCCTCTCACGAATTTCTTACCCACAGAATTATAAGAAAGGAATTGCTGTTCTAAGTCACTGTTTGGGGGAGGTTGCTACACAACAGTGGTTAATGGTAACACATGATACCAACCTTAAAACATGAGTGCTGTTGAGGCTGGGAAGGGTTAAGCCTCTTCCCCTGAGGTCACAGAGTTAATAAGTGGCAGAGCCAGGATGAGAACCCAGTTTCATCTGACTCTAAAGCCCAAACTCCTAGCCATACCCTATATTGCCTCTAAAGTCAATTCATTAGTTTAGGAACTTAGAAATATATTATGTATGACTTGACATTTTCACTGACTCAACACAATTAGTATACAAGGAAATTCAGACTTTCCACAAGTTATTATGTAGTGACCTCTTCTAGTGGTGACACGTCAGGAGCATCCTGTTTGTGACCCTCTTCCTCATAGCCTCAAGAAAATGAAAGAACGCATCATGGCTGTCCTTTCCACCACGGATGGTGATGTGCTCCAAGGCATCTGGGGCGAATAAGTCTGTCGGATTAAAGTGTGCCATGTGACACAAGGCATGCATATTGATTAGAAAGACAGCTATGGGGCTTCCCTGGTGGCGCAGTGGTTGAGATTCCGCCTGCCGATGCAGGGGACGCGGGTTCGTGCCCCGGTCCGGGAAGATCCCACGTGCCGCGGAGCGGCTGTGCCCGTGAGCCATGGCCGCTGAGCCTGCACGTCCGGAGCCTGTGCTCCGCAACGGGAGAGGCTACAACAGTGAGAGGCCCGCGTACCGCAAAAAAAAAAAAAAAAAAAAAAAAAAAGACAGGTATGATTTTTCTCAAATTAATTTTATCTACATGTTCACACAGAACATAGTTATTGAGTGTGGCAGGCTGAATTTTCTAAATATGGCCAGATCATTCCACATGCTCTCCTGCAATGAGAGCTTGCCATCCTTCATCAACTGGTAGAGTCTATTTCTCCACTCCTTTGGCCTGGAAAGACTCCATGCCTGTTTTGATCAATGTTATACAGTGGAAATGACCCAGTGCCAGTTCTTGTTGTAGCCCTTAATTAGCTTGGCATCTTCTACATCCTGCCTCTTGGAAGCCAGTTGCCATGTAAGAAATGCTGCTACCCCAAGACCACCGTGCTGTAAGAAGGGCCATGCATGCATAGGACCTGGAGGATGAGACACTACATGGGGAGAGAGAGACCAAGGAGTGCTGAAAGGGCCAGACATGTGAGTGAAAAGCCCTTTCAGAAGTGGGTCCTCCAGCTGCCCAAGACGGCATTGCGTGGAACAGAGATAAGCCATTCAGTGAACCCACCCCGAATTCCTGACCTACAAAATCATGAGCAAAATAAAAATGATTGTTTTAAGCCATTAAATGTTGGGCCATCTTGTTTCCTAGCTATAGATCACCAGAACGCTGAAGAATAAATATGTGAAAGTGACCAACCATTGTTTCTTTAATCACCTTGTATTTAGGATATAAGTCGTATGTTGCAGACTTCCACATTCTATGAGTTCCAAAGAGATCAGATTATCGTCAACCTCCAAAATACAGTGGTCCTGAGCCCCCAGCTGCTTGACTGCAATCCCATAGGCCTTGTCCCCGCCCTCACTCTGTTCAGTTCTCCCACAGTTACTTGTAGGAGCCCCTATGTGCCCTCAAACCAGACTGTATGTTGGTGACAGTCACCATGGACTGTCCAATGTTACTCCTCTCACGCTCCAAATCCCATTCATTTCTGTTCACTGCCTGAGATGCCACTGAAAGCTGTCTCACCATTGCCACTGCTGACTGGCCTTGTCACAGATGCTGCCCCAGGTGCAGTCTTGGCCACTGATCCCTGGTGTGAGATGAGCCTAGAGTCTCACGAGGTCTCTGGTGAAGCCAGTTCCTTCAGTGCTGGTCCTCGCCCCCTAACAAAGGCTCTGTCCTGCTCAAGGAGCCAGGTGGGGAACAGCCAGCCCATGGTTGATCCATTTCTCCTGGCCCTGCTCCTCTCCAGTGGCTGCTACACAGTCTATGCAACCCGTTCACTCCACTTCTCCACCACTCACACAACCAGAGGCTCCCGGGCAATCAGGGTGTACGAAGGAGCCATCAGAAGGAAGCCCGTGGTCTTTCTTCCCAGCTGCCCAGCCAAGATGCCCTGTTTGAACAATTCACAAGGATCTTGGGGGAAAAAAAGAGCAACAAACAAGCAAAAACCTATAAATGTTCCTACACACAAAGCCTTTTTAAGTGTGATGAAGAATTGGAAGAATTCTTGACTACATCTTTCCTCTTAGACACTTGCATCTCTGCATGTGTAGGACGACAGCATATAGATGTGGAAAACTGTACAAAATCTGAAAGGTGTCCACACCAGATGATGGGGAGCAGCCTCAGAGGAAGAGTAGAAAAAGAAGATGAAAATGAAGGGCTGAGAAAGGACGGAAGGAGTAACGGGGTAGGCATCCAGGCTGGAGCTTAATAATGAATGGTGTTCACTGGCTCCCCGGGGAAGCCCTGGAGCCTCTACTGCTGATGTAATTGAATTATTGATAGGAAATATATGACGCTCTGGCCCGAGCTGACAGCTGGAAGACAAGCTGACAGCGATTTAAATTGATTTTTCCCCCAATAAAGTGGAGGCATTTCTGATTTTCAGAGATGCTCAAGGCCCCTGTGGGCAGAGATGGTGAGGAGATCCAGGTTTTCAAAGAGTCTGTGACTCTCCCTGACCAGGTCTGGAGGCAGCAGGAGACCTTGGCCAGAATCATGGCCTTACCCAGTGATGTTATTTTTTTTTTAAGTTTTATTGGAGTAGAGTTGATTTACAATGTTGTATTAGTTTCAGGTGTACAGCAAAGTGAATCACTTATACATATACATATATCCACTCTTTTAGATTCTTTTCCCACATAGGCCATTACAGAGTATTGAGTAGAGTTCCCTTTGCTATACAGTAGGTCCTTGTTAGTTATCTATTTTGTACACAATAGTGTGTATATGTCAATTCCAGTCTCCCAGTTTATCCCTCCCCGCTTCCCCCGTGATGTTCTTTATTTTAGTGTGAATCCCTGATGGCTCCTCCAGGACTCTGGGCATTTCTCAAGCAGTGTCCAGCTCCCACTCTAATCTGCTCACTCCAGTTGGAGCCTGTACTGGTTTGCTAAGGGCTGATGTAACACAGTACAGTCAACCATCAGTATCCACGGCAGACTGGTTCCAAGACCAAAATCCCATGGTCAGCTTTCTGTACCTGCCATTCTACATCCACGGATCGGCCAACTAGGGATCGTGTCATACTGTATTTACTGCTGAAAAAAAATCCACCTATAAGTGGACCCACACCATTCAAACCTGTGTTGTTCAAGGGTCAACTGTACCACAATCTGGGTGGCTTAAAAATGACAGAGATTGGGCTTCCCTGGTGGCGCAGTGGTTAAGAATCCTCCTGCCAATGCAGGGGACACGGGTTCGAGCCCTGGTCCGGGAAGATCCCATATGCCGCGGAGGAACTAAGCCCGTGCGCCACAACTACTGAGGCTGCGCTCTAGAGCCCGCGAGCCACAACTACTGAAGCCTGTGTGCCACAACTACTGAAGCCCGCGCACCTAGAGCCCATGCTCCGCAACAAGAGAAGCCACCGCAATGAGAAGCCCACGCACCGCAACGAAGAGTAGCCCCCGCTCGCCGCAACTAGAGAAAGCCTGTGTGTAGCAACGAAGACCCAATGCAGCCAAAAATTAAATAAAATTTTAAAAAATAAATTAATTAAAACAACAACAACAAAAAGAAAAACGACAGAGATCTATCTATTGTCTCAGTTCTGGAGGTTAGTAGTCCGTGATCAAGGTGTCAGAAGGGTGGTTCCTTCTGAGGTTTCTGAAGAAGGCTCTGTTCCAGGTCTCTTTCCTAGCTGCTGGTGGTTTGCTAGCAATCTTTGGTGTTGCTTGGCTTATAGACACCTCATCCCAATATCTGCCTTTATCTTCACATGGCACTCTCCCTGTGAGTGGGTCTGTCCCCATATCCGAATTTCCCCTTTTTATAAGGACTCCAGTCATATTGGGTTAGGACCCACTCTACTGACCTCATCTCGATTATCCATTTGATGACCCTGTTTCCAAATAATTAAGAAATAAGGGCCCAAAGGATCCTATTACCACAGTTTGCAATATATAAATGTATCAAATCAAATAAATACATTTACACAATGTTATATGTTAATTATATCTCAATAAAGCTAGGAAAAAAAGAAGCAGAAAACAAAAAAACTCTATTGCCAAATAAGGCCACATTCACAGGTATGGGAGCTTAGGACTTCAACACCTTTTTGAGGGAGGCAATTCAACCTATAACAGAGCGGTTTACACCAGACCTGGCCTTTTCTTTGCACTGACTCCTGGCCCTCTTCATATAGAAGACTGTATTCTGCTTGTGTGCCGGGCCTGGCCCCAGGGGCATCCCGGCTCACTCCTGCAGCTCCGTGCCTGTGCGCCCAGCTGGCTCCAGAGCGCTCTCAGGGAGGCACCCCTGACCCTGAAGGGCCCAGGGCTTTTGGACAATAGTGCCCTGTGTCACCGCCATTAGTCTCATCAGCTTCTACAGGATCCGGACCACTTCTGTTCACCTGGTGTGCAAGGACCATCCTAACAGATGCTAAGCCCGCAGAGCATCTGTGAGGGTGGTAATCAACATCGGGAAAGTGGATTTGCTACGATGTTCATGTTGTCTCAAAGGTTAAAGGGAAAAAACCCTGTATTTTCTCAGGGTCTGGGGTCATTGCCAGAGCACAGAACTAGTCCTCAGAGGATCTGTGTACCAGTCCCAGCTCCCAGTTACCAACTGGAGCGGCTTTGAGCAAATCATTTAACTCTCTGGCACTTTCTTCTCTCATCTGGAACACACATGCCTTGAACTAGGTATTTCTAAGTTCTTTGGTTCTACAATTCAAGGAGGACAGGCAAAAATCGGACAGGAGGTACGTGTGATATATGGTGATACCTATTTTTCCTGGAAGCTACACAGGGCAAATAAAGTCTCTGTTGTTCACTGGTGAAAATTTAGGGCCCAGCACACTACCTGGGGTGTGTAAGGTGCTCCATTGATATTTGCTGAATAAATACAAGAATCCACGAATGAAGGAATGTCACCGAAATGCAATGATTTTCAGGACTTCCGATCCTTTCACCCTGCCTGAGACAAGCTCTAGGAATAAGATTCCTTATAGCCACATTGGGTTTCTTAACTAGATCGGAGCAACTCTGGCATTAGAGGGGCTGAGTATTCCCCTAAAAGGGGGCAGGGACCCCAGGAAGGAGACCAGCGCTGAATGTCTTTTCTGAAACAAATTTTATCTGCAAGTTTCTCAGATACTCTTTTCTCAGCTCCAGCTCTCTAACCTGGTGTTGACTCAATAGCCAAGCCACCTGTAACTCTGGCATTTAACTATTGTCCCTCCCCAGGAAAATTCCCGAGAAAAGGGAAAGCCCTTGAGTAAAACAAAAATGTTGGCTTCAGTGCACTTGTTTGTAGAGGGGAAATCCAAGAAAACAAAACAATTCCCTCGGGATAAAAAACTGTACAATTGTTTTCCTCTCTCTGTCCCTTCCCCTCACTGTCCCCAGCTCCAGCCTGGGCCTCTTCCCCCACCCAGGGGTAGGAAAAGGAGAAGAAGATAAAATAATTGCAGGAGAAACAGAGGCAAAGCAAAAGAAATGGACCAAACAAGGATGTACAAAGTTCTGGAGAGACTTCTGTCCTTTTTTTACCAGAAAAAGGAAAAGATTACATACATCTCACATCTCAGCAAAAGAGAACTGGAGAACTCTAACCCCTCCTCCACCAAACCCTTGGACAACTGCCCCAGACACTGTGTGCCTTTCAGAATTGCCTCATCTGGCCCGGGGCCCCATGACCTGCTGTGGATCTGGAGCACCGTCCAGGGGGCTGGCCCGAGGGGCTGGGCAAGGGGGAAGCTGCTTCAGGAGCAGGTGTTGCGGGCTAAGGGCCGGGCGCGGCGCTGAGTCCTGGAGATGCCAAGACGGGAAGGCAAAGGCTACAGGAGAGGCCCCGCAGGCACCACGGGGACCCATGGGAACGAGGTCTTGATTCCACATGGGGGCACCAGGGAGCCTTCACAGAGGAGCTGAAGACTTGGGGGATAAATAGGTGTTTGCCAAGGAGAAAAACAACGAGGGCGTTCCAGTCAAAGGAACAGCATGTGCAAAGGCACGGAGCTGGAATGGGAGCTGGAATATTCTGTCAACCAGAAGCAGTTAAGTAGGGCTGAATGGCACAGCTCGAGGTGAGAAGAAGAAGAAGGTGAGGTCAGGCTGAGAGGTGTGACTGTTGCTTGATGTGCCGAAGGAGGATACGGGAAGGGACAGGGTGAGATTTGTGACCTAGACAGGGTAGGATTCAAGGTCAGGCGACCAGAAAGAGCAGTTGCTACAGACTGAATGTTTGTGTGCCCCTAAATTCCTATGTTGACTCCTAACCCTCAGTATAATGGTATCAGGAGGTGGGCCTTTGGGAGGTGCTTAGGGTACGAGGGTGGAACCCTTGTGAAAGGGACTGCATAAAAGATCCCAGAGGGCTCCCTGGCCCCTCCCGCCACGTGAGGATGCAAGGAGGAGTCTACCGCCCAGAAGGAGGGCCCTCACCTGGCCATGCCTGCACCTGCTGTCAGTCTTTCAGCCTCCAGAACCGTGAGAAATAAATTCCTGTTGTGTATAACTACCTGGTCTCTGGTATTTTCTTATAGTAGCCTGAATGGGCAAAGGCAGGAGCCAAGAGGGGAATGAGCTCTGGACGCAGCATGGCAAGGTGGCAGTCAGGGGCTCGGCTGTTGATACTACCTGGCCGTCGGACAGTTCCTTAACCTGTCAGGGTCTCTCCTGTGAAATAGCATAGAATCTACACTTGAAGGCATTGAGATTATGAGAAATAAAGCAGGTGCCTGGCCTATAGGAGGCCCTCAGTGTGGAGAAGCCATGATTCGAAGTACAGTGGAAGCCCGCTTAGTCACACTGAGACTGTGCCAATTCAACTAGCTATGCTCAGCAACACCCTCGCCCCCCCAAAAAAGTGCAAGAGAAAAAAAGGATTTCATTTTACTTATTGCGGTGCTTTAAAGATGGCCACAAATTCTTTGACACTCCTCCCTTAGATAGTTGAGGTCTGTGTCTTGTCCCCTCGAGTTCAGTCAGGCTCCGTACATGCATACAATGGAAACTTATTCAGCTATAATAAGTGAAGTACTGATATCTGCTGCAATGTGGATGAACCTTGAAAACGTCATGCTAAGTGAAAGAAGCTAGACAGAAAAAGCCACATATGCTATGATTACATGAATATGAAATGCCCAGGTTAGGTAAATCCATAGAGACAAAAAGCAGATTGGTGGTTGCCAGGGGCTAGAGGGAGAAGGAAACGGGGAGCAACTGCTTAATGGACATGCTATTTCCTTTTGGGGGTGACGAAAATGGTTTAGAATAGAGGTGGTATTTGCACAACATTGCGAATGTATTAAATGCCACTGAATTGTTCACTATAAAATGATTAACGTTGTGTTATGTGAATTTCACATAAGTACAAAAATAAAGGTAGTTGCTTTTGTGGAGCATAAAAAAGTATTTCTCATGATCTGGGGACGTTTTTCCCCCATTGTAAGAGAGCTTCAAAGGACATTTTGCATTTGTCAAAAATCCCACATACTGGCCTGCCACGGAGGACAGAGTGCAGAATAAGAGAATAAGCCTTTTTCTTGCGGGGGAGGGGGGGGTTATTTATTTATTTGGCCGTGCCGGGTCTTAGTTGCAGCATGCAGGATCTTCATTGCCGCGTGCGGGATCTTTCGTTATGGCACGTGGGATCTAGTTCCCTGACCAGGGATCAAGCCCACGCCCCCTGCATTGGGAGCGTGGAGTCTTAGCCACTGGACCACCAGGGAAGTGCCGAGAATAAGCCATTTTCTCTGACAAACTTGGCAGCATTTCCAAAATGATAAAATGGTTTTAATCACATTAGTAATTGGAATATACCCAGACTACTGGTTTAATATGTATATTCCTAGTAGTGTAATATCCTATATGTAGAGAAAAATCCACTAATGTGAGCACTTAGAATTTGTAGACTCCACTTAAAATTCTGTAGAGAATTGTTCTCTTATCAGGAGCGTATTGATTAAAGGGTAACATTTTGAGGACTAGACGTCCCGCATGTTAATGCTCGGGGGCGGGAAGGAGTGGCTAACAGAAGCAGGGAAGGATGACGCTTGCTTCTGGGGCTTTAGGGTTTCCTTTAGCATTCCTGGTGGTACCAAGAAATGGTGAGCTGGGTGGGAATCACTGGGAATGCTTTGGCAGTGCAACGACGAGCTGAGGAGGAATTCTGGGGAATGGGGACAGCGTGGAGCTCAGAGGCCTGACTATTATGGTTTTGTGTGGGGTTACAGCCCAGGAGAGCAACCAGGGAGACAAGTGCTGCTTTGAGAGGGCAGTGCCGCCCTAGTTCCTAGGGAGCTGATGTCCTTTAAAACCTTGCCCTAGATTCGCTGAGTAGTCAGTCCTTGGAGCAAGGTGAGGGCTCTCAGAGGTGGCACTTAAAAAGCCTTCTTCAAGGATCGACTTAGCACTTGGGGGGGGGCTCATCACAACCTATTTCGCTACGGTGGAGATAAATACAAGGATTCAGATTACGAGCACAGGAAATAACCCGATTCGGGGTCAGGCGACCCGACTTACAGTCTGTCATATCACCAACTGCATGACGTCAGGCAGGTCACTGAACTTCTCTATTGCCGGCTTCTGTCAAGTGAGAGGCAGCCCCAGAAGCCCTCCCCAGCAGTCGGTTCTAAGTCGGTATCATTCTAGAATACAAACATATAGTTACACTGACCAGCGCATCTCTAAGCTAGAAGCCTGGGGATGAATGTGTTTTATAAACTATAAAAGCCATGTGAAGGTAAGGAATATTTTTCTGGAGGCTGAAAACACTAAGGTATATTTAATTCTCTCAATCAACAATCATACATAAGGCAACAGATACTTAGTGAGCTCTGTGCTGGGTGCTGAGAATACAAAGAAATGTAGAACAAGTCCCTGACCTGGAGCAGCCTAGAATCAAGAGAGGAGACAGCCAAGGGCAGTGACTGTGGGGTGGGAAGGGGGGGGGGGGGTCCTTGCACAAGGAGGCATTCAATCTGAGTCTCAAAGAATAATATTGTAGCCAAGGTGCGTTTGTCTTCAAGGAATAGAAATCTCTTCAAATTAGGAGTTGAGAGATCTCCTGGAACCTAAGCCAGGAAATGAGTTATGTAGCCCGGGGTCATTAATCTGGAACAGGACACTGGAAAGTACAGAGGAGACACAGAGGCTCCCTGCCCCTCCCTTTCTCTCTCTCTCTCTTTCATTCCCCCTCTCTCTCTCACTCCTTCCGTCCCTCCCTCCCTCTCTCTTTCTGATTCCCTCTGTGTGTCTCTTCCTTTTTCTCTGTAGATTCAGCTTCTCTGCTGGCTCATCAGCTTACAAGGGATCCCCAAATGGCTGCCATAGGCTCCAAGCCCAGAATCCAAATAAACTTCTAGTACCAATTTTTTTTTTTTTTTTTTAGCGGTACGCGGGCCTCTCACTGTTGTGGCCTCTCCCGTTGCGGAGCACAGGCTCCGGACGCGCAGGCCCAGCGGCCATGGCTCACGGGCCCAGCAGCTCTGTGGCATGTGGGATCCTCCCGGACCGGGGCATGGACCCATGTCCCCTGCATCGGCAGGTGGACTCTCAACCACTGCGCCACCAGGGAAGCCCTCTAGTACCATTTTTTGATTTGCTTTGTTTTTATTTGTTTTATCACTACCTGGCCACAGTGTATAGAAGCTGATTGATCCAGCTCAATTCTCCAATCCAGGACACCCAACTCACTAGCCAGCCAATGGTCAGCTGTTTGGGGCTCAGCTGACCATCTCTGGTCCAATCAACAGCGTGCGTACTATCGGGAACTCTCTCTTCCAAGGGCCAGGCAAGCTACAGAGGAGTAGCTGGCTTGTTTGTTGATGTTGTTGAATCTGGTGGAGACGAGGTAGGAAGAGAGATGGAGGGGGCAAGGTAGCAGCATGTGTGAAGGCCCGCAGGTCCATTGTGGCGTAATGAGGCATCTTGAGAGGTTCCGTAAAGGACACCTCCATCCAGAGGTACTATTTGAATAACAACATCTTAACTGGAAAGGCCTGGGCACCAGCCCATCAGAACAGGCAGCGGCTGTCAACAGCTGGAATGGCATTAATGGCTGAATATCAGGCCTGCCTTTATGTATTATAAAAGCTTTTCATGCATCTGCATTTTCACTAAAGGGTGTGGCCCTCTCTTATCAGGCTCCCCTGATCTTACTTTCTCTTTTATCAAATGGACAGTTCTCAGACCGGGGAGAAGAGTTGGCTCTGTAGGCTGGGTCCAGGCTGGGCTTCACTTCCAGGTCGCCTGTGGATGGCACAGTTGTCCCTTCTGCCTGCTGCTTGGGTCTTAGGGGACTTGATCCACCTGAGGGAGTTTAGGAGCTGCTTTTCCCTTTCTCAGCCTTTCTGGGGATAAGGAGAAGGAGGAAGCTAAGTGTTTGAGCCCCATTGGAGGCTGCAGAGAATTCTGGATGAGTGAGTACTAAAAACAGGGGAAGTTTCTGAGAAGCTTTTCTCAGCCAGCAGTACTTTAGCCCTGGCTGGGGCGAGTAGAGTCACTGCCATTGTGTGTGTACGAATGACTCATCTGAGTGACTCTCTCCCTTGCCAGAGGGGCCACTGGTACTTAAGGAGCACCTCCTGTGTGCCAGACATTGAGCTAGATGTGATGTGTATCATCTCATTCAATGATCCCCACACCTTGCAAGGATTCGATCCCAGACTGTCTCCACAGCCCACACTCAGATTCACTGCATCAACTTTCGCATCCCAAACATCCTCAAAGCCCACCTATTTCATATGAAGCTCTGGGTACTGTCAGAAAAAACAACCAACATTTGGAAATAAGGCGGATAAGGTGGACGGCACATCCTTTCCATATCATAGCAGGAAAAGACCACGCAAGAGTGTCGGGAATTACCCTGCCCAATGCAATAGCCACTAGCCATTGTGGCTAGTGAGCTTCTGAGTGGTTGCCTCTGAATGGAGACATGCGGTAAGTGGAAAATCTACACTGGATTTCATAGACTCAGCATGGAAAAAAAAATTGTAACATAGCTTATTAATAATTTTCATGTTGATTACATGTTGAGGTGATAATATTTCAGATATATTGGGTTAAATAAAATTTATTACTAAGATTAATTTCACCTGCTTTTTTAATATGGCGACTTGAAAATTTAAAATTACGTATGTGGTTTGTATTTTATTTCTATTGTAAGCACTGGTCCAGTGGAATGTACTTAGTACATCTCATTGTTTCCTATTGATTAAAAGTCCCAGACTTAGTGAAGTTACTTGTTAATTTATACATTTTGTCCAGGGGCTTCCCTTCCCTGGTGGTGCAGTGGTTAAGAATCCACCTGCCAACGCAGGGGACACGGGTTCGAGCCCTGGTCTGGGAAGATCCAACATGCCGCGGAGCAACTAAGCCCGTGTGCCACAACTACTGAGTCTCCACTCTAGAGCCCACGAGCCACGACTACTAAGCCTGCGTGCCACTACTACTGAAGCCCGCGCCTAGAGCCCGTGCTCCACAGCAAGAGAAGCCACCGCGATGAGAAGCCCGCGCACCTCAACAGAGTAGCCCCCGCTCACCGCAACTACAGAAAGCCCGCGCACAGCAACGAAGACCCAACGAAGCCAAATATAAATAAATAAATAAATAAATAAATAAATAATAAATTTTGTCCAGTAAAGAGGCAGATAATTTCTGTTGAGTGGAACAAATAATCCTTAAGGTTTAACTGTTTTTTTATCTAACCCAGCCATTGTGTCCTAACATTTTATTAAATTTCGTTGTTAAATCCTAACATCTTGGCTTCTCACATATTGGTTCCCTCATTAATTAATGAGTTTCAAAAAATCCTTGACACGTTCATGACACATTTGTTTGAGAGTTGTGATTTTTACTTTTGAGACAAGCACTGTCTAATAGAAATAGAATGCAAGCCACATATGTAATTTTAAATTTTCTAGTAGTCACATTAAAAAGTAAAATTTATTTTAAAAATATATGCTTTTTAATTCTATATGCACCAAACATTACCATTTCTACCTATAATCAAGATAAAAACATCTTGATTGATAAAAACATTATCAATGAGATATTTTACATTATTTTTTCATACTAAGCCTCAGAAATCTGGCACAGCTCAGTCTGGACCAGACACATTTCACGTTCTTCACAGTCACCTGTGGCGAGTGGCTCCTGCATTGGACAGTGTGGGTTTTGACTTTATCCTTAGAAGTAAAGAATATGACCAACAGATAAAGGCAGCTTGAGACATCAGTGGTCCATGTGTGAGCTGGAAGGCAGTTGTCTCTATAAAGACAAGCAGAGGCCTGTGCGGAGCGGGGCTGGACCTGAAAGTGTGTCTCAGTGCTCACTTGACTTCAGTGGGACTCCTGAAAAAAGGGCACAACCTGAAACTCATGAGAAAGCATCAGGGAAAAATAAAGGAAACAATAAAAAAAGAAATACTCTATTGTATATATGTGCCACATCTTCTTTATCCATTCATCTGTTGATGGACACTTAGGTTGCTTCCATGTCCTGGCTATTGTAAACAGAGCTGCAATGAATATTTTGGTACAATGGAATATTACTCAGCCGTAAAAAGAAATTAAACTGAGTTATCTGTAGTGAGGTGGATGGACCTGCAGTCTGTCATACAGAGTGAAGTAAGTCAGAAGGAGAAAAACAAATACCATATGCTAACACATATACATGGAATCTAAGAAAAAAAAATGTCATGAAGAGACTAGGGGTAGAATGGGAATAAAACACAGACCTACTAGAGCATGGACTTGGGGATATGGGGAGGGGGAAGGGTAAGCTGTGACGAAGTGAGAGAGTGGCATGGACATAGATACACTACCAAACGTAAAATAGAGAGCTAGTGGGAAGCAGCCGCATAGCACAGGGAGATCAGCTAGGTGCTTTGTGACCACCTAGAGGGGTGGGATAGGGAGGGTGGGAGGGAGGGAGACGCAAGAGGGAAGAGATATGGGAACACATGTATATGTATAATTGATTCACTTTGTTATAAATCAGAAACTAACACACCATTGTAATGCAATTATACTCCAATAAAGATGTTAAAAAAGAAACATTCTATCATTTAATTGGTCTGTACTCTTCAAAATGCCATGAAGACAAAAACCGAGAAATTGTTCCAGATTAAAGGAAACTAAAGAGACACAACTAAATACATACAACTGAAGATCCTGGATTGGATCTGAGACCCAGACAAAAAGTTTCTTTCTTCTGCCACAAAGGTCATTTGTAGGATAACTGGTAGATTTGAATAAGGTCTGCAGATTAGATATTAGTATCACATCAGTGTAAATTTTCTGGTTTTGATTATATAGTTTCATATGAGACTATCTTTTTATTTTTTTTTTGGCTGTGCTGCGCGCCTTGCGGTATCTTAGTTCCCAGACCAGGGACCCGGCAGTGAAAGCGCCGAGTCCTAACCACTGGACTGGTGGGGAATTCCTGAGACTATCTTTTTTTAAAGAAATAAACACAAGTATATAGAGGTAAAGAGGCACCATATTTCTCAAATTTACTCTCAAATGATTCAGAAGAAAAATGTTTAGGGAGAAAAATGTGGTAATATATTGACATTTGGAAAATCTAGGTGAAAGGTACATAAAAATTCTTTGTACTACTTTTGCAACTTTTTTGTAAGTCCAAAATTTTAAAAAGAAGACTATTTCTCGTTTGCTATTCTAGTTAAGAATATGCAACCAAAAAAGGTCTTTAACTCCAAATCACCTGAAGTTCCCCAATGTTGAGTCTATTTCTTTGATGAGAGGCCACTCTCAAGTTTTGCTAAATGATATAATCAAGATTTTAAAAATAAGATACAATATATAAATGTTTTTTTAATAAAAGACTTTATTCTCAGGAAAATATAGTTGCTGTTTTGTGTCATTAGGCAGAAAAGATTTTATTTCCTGGGAAAAGTAAAATTCCTCATTGTTAGTGTTTTGCTTTAAAGAAAGAAAAAAAAATGAAACAAAAAAATCAAGTAGGAAATAGGAACATGTTTTCTTATTGAGCTGGGTTTTCCTTCTAAATTAGATTACCAGCCAGATTACTCAATTACCTGTTCATTTTTTTCAGTGTCTTTTAAATCTTTTTCATTTTGGTTTCTATTCTTTCTTCACCTTCTTAATGTATCAAACACATTTTATAACTTCCTTCAGATGGCTCTTTCACTCAAGCTCTTGGTGTGCTAAGCCTTTCTTTTGCAGACTCACCCTTGTCATTTTTCACCGAGCTGAGATTGTTTTATAAGTGGGGATGAAGATCTAATTGCACTTCCTGTTAAAGCTCCTTTCCTTTGTGGTCCACTGCTGGAGGGACTTGTGGGCAGCTTCATTCTCCATGCCCTCACCTGGCCCACTCCTCCCTCAGCCACTGGCTGCACTGGCTCCACCAGTGCAGTGGGTGCCTTGGGTGGGGGGCGGAAAAGGTCTCACAGGATGGAACCTGAAGGAACCTGGGCACTGCTCTCCTCTGACCATGACAGTTGTTACAGCCAACTTTCTTAGTCACTCGCTGATTCTTTGGAGACAAGTCACAGGTTAGATCTTGGGCACTCTCACCATTGGCGGCTGCTGCTCTGCCCGACTATGGTACAGGGATCCTATCCAGGCAGCCCTTTTAGGCCAAGTTCCTTGTCTTGATCCTGGCTTCCTGGAAACACGTCTACATTCTTCGCCTCCACAAACTCTTGAGCGGACGATTTCTAATGCAGTTACTTCTCATGGCTCTGCCATCAGCATTGCCAGCTAGACACTATCTCAACTTGAAAATTTCCAATGAGCCTAGCTAGCTTCACTCTGTGTCATATATTAGATTCCAGGATAGTTTGTGAAGCCTAGTAGTCTAATAGTTCGTTAAGCCTCCTCTCCTCCACTGAGCAGGCAGGTGATGGTGGAGGGACATGCCCAGCACTCTAAAGCATTCTCCAAAGAAATTGTCTCATTTCCAATTTTTCTGGCTCTTCTACTTTGATCCTTCATAAGACCCTCCAAGTATGGACTAAAGTCACCAAAAATGACTTTCTGGACACCTCTCTTGCAAATCCTGGGAAAGAAAAGAATATAAAGGACCAACAACCATATGTCTATTTTACCTAGTACTGTTTACGGATCATGTAAGTAGATTTTGTACTTTAAACTAAAGTCAGTAGACTTTCCCTACAGAAGCCAATTAAGAACTCTTGAATCCAAGAGAAGATGAGGAAAAAATATTGAAAAATTTAAGACTTGGCTATACATAGGGTATGATAGGAGATGCCTCAGTGATTCAAGGACTGAATGCAGTATGTTTCCTCTCAAGGTTAATAAGTGAGGAACCTTAGGCTGAATCTGCTGAAGTGGTTTGGCTGGTATGACAAAATTCCTCAGGCCTCACAAGTACGGACTCAGAACGTGCTACCAGAAGTTCCTGGAGACTTTCCTCTTTCGAGACCCTTCACTTTTCACTTGCTTCAGTGTTTCCTAATATAGCCTTCCCAGCTCAGTCGCTCTTCTGCCCAAATCTCTGGTTCTTGCTCCCTGCTCCTGCAGTTAGATGGAAAGGATCGCAGCACAGTTTTAGGGTGTAAATGTATGGGGTGGCAATTTTTTTAAGTCTCTATTGACAGCTTCACATGCTGTTTCACCCAACTTGCTATTTTTCATATTTTAAAATTGTGCCAATCTTTTTTACCTTTCAAGCAAGCCTTTGACTAATGAATTTATTGGCCTACTGTACTGTTTCCATTTAGTTCCTTTCCTTTCTGTGACTTCACGCCCAGAACTGGATTAATCATAATCCTTGTTTCACCTGTTCTTGAATGGATCTCTTTCTAGTATTTGTGAACCCACCACCCTGCTCCCAAGCTGATAACTTACACTTACCTTGTCTTCCTGTCCTAGCCTGTCCCCCTGCTTCTTCTCCAGTTGACCTCTAATTGTCATTCATATCCTTGGCAAAGGAAAGTTTTGTCACATGTATGTATGCCTAAGCATAAGATCTGCTCATTTTTGAACTTTATATTGTACTGTTTTACATAGTTTACTGGGGCTGTTTTTTCCCTCAGTATTGTTATTAAAATTCAACCATGTTCCTAACTGAACTATAGTTGACTTATTTTCACAAATGAAGACGATGTCATCAGGAAAATATTTATCCATTTCCTTTCAATGAACATTTGGATCATCTCCAATTTTTCTGAATTCAAATTGTGCAGCTCTGAATAATCTTTTTCAATTTCCTGAGGGCACACGTGCAAGTATTTTAAATACTTAAAAAAGATATGCTCAACAGAGAATTGCTCAGTTGTAGGGATGTGGAACGTTCAACTTCACAATACCAAATTGCTTTCCAAAGGGATGTACTAATTTAAACTCCCATCAGCAATGTATGAGATCTCCATCCACATCATCTCTAATGTCTGGTATGGCCACACTTTCAAACTATACTAATCAAGATTAATTGTGGTCTTGGTTTGCATTTTCCTGGTTAAGCCTCTTTTCATGTATTTATTGATCAGATATCTCTTCTATAAAAATGCACTTTCAAAATCTTTGTCCACTTTTCTATTTTATTGTAATTCTTTATATAACAACTTTTTGTCCATTAGGTTTTCTCAGGTGCTTCTTTCCACTTCCAGATATAAAAATTTCTATGCAGTTGAATTTATATTAACGTTCATGTATTAAGATTCTGAATTTACATATAATTTTTCTAGTTAGGTTTTCTGTGTCCATCTTAAGAGATCTTTCCTTACAGACTTCAAGGTCAGCAAGTTATTCACTTACATCTTATGAACATTCCAAAGTTTGCTTTTAAATCTTTCATTTTTCTTAATTTGATTTTTGCCACGCCTCGTGGCTTGCGGGATCTTAGTTCCCCAACCAGGGATTGAATCCGTGCCCTCGGCAGTGAGTCCTAACCACTTCACTGCCAGGGAAGTCCCTGGATTTGATTTTTATGCATGGCAGGAGTTAAGGAAAACAGTAGAAATGGCATTCATTAAAAATACAAACAAAACCCCCCATAAAATCATGTGTTACCTTTCTTGACACACTAAAAGTTCTAAAGTACCTACCTGTTTCCAAACTAAACCAGGATCATTAATGTGAAAAACCTTTGACAGGTAAACTTTATCATTAATCTCTGCTTTTGGGAAACATGATCTGCTGAGCAGACCCACAAACTTTTGTTTTGCAGACTGACGTTCTCAAGTTTACAAACAGCTTTTATTTTTGGGGGGTGGGGGCCGCCATGGTTTTACACGCCCTTGTTTTCCCAAACGTTACACGTTCCCTCTCTTCCTATAGATTTCAGCAATGTGGACACTAAGTTATTACAGCTCATGAAGTAAATGCATATCCCTGGGCTTTAGAAATTAGAATCCCAGAGACTGGGTGCTGGGAATAAGCACTTTAACCCTGATTTGATCAAAAGCATTAAAAGTGAAAGCCACTGGCCTGTTACTTCGAAAGCAGAGCCTATTGCTTCTTCCTACACTCTCTCACACAGTTCCTCACCTGTGAGTGCACAGAAGTCGTCTTTAAATTCTATCTTGATGCCTTTGTTCATACTCCATCGGATACCATCCATTCTGCAAGTTTGACTCAAACATAAATCTCTGAAAAGTCCTTCTTAATCACTCTAAACAGTGACTGGCCCCAACCAACCTCCGATTATTAAAAAAAAAAAAAATGTAAGCCCCTACTGAAATACTGATAGGTTTTAAAAGTTCTTGAATTGGAAATAAATTTACTACTGACAAGTCTTCAATTAACATTAGTTAAGTTTGGTCCTTCAGAAATTTTATGGAATGGACTTACAAGAAAAAAAGTACTCATCACCAACGGAGTCCCTGGCATCACCTAGGATTGATAATAGCTGTGCCTAAATATATGAATTCAATATATTCTTGGTTTCTGCATCCAAGACACATATGCTTGCTTGACCAGCAGGATGGTTGGATATTCTTACAAACTGAGTAATTATGGTACACAGGTCAGAAGCATATGTCTTCCAAATAGGTGGTCTACCATCAAGTTTTGAAATACTTGGGCGTTGACAGTCATACATAAAGCAGACTTCAAAGGACCCAGGTGAGTAGCATAACCAGAGTTGGATGTACGCAAGCAACATTTTTAAGGTTAGTTTTCAGACTTTTAAAGTAGATCTACCACTGTGATGGGTTCTTGAATACCATTTTGTCATCCAAGAATATCAGTTTCCTTAGAGGCCTGTTGTAAAGTTTCTAAAAAACAAAAATCCTACAAAGACCCAGCAGTATCTTATGTTTAGGTCTCTAGTCTATTAAAAGGAACTAGAATTAATCGAGATTGTGACTGCTATAGGTCACACTAAAAATAACAGAAAAGTACTTTACAGATGCAATTTCATATTCAGAAAAGTATCCAAACCCAGCCATTTTCCAAGGGCCCCGTCTAAGCCACCACCTTAAGACTAGATGTTTCAATTCCACCTTTGTAATTTCCTATATGGTGTATAACAAAATATAATAAAGCAATTTATTTAATGATTCCTTCACCTTTTCCCACAGGAAGGTGTATATCTCTGAGCACCAGTTAAAGTTCCTCACACACTGCAGGCTCTCATGCAGTGACTATGATGTACTTGAATCCAAATAAACTGCCATTCTCTCCTAATGGAGAGATAAACCATCTAAATGACGCCACCACTGCTGAAAAGTGTCAAATTCTTAGATCTACATTCAGAGCCTGCTAAAGATTTTTAAACATGTCACCATTGTTAGAGTTCCCAAATTATTCAATTAAGTTGAGACCTGACCACAAATAATCTAAGATTGCAGATTACAAATCAGCCTTAACTAGTTCTAAAATATGCACTGGGCCATGGCAGGATTGGTGACTATTTTTAGGGAAGACAGGAAAAGAACTGAGCTCCTATAGTTACTAAGCCACTTGACATTACATTCTTTTAATTCTTTTACTCCCCCACCCCAATTTCTATCTTCATTGCACAAAAAAACTAACAGCTATTAACTGGAAAAGCCAAGACCATAGGCCGAACTGGCAGCAAAATACGTCCTTTTAACTGACCACACTTCTGCCCACTCTCAAGGCACAACTCTGAAGTGGATACAGACGTTTAACAACTCCAATACTACACACACACACACCCCCCAAATACATTACATTGCTGGAGTCTCCAAATTCCTGAAACTGTTGACAGAAACAGACATGAAGCCTGAATTTGGGGCAATTTAAGAAATGTTATTAAAAATTTATTATTCAAATCTCAAGGCAAAAAAATCTCAGGTTGAAATCTTCCTTTATCTACTGGGCACTACTATGTAGAAACCTATTAACAGCTAATATTAATGAAGTATTATCGTAATTTATTTCAGAATCAAACTAGTAGATGAGACTGAGGCACATAAATAGGCAAATGAGACAAGCTTTAGATTTTATTTATAAGTTACTTGAATAAAACCCATCTCCTCAGTCTAACCTCATTCTCCGTAGCTATAAAATGATGATTTCCTGTCTTTGGCCTAGGGGTCAGGAGAAATCAATAGAAAAAGAAAAGAGCTGTGCGTGAAGATGCATTATGATGTTGTCCCAAATGCATAAAAGATCTTTTTCTCCTTGAAAGAAAGACCCCAAGGCCTCCATTGCACTTTTATTCGAATGTAACATTTGGGACAATTGTCCCAAAGGGCTAATATTTCCCAATTTAATCTGAGGTCATAATAAAACAAGCAACAAAACAGTATTCGGGATTTCAGCTCTCACCCTTATCATCAAGACTCACTGCCTCCCATCATCAGTATTTATTGAGCATTTACAGTGTACTAGGCACAATAGAACATACAGAAAACATTGTCCCTGCTCTCGAGGAGCTTACATTCTAAAAGAAAAAAAAAAAATACACCTCTTTTAAAATGGTATTTTTGTTTGGTGTTTTCTGCAAGGTACTGAGGAAATAGCTTGTAGGGTGAGTTTTGGGTATAACTTAGCCCCATCATTATTCAAAGAGAGAAAGAGGAAGGATTTTAAAGGCAAAGACAGTGACAGACCATTCAGGATAGGTAGGGTTTACAGGGAGATAAACACAATCTCATCAACTAGGGAGAGATTTGCTGCAGTGTATAGGATGAGGGAAATAGTTTGTGGGATGCAAGCAAAGGAAGCAGGGTATCCTTAGGCATTGAGTGGAGCCAGAAAGATCATGCGGCCTTTTCCCCAAGAACATGGCCACCAAGTAGGAACGGTTGGTGACAAGACACAAGGCTTAAAAAAGGTAACCCTGTGCACCTGACAAATAGAAAGAATAAAAGATCAAAATTGAAGGCAGGCTATAAGAGTATCAAGAAATTCTTAAAAACAAAAGTGATTTGGAAGCACGAAACTTACAGTTAATGCTACCCAATGTCATGATGGGCCAAGAACATTGCGGCTTCCTAAGTAAGAAAATGCCATATACCAAAATTTTTAATGGAACACATTACTTTTTTTTTCATTCAACCCCCCGTCTCTGAAAAAAAAAAAAATTTTTTTTTCAGGGGGAGGGGGGAGTATGGGACATGGTTGGGAACAGTAGTAGTAATCTTAGTAGTATTTTGTTGTTATGATAAACTTTGTATTCAAACTTAGTAAAAGCCCATTAGCTGCCAAGAGGGAATAAGGAATAAATTTCCAAAAATGTACAATTTTCTTTAGAGAAGTTTCAGAACCAAAAGACTAATTTACATGAAAAGCTGTAGAGAAAGTAGTTGAAAAGTCCATTCATAAAACTTTTATTCCACTTACATGAACTTAATACACGTGTTCTTAACAATTATGCTTGGATTGTTCATGAAAATCTCATAAGACATTAAAACAAAGCTAGCCATCATCTCAAGTTATTTCCCTGTTAACTATTTTTACAGCACATGCATGTTAGGCAAGTATCAAAAAAAAAAAAAAAAACCAAAAAAACCCCCAAAACAAAACAAAAACAAAACAAAACAAAACCCCACAAAAGCAAAAAAAAACCTAAAAAATGTTAAATACATGGGTTTTTTGTTTTACTGCTGCGCTTGATATACATGAAGTAATGAATATCAAGCAATTCATTTTTACTGCATCTTTACTTGTACATTTGTTCTTAGGTTGCCTAAAACATTTAAATACAAATAAAATGAGTGTAGCAAAAATAATGAAAGCAAACAGCAGGTAACTTTACAAATAATGGAATGTGAACCGTTTCTGCCCTTATCCAGAGTAAATTGGGTCACAACTAAAGGAACACTTCTGTAGCTGTAGTCAATGGCGTGCACATCGAGACTTGAGTATTCCACAGATAACACATGGTTTAACATGTAATATCCATGGGATATCTATTTCTACTATAGCCTCATAAGTGCTCCAAACCTTAAAGTACCCACAGCTACACCTGTGACTGGAACCAATTATCCCTTTTATTCCCCACCAGGACAAACCAATACGAGGCAGTTTTCTTTGCTTAGCCATGGAAGCAGTTTTAACACTGGCCCTTGTGAAGCCACAATGTACCAAAAGTACTATGCCAAACATTTATAACTTGTATAAAAATTCCACATCCCCATATTGGCCACCTCAAGATGAAAACAGATAACTCCCTAAATGTTAACTGGCTCTACTCCCCTAAATATTAAACATAAAAACCACATGGGAAATATAGAAATTCAAATAGAAGTAACATAAACCTGTCATAAATCGTAAACAAAAAACTATTTGTGGGACAGCATGGATGACAAATGGTCTACTGTGTAAATTTTAGAATGAGGCAGACAAAAGTTGGAAGGCCTTTTAATTTTCCCCTCCTTCTCCTGCTTCAGCTTCGTCTCCTTGGGTATCCGATGTCCACAACTAGTTAAAAGAGGAGGGAGGGAGGGAGGGAGGGAGGGGCGGGAAGGAGGGAGAGAGAAATTTTAGTATATTTCAGTTTAAAAAAAAAAAACCTTAATATATATGCCAAAGTACCAGAATCTAAGCAGTTTTTGTTGGAAGGCTTTCTTTAAAAAATTGCAGCATTTAAGATAGCTTCAAGATGTAAAATGCCTCCAGGGAATTATTTTCAATATCCTGTGATAAACCGCAATGGAAAATAATATGAAAAAGAATGTATATGTGTATAACTGAATCCCTTTGCTCTACAGCAGAAATTAACACAACATTGTAAATCAACTATGCTTCAATACAATAAAATTTAAAAAAAGATATAAAAGACCTCAATATAATACATTTACTTCCTCCCTGATCATTCTGTAAGCACAGTAAGCACACAGCAGAGTTGTCTTCAAATAACAAAGTCAGATACAGGAAATTCTTGGTTATTCACAGAAGGTAAAGAAAAAGTAGAAGAAATCATAGAAATGCTACAGTTCTAAATATCAATAGCTATCAGAATAGGAGATTGTCCCAAATAGCCCCAGTGAGAGACGGATGTATAAGTTTAGCGCAACTAAGCCAGAATCATCAAATTCAGCCCATGCTCAAGGAGCTCAGGCTGACTACTTTCCCCTGGTACTTTAGACTGCCACTCTAAAGAGAATACCACACTCTGAAATTCAAGAGCCAGGATCACGTCAGAACTAAAATACAAATTTAACTAATATTTTTAGTTTAAAAAAAAAAAAAAAATTCCTTCGCGAATTTGTCTCATTCAAGATAAACAGACGAACACAAAACAGTATGGTCAGAACCAAATCTTCGAAGAGGTAAAAACTGAATTGTGTAAAAAAAAAAAAAAAAAAAAAAACCAACTGAATTGTCCCATAGTAGTAGGCCTATGGTGTCTATTAATTTTTAGACTTAGTTTTTCGGCAGTTTAAAAAGATGATTTCAAAATTATCTCAGCTATTTCAAATATTAATTTTTTTTACAAGTGATTTTTAGAGGCAATTATAAAAGGATTGTTTCAAGATACCTTAAATTTTATATTGCTTATACACTGCAGAATGAAGGGGGGGAAAGCTCAATATTTTTCTATCCCCCAAATCACCCATTACTTTTATTTATTTATTAACTAAATATGTTACTGGCCTGGAAAGGAGACTTCTTTGAACATCATACAGTTAGCTGAATGACCTCTAAAAGTCTGTAAGCTTCTATTAAACTGGTGGTCTTGTAAGACAAGATGAAATTATTTTTTTATCATCTCTTTCCAGTTCTTTCATGGATCCTTGTTTTTTCCATATAAACATTAAAAATTTGATGAAGGATATTTATATTTTTCTTCCTAGGGTTATGTGTTGACAATACTGGTCAACCAGATCCAGACTCAGATACTAGATAGTTTTGACAAAATTTCTTTACTTGACAGATAAGTGATCCAATCAACCTATAATGACAACACACAATACGACAAGAGCTCAGAGAAGGCACATAGTAAATAGTGACGGAATCAGAATCAGAACCTTGGTGTTCTTCTTACTCAGCTGTTGTAATATGCTCTTCATGCTATACTGATACCAAGATTCAGCTGGAAGTATATATTTCAGATCAGGCCTTCTCAAAAAGTGATGACAACACAACTCAGTAGTGACTAGGTCTCAAGTTCTACCTTTTAGAACTATCTCATCATTTCAAACCAGAAAAATTTGAAAAATTCTTAATATTAAAATAAGCTAACAAACTGAAGTGCTTCTTTCATTTGATATACATAAAAAGATTCACTTTTTAAGGAACTACACCTTATCCTCTTGACTAAAATAATCTCCAGAGTGTGTAGGTAGCCTCCAATTATACTTTCTACAATAATTTTCAGTGTTTAATAATAAACAAGTACATAATGACATTCAAAAAACTGCTGAGAATATAACTGGTTCAGAAAATTGGCAATGGACTAGATAAAATAAAGCTGAGAAAAGTTAAATGTATACAATGATGATGTACAGTTCCCAAAACAAATGTCCCAAAGCTAATAAAAAGCAGTAGCACTAAACTATAATCTTCATTCCTAGCTCTTTATCTGGCACACAGCAGATACTTGATACTTTTTTCACCCAAGCCTCAAAACTTCAAATTTAATATTTATGTGAAGGAGAAGAATGTGAAAACCTATGGGACCAAAGAGACATATCAACCAACTGCAATATGTAGACTATTTGGATCCCAATGCAAATAAAAAACTGTTGGAAGAAAAAAAAAAAAAAAAAAGACAATACAAAGAAACACAAAGACAACTGGAAACTGAATGCTAGAAATTTAATATTATTAAGGAATTAACTATATATTTTTTCAGTGTGACACTGGCATTGTGGTTTTTTTTTTTTTTCTGAAGTATACCAAGGACAATCATGACCTGTCACAGTAAGTCTTTTTTTTTTACTAAGAGACTAGGCAAAATAGATGTCCACCTGGACTCCATAGAGTATCTGAAAATTTGTAACTAAAGTTATTAATGCCCTAACATAGCTACATAAATATAGAAGCAACTTTATGGTCACTGTTATTAATGGAATTTAAATAGGAAGACAGGGCTTCCCTGGTGGCGCAGTGGTTAAGAATCCTCCTGCCAATGGAGGGGACACAGGTTCAATCCCTGGTCTGGGAACATCCCATATGCCTCGGAGCAACTAAGCCCGTGCACCACAACTACTGAGCCTGCATTCTAGAGCCCGCAAGCCACAACTACTGAGCCTGCATGCTGCAACTACTGGAGCCCGCGCACCGCAACAAAGAGTAGCCCCACTTGCTGCAACTAGAGAAAGCTCGCGCACAGCAACGAAGACCCAATGCAGCCAAAAATAAATAAATACATAAGAGAACTTAAGGGACTTCCCTGGCGGCGCAGTGGTTAAGACTCCGTGCTCCCAATGCAGGGCACCCAGGTTCGATCCCTAGTCAAGGAACTAGATCCCACATGCATGCCACAACTAAGAGTTTGAGAGCCACAACTAAGGAGCCCGCCTGCTGCAACTAAGACCCAGCACAACCAAATAAATAAATGTTATTTTTTTTTAAAAAAAGAGAACTTAAGTATGCTTTTGATACTAAAAGCAAAACTCTTCTGTGACTAAAATGGAAAGAACAGAATCAACTATATTGAAATGAAAAATAAAATGGCTTATGTAATTGAAAGTTCAAAACCATGAATTACAAAGTCATTTTAAAAAGCAGAGTTTTAGCAATGGGTATATGTAACTAATGAAAGGACACATTTTTAGTCTTTAGTCTAATATTTCAGTTTCTGTAAGACGGTTTTCTTCAGAGTTTTAAAAGTAGATAGGATCTTACATTTTAAAAAAAGGAAAAAAAAGCAAATATAAAAATAAATTGAGTCACCCGAATTTTTTGTTTCCAGTGCATATGTTATGTTTACACCATACTGTAGTCTATAAGTATGCAACATTATGTCTTTAAAAAAACCAATGTACATACCTTGTTAAAAAATACTTTATTGCTAAAGAATGCTAATCATCGACTGAGCTTTCAGCAGTTGAAATTTTTGCTCGTGTAGGGTTCGAAACACTGAAAATTACCAAAATGTGAACTCAAGAGACATGAAATGAGCAAATGCTTTTGAGAAAAACAGCACCCATAGACTAGCTCAACACAGGGTTGTAACAAACCTTCAATGTGTAAAACTCGTAGTATCTGCAAAGCACAATAAAACAGAGGTATGCCTATAATCTCTTCGCCATGTTAACCGCTCATGATGCTGGTATGTACTTACTGTCAAGTTGTCTCTCAGTAACTGCATTATTAGTGTGCTGTCTTTGTATGACTCTTCACTTAATGTATCAAGTTCAGCAATGGCTTCATCAAATGCCTGTGATTAACAAAAATACATTTCAATGCTCAAATAATAATGATTACTAAATTTCCACATAACAGGTAAAAAATACATACTGTTTTTGCAAGAGAGCAGGCTTTCTCAGGGGAGTTCAGAATCTCATAATAGAACACAGAGAAGTTAAGGGCCAGACCCAATCTGATAGGATGTGTTGGCTGCATTTCCTTTTTGCTGATTTCAAAAGCTTCTTGGTATGCTTGCTGTGATTGATCCACAATCCCTGGATAATAAAATGCACCAAAATGTATCAATAAAAGTTTGCACTTCACCTTCACCCCTCAAACCAAACCTTTATTATCCAATTATAAACTCTGAAATATTAAGCTGTTGCAACGTTAACTGATTAAGGCTCCTAAATTTAAAAGAAAAACAGAAAAGAAAAGCTTCTCCTGGAAAACTTCACTAGCCATTGATCAATGTCAAGACAAAATAACTCTAACCATCTCAGTATTTTAATAATTAGTTTGTACTGCTCTACAGTTATACTATAACCACTATTAAAATTGTGAGGAAACATTCCTATACCTAAAACTGGCTTGTTAGCAAGCATACATTTCAGAATACCAAGTATTCAGCAGTAGACATATAGTTGACCCTTGAACAACAAGGGGTTTAGGGATGCCAACTCTTCATGCAGTCGAAAATCTGAGTATAATTTTGTAGGCAGCCCTTCATGTCCAACCTTGGATCATGTAGTACTGTAGTATTTACAGAAAAAAATCTGTGTAAATGGACCTGTGCAGCTTAAATCTGTGTTCCTCAAGGGTCAACTGTTTAGTTGAAGGAAGGATGGGGGGGGGGGAGGGAGAGGGGAGGGGAGGGAGAGGGAGAGAGGGAGAGAGAGAGAGAGAGAGCGCGAGAGAGCGAGCGCACGCACAAAGTCCATTATTACTCTTCATTTAGTGCTCTGAGCAATTAAAAAACAATAAAACAATTCTCTATACTCCAGAAGGGACTCCTTCCATACTATGTCATTTTCTAAGCGTCCAGCACAGGCTGAGGCAGCATACCTTTCTTGTCATCACCAGCAGCAACCTCAGCCAAATAGCGGTAGTAGTCTCCTTTCATTTTCAAATAGAAGACTTTGCTCTCTGCTTGTGAAGCATTGGGGATCAAGAACTTTTCCAAAAGAGACTTGGGAAGAAAAGAAACAGTCATAATAAGACTAAAATATTTATAAAACTGAAAGAATCTGCATTTTTAAGAGCATACTATAGCCTAAGTTATAAAACTTTAATACCCAGTCATCGCCAATAATACAACTTTTGAATGCCGTAGGCTCGTAAATTTGTGGTTTAAGAGCAGAATGCTTTAGACAGCAATACTTAAAATTTGAAATTAGTGTTCAGCTTATCATTTAAGGATGATAATTGAATATTGGTCTCTCTCCCATAATACTATCAATTTACATGCTGATAAAGACTGCATGTTTCAATGAATGTGAAAGCATGATAGCTCATATTATATGTTATTATGTTTTATTACCATATTATTTAACAAAATGGCAAACTTTTCATTTTCAAGATAGTCATGACACTAGAATGCAAAAAACATAAGAGATTAACTTTTGGGTACTCTGGAGGAATATATGACTTAAGCAGAAACCGATAGTATGATAGACCCGACCAGAGTCCATGACAGAGGAAGCAGAACAAAAGAACAAAACGTCATTTATAAGACTACAATTAAAGTAATACCTCACAACAGGTAAAAAGCTGTTCAAAGTAAAAGTTTTATTTTTCCTAACTAAATTAAGACATTGGTAGGAGTATAAGAATTAAAGATCTAAAGGGTAAACCTTTAGTTTCATTAAAGTGATTTTCAGCTAATAACATACATATTTACCGGTCACCCTAAACGGGTTAAACTTCATTCTGTTCAAAACTGTAACAATCTAAGCTAAGTAAATCTTAACATGCTAATAATTATATTCTACAATGGATTTAAAGAAAAACTTGATTTCACTGTATTAGGGGGATAAGGCACAATAAACTAGTAATTTTTTTAAGGGGGAAAAAGATAATATTCCAGTGGTAGAATTAGGGAAATTTTTTTTTTTTAAATACTCCACTTCTTCCTACTAAATACACTCTAGGAATCAAGGTGAAAGTCAATTTTCAACTGGGCTTAGCCCCAAACAAGTCTCAATGTTTACAAGGAAAAAGGGTATCTAATTCTTGGTTTCTATTCTTCTGGTAGTAACCCAATAGTTTATATAGCACCTACTTATACGCCAAACAGGTTGAAAAACGCTTTTCGATAATAACTCTAACTTTGTATGTCTACCCCGTTATGTTCCAAATGGTGAGTGGGAGAGTAAGCTTTAACCCGGCTTCTCCTGCTTTCTGCAACTTAGCAACAGATCTCAGATGAAGTGGGTAGTTCCAAGAGGGCAGTAGGAGCAGGCTGCAATGCATTTTTACAGGAAAGGGTCGGAGATGAGAGAATTCAACCTGAAATCATGTTTCCTGTGATTATTAACTGATATTTGAAACCGCTGGCCTGAAATCAGAAGACCACTTTGGTTAGGGTAACAAAATTCTTATTACACCACACCCAGACTTTCATATTCAAAGATCTCTCAGCTGCCAAAGTGTTTTGGAATTCATTCATTCATTGACTCATTTAAACTTTGAGGCAGCTTCTAGTGTGAAATCTCAGCCAAACCAGAAATAAAGGAACTCTCTGGGCTTGGAAGACCACTGCTTCCTCTGAAGAAGGAATGCCTATAACCTAATACTTGGCAAAATTCAAACTTCCCGTCATTTTGTCCTTTAAACACCATCATCCTCTGAGGCATGAACACTCTGTGAGCACTATAGCTGCTCTTTGGGTATCTGTGGATCTGCCTAAACAGCAAAAGAGAGTTCCATTTAGTATAGTAAGTGTTTTTTTTTTTTTTAACTTAAGAAACAAATGACCAGGCCTTTTCAAGTTTTATATCTTAATACAAAATGCATTATTCATTCCACTATGAGAGACGGTATTGCATAATGGCTTTGGATTCAGAAGTCTAGGTTTAACCTGTGGCACTCCACACTTGGAAGGACAAATTCCACTTCTGACTGGCTAGGCTAAAAGTTAGACTATGAAGTCTAACTAAGGAAAAAGTATATTGAGATTAATCAGAAATCACAAATCACTTCAAATTAAATAGCAGGAAAAAAACATATAAATCTAAAGAAGGTTCCATATACAATTCGATTGTGAACTGCTCTCTGGCTCATTTATGTATATTTAAGATTGACAAAGAATATTTTCAAATGAAAGAAGTGACAACAAGTAAAAGCCTAACCATGAAATCAATTCTCTACCTAGGCATTTCTATTTCGTATTTTACTGCTTCAACATATTTTTTACATTCACTTATTCCTCAATACTTAATTGGTACTGTGCCAGGCACTGAGAATGGTGAGCAAGACAGTCTCTAAGTCTGAGGATACAATGTCTAGCAGGGAAGACAACAGAAACAGAATAACACTGCCTCGTCATGTCCTTCACTTTTCAATGACTTACCTAACCCACTGTATATATGTAAAGATGAGGGCCACAAACACGTGCAGTTATTTAAGGGTGAATCCCTTAAAATGTAAAAAACTTCAAAGTATACATCCGAAAACTTGCAGAAGTTATTTAGGCAAGGGGTCAATAAATGTCATAAGAAATTGTAACTCATCTTTTATGAGTAATAACCTCTATATCTCTAAAAACTGTTGTTTTACATTTGGGTAACTCACACTGAGAATTTTTAAATTAGCAATTAAGCACCTCTTCCCCCAAGGTGAACACTGAATTTAGCCATAACATCTGATTAAAACAAAACGGCAAAAACTACTTTAAAGCTATTAACCAGAACCTACAATTAACAAGAAGGCAAGATACCAGTAGTCAGGCTGTTTATTGGCCTAATGATAGACTATAAGGACCAAGGATCAACAGTGGCCAATGTTTCTAGTAAAATGCTGACTACAAGAAGTTGAAAAAGCAAACTCATCACATTGTACCCATTAAATAAATACGTGCAGTTCTTTGTATGTCAATTATAGCTCAATAAAGTTGTTAAAAATAAAAGAAGTTGAGAAAGGGATAAATGACAAACTTTTAAAATCTTCTGATGACATAAAGGTAAGAACCATTACGATTTAAAAAAACAAAAAGCAAGAAAGACTGGATTGGTTCAAAAAGCTAACTATGAAAGAACACAATGTCCTCCCCCAATTCCCCTACCATCCTGTTCATGTATGCCACTCCTCCTGTCAAGAGGTGGAATTCATTTCCTTTCTCCTGAGTCAGAGTTATTAACTTTGCTGTCTTGCTTTAACCAACAGAATGCGGTGAAAATGACTCCTGTTCCAGTTCTAGGCCTAAGCTTTAAGAGGACTAGCAACTTCCCCTTTTTCCCTCTTGGAGCCCTAAGCCAGCATTAAAAAAAAAAAAAAACGAAACAAAACACTATCTTGCTGGAGAGAAAGGTCAAGTCAGCCCCAGTCATGGAAAATGTTTAATGAAGCCATTTGGATATTTCAGCCCCAGCTGAAGACAGCAATGAGTGACCACAGCCAACACCATGTGAAAAACTGTCCAAAAGAATCCAGACAAGCCACAGAGTTACAAAAAAGAATAAATCACTGTTTTAGCTTTGATTGGTTTGTTATGCAGCAATAGACAACTGAGAAAAATAATAAAAACATCATTTTCAATAATAAACATGCCATTTTTTTTTATTTTTTTATTTTATTTTTTTTTTTATTTTTTTTTTTGCGGTATGCGGGCCTCTCACTGTGTGGCCTCTCCCGTTGCGGAGCACAGGCTCCGGACGCGCAGGCCTAGCGGCCATGGCTCACGGGCTTAGTTGCTCCGCGGCATGTGGGATCTTCCCGGACCAGGGCACGAACCCGCGTCTCCTGCATCGGCAGGCGGATTCTCAACCACTGCGCCACCAGGGAAGCCCCAAACATGCCATTTTTGACACTTAATCACTTTACATGGATTAATTTGATCCTTCCATAACCTTACCTATGAGGTACAAACTACAATTATCGCCATCTCATAGAAGACATCAAACGGCGCGGAGCTCAAAAACCACAGCTAAGTTGTGAAGGTACAGCTCCAACTAGGCAATCTGACCTGTTCTACAACATTATTCTACGTTTTCTCTGCCTCAACAGTATGATATGCCTACTAAGAAGGAGAATATGGTTCCAAGATATTAATTAGAAATCAAAATGAAGGATGATGATTCAGTTCTACACTGTGCTGAGGAAACCAAACCTAGAGTATATTGTTCCTTTAAAAATAGGGACTTCCCTGGCAGTCCAGTGGTTAAGACTCCGTGCTTCCACTGCAGGGGGGCACGGGTTCGATCCCTGGTCAGGGAACTAGGATCCCACACGCTGAGTGGCTCACCCCCCCAGCCCCCGCCAAAAGTATCAAGTCAGGCTTTGACAAACTGGAGAGTATCCAGGAAAGCAAGCAAGAGTGTTGATGAAAACTGGAAACAGTCATGAAAACTGAAAGAATATGACATGAATGGCTCCAGAAGACAAGACTAGTTAAATTTGGGGAGAGGCAGATTTCAGCTCAGTATGAGAAAACTTATGAAACAAAAATTTGGAATAGGCCACCTCGTCGGACAGCAAGTTCTACTCTTCTTACAGAGATTTTCAGGAGAAATGAGAAAAATCACTATTTCTTAGAGGAGATTCACAAATAAGATGTGGTCTCATTCAACTCTAAGATATGGAAGATATAGAGTTCACTGAATTAAGTTAATTGTAACACTACAGAGGTGATTAAGTATGTTAACTTATCAAACTAACCAAAGAGAAATAAAATTTTCCGGATTTCAAAGCCAGAGAAGAAAGGCAAATGTAGGGAGAAGACCATGATGGAATTAAAAACAGAGGGGGAAAAAACGAAGCAGCGCTTATCAGAAAGCAGCAGTGACAAGAAAAACTGGAGAAGAGAAAATGAAGAGGGGAAAAGAATAGCTATTTTCAACATACAAAAACTTCAGAAAATACCCTGCGCTAAGTATACAACTCCCTATATTTCATTCACGTGCAGTAGTAAAGTGAAGGTGATGACAGCTGCGGGACATGGTGACAATCTACATCTAAAAGGAGACACAGCATTGATATAAGGAAAGAAGCAAATGAGGTGTCACAATTTCTACTTATAAAGCAATGGTTAGGCTGACTACTGATGAACCTTCCACTTGTAAAATTCTCCACATAACACTGACTTTCTAATCTAAATGTAATTTATAACAGAAAAGGATTTTCAGGTCAAACACAAACTTTAATAACATCTTACACTCAAGCACTTAACTGAGACTACAATGTTAATATTGAGCTGATCTCCATTTTAGCCAGACAGAGAAAAAAATAACATGAAGGAGCACGTAGTCTTAAGTTAGTACCCACTGCCCGCATGTACATTCCATTGGTAAAAACAGTCACTTGCCTGTATTTAAGGGGGACACTGGGAAATCTGGTCCAGCTGTGCACACAGGAATTAAAGGGGAGCCTCAGTTTTAGTAAACAGATAGCAGTTTCTGTCACACAATTGAAGGAAGCATTTTTTCTTAGTTACTGGTATTGATAATGAATTACTAATATGAAATTGAAAAGAACTAGTGAAAATGGAAAAATGGTGTGAATTTTTTGTAGAAAAAATTAAAAAGCTAAATCTTTTTATAATCACTACCTATATGATTTTTAAAAATTTTTCACATCAGCATTATACGCTAAATATGACCGTTAAAATGTTATCAAACAATAGGGAGGGAGTAGTTACTTGTCTGAAGAGCAGCTGTACTATATATAGTGTCAATACGGATCTTGCTGAAATAGAATTTGATTTAGAGATTCACAGTAGTTCCCCTCAAGCAGTTTAAAAAAATGTTTGTGATGACAGCTACTGTCTTTTAAAGATAACCATGGCCATTTAAAAATACCTAATTAATCTGCTGAATTAGAGTTAATGCATATTCTGACTTTATACAGCAGTCATCCCCACTTAACGTTATGTGGGATTGAAAGCATGAAGCCCACATCTGAAATGTCTCTGTAAATGGTTCATAATCCAGAGCTAAATACATGCTATAGTTCTGGAGAGGGCGCTGAACCTTAATCTAATCAATGGATAAATTACGTGGAGCTTGAGATTTTAGAGTTAAAAGATTTTTTTTTTTTTTTCCCCTCTACAGCACCATGTACAATTAACCTCTTAGGTTGTAAGAACACTTAAGATACGGGGTCAAGTAATGATTTTTCCTCCAAGCCAGTCAATTTACCCAAGGCAGAATATATTAATAGTTTCTAGCACATGCTTGATCCAAAGATGGTCTATTTAACATCAATGCTTTGACTTTGGAGTGTATTAACATTAAGGAACCACACAAACTGACAGGTTACCTAGTTCTGACTGCCCTTCTTGAGGCAGGCTCAACCTGCCCCCACTAGGAATTTCAATAAACATTCAATTCTAACTGTGGTCAAATATTTCTAATAAAAAATTTGTAAACTGAAAATCCATCTCTATTCTAGTGATATACCTCTCGCACTGTCCTTTGATATGATTACAGCTTGAAATAAGAAGAGTAAAATATCAAATCTGTAGGAACAATCAAGACTAGAAACTACCTAAAACACCAAAACTGCAGCCTGAGCTGCAAGCAAGGCCCTAATCTCTGGGCATCCAAGCATTTCTTGGAGCAACAGCTTGGTGTAATAGAAACAGTATAAACTAAAATCAGGCAGACCTTAAATCCCACTCTCATCAATTTTGAGATCTCAGGCAAGTTAATCTCTCAAGACCCTTAGTTTTCTCATCTATTAAAGAATTAAATGAAATTTAATTTTATAAAATGATTTTTTAATAAAAAATATATTTACAAATGATTAAAATGAAAATCTACTTCAAAAGGCCGCTACGAGGTCTAAATGAGAGTATAAACAGGAAGGCACCAATCACAGCTCCTAAAAGAGTAGGTACTCTACTCAGTTAGATGTAAATATAAGACATGGGGATCTTGACATCCAAAAAATCTGCTTTAGTGCACTTGTACTCTCAACTTTAGTACTTCAGTTTGGGTTCAGTAATCAAAAATTTGTGTATCTAATAAGAGTGGTGAAATAATGCACAAAAAACCTTTCATTTAAAAACTCAGGATTAAAGAGGGCGGGGACTTGCTGAGCTCTGGGCTTCCCCACCTGGTTTTGTGGTGCCTCCTGATAAACTGAAGTAATTACAGCAAAACAAAAACAAAAACAAACCCACAGGATTAAATTATATCAAAGTACAAAAGACAAAGGAAACATTTTCTGTTAGTACTTGTTCTTTTTACAGCAGACTTGTAAAAGGCACAGGCTTACACTGCTTACTACCTATGTTCAAATCCCAGTTCACTGCTTACTAGCTATGTCAACTTGACGAAGTTCTGAAATTTCTCTGGGCCTCAGGTTTCTCACCTGTAAAAGAGACAGAAAATAGGTGTGACCTCATGAATTCCCCCCCAGCAGGACTCCCAGGGGTCCACAGATCACTCTTAAGAACTGCTGACTGACTTAGTAATCTGTACCATTCACCTTTCAATATACCCAGCTCTAACACTATGTTATCCCTCAAGCCAATTCTCAAAAATATTCAGTTTAGTCTACATTTTCTGTACCTCCCAGGTCTGAAGAGCTTTCAACTGAAGGAAAAACAAAAGGAAATATCCTCATTTCTGTCAATATCAACAATGGACTAGCTCAATAAATTGTTACACTCATCAAACACTATACCCACATTAAAAAGAATGTGGTACGTGCCAGTATGGAATGAAGCATAAGATATACATCAAAGTGTTGTGTGTGTGGGTTCAACTTACATGGGTTCAACTTACATAATAGTTTGTATATGATCCTACCTGTGTATATTCTTCAAGGACAGAACTGTTTGCATGGGCACTGCAAGTTCCCAGGAGGATACAAAACAGATTAGACATTACCTCTGAGGAAGTGGGATGACATCAGAAGAGTTTTGTTTTTTGAACTTTATATCCTATGCTCTGAAACATGTTATCCAGAGCAAGTGTAATTGAAAATAATTGTGATTTTGCTCCTTTGACTTTTCACGTATGTATTCTTAATCTACTTATAGGCTCCTTAAAGACAAACGTTTTGCACACATTAGGCACTCAAACATCAAATCCCCAGGCCAAATTTGTAGACTAATTTGAACAGCTTCATTTAAATATAGCAGAGAAAACTTAGAACAATCTTAAAGGAGAAAAACCTAACATTGAGAAGACTATCAAAAGTTCATCATCTTATCAAACTTCTAAACAGATAGTTAAGATAAAATGTAGTAAAAATTACTAAGGTTGATATTGTAGGTTAGAAAATGAATATTTTGCTCAAAAAGGAACAATGTTCTGCTTCTTTAAAGACCCAGAAATTGCTCAATGACAGGTGTTTGGGTGCTGTACTAAGCACATATATTCAGAAACAGCAGCCAAAGTGCAGCCAAAGCATATCCTAATATGCTTTCACGACCCTTGGATAAGCGCCAGGTACTATGTAATGCCTCTGGAGGGGGCGACTAAGGGAGACAACTACAAAACTTCACCAGAGATAGGGTGGGAGGACAGTTCGAAGCAACAAGGTAGAGTAAATTTGTTTGCAAGTCAGGACACCTAGATTTTGGTACTACAACTCTGCCACCAAGAGGAGTGATGAGAGTTTCAAACACAAAATCATGACACCTCCTCACTGATCTTGTGTTTCACAGTAGCATTCATTTCAAAACCTTCCTTCCAAATTTCACCCCAGGAAAGCTTCTCTAATGCACTGAACACGTCCTGCCCCCCACCATTATTCCTCACTTGTCCTTTCCTTTTTTTCTTAAATGGGAATCAGACAATGTAGAGAGTAAGGGTCCTTAGACTAAACTTTAAAAAATCAACAAGACCTGATTATAAACCGTTTATATATTTATTTCAGCCCTAAAGAATGACCACCTGCCACTATGCACTCAAATTAAATCACTGGGCTAGTGGCTGTGATTTAGCTTGTCAATTAGAATACATGAAGCCAATTAATGAAAATGTATTTCAAAGGAAAATCACAAGTTATAGAGCTGGGATTTCTTCCCCCTTTCAAAAGAGTAATCCATTCATTATAAAATTACATAACCCATTTAAAAAGGACTTTGGCAAACTATATTTAGTTCTAACCATTGATAAAGTAATCATACTTACGGGGCATCTATCTTGAAAAACAAATTGATACTTTTACACTACAGGGTGTTTTTAGAAGTCCTCCCTGCTGTTTAAATTAGCAAATATAATGTCCTATCTGAAGATAATGGTTCGGTAACAGAACAACATGTGTCTCCTAATATGATGCACCAAGGAGGGCACAATATCATTTCCAGGAATTCTTCCCCAAAATGCACAATCTGAGTTTACTCATGAGGGATCACCAGACAAATCCAAATTGAGGGATATTCTACAAAACAACTGGCCAGTACTCTTGAAAAAAGTGGCAAAAGGCCAGGACTGAAAAACTGATCCAGATTAAAGAGTAAGGAGACATGACAATGAAATGCAAACTGTGATCCTGGATTGAATTCTGGACCAGAATTAGGCAATTATAGTGGTATAATTTGTACATGCTATAGGTTATATAATAGTTTATTTTATCCATTGTTTTATTAATTTATTGATTTTGATCATTATACTGTAGTTACACATGTTAATATCTGGGGAATCAGGTAAAGAATATATGGGAAAATTTGAACTTATTACAAAATAAAAAGTTAAAAAATAAATGGTTAGAAAGGCAGTTTAATTACCATATGTAGAAGAAGCTATTTTCCCTTTTGGTTACTTAATATTACACTTATATAAAAGTTAAGTTTTAGGGTTTCCCTGGTGGCGCAGTGGTTGAGAATCCGCCTGCCGATGCAGGGGACATGGGTTCCTGCCCCGGTCCAGGAAGATCCCACATGCTGCGGAGTGGCTGGGCCCGTGAGCCATGGCCGCTGAGCCTGCGCGTCCGGAGCCTCTGCTCCGCAGCGGGAGAGGCCACAACAGTGAGAGGCCCGCGTACCACAAAAAACAACAACAACAAAAAAAAAACAAAAGTAAGTTTTAAAGAAAAACCTTCTTAATAGTGACTATATCTGGGGGATTTCCCTGGTGGGGCAGTGGTTAAGAATCCACCTGCCAATGCAGGGGACACGGGTTTGAGCCCTAGTCTGGGAAGATCCCCACATGCGGCAGAGCAACTAAGCCCGTGTGCCGTAACTACTGAGCCTGCGCTCTAGAGCCCACTGAGCCACAACTACTGAGCCCGCATGCCTAGAGTCTGTGCTCCACAACAAGAGAAGCCACCGCAATAAGAAGCCCTGCACTGCAACAAAGAGTAGCCCCCACTCGCCGTAACTAGAGAAAGCCCGTGCACAGCAACAAAGATGCAGTGCAGCCAAAAATAAATATTTTTTTTAAGTGATTAAAGAAAAAAGTGACTTATTTCTGGAAGACGGCATTATCAGTGAGTTTTGTTCTCCACTCTTATACCCTTTATGTGCTCATCTATGTTTTTCAAATTTCCTTATTGGGCTGGTAAAACTTGTATTTAGGAGAAAAAAAGGTCACAAAAATAAGTGATGCGTCTGCAAATAAAAATGAGGGGTGGAGAGGAGGTTCTCACTTTGTCTTGGAGAGTATTCCAACAATTGGTTATACTGTTAAATTTAATTTCCATTAATTAATATACATTAAAAAGTCACTAAGCAAACAGTAAATAATCCCAGAATATTAAAGCAAAAGAATCAACCTCTAATGAGACATTTAAGGACTGCAATTTGAAAACACAGCTGGGCAAGTGTCTCCTTTGACTTGATTTCACCAGATGTGTGCATGGGGAAGACCAAGCCTCTACAACCCATTGCTCTGTTTTAGACTGCACTATCATGGCCCTCTTCCCTGAACACAAAGGAAAAGAGGCCAGGATATAGATAGTACGCTTTCATACCAATCAGGCACAAAAAATGACGATGGCTGAAAGGGAAAAGGTGCCAAGAACTTGAGGCACAAGGCCCTCAAGTGTGATTCTTGCTATTTTCACTTAAATACAGAACTTTAAAATATAGTCTAAAACTAAAAAGCCATCACTTTTAATGAAATTGAAGTGGTCATTTTTCCAGTTACAAGATGGGATTTAACCTTCTCTAAAAAACACTTATAACTTCTCTAATGTCCAACTCATTAAACAATTCAAATACATGAAATTCCAATGCAACAAAAATTGGGCACTCCTCGTAAATTAAACGCAACAGGATCTCTCCTAGATTAACAAACATGCATACAGGTCACGCAACTGGACAAAGTCTTATTTTGCTTCAGCTTCTTGATCTGTGAAAATGAAAAAGCTAGGGTAGATGCTCCTTCAAGCCCCCAATCCAATGATTCTATAAAATTCACCTCCCAATTTATTTTATTATTCAATTAAGAAACTCAAAAGCCCCACAAATGTCATTTTAAATAATATCCTCAATATGAAGTTTAATTCAAATTCTATAGCACAACGTAGAAGTTCACAATTCTGGTCCTGCACAATTCCCTTGTGCAGAGAATTTTCCCAGAACTTTCACTTTATTCTGTAGAGCCCCTGAGACTTTTATCATTCCTGAAGTCTCAAAATTCTAAAAGGCAAGCAGCTATTTTCATTGCAACAAAGGCCCATCAATTTAGAAATTATTCTCTTACTCCCTCTTGTGGCTGCATTGCTTTCCTTTCTTTCCATTGCAACTCCACCAGTTGCTTCCAAAAGTGCTCCACCAAAACTGCTAATGAATTAGATGATGTCAAGAACTAATTTGGTAGGTATTTGAAGACTTTCTGTGCACTCACCTTTCTGTGCAATGTTGGCACACAGTAAAATTTTAGGTGTTCTATAAATGATTAAGTCATACAGATAGGAAGGGAAGTTAAGAACTTCTTAACTTCAAGGATGGAATCATAGAGGACTCTGACCAGTCACTTAACTGAATGCATTTTCCACTAATAAGAAATAGATGGCAAATTTGCACCATCTAACTTTTAAAATAGCAACAAGGAATTTGATAAAGCCAAGATATATTATTCTCTGATGTTTAAGGAATGTTGAAACCAGCCTAAAATTTCATTTTAATTCCTGTTAAAAAGCCAGAGTAGCTGGCTCCCTGATTCTTACCAAAAATGAAACAAAAAGATAACCACATAAAAACTCAATGCTGATAGAAAGCCTGGAGTGTTCTAAAATGTTTTTTTTTTGAAAATTAGTATTTTAGTCATATTCGAAAATAGTCATATTCATACCTCCTAAAGATTAAAAGATGGTGAAAAGTACCAAAAAGAAATTATTGCGCATTGAGTGATAACTGCTAAAACTGTCTGACACTAGGGGGCTTTCCTTCTCCCTTTTCCCAGAGCCCTTCTCAGAGCTGGCATTAATGTTGACCTACTTGGGCTGAAGTTTCTCACCAATCAAGGCCCCATTTCCCAATATTTCCATCACAAAGCATTTTTTGTTTTAAAAACCTCAGTTTTATAGTGTTTTTTAAACTTGCACATGCACATTGTGTGTTATGTATAATTCCTTAATGGGACCAGATTATCAGCCACTTTTAAAAAAGAAGGTTGAAGACCAGCTCTTCTGAATTTGACCAACACATGGTACTTTCCCCTCTAGGTTGTTGAGATTCTTTTTATAAGCAGAGGCTTTTTATATTTATTATGTTTTTCTTTATGCACAGGGCTTATAAAGTAGCAAGTAATCAATAAATATTAAATTTAAAGTTTAAGCAGTTTATTAAAATTCTCTTAAATTTAATCCAAAATTAATAAATCAAGCCACAATTAAGTGATAACAAAGAAGCACAAAAGGTAAGCAGTATATTTGCTATCTACTATTACCAGGCGGATGTATTAACTCTATATAAAATATCCTAGAGGTAGATGCTATTATTATTTCCATTTTGCAAATGTGGAAATAAGAGTCACAGAGATGTAATACCTGCCCAGAGTCATAAAATGAACTTTAAAAATTCAAACACCAAAAGTCTGCATAGTCTCCTTTAAAGTAAATCAGCACACATTATAGTTTATTTTTTAGAAATATTACATAAGATTATTCTTCAAGTCTTATCCCTATGATCCAATTAAATTTAAGTCTGATGATAATCCTCTTGTCAGATGGAAACTATCAAATGGGAAACTGAAGGGAAAAGTCATTACTGTTAACAAAGTGTTATGATCCCGTTTGATGTCATATTTCCAAACATCTTCTAAACACCGTAGTAGAACACTCATCAAATTACTGACTTGAGAATTTGCTTGTTCTAAGAATACTACTGCCTACCTATACACTGTCCTCAACTGTCAATTTCCCAGAATCACATTTTAAAGGTAACGTGTCTTGAGTAGGATTTTCATCACGTGTCCCTTGGTTGAATGTGGTCCAAGTACTCCTTTGAAATTCTGGGCAATGGTGTTTAATGTATGTTGTTTTAAGGAGCAAAAATAATTATGAGTTGACAATTCATTAGTCTTGGATCAACAAGAGAAGTAGGTCTTTCTCAGAAAAGCATTTGTATTTAATCACTTAGATGAGAAACATTCAACTCACCACTGGGTTCCTTGGTAATACCGCTAATTTAAAAAAACTCGTAGATCCTGAAACTTGTTTGCGAAATGGAAGTTAACCTCCCCTAAAACATTTCTAACTTCTCTAATGATGTCAAATTCATTAAGCAATTCAAATAAATGCAATTCCAATACTACAAAAATTGCACCTTTTCTACGTTTTAAAAGAATGAACATGCATACAAGTCAACCAACTGGACAAAGTCTTAGTTTGACTTACTTAACTCTATAGATTAACATTTGACTGTCTGTCCTTACTTTGCCATCCTACCTATAGCGAATACCATTGTAACCATATTTTTGTTTGGGGGAGAAGGGAAGAAAACTCACAAATTCTGTCAAAAGAAAGAAAAAGCTTATATGCTGAAACCTTTTAGTTATCTATTCCAATACAAACAAACGTGAATGTGCCATACAACAGGACCAACTGGCAGAAGTCAGATATATTCAACCATGCTTTGTTGCCCTCAAGATCCACATTATAGCAAACTAATGTCAACAGAAAAACATTAGTGAAATCTGCCAAGATATTAGACTATTTTATACTACACCACTACTTATGTTACATTCATTATACCTTACCAGAAAATGCAAAACTATATCAGTGACAAACGACAACTGCTACTGCATAGCAATTTTTACAGATACAAGGTTTTCATCATTATAGGGAAATGCTCACTGGAGAATAAAGGAGAATGACCTGTTGCAAATAAATGTACTTAGTACAAATGGGAACTGATAAGAATGTGGTGGCTAAGCATGCCATTTCTCCCAAGCCAAATTCAAATTTGTGACACCTAAATATTAAGCGTATCATTCCTTCAGCGTACTTTACATATTAAATACCACAAATGTCAATGGTCCTGTTTTTTTTTTGGAGTACGCGGGCCTCTCACTGTTGTGGCCCCTCCCGCTGCGGAGCGCAGGCTCTGGACGCGCAGGCTCAGCGACCATGGCTCACGGGCCCAGACACTCCGCGGCATGTGGGATCTTCCCGGACCGGGGCACGAACCTGCGTCCCCTGCATCGGCAGGCGGACTCCCAACCACTGCGCCACCAGGGAAGCCCCAATGGTCCTGTTTTTAAGGGGAATAAAGAAATAGAGCCAATCTTCTAAAGTTCAAAAACAACATGGACATCAAAATTAAAATAAGTTACAAATCAGAGTAATGAAAACCTCAGGAAACCCTCGGGCCATAAAGATGGGAATTAGCAATGGCTTGTGTCAGGGAAAGTAAAAAGACCAAACTAGAGCTGAAGGCTTTATAGAGGGTATTCTGGCAAAGATGGAGCAAATGAACAGAAGGAAAGCACTGTTTTATAAAAAGGTAAGAAAAGTAAGAGCTGTCTGTCTATAGCATAGAACCGGGATAGCAAGTCCGAGTGAATGACCACCACTAGCTATAAAAGGTTTACAATTTAGCTTCCGTCCATTAAAATTAGGTCAAGTTTACCCTTCCTTACACCATCACTTTCTTGCCAATATGCTTCTGAGTGGGAGAGTAAGGAGTAGAACTACTACCAACTAGTACAATGGCAATGGCAAATAGGATAATCCTGGGTACTACCCATGGGAGTGCATCATACAAATGAGTATCAACAATGTAAAGGGTTGAGAACCTATGATGGAGGCAACACAGCAATAACTTGCAATCAGAAAATGAAGTCAAAGTTGAGTCCAAGATGTCATTTTGATTAAGTCTAGAAAATGTGCTAAAAATTAAGAGGTTAGAAAGGACAGGTAGTTTCAAAGGGAAGATGAACTCTTTGCTTGTAGCACGCTGAAATTGACAGCAATTCTAAATCCTCTAAAGAGCAGTGTTTATTCTCAATGTAAAACCATAATAAAGAAAAGGGCTATGGAAACCAGGATGAAATCACAAGAGGAATATCTCAGGAATTCTAGAAAAAAATTCTAATGCTTATTAGAATTTCAATGGACTACATTAAGTTTTTAACTTAGCTGACATCAGAACACCCATAATTTTGACTTAAAAATTTCTCATATACACAAATGTTCTGCAATATAAATGTGTCAAAGATCACCTATTTTGGAATAAAAAACTTGTGGTCAAATTAATCTAAATGGTCCAGTAACATTTAATTTTATAAATGAAGAACTATTTCACATACTGGGCTCCCTCTATGTGGTAGAACCAGTCATCAGATATGAAAATAGGTATTATATTCATGGGGGGGAAAAAAACCCTATGTCTTTCATAGGTTAAAGCCCCAATTCAAAAAAAAAAAAAAAAAACCCCACGGTTAATATATGAATGATGATAAACTATGATGGAGGGCACTGAGAATCTACTTCTGACATTAGTAAAAGGAGAAAGTTAGTCCAAAGAACAGAACTGGATGATCAGAAATCAAAAAAATGGTCAAATCAAAAGCTCTGATTTTCTTTATAAAAGCAGAATTATTTTTGCATGTCTATCAACACACCTTGTAAGAGGCAAAATCTGGTGTCACTTCCTTTGCCTGAAGTTTTCATACAGCCATTAAGTCCCACATTCCTTAATTTATAACATAGTAGACCCTTCATGATCTAACCCAGTATCCCTCTCTCCTCCTAATCTCTTGCAAAATTATTGGAAAAGGCTTTTAAATAAAGCAATGTTCCCACCTACTGTTCTGATAGAATGAACCATCACTTAATTTGCTGGATTAACCAAATCCTACTTACCTAATAGACTGGCTTTACATTAGGCCTTTCATTCCTAAGTAATCATCAATCATGCCCATGACTTTGGGCTAAATACTTCAGATAGGTTTTTCGGCTACTCTCTGGAACTCCCTTCAGTTTCTATCAGCAGTTATATCCTTATCGAGTCCCATATCTGTTCTCCAAACTATGCCATTATACTTGGCTATAATTACTTAAAATGGTATGTTACTTAAGTGTTATGAAATATAAGTATGAAAAGAAGTGTTCCTATGAAAACTAAGCTGAATGCACCGAACGACTAGTTTTTGAAGGAGAGTCACACACTCTCGCACACACGCACACCACTTGGGTTATTCAAACAACTAAAAGATTAGAAAAATTGCATATTTCTAGGATTATGAACTGATTACTCTTCTAGCTTTTAAGTTCTCACTCTGCTATACAAACTCAAACAGCATTTTGTAAAGGATGCATCTATTTTAGGGGTGTCTAGTACATTATTTCCAAACTGTAGATCTATGCATATTCAAAGAAAAGGTCTTAGCTCCATATTAGCAATGAGCAAATGAACATACACAACTGTTTTAATTGAAAATAAATGTTTAGACCAAGTATGAACACATACTTTAACCACTTTCCAATTAAGCAACTAAATTGGGTCTTCTACTGTACCACTATTGAGGTGTTACCAGTAAGATTTCTTTACTGATAAAGTTGGGTTTTTAGAAGAAAAAATGAAAAGCAAAATTACTCTCCATACGCTATTACAACTCTAAGGTAGCTCTATTTTTCCTCCTTTCTAATTCAAAAGCCTCTGCTAGGGCTGAATACAATTTCTTCCTCTTTCTTGGGCAGATTAGATGCATAAGTGTGCACGTTCCTCCTCTACTTTAAGATTTTACTCAGGTTTTTTGCTTTAAGTCCAATTTTGAATCCTTTCATCTTCTCCTCTTAGTTCACTTTTAACTATCTTCACAGCTCATCTAATCACTAAACATCTCCAGGTCATCTATATCTCCTCCTAGAACAGGCAGGAAAGACTTCATTCTTATCTAAGTATTGCTATGCCAAAAAAGGACAGGTAACCTGTTGCTCTTGATCAAGCTGTTATTCTTTCCCTTCCCACCAAACATCTACCTCTCCTTTCTTTGTTCCTTTATTTTCTTTCATTTACACTTCACATACCTCAGACTTCCCAAATATACAAAATACCTCACCAGGGTCAATGTTTAATGGTTATCATGAAAACTCTTTTAAAAAGACTACTGAATTTTGTTCCCCAAAAGACTATCCAATGTACTCCTTCCTGGAAGGGACTGTTGCTATCTGCTATGTCACATAAGGTCTTTGTACTCTGAAACATACCAAAAGCAGTTATTGACAAAAACATGTAAATATATACAGTTGTGAAAATGAATATAACACTGCAAAATTCTTCTGAGAAGCCCTTATTGCAATAAGTGAACTGCCTAGTAATTTTCAACTTAAAACTCTATATAGCAGTTTCTAAAGCCTAAGACACATATTAACACATTACTGACTGGGAGATTTCTGCAGAAACTAACGCCTGTGGCTATAAGATGTCTCTGGTCAAAAATGTGTTAACATATTCAAACTAGGAAGGACCCCAAAGCTGCCTGGTTTCCTAGCTTGCTCCAGCTTAATGGCAGTTCTATGAGCTAGAGATAAAAACCAGTGCCCAGCAACCACACCTTAAAAATGTAGAGAAGCATAATAAAATGGAATGCAGTCAAGTTAACTCAATCACACAACTACTGTTGCCAACTGTTACAAATGGCAGACTCATGATTTTACTGATTTGTGAAAGGGAGCCATTCTTTACCTTATACTAGTGGCTTTCAATTTTTAAATGAAACCTTTGAAAATTTGCTGGCCAATATAGGCCCTCTGCCCTAGAAAAATACACAATTTTTAAGGCTTCTTGCATCTTTTAATTCCCATTCTTGTACTCCTGAGTTAAGAGACCTCTATATTATATAGAAACAGGTTTGTACTATTGTCACTGCTTTAAACAGAAGCCCAAAACTGAGATAAATTGGGGCACTAAGAGTACCTGATTTTCTTTCTCCAAAACAATCCTATGGGGTAGATATTATTCCCATTTAATTGAGCTCAGTTTTCTCTGAGGAATGAAAGATTTCTTTAAGCCACTTGGCTATTCAATGGTAAAAAGTTGGTTTGACTCAAAACCTGGAGCTCTTTTTAATGACACTACATTCTTCTTTGAGTTTGAATTAGGTTCAATATAGTATACATATCCTCATTTCATTTTCCATTTCATCATGTTCAAGATAAACTACCCCATTTTTTGGCTTCTTGTGAGTTTAGGCAGAAGAGGTGTTGATCCCCTCCCCCACTAACACGAGAGCTTTTGGTCTAAGATATGGTAGAAAAGGCAGACTACGTTAGTTCACAATTTAACGACACAAGGAAGAAAACTGCAAATTTTTTGGCATTAAGAGAAGTCCATGTTGTGAAGAATAAAGTCAGTGACCATTTTCCACAGTAATGCTCTAAAACTTTTGTCCAAATAACATGTTCCCTGCTCTTTCTCTGCTTAAGTAAATGGTATAAATTAAGCAAACACTTGATAAAGTGCACATAACCAGAATGGCAGTAACCTAATAATGGACTAAAGAGGTCTTCAGAAGAACTTTGAACCGTGGAGGTTAGTTCCCACTAGTAGGAAGAAAGAGAATATTTTCTTAGCCAGTATGATACAGGTACTCAATAGAAAATGAAGTCTGGTTCATCACTGATGCCACCAGCCAATAATGTTAATTCTGAAAAGGAATTACCTGCTTGTTTTCCTCAAATTAAAAGTCAAAGTTCAGAAAAAAACTAGAGTAATAAAAATTACAACTGGTTATATTTTTATAAGATAGAGATATAATTAAGCACACTTTCATTAATCATCAAGTAAATCAGTTCAAACAATTTTTTTCTCTAGGAGAAGTAACAGTTCTGCTATATTTTACTCTTCCATTTTACTAAAAAGGGGAAAAGGAATTTTATGCAAGATGCTTCCAGAGTCAACATGACCTGCCTGAAAAAAAATGACAGGGAAAGAAAGAAGCCTGCCTGTAATGAATCACAGTATCTGTAAATATCGAATTTGCCCAAGTTGAAACAGAAAAGGCCTTGGAAAATTAGCAGTGCTGCTGACCTAGTTCTATTATCCTCTTTTCCAAAAGAAGCCTTTTTGCTCATTTACTTAAACAAATACTTGAGTATCTACTGTATGTTAGGAGGCATGAGCCATGCAAAGATCACTAATGGAGCTTTACTTTCGAAAAGACTAAGTCTGGAAGCAAACGCTTGATTAGGATTCTCTGAGTCTTTTGTATAATAAAGGAATTAAACTTTCACTTATCCATACTTTCGAAGTAGAAATTTCGTTTAGACTTGGTAAGAAGCCAGTGCTATTCTGAAGGAGAACATGGGTAGTGACCAGTATGAAACCCCCTTAATAATCATATCAACAAGGAGAAGCTATTTAGAGATTAATCCAGTTATTTTCACCCACTGATCCTATTTTTTTTCCTTGATAAGGAAACCAAAGGGAAGTAAAGTTAAAACTGCTATAGTCTTTTCCTAGGAAAATCCTCACAATGACAGGACCTTTTATACTTCTTGTGTGGAAAACATGCAAATACCTACCTGGAATCACAAATAAGCTGTAAGTAGAGGGTAAATGTTACTGCATCCCCCATTTATTCCTAAAATTGACTTTTGTGTTAAGGGAAATTATAACTTGTAGCAAACTCTTTGAAACCAAAATAAAAATTATTTGATCTACTAGGTGTAATTGGAGGGAAAACATCAGAGCGAACAAAACTCAGTAACGTACACAGGTACTAATCAGTAAACAGAGCAAGGTGGGAAAAGCCCGACATGTTTTTTATTATAGGAAAACATCGTATTTTCAAATTTTAAATATTCTTATTACCTTAGCTAACCACAAAATAAGCATCTGTCATTTAGTATCAATAAAAGCCAGAACACTCCCTTCTCATCTTAGAAATGAATGATAGCTTATCAATGTAAAGATTTCAAGTAAGCAATCAAAAACAAACCACACACAAGACAGATACCACACAAGACTGCGCCCACGTTAAGATAAAAAATATTATTGTTCTTTAAAAAGATAGCCTAAAGAAAATTATCATTTAAGAAAAATACTCATAATCTAGGAACTGAAAATATTCCATTAGTCTCAGACTAGTATAAAGGAATCATAATACCATTATAACTTTAACAAAAACTCCAAACCCACAACATGAGAAATAATCCTAGATCGCTCGTTATAGTATTTCTTCCGTGAACAAGGTTCAAATAATTAAGTAGTGCAGCTAGATTTTCAGAGGAATTGGGATACTGCATCTCTCTATATACCAGAGCCCTGCCATACTGAGACCCAATGTGTAACCTGAAGTCCTGAAATACAAGAGAAATCATTTAGTAAAACCCACTTCAAATATTATTCCAAAAACTTCTGGTTCATTAAAAGGGGAAAGTATTAAGAGTATATAGGTTGTTATATGCTAAATGGTTGGATCTTCTACCAATTTATCCTCAGACTTAAAACTTTTCTGCCACAGAAAATCATCATTTGTAACAAAATTTTAAAATTAACCAAAATGTAATGTTCAATTCTTTAAAGCTATTTAGAGAAGCAGTGCTTCAACAAGTAGATACTGAATACTTAAAATACTTCTTGAATGAACCTAGAAAAATCAAGCTTGAGTTTTTCATAATCTTTTATTGTGGTTGTCAGTGTTCAAAGTTGACCTCCAACACTTAAACGCAGGAAGAGGCAAAAGCAACTGTGAAGCCAGTTTTCCGCATGGCTGACTCATTACATTAACATTATAGTGGCTAATCCAGGGAAGGCTACTAAGTCTACAGTGAGTCTCCTATTACATCTTACCTAAAACAGGGTATGTAAAATTCCTGCATCCATATATGTACTTTAAAGAAAATCAGCTCTCAAACTACTACAAATATTCTAACCATAACTGAAACGATATACTATTACTTTACCTTTTCAATTAGAACAAAAAACACTACTAATCTATTTGAACTGACTGATAATCATCTTTGCATTTACCTTATACAATTGTTTTAACATCCTTCAGTAATGACACCCTGAAAGACTTGGAAATCGAAAACACCCCATTTTTAAAAGGAAAAGAAAAACCAAAGAAAAAGTTGAGAGTAACCTAACTGATATGCATTACAGGAACTCTATATCATAGCGACGCTAAACTGAATGGTTTGATTCTCACCAGTACATCATTGCAGATATCTCTTAGCTCGGTCTCAATTTTCTCTCTGTATTCTCGAGCCATCTGCTGTTTTTTCTCAGCACCTTCCGTCTTTTGCTCAATACTTGAGACGACCCTCCAAGATGACCTACGAGCTCCTACAACATTTTTATAAGCAACTGAGAGAAGATTCCTCTCCTCATTGGATAATTCAGCTCCTTGCTCAGTTACAGACTTCATGCAGGCCGCCATGTCGTCATACCGCTCAGCCTGCTCGGCCAGTTTGGCCTTCTGCACCAGCTCATTTTTATCCATGACTGGATGTTCTGCCGGAAAAAAAAAAAAAAAAAAAAAGTAGTATTTAGATATTTTTTTCCATTAAAACAAACAGACTGAAAATTATACCTTTTGTAAACAAGCTATGTTAACTGCTCAAACATAATTACCTATGGAAGATTCTTTACACAAGAAATTTAATGCAGCCTCACAAAAGAATGCTAAGAAAAAAAAAACTGGTATGCTCAGTATGCAAAGGGTACATTTAAAGCCATTAACACTGGTTTTAGCAAAACTAAAATTGCATTACCTCATCTTTGTTCAGAAGATCCTAATTTCACATAAGGTTAAAGCACATTTCACCAAGAGGCGGCCTTAAAAACCAACCGTTATCTTACTTGGTCAAAATCTCAACTCCAGTTTCAAATATCACTAAACAATCCAAAATTAAGCAGCTTTTAGTGAAAACACCACCTATGAAGAACATTACACTATCACACTCCCAGAATCACGATACCTGTCAGTTGAATGTAATTCATGTCCTTTTACTTTGTTAATAGCTACTCTTGTCTGGAATGTTTAAATTTTAGTTGGTACCCCCCCCACCCCAAGTCCACTGATCTTTGCAACAGCTGATCGTAGCATGCCAGTTTTCTGGAAGAAATGACCAAACTGCTTGTTTTAAGATATAAAGCCACCACCAAGGATCAATACATAACTGACCCTAAGGCTTCATTTATCTGTACCTTGTTATATGCACACAGGCTTAAAAAATAACACCCATGAATCCTGGAACTTCGATTCTTACTATCTGCGAGCACTAAAATGTATATATTAAGTGCTTCCCGGTGTCACCAGTGTTTCTGATGTCATTGTTCAGTTTAAATGCAGAATTACTGCATTGTTCCTAGTAGTCAAAATTTAATTGAATACATTATCACCCGAGCTGCCCTTATATCGTAACTTCCTAATTCTTTCTCATTTTAAAGCCCCTTCGACTTTTCAATTTCCCCCGTTTTACTATTCCTTAATATATCCTTTTGAAAAGTCCTAAAGCAGCACAGAAAGATACTAACCCATACAGTGGTCCCACAGGGTACAGGATTTATGATGAACAGAAAAGTCACTGTCATTCACTACGGGAAATGACTCCCTTTCTTTACCTTCCCAGCGAAATCCCACAATACTTTTTTTTCAAAAAAGCAAATCGGCATAGATCCTGTGTTTGAACAAGCAATTTGCGAGCTTGAATGGAAACTAGACTGTTTCAATGCGAAAACTAAAATTTGTGATCGCATAACCTCCCCACCCCCCTCTTCTTGAAATTACTAATTTCTCCCCTAGGAACTCAAAAATGCTCTCGGACTAACGCAGCTTCTAATGAAAATTATCTAAGACCAGTACAAAGGTTTCTCTCCCCAACCCCTCGGGTACAAGCGGGAAATGGATTAGGTTTCTCAGAATAAGCAGCGCTCCAAGGACTGGCCGCACCCATTTAACCCTTAACCGGCCTAAGACGTCGAGGTGGGTGAAACGAAAACGGGCCGACTGCGACTTTAAAGTGCAAACCCTTCAGTCCGCGCCATCCGCAACCCCCCCCTCCTTGGCTCCGCCCAAGCTGGTGCCTCCGCTCGGTCCCCGAGTCTCCCTCTTTGTCATGGCGGATCTGTGTCAAGGAGCCCAACCTACTGCCGAGTGTTAATTCCCCCACCGGGGCCGGAGGGAGGAGCCGCGCGCCCCCGCCCGAGCCGGGGAGGGGGAGCCGCCCGCGCGGAGGGCACCGACGCCAGTGCCGCCCGCAGAAGCGGAACCAGACGGGCCGGCCGCAGACACACCCCACTCTCCCACCGGCGTCCGTCCGCCACCGGCCACCGCGGGTGCTCACTTAGTCTACGGGGATCCGACAGCTGCGGCAGGTGGGGGAGGGGCGAGCCACACCCAGGCGAGCCGGGCCACCGCCGGCTGTTATGCTCTGGCTCACTCGCCCCGCAGAGCGGGGTCCCCGTCTACACACCCAGACCAGGACCCTTCAGTTCCAGCCCCGCGGGAGCGAGCGAGACGCGCGGCCCACCGTCTTCCTCATCCCCATCCCTACCTGGGCTCCCAGCCCCGGGAACAGAAAGCCAGCCCATCCCCCACCCGCCAGGAATATTCAAGTCCGTCCCCACCCCCCCGCGGAACCCAGGAAATTCGGCTCTGGGTCGCGGGCGAGCCCCACCCCGGAGCCGGCTCTCCCGAAGTGCGGCCTCGCCCAGGTCTACCTGGCGGGCGCTTCCGGGCCGCCTCGGCTCGCAGCCCGGTGCCCGGGCCTCCCGCCGCGCCGCCGCCCGGGTGGGGGAGGGCTGGGTGCCTCCGCCGCAGCGCAGGGCGCGGAGGCTGCGCCGAGGAGCGGGCGGGAGAGGCAGGGGAGGGGAGGGGAGGGGAGGGGAGGGGAGGGGAGGGGAGGGGAGGGGAGGGGAGGGGGGGCGGCGGGGAGGGGGCGGCCTCACCTGCGCCACTGCAATGCCCGCAGCCGCCGAGTCATTATCTCGGGCGGAAGCAGGCAGCGGGGCGGCGCTGAGGAAGGAGCTTCGGGGGCGCGGGTGGGAACGGGTCGCAGCCGGCGGTGCCTCGGCCACCGCCGGGAGCCGGCGACCGGGCGGGTCCCGGGGATCTGGTGTGTGGGCGCCCTTCCCACCAAGGGGAACGGGATCGGGGCCGGGCGCTCATCGCGGCCGAGGCGTCGATGCGGAAGCAAGTAGCCCGAAGCAGCCGCGAGCCGCCCGCCCGAATCCAGCGGAAGAGAAGCCGCCGCCCGTCTCCGCCTGAGGAGACTCCACCTCAGCACAGCGCCGCTCCCGCCGGGCGAGTGGAGCTGAAGGGATGAGGAGCGGGGACGGCCCCCGCGCTTTCGGAAGGCTGGCCTGGGACAGGAAGGAGCCGGGCGAGGCGGCGGCGGCCGGGTCCCTTACCTGTGTCCGGAGTGGGTGGCGACGGACGGACGGGGCTCAGCGGTCTCTGGGCGGCAGCGGCGAGGCTGAGACTCTGTCCCTGGATCTCGCTGCTCACAGGCTACAGCCGCTCCGCAGACACGGGGTTTCCTCCAATCACCAGCCCCGGCAGCAGGGGCGCCACACGCACGATGACGTCAAACGCTGCTATGGCAACCGTTGATTGGTGCCCACAGCTCAGGGGGCCCAGAGCAACCGCCGCTCCCCAGCGCGGGGCCGTCCTGCCCGCCCGCACTAGAGGGCGAGCGGAGGAGCGCGCGTCCTCTCCGCTCCCAACACTCCTCTCCAGCCCGCTCGGCTTCCAGCTTTTCTACTCCTGTCCTGAGTGCGCCTGAACAGAAAGCTTTTTTTTTTTTTTTCTCCTGGCCACCAATACCCCCACCCCTCACTCGCCTTCCCTTCGGATCCCCCCGCTACCTTCGCCGGCTCACTCTTCTAACCCAGCCAGGAGGAAATTTCTCCCCACCCCCACCGTAGCTTTTCGTGCGATCCTTCTGCGCCTGCGCCAGTTACTCCCTCTAGAAGGGGCTCCCGTTCAGCAACATCCGGGACCTTTCACATCCTCCCCCACCACCACCTCCCAGCCGTCTGGCCCGCCCCGCCCTCAGTGTTTCGCTGTGGTAGCTGCCCCCGGGGCCATCCGAGGGGCGGGATTACGAGAGTGGCTCCGCGGCGCGAGCATTACGATCTGGACTTGGGGCGGGGGGGGGGGGGGCGTGGTGGCGCGCTAGCCCTCTGCTCCCCCACGCCGGGCGGGGCGACCGGGGCGCGCGGCCCCTCCCTTTCTCCCTTCCGCCGCCGCGGCTTTACCTGCTAGCTCGGGGAAAGCTGCCGGCGGCCTTTTAAGGCTCGGCAGAGAGTGAGGCGTCCGGTCCCTGAGGGTGGGCTGAGCGACGGGATGGTTTTCCAATCGGGACTTGGGGATCAGCGCGAAATGACAGCTGCGAGGGGACAATGGGTGGGCGCGAAGTGGGGCTGAGGTGGGGTGGGCGGGCGGAGCTGAGGCCTGGAAGGAGGCTCTCAGAAAGCCTACAACCTCCGAGGGGAAAAGACAGCTTCCTTAGATGGAGGCTTTGAGGTGGCCGTGGAGGCCTTAACAAGAAGGGAGGCAAAGAAAAAGGTTTGACCGTATTGCCTCGTTTCTCGTAGGTTACATTTTTCTGTCCAAATAAAGCTTTCAATTAAAGACCTTATGCTGCAGTGGTTTAAAACGTAATGATGATTACGTATTTTCTCCTTGAAGCAAGGTTTTAGGGACTCGGGGGTTCCCGGGGCCCGGATTGACCCAACTGGCGGTGGGCCCGCAGGCAGGGCAAGGAGCAGGGACCGGGAGCCAGGAAGAGAGGAAAGAGAACGGCGGAAATTGCAGGTGCCGCATTAACAAGCCAACCTAAAACGGTAGGGCCTCCACCCAGTCAATTTAAGGAAGTTCTAAGGGATGCTTTCACAGTGTGAAATGTCCCCGATCCGTCTTCCTTTAAATGTATTAGAGCTTAGAAAAGATTAGTGCCTGGTTGACCTGCAAAACCAGTTGCAAAAGTCGTCTGGAGTTTATAGAACTCAGAGCTCTTCCTACTACCCATGTGTAAACTCCATCTTGGTCTCATTGACTTTTCCAACATCTCTTTACCGAGCACCTACTAGGGCCCTGCTTTAGGCACAGCTGACACGAAGGAGCCTCACAGGAGTGGAGCCTCACAGTTCAGCCTCAGGTTCCGCAGGTGATTGAACTTACCGGTAGCAGACATATAAAATGTTTCCTCCTTCGTCCAGCACCTGGTTCTTCGGAGCACCTTGTCTTGTTCTGTATGATGAATACAATGTCTGTGCCACAAGACTGTTCTACAAATGACGTTTTGCCTGAAGTTCCAACTGGCATTTAGATAGTAAAAGATAAACCAGGAAGAGAGTTTTCCAGTGACCGATTCAATTTCAGTGTGGTTTTTTTTCCCCATCGGAACAGAGTCATAGGCCGAATGGATGAACAAATTGATCAGGGTTTTGTTTCTGGGATATTAAAGTCACCTATCTTTGACTCCCAAGCAAATTCTTTTAGGGAGTGACTCACTTCAAATGACTAATATTTCAAAAGATTTCTTTAAAAAATTATTTTTGTCTCTAGTTTTGTGCTAGGCACCAGAAATTTGACAGAAGATACTAAGTTTAAAAAATCTTTCTTAAAAGGAAATTGATGGGAGTTCCTGGTTGCCTAGTGGTTAGGATTCCAGGCTTTCACTGCGGTGACCTGTGTTCAATCCCTGGTCAGGGAGCTGAGATCCTGTAAACCACGTGTCCCCCACCCCCCAAAAAAAACCTGATGTTTCTTTAATATCTTAAATACATGTCTAGATAGAATATATGCCCTTTGTTTTAGAGGAAGTTTAGGGCTTTCTCTGCATAAATAAGTTGTGGATTTACCTTAGGAAACAGCTAAGTTAGGTTTTTGCCTCCTGCTTTAAATAGCAAGGCTTTTTTGGTGAAATGACAGGAGCTATTAGGTTTTACATACTCAGATTAACATGCTCATGGAATAAAGTGTAATGAGGTTGCAGGGGAGCAAGAATAGGGAATGTCATGAAAGCCCCAACTGACAAGTATTTTGAGGAACAGGAATAATATATGGCAAGGATAGTTGAAAACGAAGAAATAGAACCTATGAACTTGAACTCTAGGAGGATTACTAGAGACTTTCAGTAGTAGCCTAACCTGTTTTTATTTTCTTCACTGCCCAACTCTGTTGCCTCCATCAAGTTGCTTAACCTTCTGTGCCTTGATATCCCCATCAATAAAATACTGGTAATAAAAACACTTAACTCATTAAATCGTGTTGAGGATTAAATGAAGACATATATAGGGGACTTCCCTGGTGGTCCACTGGCTAAGACTCTGTGCTCCCAGTGCTGGGGGCCTGGGTTCGATCCCTGGTCAGGGAATTAGATCCCACATGCTGCAACTAAAGATGCCGCATGCTGCAACTAAGACCTGGTGCAGCCTAATGCATAAATAAATAAATATTTTTTAAAATAAATAAATGAAGATATATATATATATACACATACATATATATACATTATAAATGTATAATAAAGGTATAAGTATCTTATATAAGCAATTATGTAAGTATCTTAAAATGTGAAAATATACATATGTATAATATAATGTATAAGTGATCTATATCATATGTATAATACTTAATTATCCTTATTATAATATATACAATATTATGTATTTTATATACATAGTGCCTAGCAGCATTCCCTGCTAACTTAGCTATTATTATTCATTTGTAGATGGATATATCTGATGTCTCTGCTCTTCAAAGGGTTGTGAATATAAAATGAAACCATATATTTAAAACGTCTTTGAAAAGTATGAGGTATAAAGGTGTTCACTCTGGAAATGCAGCTTTGTTAGTCTGTTAGTGCAAAGGAGCCATAAGTGATAGGACAGTGACTATTGCCCCATTCCTGTACAAGAGACTGCAAAGATCTCCTCAGATCTATGTTATACATTAAAATGGGAAAGCGTTCAGGTGAATTAGTGTAAGTCCATCATTTTAATTGGAAAAACATCTCACAGGATGGACTATTGATGATGTGGTAGTTACATGATCTTTTAAGCTTACTCACAATTCAGTCAGGTTATAATCTCACTTCAACATTATGCTTTAATTGGAGAAATGCAGCATAGTGCAGTGGGCTTTGGAGTCAGAATGAGATACAAATTTTCATTTGTCATTCAGAGCTACATGACCTTAGGCTACTAAATTGGACATACTAATATCCAATTCCATCAGATTATTGCAAGGATAAGTAAGACATAGAGTAAGGAGAGAGCTACACATAGTGCTCTATATCACAATTATCTATTGTGGAAATAACAACCTAGAGTTTGTGGTAGAGGCAGACTAGTTATTCACCAAACCTATTTTTCTCTCTCAGGGCCTCAGCTGGACTCCATTGCCCAGTCTCCCTTGCAATTGGGTGTGGCCACGTGACTGAGCAGTAACTAATAGGATGTGACCAAAGTGATGTGCTTCACTTGTGGCCTTGGTCCATAAAAACCTCCCTGTTTGAACCTCTATTAGGTCACTTAATACACCTCTCTTTGCCACCTGAAATGGAGAGGATTTCAAGACTTTAGAGGAGAGGGACTGTAAAATGAAAGGAGCCTGAGTCCCTGAAAGTCTATGAAAGTCAGCCTTGAACATTTTGCACTTAATTGAGGGATATCTTCTCTTTTTTAAGCCACTGAGATTTAAGATTTATCTGTTATAAGAGCTAGCACTGTAATGTCTGTAGATGTCATTGGCAAATCCAAAGCATGGTAAAGATTTTTTTTTAATTTATTTGTTTATTTATTTATTTATGGCTGTGTTGGGTCTTCGTTTCTGTGTGAGGGCTTTCCCTAGTTGTGGCAGGTGGGGCCACTCTTCATTGCGGTGCGCAGACTTCTCACTATTGCGGCCTCTCTTGCTGCGGAGCACAGGCTCTAGACACGCAGTCTTAGTAATTGTCGCTCACCGGCCCAGTTGCTCCGCGGCATGTGGGATCTTCCCAGACCAGGGCTTGAACCCATGCCCCCTGCATTGGCAGGCAGATTATCAACCACTAAGCCCCTGGTAAAGATTTTTTTAAAGAGAAAATGGGAAAGAAAAAAGGGGTGAGAGAGTAAGAAAAGGGAACCTGATCTTGTGATAAAAAGTATTTTATGTATTCACGACTAATCTATTGACTTTTAGCATGACCTTAGGAAAGTAACATTTTCTCAATTCTAAATCAATCTAAGGGACTTCCCTGGTGGCACAGTGGTTAAGAATCCGCCTGTCAATTCAGAGAACACAGGTTAGAGCCCTGGTCCGGGAAGATCCCCACATGCTGTGGAGCAACTAAGCCCACGCACGGTAACTACTGAGCCTGCGCTCTACAGCCCACGAGCCACAACTACTGAGCCAATGTGCCACACCGACTGACGCCTGCGCACCTAGAGCTTGTGCTCCACAACAAGAGAAGCCAACTCAATGAGAAGCCTGCACACCATAACGAAGAGTAGCTCCCACTTGGCACAACTAGAAGAAAGCCCACACGCGGCAACGAAGACCCAACGCAGCCAAAGATAATAAATAAATTTAAAAATAAATTAATCCAAGAGTCTCACTACTTTACTTTTTAATTTACTATTTACTTGATGCCATCCTCATTCTTTTGTCTACTACTTTAGCTTTATTTTTCTAAAAAAAGTTTTCAGTCCATACCTTTTAACTGTATCCCTACATCCCAGACTCTAGCCCTGTGTTCTATGATACTTTGGTCACAGACTGGGTTTTTGCATGCTGATTAAAAACACAAAAATGTAAACCAATAAGAAAGCCAAGTCAACTGTGAACTCTCATTTCATACCTTGATCAGGCACTTAACTAGGGCCCACCAGTCAGAGATTATGCTGCACTGGAGGGGTAAAAATGCATGGATCATGCTCCCTCCCTGAAGGAGCACACAGTCTAGGGACAGAGCCAAACACCAAGTGCAATTACAGTGAAGCACAGTGAAGTAAGGGCTTGTAAAGGGAAACAGATTGTGTTTTAAGAAATCAGAGCTGTGAGCACTGTCCATGGAGAAGTGAGGAAGTTTCCCTGAAAAACTCATATTCATCCTATAAATTACTGATTTGATCATCAGCAGAGTCGATTTTGCTTTTTTGCCTCCAATGGCATTTCTAATTCCGCAGTGAAATTTTTAGCTTCTTTACATTTTTACCTTACCAGTGACTGATAGATACCATAGCTCCCCACATCCTATTAAGTACACAAAGAGACATTTTCTAAAGTTTTCTTTTCCTATAGTAAATCATCTTCAGTTGTATACTGTTCTTTGGAGTCTTCAGATAGCACTCTGTTTCCATGTGCTATAGAGTTTTTTTCGATCCTATGTTGGGGTGGTGATTGTTTTCCTATTACATGTCAATAAGGGAGGTTCCTTCCAGTCTCAGAGTTGGCCAACTGGCAGATGAAATTTCCTCTGGTTCTCTTTACCATCCTCTTGAAAACAGATCTAAAGTGGTAGGGAGAGTGCAGGAACACACTCACCTACCCAAATGCTGGAATCCTGCAGACATTTACATTTATCACCTGTTGAGCAACCACCATGACAGGATCTTCCCCTGACCCATTGTTCAGTTGTCTGCAAAGAGGAGAATTTATGTTGACAAGAATCAGAGGCTATCTGGGGTTCTTCTTTAATCAGCTGTGATAAATGGAAAAACTACAATCTTGAATACTGAAGACTGTCAGCATGCTTCCCCATGATGCTTTATCTGCAGCCCCTTATGCCAGGGGTCTATCCATCACATTCTGTAACCAGCCACCCCTGCCTTCCTGGTCCTCTGCAATTCTACTGTGCCTTCTCCTGGGATTTGGAGATTCTGACTGAATAACAGTGTGAAGGCTTAACTTCTTCCTACCCATTTGCTCTTCTTTCTCAGAGGATAAAATATTCATGATAAAGTTTCTTGGTTTAGTTTCCTCTGCACTGTAGTCAGTGGAAATGCCTCTTGCAAATGGTTGCCTCTTATTTTTCAAAAACCTTTTCATGATATTTTAATGGCAAAATGGGAACCAATGTAGCAAAGATTGTAGCTTGGCACCATTTTAACATCTTAACCTTTAAGTCTCCTGTTGCAGTCTCCAGTAGAATTTATTTTAGGTTCACAGTAAAATTGAGAGGAAGGTACAGACATTTTCATATAGCCCCAGCCCCCGCTTATGCATAGCTTCCCCTATTTTTGACATCTCCTACCAGAGTGGGATATTCGTTAAAGCTGATAAAATTGATTTGTTAAAATTGAGTGGTATTTTGTTAAAATACATTTACAAATCATTATCACCCAAAGTTGAAAGTTTACCTTTGGGTTCACTCTGGGTGTTGTCCATTTGATGGGTTTGGGCAAATGTATGATGATATATATCCATCATTAAAGTGTCATATGGGGTAGTTTCACTGCCCTAAAAATTCTCTGCTCCATCTATTCATCTCTCCCCACAACCCATGGTAACCACTGATCATGTTACTGTCTCCATAGTTTTCCCTTTCCCAGAACGTAATATAGTTGGAATTATATAGTAGCACCTTTTCACAGTGGCTTCTTTCACTTAGTGATAAACATTTAAGATTCCTCTATGTCTTTTCATGGCTTTCCTCCATGGATTTTCTTTTCTTTTTTTTTTTTTGGCCATGCCCCACGGCATGTGGGATCTTAGTTCCCTGACCAGAGATCGAACCCTTGCCCACTGCAATGGAAGCACGGAGTCTTAACCACTGGCCCACCAGGGAAGTTCCCTGGATTTTCTTTTCTTTTTTAGGACTGAATAATATTTCATTGTCTGGATGTACCACAAAACTGTGGTACACCCATTCACCTACCAAAGGACATCTTTGTTGCTTCCAGGTTTGGATAATTATGAATAAAGCTGCTATAGGGCTTCCCTGGTGGCGCAGTGGTTGAGAGTCTGCCTGCTGATGCAGGGGACGAGGGTTCGTGCCCCGGTCCAGGAAGATCCCACATGCCGTGGAGTGGCTGGCTCTGTGAGCCATGGCCGCTGAGCCTGCGCGTCCGGAGGCTGTGCTCCGCAGCGGGAGAGGCCACAAGAGTGAGAGGCCCGTGTACCACAAAAAAAAAAAAAAAAGCTGCTATAAACATTCACGTGCAGGTTTTTGTGCAGACATTAGTTTTCACCTCCTTTGAGTAAACACCAAGGAGTGCCATTGCTGGATTGTATGGTCAAAGTATGTTTAGTTTTGTAAGAAACCACTAAACTGTCTTCCAAGCGACTCTACCATTTTGCATTCCTGCCAGCAATGAATGATAGTTCCTGTTGCTCTACATCCTCATCAGCATTTGATGCTGTCAGTGTTCTGGATTTTGGCCATTTTAATAGGTGGGTAGTGTTATCTCATTGTTCTTTGAATTTGCATTTCCCCAATGACATATGATGTGAAGCATCTTTCCATATGCTTATTTGCCATCTGTATATCTTCTCTGATGAGGTGCCTGTTAAGGTCTTTGGTCAATTTTTTAATCCAGTTATCTTCTCATTGTTGAGTTTTAAGAGTTCTTTGTATATTTTGGATAACAGTACTTTATCAGTCATTTGCAAATATTTTCTCCCAGTCTGTGGCTTGTCTCTCATCCTCTTGATCAATTATATTTTTTAATATATTATATTTTTATATTTTGCAAGCAAAGGTAAAAACTTTAATTTGGTGTTAAGCATTAAAATAACTTTTGGAAGTTACCATTGAAATTAGTGACACAGAAATGAAGGTGCTGGTTTATGATATTTACCAGAAATGTCTTCTGAATTCAGGAATCATTTCATACGAGAGGTACTCATATGTACAAAGCAAAATGAAAAAAGGTACAGGTACTACCATGTCTGATCATCTTTGGGAGATTGCCACCATTTGATAATGCTTTGAGCCAGATGAAAGCAGCCGGAACTCACAGTTTCAAAAGTGCATCATTTACAATTCAAAAGTAATCATGGAGTGGAAAGGTCAGAAGAAAAATTTGTCCCATTCTGGCCTGTATTTCAGTCCTGAGTACCCAAGAATAAGCAAAGGGAACATGTGGAATTCATTAAGGGTTCAAAATACAATAAGAATGTAAGAATGCATATATATCAGAAGACTTAAAATAAAAATTCCCCCCTTTAGGCATCTGGAAAAGGCATCAAGGGCAATGTGAATTTCTGGCAGTTTTCCCAGGACCTGATATAAAATTTTTCTGGACCTAAGAGCAGAATTTCTGTATTCCAGTTTCCCTGCTCTTTCCTCTGGGGCAATTGCTCTCAACTTGAAATTATTTTTAGGAGGAGTTCACACACTTTCTTAACCATGAAATCCTCAGGAATCCCTGAAATATTTCAATGACTAGATAGGAAATTTAAACCAAACCCACTCTATTGGACATGAGATGGTTATTTGGGGCAGTCAGATTTGTATTTTTGTCATGACTAACTTTCATACAGTTAACGCCTCACTTATTTGTTAAACATTGATTTTTCAGTCAGGTTAGTATAGTCAGCAGACTTCAGCCTTGGTCAAATAAAAAATGAATAAGTAACAACTTCAGGAACATTTAAATTGGTAAGGGACCAGTAGAAGGAAAGGGCACGTGTGTTGAACTGTTTCTCTAAACCACCATGGGCCAAAAGATCTATCTAAGCAATTTATAAGATGAGGTCACCTTCCTTTTGTGACTTTCCTATCACAGCTTTGCAGCTAGCAATAGCTTATGCATGCAAGTGGCATAAATAAATCAAAGTGTATCTGCTGGGCAGCGGCTATATATATGAGAAGGTAGGGATTAGAAACAGTACAAAGGTCAAGCTTTAGAAAGAACCATCAACCCTGAGCTGCTGACAAAGAAGACTTGATTGTTTTATTAGAGTAAGTTGAGAGTCAGAGGTCAGGGAGAAGTGAGTGTTGCACTTGACTGAGAATAGAGGGAAATATAAATGCAGGAAAAGTGCGGACATCTGCTTCAGAGAGATGGAGAATGGAGAGTGCATTCTAGGACAGACCTTCCTTATGGTACCCTACTGTTCTCCTTGGCTGAAACATCTCAAGGGCCTTTTGGGAAGGGCAAGTAAATAATATCAGAACCAGGGGATTCTGGAATATCAGTGAAACACTCAACATCATCATGGATTGTCTTCATTGTCTTTAGGAAAACAGAACAACATCAACGGATCTGGGTTCTGGAAAGATCCCATTTATTCTTTCATTCTGAACAGATGTTTATTGAATAGCTACTTAAATACCACATGTAACAGGTGCTGAGAGTGGAAAGATGGAAACTGCTAGACCACAATAGAGTCACATTTTGGTGGGAAAGACAAAATATATTAGCCACTTCTTTGTAGGTAATTGATAAAGACTGGTTGAATGGAGGAATAATGAATAAATAAATGGATTTTTAAAAGAGAATAGGATTTTGGAGATTACTAATATTGCTACATATGAATAATAACATGAATAAATGAAATTCACTGATAAACACATTCTCAGTATTTATTTAAACCAGGAAATACTAGAAAGTATTTCTTTTTTTTTTTTTTTTTTTTTTTTTTTCGGTACGCGGGCCTCTCACCGTTTGCGGCCTCTCCCGTTGCGGAGCACAGGCTCCGGATGAGCAGGCTCAGCGGCCATGGCTCACGGGCCCAGCCGCTCCGCGGCATGTGGGATCTTCCCGGACTGGAGCACGAACCCGTGTCCCCTGCATTGGCAGGCGGACTCTCAACCACTGCACCACCAGGGAAGCCCTATTTTTAATTAAAAAAAAATTTTTTTTGATTGCGTTGGGTCTTCATTGCTACGTGCGTGCTTTCTCTAGTTGCAGCGAGCGGGGCCTACTTGTCGCGGTGCACGTGCTTCTTATTGCAGCGGCTTCTCTTGTTGCAGAGCAAGGGCTCTAGGCATGCAGGCTTCAGTAGTTGTGGTGCGTGAGCTCAGTAGTTGTGGCTCGCGGGCTCTAGAGCACAGGCTCAGTAGTTGTGGCACACGGACTTAGTTGCTCCGTGACATGTGGGATCTTCTTGGAGCAGGGATCGAACCCGTGTCCCCTGCATTGGCAAATGGATTCGTAACCACTGAGCCACCAGGGAAGCCCACAGATAGTACTGTAAACCGTTTTATTTATACAGAACAACATTAAATAAGGTCTGCTTGAGATAGGGTCCTGTTAATTAGATGGTGAACTGTTGAGAGTTAGTTCTTTGTATCACCTGCAGCAAGTGAAGAATGCGGCAGGCAGATTAGCCTGACATTCAAAATTTAGAGACATGACAGCTCCTGCTCTGGGAAAAACCACCACCACGGGAGGTGAGGAGGTAAGTTGGATATGCTCAATGTTTATGAAGGCTGCTGAAACCAAAAACTAAAGGACAGTTCTTAGAGTCTCAGGGTCAAATCTCATCTTTTCACCCACTTTCTACAAAGAAAAAATACCCATCAGCATTGTCATTTTGAAATTCAAAGGACAGACTCTAAGGAAATGGCATCCCCAGATCACCTGTGATGACAGGAGTTTCCTGCAAGGATACTGGGTAACAAAGGACATGTTGCCTCTTCAGGCAACAGCAGGGTGGATGTCCACTGCTCTCTGGTCAGCTCAGTGTCCCTTAGGATGCAGCCTGAGCACCTGCTTCAACCGCTCCTCGAAACTAACAAGAGTGTTGAGTTAGTTTGTCCTCATTCAAAATGGGACCGTTTCACATCAAGCCACCCCCATCCTGCATGTGGCCTTCTTGGGCCTTGGATCAATCCCCTGGTGAGCCCTATAAGTTGCAGCTAAGGAGCATGGTTGGTCACTCAACACAGGGGGCACAGGCCATGGCAACTTAGGCAGAAAATAATTGGGCTACTTTCAGTAAAAGGCAGCTGTGGGTCTCGTGGGAAGAGGTTATATCCCATCCAAACTACGTCTACTGATGGCAGTGCTATCCTAATTGTCCGGGTTCTCTTTAACCTCTTCCTATAGATCTGACCGAGCACCAGGAGTTGCCAAGACTTCTCTGAAATGTCTGTCAGATTCTCCCATTCCTTCCCTCCTGGGGCAGACAGACACTTGTTGCTCAGAGCCCTCTTCAAGAAATGACTGGCTGCCCAGCCACAGGATGTGTGATTGTCCAACAGCCTGCAGCCGTCAGCTCCTTCAGGATCTGCTTCAGCTCTTCAAGTCAAGGTCACAGTCTTCTGGGGAGATCCCCAGCCAAGGGCTGAGTAAGATGGCGGTGCTAGCCTAGCCATGTCCCCTCAACGCAAGACTTCTCTGCCAGGCAATCCCTGTGACTGAGCTCCTCGTGGGGCTGGCAGACTTTGTCAAGTCTGAAGGCCTTCGGACCACTCTGCCTGCCCAATTCTGCTTTCTCCCCATCTCCTTTTATAGGTCTTACCTCCCAGTAGACCTTCTGTACCCCTCACTCTTTCTCAGCATCAACTTCCCGGAGAACCTAACCTGCAACGGTGGCTCCCTTCCCCTAACCTGAGGTATGTCAGATTCCACTGCTAGGCGTGCTGTGGAGTTTGCAAAAGTCTCTCAAGATCCCGCACCCATCCCAGTGATGCTGATATTTCTCCCTGGGAACCATGGAAAGTACTGTTGACTTTTTACCTAGAGAGGAGACTGTAAAGGAAAACACAAAAGTTGTGCTCAACACTTGAATAACCATCATGTGACCAAAATGAAAAATGGGTACAAATCACCTGGCTTGGGTTCAATATTGGAATTTTTTTCTTTCTTCTGTTCTTCATTTTTTGCAGGTTCTTTTTCATTTTTTTCAATAAAACTATTCACCACAGGATCATCTTAGAATGTCTCCATGATGCATTGAAACTCATTGATTTACAAAATTTGAATTTACCCTTCTTTTTTCTCAGAAAGTAGCTGTCAAAAAAAAAAAAAAAAGAAAGTAGCTGTCAAGTTAAGTAGTTATAATATGCTTGAAATAATTGTTCTTCAATATTGTAGGGACACATAGTGATAGATTTGCTTTTTTTTTTTCTTTGCTTTTCTATGGCTGAAAATACTTGAAAGAACTGAAGAAACACTGAAACTTGACTTAAAAGAGGCCAAGGCCATTCCTCAAATGAGGAATGAGGATCCAAAACAATCCATTTTATGTTGTGAAAATAATAACAACAACGCAGCCAGTTTTGTGCTGAGGGTGAATGAGACATGGTGAACAAACTTTTCGCATATGACACACATGTAAAGTAATGTTGAGATGGTGGAGCAGACTTGATTTGCCCCTTTTGGTGAAAAAGGGGGAACTGACCATGTTTTTCTTTCACTTTTTAATTGTTTTAAGTAGCTATTATCTTCACAGGACTCAAAATGCAAAAAGTACAATATGCGTGAGCAGTTCCCCGTCCACCCCATCCCATCCCAGGGGAGAACTTTGAGCCCTCCTTGGCCTTTGAGCTACCACATCAGTCATTCATTCATTCCACAAACATTTATTGAGCACCTACCTGGTATGAGGCACCACTTGCAGGTGTAAGGATACAGCAGAGTATCAACAACGTCCCTGCCCTTCTGGAAATGACATTTTAGCAATGCAGAGACCGACACTGAAGACAAAGAGAATATACAGTCTATCTGATGGTGATAATTGCTATACAGGACAAGGAGTAGCAGATTGCGGGGACGCCGGGGGTGCTATGAGTAAAGATTGGTCTTGGGAGGCCTTTTTGATAAGGAGATATTTAAGCAGATACCTGGAGGAAGTAAGGAGGCAAGCTGCATGGCTCTCTTGAGAAGGCTTCCAGGCTAGAGTAAACAGGTGGATTTGAGGAAGGCTGGTTTCCTGTACTGCTCTACTTTAAGAGTAACTTTTAGGGCTTCCCTGGTGCCGCAGTGGTTGAGAATCCGCCTGCCGATGCAGGGGACGCGGGTTCGTGCCCCGGTCCGGGAAGATCCCACATGCCGCCGAGCGGCTGGGCCCGTGAGCCATGGCCGCTGAGCCTGCGCGTCCGGAGCCTGTGCTCTGCAACGGGAGAGACCACAACAGTGAGAGGCCCGCGTACCACAAAAAAAAAAAAAAAAAAAAAAAAGAGTAACTTTTAGGAACTATACTCAATATTTTGTAATAACCTATAAGGGAAAAGGATCTGAAAAAATGTATATATATAACTGAATCACTTTACTGTACACCTGAAACTAATAAATACAACATTGAAAATCAACTATATTTTTTAAAAAAAAAAAAGAAAGAAAGAAAAAAGAGTAACTTCTGTTCCTCTTCCAAAGGGAGATTTATGGGACAAATCACCTTTTCAATGTTTTATTTAAAGCCAGAGGTTGAACTTGACTTGGTCACGGTGTAGTCTTTTTTTTTCACACCTAGCCACAATATGTATTAATTGGGCCATTTACGTATAAGAAAGAATTGTTTTATGTATAGATGTACTTGGCTTAACTAAGCTCTTATTTATTTTTTGGCAAAAATAAGTTACGTGTTGATTGGATTTTTGTAAGTCAAATATCTTAAAAACATTGTAAAATTTTGTACCTGCCCTGAACCCAACCCGTATTGTACTTCTAACCTCTTTTCAATGACTACTTCAGAGCAACAGTTCTTAAGTAGGGATAATTTTGCACCCCAGGGCACCTTTGGCCATGTCTGGAGGCATTTTTAGCTGTGACAGTTGCATTGGAGGGAGGAGTTTCCACTGGCATCTAGTGGGTAGAGAACTAGGGATTCTGCTAAACATCCTACAGCAATGAGCAGGATTGCCCCTCAAACAAAAACCTTTCTAGCTCCAAATAACAAGAGTGCCAAGGTTGAGAAACCCTGCTCTAGGATCATAAGCTTAAGCTAAAACTTAAGGAGAGTGGAGAGGCCTGTGGCACATGCATTCTGACCAGGTTAAAGCAGATGGTGTGAGGCCATGTTTTATGTTGCTCTTACTCTAATTCACTCATTTATTCATTCATTTGTTCAACAAATACTTGCTGAGTGCTGGTATTTGTTAAATATTACTGTGTACAAATTACTTCAAAACTTAGTAGCTTAAAACCACAATGATGTGAATGTGGTCACAGTTTCTTTTTTTTTTTTACATCTGTTCTGTGACTTTTAAAAAAATTTTATTATTTTTTTAACATCTTTATTGGAGTATAATTGCTTTACAATGGTGTGTTAGTTTCTGCTTTATAACAAAGTGAATCATCTATATGTACACATACACCCCCATATCTCCTCCCTCTTGCATCTCCCTCCCACCCTCCCTATCCCACCCTTCTAGGTGGTCACAAAGCACCAGGCTGATCTCCCTGTGTCATGCTGCTGCTTCCCACTAGCTCTCTATTTAACATTTGGTGGTATATATAAGTCCATGCCATGTTCACAGTTTCTGTGGGTCAGGAATTTGGAAGTGGTTTATCTGGGTGGCTCTGGCTCAAGGTCACTTACGATGGGATCAAGCAAGATGTAGTCATCTGAAGGCTTGACTGGGGCTGGAAGCACTGACTCCAAAGTTCTTCTCTCACATGATGCAGACTGTTGGCAGGAGACACAGGCCTTTCCAGACTTCTTGAATGTCCTCACAATATGGCTTCCCTCACAGCAGGTGATCCAAGAGGGAGCAAGGCAGATGCCATATGATTTATTCCCTAATCTTGGGTGTCACACATGGTCACTTCTGCAATATTTTAGTGGTTGTACAGGTTGTGCTGGTTGTACTGAACTCTGTGACAGACAACACCCAGCCCTCACAGAGCTTTCGTTCCCAGTGAAAGGAGATAGACAATAATTAAACTGATGAACAAACAGGGTAAGTGCCGGAAAGGACATGAAGCAGGGGGTGAAATGGCGATGGCTAGCTAGGGAAGCAGAGGCACTCAGTTGGATGGGGCAGCCAGGGAAGATCTTGCTGGGGAGGCATCCTCTGGGCTAGGACCTGAATATAAGGAGGAACAACAGCCAGGGAATACCCAGTGGCAGACTGTTCCAGACAGAGGGAATAACAGGTACATACTATGATTAATAGTAACTGGTGGAATCTTGATTTGCACATGAGGCTGAGAATGTAGAACAACCAAAAGAATATTTTGTTTCATAACAGTTACTCCTTATTCAATTAAGGCAGGAAGTAGTATGGAGTCGTGATGTGAGCATAAAATGGGACAGACACTTTGAAAACTTGTTCAGCAGGATCTACTGAAAGCTGAATGTGTGACTCCTTTATCAGCCAGGAATCCCACTTCTAACACCCAAGAGAAATGAGTGCTTAAGTCCACCCAAGACATGTAGACAAATGTTGACAGCATCTTTATCCATAGTAGTCCCAAACTGGAAACAACCCAAATGCCAACAACTGAGAAGAGATAAACTGTGATGTAGTTACACAGTGGAGTCCTACACAGCAATGAAAAAGAACAAACCACTGCTATATGTACCAACTTGCATGAATCTCACAGACATAATGTTGAGTGAAAGCAGACAGACAAATGAGTGTCTACTATATGATTCCATTTATATGCAGTTCAAGGATAGGCAAACTAATTGATGGTGACAGAAGTCAGAACAAGGGCTTCCTGCTGTGGGGTGGGGTGTTTTGACTTGGGAGGGGCAAGAGGAGACTTTCTGGAGAATTGGAAATGTTCTATACCTCCATCTGTGTTGATTATGGCTGTGTCCACCATGTGTAAAAATTCCCAAACCCAAGTAGCAAGGCACTTACATAATTCTTATTAAAAACAGCAATAAGGAGGTTCAGTCTTATATGTGATAACATTGACTCAGATGAAACAGTCACAAAGAATCTAGAGTCCTCAGGTTTACCTTATGGGTCCAAAATTTTATCCAGTGCCATAGTTGGCCAAGCAGATCCCACTTTTTTCAGAGGTTGATTCCCACACAGACAAAGCCACTCAACTCCCAGAAACTCACCCCTCAGGAAGTCCAGCCAGACCCAGTGGATCCCGCTGGCTTTCCTGTGTCCTAGGCCTTCCTTTTTTCTCTTTCATTGTGTGCCTTTTTATTCCCTTCCTCTGCCCTAGAAAAAAGGTGTTTTCTTCAATATTTTAGAAAATATATTGCATTCAGGAAAGAAAAAAAAGTTTTAAATCGATGGCTAAAACAACTTGTAAAATTTTCTTCTAAAAGCTTTTTTCAACAGAAGTAATGGGGGTGAGACAGGGGTCAGTGTGGGAAGGAGGGAGGAGCAGGATAAGGACTTAGTCACCCAGGAAACCATAGTCTGAGTGGAAGATCATCACCACGGCTCCTCAGTAGCAGGAGAGAAACCTCTTTTCTACTAGGTTTGGGAAAGGTGGGGAATAGCAGGGGATGTCAATTTTTATTGGCACCTAATTTATATTGCGTTTGGTGCCACTTTATGTAAAAATAAAGAGCCAGGGGAAAATATAGACGCTTAGCGATGTGGCGTCCCTTCTCCTCAGCAGTACGGATGCGCGAGGGTATGAGCTCTGTTTTTTTTCTGCTGTGACCTTACTACAAGAATAGCTACCTCTTTATTGTGGGCTTAACAGGCAGGTGCCGTGTTAAACGCCCTATATCCATTTTCCCATTTAGTCCTTGGGACACCTCTACAAGGTAACGTGTACAAGGTGTTATTACATATTTTGAGGAAGTGGGGCTCAGAGAGGTCAAGTAACATGCTCAAGGGCACACAGCAGAGACAGGAAAGAAATGAGGACTCCCCACACCTGAGTTCTTAAGCCCCTGCTGCCTGCCTGACCACTGTGACCTAGCTTTCCTTTTTGTGTTCTAAGGAGGCACTGAGAATGTTTCCCGTTCCCTCTCCTTCCAAATGAAATATAAGCATTTCCAATACAACTCAATGAAGCAACAAACATTTCAGTAAGTTTTAAGGGGGGAATATGTCACATTTCCCCCTCCTTTGTAGCTCTCCAAACCAGCACCAGATGACCAAGCCTCTTCTGACCCTTAGTTCCATGGGGATCCCTGTAATTCCACAGCTCTTCGTCCACATTTCTGATATTGCACACATAATGTTGCGTTTCATTCTTTCAGCTTGTATGTTTGAGTCCTTCACATGCTGGGCAATGTTCAGGTACTAGGGATTCAGCCACGCATCCCGACACAAAATCTCTCCCTCACGGAGCTTACATTCTGGTCAGGGGGAAACTGATGGTAAAATGGTAAAATATAGGGCATGTCAGATGGCGATAAGTGATATGGAGAAAAATAACACAGGGAAGAGGGCAGGGTGATGGTAGAAGGGGTGGCGTTGGTGGGCCTTTTATTATTTGTTTACTCCTGTGACTTCTCAAAGGCAGAAATCAAGCCAGTCTTGGAGTCTTGAGTCCTTACCTTTCACACGGCCTGACCCTGTGCGGCTCAAGAAATATTTGTTGATTGAATACGGGAAGCCAGTTTCATGGAGCTCATTTGGTATGGAAATAGTTTGCCTTTCGCAAACTTTCTTTTGATGAAAGAAGTATTGGTTGGACTACGAATGGCCCTTCCAAGAAGGAAGTGACTGTTTATCTTTGGGGTGGGTTCTCCACTTTCTATGGTTTTATCAGGGCCCAGTGTACATTGGCCGTTTTGAACAGAGCTTCAGCATAAGCCCACAGAGAACAAAAAATAGACAGACTTGGTCAGCAACAATGAAGGTTATTCCTTTTATGGAAGACATGAGAAATGAGAAATGAGAAGTCAAGAAAGAATGCCAGTGTCAGAAAAGGAGACAAGAAGAGGCAATGAAAGGAAACAAGGAAGAAACAACAAGAGAAAAAGGTAAAAGAGAATGAATTGGTGGAAAAATCCAAAGCCATGGTGGGAGAAACTCACAAACTCTTAACTCTGATGAGGCTCAGAGAATTGGCAGCAGTAGAGAGCAGGGAAGCGGGGAAGCATCCAGAAGCAAACCCAAGGCAGGGAATCCTAATTTATTTCTATTTTTGCCCAATTGGAGCTCTCCCTGAGAGTCTGGTAAGAGTTTATATATCCACCCACTAGTACAGCAATCCTAACTCGTCTTCACCATCCTTAACATCAGAAGGGTGAAGTTTGAAAAGGAGTAGCTCACGGACAAGCCTTTAATGTGACAGAAGGATCAGGAAGCGCAGTGAATGTGGGCTTATACAGGGTTCTGGGTAGGGTCAAAACAAGTCCTCTCTCATGAAAGTTAACAGGGGAAAACCAGCAGTTAGCAAACGTGAAATTGTATTAGGTCTATAAGGAGAGCTTTGCTCATTCTACTTAAAAATACTCCTCAAAAATACTCAAAAGCTAGAGTGCAGTCTCTTTCAAAGACCATTTCATAATTTGAATATATTTCGTGTCTGTCTTACAGGGCTGAGGGTTCTTTATCTCTACATGGTTTCACCAAACACACCTGCTCTCTGACACCTCATTATCCTGGGCAGAGTAAGGGCAGAAGAGATGTCTAGTGACTGTAACTGTCAGTTGCAGGTAAGTGGCAGTTGGCAGCCAGGTTGAGGGACCTGAAGATGAGGATGGGGCACTGGTAAGGGCTCCACATCACCCATCACAAAACGTCAAGAGGTCCTCCTCATGGCAGCACTTGTGTCCTCTCCTTAGACGGTACCTCAACCTGACACCCTTAAGAAAGCTCATCACATTCTCCAGAACCTTTACCATCTCAGAGGGATGGGAATTTGCACCATCTACTATGAATTTATTCCAGTAAATCCACATATTTTCTTCCTTTGCTTTCTCACAAAAGCTCTAGAAGTAAATGGAGGCCCGAAGTGGTCAGTAACTTACTCCGGGTCTCACAGCTAATAATGCTGCGGGTCAGAATGTGAACCTAGCTCTGCCTTTCTGTTTGTTTCTAATTTCACCTGGCTGCTCCATGGTGTTCACAGGAGGGCAAACGCAGAGCATTGAGAGGAAGAAAACATAACAGGGAGGCATTTGTGATTGTTTGCTCCATTTTTTTTAAAGAACTCCTCTCCAAATTAAAAAAAAAAACAACAACACAACGTTTTGTATTGGCATATTTTAAAAATAATAAATACAATTTAAGATGAGATATTTGTAAAGCTTTTTAGCTGTATCTTCAACAAAATAAAATTTTAAAATGTGATCAAAAGAGCCTTACAATGAGTGATACCCTACATCTTGTTTTACCTCTTCTGTGTGTACTTCATCAAGATCTTCCCCTGCTGCTGGTTTGTTTTTGTTTGTAAAGCATCATTGCAAGGAGCATCTAATCATTAGCCTCAAGAAATCAAACATTAGAAGTTATCAAATAAAAAACATTCCTGGGCTTCCCTGGTGGCTCAGTGGTTGAGAGTCCGCCTGCCGATGCAGGGGACGCGGGTTCGTGCCCCGGTCCGGGAAGATCCCACATGCCGCGGAGCGGCTGGGCCCGTGAGCCATGGCCACTGAGCCTGCGCGTCCGGAGCCGGTGCTCCGCAGCGGGAGAGGCCACAACAGTGAGAGGCCCGCGTACCGCAAAAAAAAAAAAAAAAAAAACCAAAAAACATTCCTGGCATCATTGCTGATCCAGGGAGTGGGGGAGGGGTAATGACTAGACAAATCTATATTTTCTGGAACACTTACAGTCTACAACAGAAAATTCATCCTGGCAGGAAGTGCTTTAATTATTAAGATCAGGATGGTGGTTTGTCCTGTAGGCAGGCTCTGAGAAAGGTCTCTTAGAGTCAGAGTATGAAGGAGAAGGGAATCTGCTTAAGTAGCAATTAGTGGAGTGTTGTCTTTCAAAATATTTACATATGAATGGATAGAGGGGTCATGGCTTTTATGAGACCAACACTCCAACCTAGGTTTGGGTTAGCTTGTTTCATGGAGAAAAGAAGAGCAAAGGTAAAGTGCACAGATATCAGTTATCAATGTGGGAGGCCCCACAAAAGGCAGGGAGAGGTGACTCTGGTTGGCTGACTCTGCAGGAAACAGTGGCGCAGTAGGGGAGAGCGTGAAGGAGAGTGGGTCGCAGACTACAATAAGATGCTCTTTTCGCGGCCCAAACTTGCTTCCTCGTGGCGTCATCGAGTTGGGTGCTCTCCAGAGCTCCAGGAGATCCAAGAAAGGGATAAGCAATATAAAAAGCTATTCATAGGAAAGTTGCTGTCTTCAAAAGAAAAGCATGATGCATAACATAAAACAATGTCATTGAAACCCCTAGGAAATTGATAGAAAAGGTGTGGTCCTGTCCTTCGGGTTTTCTAAAAAATAAAGAGGCTATTTAAGAAAACAGGGATGAGTGACCGCTTTTTAGTTGGGAGGAGGGGAGCATGGAGCTGGAGCCTCAAGGGTATGTGTAAGAGCTTCCCTTTTATCTTCAGATGAAGTTAAACATAGTCACAGAAACGCCTAATGGGATTGAAACAATGATCTTTATACAACTTTGACTTGAGGCAGACAACAGGCTATACAGGTATGAATTAATATTTAATAAATTCCACAATTAACTAGCCTTACTTAACTTCACTGTTTTTTATTATTACTTATTATTATTCATTATATTATTATTGCATTGCATTTGTGTGTGTGTGTGTGTGTGCAAGTTTTACCTCGTTAAAACTAAGCATTTAAAAAAATACCCCCAATTTTTCCCTATTTTCAATTGTCTCCATTAAAAGAGAAGTAGACCTGGAGCTTCAAAGAATGGAAGTGCCTCCAGCCTTTTTTACTGTCTCAGAGGCCTTGTCTCAAGCCAAGTGCCCCTTTGCCAGCTACCCCTCAGGCAATCACCTTGACAAACACAAGTTTTTAAAAAAGACTTCAAGTTCATTTCCACCTGGAAGGATGGGAGGAAACGAATAGAAATGCTTAGTAAGAGGCAGGAAGTAGTGAGAACGCTGTAAAGCTCTTGGATTAGAAGCCCTGCACATCCATTGGGGTGCTCCTGAGTTTGTTGGAATTACAAAGCACGCTTGTCCACTGATGTTGCGGATATAGTTTTCAGTGGAGCAGGACAGGAAAAGGTTTTTAGGTGTTTTGCCCAGATGTTTGGTCTGGGATTCTGCAAACCACATCCTTCCTTCCTTGGGATGCGGGTCCTTTGTGCAGCTCCACCACTGACACCACTCACATCTACTACCCTGTAAAACAGGAATCTGCCTCGGTAGATACTTAGGAGGAAGAACGTGACAACTTGGCCATTAGAAAAGTAAAGACATATGTCCCAAGAGAAATCCTCTGAGATGATTAAAACGAAGCAGTAGGTGTTAGGACTCTTCATGGAATAGTTTAGAGAAATGAGGGCTATGAGATAGTTACTTGTGTGGGGCAAAAATGTGTTCAGCAAGGTTTTTTCCTCCTTTCTTTCTCTGCCTTTTTCTGAAAATAGGTGGGTACTTCTTATAATTACAGGACACTTAATGGACTCACAAGTGTGTTTTATAGTGTTGATAGTTTATCCTTTTTAAAAAATAAATTTATGTTTTATTTATTTTTTTGGCTGCGTTAGGTCTTCTTGCTGAGCGCAGGCTTTCTCTAGTTGAGGGGAGGGAGGGCTACTCTTCGTTGCGGTGCGTGGGCTTCTCATTGCGTTGGCTTCTCTTGTTGTGGAGCACGGGCTCTAGGTGCGTGGGCTTCAGTAGTTGTGGCGCGCGGGCTCAGTAATTATGGCTTGCGGGCTCTAGAGCACAGGCTCAGTAGTTGTGGCGCACGGGCTTAATTGCTCCGTGGCATGTGGGATCTTCCTGGAGCAGGGATCGAACCCGTGTCCCTTGCATTGGCAGGAGGATTCTTAACCACTGCGCCACCAGGAAAGCCCGGTTTATCCTTAACTTGGCTCCCTCCTTCACAAACTGGCAAACTCTAAAAAATGCTATCAGCAGCTTAGAATTCCGTGTGTGTTAAAAAGTGCAAACAGTTCAGAACAAAAGTCAATCAGCATATTTATAATTAACAAGGATTTATTTTAAAGGGAAAATATATCAAGCACAATAATTTTGTGGCAAAACTAAATTACACATAATATCTTTCCTATTTTCAAACAGGTTACTTTTGACTTATAGGGTACTAAAATTAAACATAGATCTTAATTTAAAAAATTTCTCTATACCGTATGCTAACACATATATATGGACTCTAAGGGAAAAAAATGTCATGAAGAGATTAGTGGTAGGACGGGAATAAAACACAGACTTACTCGAGCATGGACTTGAGGATATGGGGAGGGGGAGGGGTGGGCTGTGACGAAGTGGGGGAGTGGCAGGGACATATATACACTATCAAAAATTAGAGAGCTGGTGGGAAGCTGCCGCATAGCACAGGGAGATCACCTCTGTGCTTTGTGACCGCCTGGGGGGGCGGGATAGGGAGGGTGGGAGAGAGGGTGATGCAAGAGGGAGGAGATGTGGGAGCATGTGTGTATGTATAACTGATTTAGTTTGTTGTAGAGGGAAAACTAACACACTATTGTAAAACAATTATACTCCAATAAAGATGTTAAAAAAAAAAAAGTAATATAGCATCCAATGGAGTTTAAATTCCCTTAACAAGTATTTATCAAACTATTAAAATGTGGCAGACGTTGGGCCAGGCACCAAACATGTAATAGTAAACAGGATATCCTTGGTCCCTACACTTAACGGAACTTACCTTCCTTAGAGATGGGCAAGCAGAATCAAGGGTTTAATTTTTAAATGTATATAGGTTTAGGAGATAATAGAAAAGAAATGTAAAAAAAAAAAAAAAAAAAGAGAAAAAAAAATGTTTTACAAGAAAATATATAAAAAGGGCTACAACTGAGAAAATAAACTTCCTCTCATACACCAAAAAATAAATAAATAAATAAATAAATAATTTTTAAAAATAAAATAAAAAATTTCTCTATACCCCTCTACGCTAAAGGACCACAAAATTTTCTCTCTCTAAAAGTAGATGAACTCTCCTTCTCACGAATGCCTCTTCCCCCCGTGCCTTTTATGTTGGCAAGGAGTTTTAGCTTTTAGTGATCTTGTAAAAACTTGGAGCCTTTAGGCAGTGGGGAAAAACCAGTGCCTAGCTCTCTCCTTTAGTTCTGGGCCTCCATGGGACCCCCAGGGGGCTGTCTCTGATTTGCCCCTCAAGGCAGCCACATTCCGGGTGAATGTTAAGTAAATATGTGTTGACTGATGTGTCCAAATGCAAGTCATTCTTCTCTGGAAGTGTGCTTGTTATTTATTAAGCACCCACAATGGGTCAGAGAGTCAATGAATTTCAGAGCTGGAAGGGATTTTAAAGGTGACCTGGTCCAACCCCTTCATTTTCTAAACAAGGAAATTGAGATCCAGAGAGAAGGGCCCTGCCCAAGGTCAGACACCTGGTAGTGGCAGAGCTGGAAACAAAACACCAGCCCGAGCTCTTTCTTCCTACCACAGCTGCATTATCCCTCGTCAGACCTGCTCCCTGCTCGCTAGAAATTTATAATTTAATAATACCAACTTTTTGTAGCTTAAGATATTTGCATAATCGGAATGATGGAGTTGGGATCTACTTTTGGATTTAGGGAGAAACTGATGAGAAGACAGAGATAAGGAGAAAAATGAATACTCCTAACATCTATATTTTCAAAATTGATTTAACTTTATTTATATTCTACTTTGTTCCAAAAAAGATGTTAAGAAGCTTTGAAAGGGACACATACTATAATACGATAAAACAGGTAAGAACAGTACTATAAAAACGAGTAAGAAAAATGACAAAAAGGAAAATAAATATAATTTTAAATTTTTTAAAGCTTTATTTTTGACTGCGTTGGGTCTTCAATTGCTGCACGTGCGCTTTCTCTAATTGTGGGGAGCGGGGGCTACTCTTCGTTGCAGTGTGTGGGCTTCTCATTGTGGTGGCTTCTCTTTTTGCAGAGCACAGGCCCTAGGCACACAGGCTTCAATAGTTGAGGCGCGTGGGCTCAGTGGTTGTGGCTTGCAGGCTCAGTAGCTGTGGTGCATGGGCTTAGTTGCTCCACGGCATGTGGGATCTTCCTGGAGCAGGGATCGAACCCGTGTCCCCTGCATTGTCAGGAGGATTCTTAACAACTGCGCCACCAGGGAAGTCCCCAAAAAGGAAAATAAAGGTAGTAAAGGAAGTTGGGAACTAGAGTGAAATTAGTGCACAAAGTACGAGACTTAAAGCCCTAGATATTTGCTACAGGGAGGCTACAGATTTGCTGGTAAGCCTCCTAGCAAGAAGCAGGAACTGTTACAAGAGTCACAATTCCCAGATTAAAAAAACAAACCAGCCCTGGAAAAGCACAACGTTCTTCATTAATGAGGCCAGAGAGAAGGTTCTCCCATGTGTCCTCATATACCCTGAAGTCTACTAGGATAAACTGGAATTGGAATTCCAGGCTTTTTGAGGCGTTGGGGACCATCCAGTTCAACTCCCTCCCCAGGAACTGGAACAGAGACTTCTCAAGGTCACATCCTGGCACTGAGTCTCCTGGATTTGGAGAAGGAGGAGGGAATCCAGGCAACCTCTTCTCTTCCACAGCGGACCTCTGGAGAAGGTTGGGATGTATCCTGATTAAGCACAGATGCCCTTTTACCTGGCCAAGAAGTCATCTTCCTCCTCTTCAAGTGTCCGGAAGCCAGAGGGCTCAGATGCCAGAGAGCTGCAGCTCCTCCAAGTTACCGTGTCCCCCACTTCCCTCCCCTGCCACTATCTTGAAGATGCCCCAAGGGAGACAGAGGGAAGAATCTGGAGCCAGCTTCTAAAAAGACTGTTTATCCTCACTGGCTGGCAGGATTGGTTTAAAAATGCAGAAATTATTTCCCTGGGTAAAAGGCAGGGGACCATTGAGAGCTTTAAATACACAGCATATGAAAGAAGGAGGCCAAATTATCTGTGGGAGAGGGAAAGGGGGAGGGGAGGTGATTTACCATTTCCCCTTTAGGGGAAACGAAAGAGAACATCTGGGTTCTCTGTGCCCCAAAAAAGGTTGAGAGTAAAGATGTAGTATTTAGATTGCTTTGTAGTAGAGGTGGAGGGAAACCTGTTACAAAAAGTGATTTGTATTTTTTTATTTCTCAATTTCTTTTCTAGTCCACCGAGGAAATCGCTGCCAAGAACAATAAAGTGGAACTTGGACAAGCTCAAAAATGTTTAGAAGGATATCCCACCACACAGGGGAAAAGGAGTACGGGTGCAGATAGAAAAATATTATTTTTCAGTTTCAAACTTTCCCCTTTGATCTTGATTACTAAAGTATTACATAATCATTGTGTAAAATGCAAGAAGTAAATTTTAAAGGAATAGAAGATAAAATCCCCTTGAAGCTGATCTGTTTTAAGGTTCTGGTAAATTTCTTCCTGTCCTGTTTTTTATGTGTGATTTTTATACATAAATATGATTCGATTAGAAAATTAACTAATTGGAAATTCAATTTCAAGTTGCAAGATAGTTCTTGAATTTGCTTCTTGTCCTCATTCTCTAAGCCTGGAAGATTGGATTTCCTCTGCAGAAAGTCTGTACGTTTCAACAATGAGGTAAGGATGCTGATTTAGCAAATCTCTCAGAACTTAACCATCTAAAATTAGCAAGTCCCCCTCAAGGTAACTTGGGAGACAATGACATAATATCACCACACGTTTCTTTTAATGCTGCTGACTTAGCTCACAATGTTTCTGGAATTCCTCCTATGGAATTACCTTCTGAGTCTATGGCACTTTCTTTTGAAAGATATCCGATTGACAAGTTCTCCCACTTTGAGGGTGGGTTTGATATTTGGAAACTTCCAAAAGTTATCAGATCTGATGAATAAGGTGTGTGATCCCTCAAGTTGAGCAATATTGTTTTTGGTTAAGAATATATTGAGTCCTAACTGCAGTGAACTTATTTTCTCATACAGTAACAAGGTTTTAGTGGAAGGGAGATTTACCCTTTCTCTCTGAGTCTCAGTGAATTACATAGTGTGAAGGGGAAAATTGTCTCTGTAATTTTCCCCTTCACTAATTCAAATTGTGTTCTCTGACTTGTAATTACACTTTTGGTGGCCAAAATCTAGTTGTTTTACAAGCTCCAAGATAATTCTATTCTCAGTTTCTAGCAAAGCAAAAAGTGTTCCATATTCAAATGTAAGATAGTCACCGAGGCAAATTGTTCTTAACCAATTAATTAGCTAAAACTACACTTGACATTACGATTATCTCAAGATGTGGAAGGCTTCATGCTTTAATTATCCTGTTACTCATTTATAATGTTCCTTCTATTCATTTCAGCCTGAACATTCCTTCTCTAGTTTCTGCATCAATCTGGAAGTACAAAAAAGAAAATTAGATGGCTCCGTTTGTCAGTACAGATTGTTAATATTTCTGAAGGTTGCATGCAGAGTCATGTGTAGCTTTCTGAATTCTAAAGCTTGCATAATATTTTAAGTACAAAGTATAACTCTACTCAGTGTTCCTTTTATCATGTTTCTTATATTTGACAGCAAAAGATTGCAAGCTTTTTTATAACTCAAGGATTTTAGTAAACATCTTGAAGAAGAACCAACAATATTTCCCTTTATATTTTTTTCCTACAAATTCTTGTTTCTTCATGAGAAATTGAGATATATAAATGGTGAAACTGGGGGAAAATAGATACATATATTTTAAAAATTATTTACTGTCTTCTTGATATTCACGTTTTCTTATTTCTTGAATACTGGTCCCCTCTCTCTCACTGAAAAATGTTTTCCCCCTCTGGGTTGGTCAGTTCTGTAAAAGAACAAATAAAATATTATCTGTTGTCTGTGTGTATATTATGCTGCCATTTGGCTAAAAAAAAGGTTTGGGTTTATACATGCATATATATTGCTTGTATGTGCAGAGACTATTTCTGGAAATATAAAAAAGACCTTGTTTGTCTCTGGGAAGAGAAATTGGGTGGCAGTGGGTAAAGAGGAAAGGAAATTTGATCACCCATCTTTGAACCTTTTCAGTTTTTGGACCATGTAGAATGCAATTACTCATTAGGGAAAAAAACCCAAAAAGACAAAAAGCAAAAAACAACCTGACAGTTTAAAAAAAGAAAAGAAGAGAAAAATCACGGGGGAAGAAATACTTTCTGTTGGTCTGAGTCTGGAATTTGTAGTGAAGATCAAATGAAAATGATTCCCTTTCTTGCTAAGTCCATCTCCTCTTCTCCATTTCTTCTTCCACTCTGGCCAACAACTTGTAGCTTCTATTGATCCAATAAGGACTTAGAACCCATAGATAGCCAAGACATTAAGTGTCCTCGAGCTGCCCCTAAACTCTTGAGAAACCTAAGCAGACACATGGGTGTCCTTCATGGAACGTAGCTGGAGGCCACCTCCTCTGGTTTCCTCATCACAGCCTTAGCCTGCACATGTGCCAAGTAAATACCTTTTAATCAGTGTGTTCAAAGCCACGTCCTTCTTGAAGAACTTTAGTAATGTCCTTGTCCTTTGCTGTTCATTAAGTACCCATGTTTCTCTCACCTCTGAGCCTTCTGGCAAATGGCTGTCTCTTTGTCTAGCTAACTCTTACCAGCTCTTAGGAGGAGATGCTCAGGGCTCCCTGCTTTGCACTTCCTTCGTCCCCGTACCCCCAGAGCCTAATTTAAGGCCCCGTGCTTTTGCTTCTCAGTGTTTGACACAACAGATATCTCTAGAATAAATAGATGAATAAATAAACAAATGAAAATCATGGTCCCCTTGCCCTACTTTACCTTCTAGCCGGAAGAGATGCATCACATCAGGGGATCTCCATCTCTCCAGAGTTTCTGGGTGGAATTCCCAGGTCTTAGCGGTGTAGGCCATACATGTTTGATCTTCACAAATTGAGTGCCCATGAAGTTGAAGCGTACTGGCATTCTCTTGCCGCATGATGGGTAAACATTATCTAATTTGAGTTTAAGTAGAAAACCTATACAAAAAAATAGTAATAATAACAATTTCAAATCCTACCTCTCAGAACTTTTATTTTCTTATCCAGTACCATAGATCTCTATCTTTCCTGCTTCTTTTTCAACCATTTGTTTATAAATGGCTATAACAGGGCCAGAGACTTTAGGTCAACAGTCATCTTTTAAGCGCTAAACCATACAAAATTTTATTATTCTATGGAAAATATACTTATAAAATACATATATGCTATAAAGTTGGAAAGATTGATGACAAAAATGATCCCAAAGGTTTTTGAAACATTGAAAAAAGTTGAAACTAAACAAAGAGAAGTTTAACAGGATTAAATTGAAGCTCAGTATCTAGGTTTAAAAAAATCAGTTGCACAAGGAGAGGGTGGGGTAAAGCAGGCTCAGATAGAATCTGTTCACATGGAGAAGGTCAGTTATAACTGACTCAAATGCTCAGCCAATGGTGTGATGGTGTTACTTTCAAATTCAATGCATTTAGGTTTCCTTAAAATAAAGACTGGACTCAGGAAGTAAAAGCCCCTTTTGCTTACTCCAATCAGCCTGCAGCATCAAGGCACTACCTTCCAAGAATATTTATAGGCCAGAGTGCATCTGAACTAGTGATTTTCAAACTATGGGTTGCCACTTATGAGTGAGTATGATGAAATCCATTGAGTGGATAGCAACCTGCCTTTACAAAAAAAAATAGAACACAATATATTGAATAGAATAGAGTTGAACTGGAAAATATACAAGTTTGCATCTGCTAATAGGGCTACGTATTGTTTTATGAAACTTCTGTTTCATTTACATGCAAGTATATGTGTACTGATGATATATGTAAAATAGATTTCTTCCTGTGGGTCATAGTCAACAGAGTTCGAGAAACACTAACCTAGAGAAAGATATTCAGATGGTGAGAGGGATGGGCATCTGGTTACTTAAGAAACAGTTGCGGGCTTCCCTGGTGGCGCAGTGGTTGAGAATCCGCCTGCCGATGCAGGGGACACGGGTTCGTGCCCCGGTCCGGGAAGATCCCACATACTGCGGAGTGGCTGGGCCCATGAGCCGTGGCCACTGAGCCTGCGCGTCCGGAGCCTGTGCTCCGCAAAGGGAGAGGCCACAACAGTGAGAGGCCCGTGTACCACAAAAAAAAAAAGAAACAGTTGCAACAATCAGGAATGTTTGGCTTGAAGGGTAGAAGACTTAAGTGATGACAGAAGAGCTGTTTTCCAATAGCTGAAGCACCGCCACGAAGAGAAGACAATAGATTTTTTTCTCCGTTGTTTCAGGAGATGGGGGTTTGAGGGAGGCAGTTTTTGGATCACCATTCAGATAAACTATCTGACAACCAGAGCTGTCCATCATTGCCACTGCAGAATAACACGCTCTAGGGGTGCTCAAGCACAAGACAGGGGACCATCTGTCAGGGTTGCTGTGGCAGAGATTCCTATATTGGGAAGGAGGTTGAATTAGATATCCTTGAATGTTCCTTTCAACTCAAAGTTTTGACCATTCTCTTCTCTTTGACAATTTTCTTTTGACCATTCTATGTGCTTTAGATCAGGTAATTAATTCAGGAGATACTTTATTTTTATTTTTTAAATCATTTAATTTTTTTCAACATATTATTATTATTATTTTTTTAACATCTTTACTGGAGAGGAGATACTTTAAACAAGGGGTTCTCTTATATGCTTATAATATCATGTGTCACAATATTTACTTTTTAGCCATGAAATATCTATTTTACAGATGAGATTACTAAGTCACTGGACACTTGGGTAGACGTGAGAACGGGATCCAGGTCTCCTGAATTCTAGGCTTTCCGCTTAATTATGGCAGCCTCTCAAATCTGAATCTCAGCACTGACATCATTCAGGTTGTGGCAGACTCTGTTGGGTTCTTACCTCAGTATCTGTTCTCTTTTTGCTTGTAACAGAACTCCAGTTTTTACCGGGGCCATGAGTTCTGTAAATAGCATATTTCCCAAGCTCCTTTGCAGTGATAGGTGGTCAGGTGGACTAATTGTGTCCATGTAATATGAATGGAAGGCAGTTCCTGGCAAACTTGCCAAAAAAACAGCTGATGTGTACCCAGCTGAGGGAGAGCAGCTTTTCTACCTCCTGCTCCTTCCCTTCCTCCTTCCTGTTGGGTGGATCTCAAGCAGCCATCCTGAACGACGAAGTGGAAACCATGTGCCAAGGATGGCAGAGCCTGGGTCCCTAAAACCATGCAATTGCTATACCAGCCCTAGAGTGGTTCTTTTACAGGATGAGAAAGAAAGAGATTTCTGTCTTACTTAAGCCAATATTATTTGTTTGTTGTAAGCAGTTAAAGCCAATCTTAATTGATAAGCAGTGTTTTTCTCTCATCTGTGGATATTGGGTGTCCCATCCTTATTTGCTCTAACCCTGACAGGATGCCAGATCTGAAATTAGAATTTCTGCATCTCAACATCTTTCATAACAGGTAAACACCCACAAATGTTGGGCCAGTTTCTGTGTAGCTATTCCCACGGTTAAAATGAGGCATATTTGCAAGCAAATTGCTCTTTTTGTGTCTTCAATGCTCCCTTCCTTAGAAGGTGCAATTAGGGAGACTTCCAAAGGGTCCTGACTTAAGGCACTGAGAGAGTTGAACTCATCCATCGCCCTTCTCTCCTTCAGACAATTTTTGCAGTACCATTAGCCCTTCCCTCTTTTCCTAGTTTCAGTTCATCCTTGCAACCAAACTGGACCTTGGTTTATCATCCTTTTTTTACCACTTATTACAACACAATGGGATTCTAGGTGACTATGATTCTGGGCAGGCCCTTATTTCAAAGAACTCAGGGAGTTTGTACAATCCTTCCCATTTTCTCAAGAAAAGGGGAGTCTGAGATGCTCTCTGAGTGCTGGCTGAAAGTGTCTGGCTGAAAGATTATCACAGAATCCTTGTGCAAAGAAAAAGAATGATGTGTAAGACCTGTAGATGGAAGTTTCCATTTCTATTGCCACTGTCTCTTGTTAGATTTGCAGCAACAAGTGGAAACTGCTGGATCTTTTGGTCAGTCTGATTCTATAGCTAGACCTCTAACTTTATCTGGTGGATCAAAATCACTGTGATTTTTGAGGATAATAGTAGACTTGATTCCTGATTCAGAGCTTTACCCATAATGGTGTTCAGTGGTCTCTGTTGGCGGTATTTTGGGATAAATTCGATATAATAGAAGTTGGTATCATAATACCTGTCCTTTACAAATGTATAATGTTAGAACAGAGAAAAAGAAATAGAAAGGTGAGTCGTGGTTTTGAGGCTGTGATTCACATAGCAGCCAGAGTTCTAATGATACTGGGAATTTGATGGGTTTATGGTATTACAGAACCTTGGTCTAACATCTGAGGTTCTGCCAAGATTTCTTTTAAAAGTTCGTTTTACTTTAGAGTTTTAAAAGAATCCATATATTTTAATGATATGCTATGCGTATACCATAGGAGAAAAAAAAATTATAATCCACTGAATAGCATAGCTAAAAATGTTTATTTCAAAGACAATCCAGAGTCTCTATAAGAAAGTTCCAAACTGGACTAAGTGTAGAATAAACATGGTTTTTACAAAAGCATCTGGTACGATCCAACGCAGCCAATAATGCTCCTTGAAGGATTACCATCAGCCACTTAACACTTCCATACATATTTTCATTAGTGCCTCCAAAAAGGAAATCATTTTTTAAAGACTCATCCATAGAGACACATCAAAGAAATTTAGCATGTTAGACCTCTAAAATGTGACTCTGTAACACATGCCCACATATGCTCCTCCCAATTCCCCCTTCTTTAACGTGAACTCCAAGGCTATCATTTTTATAAGAAAAAACAAAGGGAGTAACCTATTAAAGCAGAATTGCTTAATTTACTTTTCGGATCAAACCCTTTCAAAGTTTGTTTTGTTTTTGTTTTTGCTTTTCTTTGGTATATACCTTTAACATGAGACATAGATGACAAAACCTCAATAGCTAAATATCCATGAAGGATGAAGTGTGTCAAGTGTCAAGTGGTTAGGACAGGAATCTTTGATTTCCTATTTGGCATCCCCCGTCAAATAGGATTGGTCACTTTGGACCAATCAGGTTTCACACTGTTTCAGTGTCACCAACTCTAATGGCAAAAGCAATACCTGCTTCTCAATGATAGAAATGCAATATTATCTTGACTTAAAGGAAGGCCATCCTCATTACCACAAATAGGAGAATAAGAATCATTTTGAGGCTTCATAGCTCAGTAATTTGAAAAAAGTTTTTTAAGGTCTTTATTGAATTTGTTACAATATTGCTTCTGTTTAATTTTTCGGTTTTGTCCGCGAGGCATGTGGGATTTTAGCACCCCGACCAGGGATCGAACCCGCACCCCCTGCATTGGAAGGCGAGGTCTTAACCACTGGACCACCAGGGAAGTCCCTCAGTAATTTTTATACAACACAATTCGAGTGGAACAAAAGAATCAGGACAAATACACTGATGCTCATTGAAGCAAAATTTACCTTTGTTTAATCTGCACAAAATCATCACAAGGACCAAATCGAGTTTAAATGAGATTCCTCTAACATTCTCCAGCTTGAAAAACTTCACTTACAGGAGTTTGCTGACAAGGAGGTATCTCTCTGCTGCCCCTACAGAAGGCTGCATTCATTACTCAGGCTCAGCTTTGCCCCTCCCAGGTGACTCCACCCAACTTGATCACCAAATAAGGCAATCCTACTAGTGAGTTTTCCTCCAATTTACTGGAATTGTTTAGTGAACAGGAGGATTTTTAAAGGACTAGCTGGTTTCATTTCCTTTTCAACATTCTTGACTCATCGGCCAGGGAGAGGATTGGACACGTAGAGGAGGAGTGCCTCTCAAACTTGGTGCACAACAGAAGCACTTGGGGAAATTTAAAAATACTGATATTTGACTTGTTGGCCTGGGTATTGGGATTTGTAAAAGTTTCCCAGGTACTTATTATGTGTGTATTTTGGGGCAGAGAGAGTTGCTGAGAACCACCATTAGAATTAAAATGTGTGCCCCCTTAATTCCAGAAGCCACAGGTGAACAGTAATTGAGCACTCCCTGGGCCCAGCATTCTGGTAAGCGCTTTACTAATGATGTCATTGTCTCCTCCCCACAACCGTGTGTCAAGCCCGAGCGATAATCTTCATCGTCGGTCTGATGCAGCAAATATTTATTGAAACACCATCATTGTTCTAGGCAGCACTGTGAATACCTAGATGAGTAAGACACAGTTCATGTCCTTGAAAAGCTAATAATGATAACAGGGATTCATTATAACCATAATACAATGAAGAAGACTTTCACGAGAGAGTACAAATTACTAACGAAGTTCAGAGGAGGGAAGGAATATTACAGCTTGGGCATATCAAGAGAGGTGACATTGTAGGTTCAGTGGTGCTCTAGAGCCAGCTCATTCTGGTCTCTGCATCTTCAGAAATTTTGTGAGCCAGTTGATATCAGGTTGGTAGCTTGCAACTGGCCATGGTGGGAGTTTTTACACTATGAAAATTGACAAAAACTACAAAGCAGGGCTCTTTCTGTCTGCAGAGCTGGTTGTTAAATATTTACCAAACACATCACTGATGGACCTTAAAAGATGTATAGGATTTCATTCTGGAGAGGTGGGATAGATCAGGTAGAAAAAAGAGTATGATGGGACTTCCCTGGTGGTCCAGTGGTTAAGAATCCACCTGCTAATGCAGGGGACATAGGTTCAATCCCTGGTCCGGGAATACCCCACGTGCCAAGGAGCAACTAACCACAACTACTGAGCCCCGCGCTGCAACTACTGAGCACGGGTGCCGCAACTACTGAAACTTGCATGCCTAGAGCTCATGCTCCACAAGAGAAGCCACCACAATGAAAAGCATGCTCACCGCAATGAAGAGTAGCCCCTGCTCTCTGCAACTAGAGAAAGCCCGCGCGCGGCAACAAAGACCCAGAGCAGCCATAAATAAATAAATTTAAAAAACGAAAAAGAGTATGATCAAAAACAAAGAATTGGGAGCGAATTCAAGCTTGCTCAAGTGAGAAAGAATGAGTAATCTAATTTGCCTGGAGTAAGATACAAGTAGGCAAATAATAAGAGTTAGAACTGAAAAGCAGAGTGAGGGGATGTTAATTAAGTTTAAAGCTTCAATGTAAAATGTCTAATACAGCCAGACACATAGTAGGTGCTCATAAAAAGTTAGAACCTTTTATCTCCGCTTCATTTCCCAAATAAGTTCAAACTCTTGACATCAAAGTTTTTCTAAAAATCAGGTAGGTACTTTTTAAATAGATGAGACTGGGGTTCAGAGAGATTAAGAAACTGGACCAAGAACACACAGTTAATGTTTGAGCCTTATGGCAGGAACGTAAAGTGGATAATGACTCCAAGGTGGTGACTGGGAGAATGGAGAATGGAGGTGCTGTCTGGAGAAATAGGGAAGTAGAAGAATTAGGGGAAATCCTCTAAGTCCAAGGGCTGGTTGTGTTAATATGTGACAATTCCAGCAGCAAAGCTGGAGCTGGGGAGGGAAGCAGGGACTAGGGTATGCTTCGCAAGTTGCTACCTAGGGCCTGATGAACACCAGCCCCTCCCATTTCTTAGGATCCGTTGGGCTTGATGAGCTAGGGGTTTTCTCTCTCTCAATCCCCAGCAATTTCAGGGATCCCAGATCAGCTGAGACTCACCAAAAGTACGAAGAATTCCAGGCACTGTGTGTAATGTCCCCGGAGATTCAGGCCAACCTCTGGAAGCTGGGATGCTTCTTGGGAGAATCAGACCCCACCAGGCTCTTGAACTTTTAGCTGTGACTTCAATTCTCAGGTGGAGAGAATTGAAGAATCCAACCTGGTCTCTTTCTGCCTCTCAGAACCAGGAAAATCTGACCTCTGGTGAAGGGAATGAGGCAGATTTCCCGAATCCAGCCCAGTTTAGGCCTGACCACCTCATGAGAGCGGGCTAAGAGCACGTCCTTCATCACCCTGTCACTGGCTCACAGAAGACAGTCCATCCCGCAGAGTTTGTAAATCAAGCTTAAGGATGGGCTTTTTTTTTTTTTTTTTTTTTTTGCGGTACACGGGGCCTCTCACCGTTGTGGCCTCTCCCGTTGCGGAGCACAGGCTCCGGACGCGCAGGCTCAGCGGCCATGGCTCACGGGCCCAGCCGCTCCGCGGCATGTGGGATCTTCCCGGACCGGGGCACGAACCCGTGTCCCCTGCATCGGCAGGCGGACTCCCAACCACTGCGCCACCAGGGAAGCCCAAGGATGGGCTTTTGAGCCTCATCACTGGTGGTCGTCCCAACCTGAGTGTTCTCCCTCCACATCTTCAACAAAGTCCTGAAGTACCACGACTAGGCAGGTGTGGAAAGCCCTGCTTTCTTTTAAAACATGTCAAAGAACATCTTTTAATCCTAGACTGCATTAAAAAATTTCTGGGTACAGATTGTTCCAATTAAATGTTTAAATGTCAAAAGTTTCTTAAAATAAAACTCCTTAAAATAAACCAAATCAGCCATTCTGGATTACAGCCAACATAAATCAAAGTACCAAACCAGATGGGGATTCTGTAAACTAAAGGTAAGAGCAGTTGTTCACAGCTTAGGGCCTAAGGAGAAAAAGCAGGAGGCATCGATCGAGAGGCCAATTTTCCTCTTCAAATTGTTTTTCAAAACACAGGGTAACAACCTAATAAACAAATGAATCGTGCTTCCTGCAGCACCTGTTCCCAGAGACCCGAGAAAATATGCCTGTGACGTCCTGAAAAAAGAAGCCGTAGTCCTGTTAGCAAAACAACTGAATTTATTCAGAGCCAGAGAGGAATCCAACAGCTGCTTGTCTAACCTGGAGAGAAGCATGTGGGAAACGTCACTTACTCTAGGCCTCCATCAGCCTGAATGAGGACATCTGCAAGATGCAGCCGGACTTGACCCAGCACACGTGGTTCTCCTGACACCGAGACCTGCCGGGGGCATGGCGCCGAGAAGATGCAGCTGTGTTAGACATGGTTTCCTGCACAGCCACTGAATGTATCATACACATACACCCTGCAATGAGCCTGAGTTATCATCCTAAGAGCAGAAAAGAATTCTATTAGGAAAGAAGCGCTTTCTAATAAATTGAGAGGAAAAAAGCTGCCATTGCCTATCCGCTGGGGAGGGATCCTGTGAGCTGTCGGCACCAGTATGGGAGAAGTGGGGCAGAAAATGGCCCAGGCCAAGGTCAGACACAGACAAGAACGGAAGCAAGTGTCCAAGCCTGGGCCACGGAGCTGCAGCACGCAGGGCACTGGGTAAGGGCAGTGTGGAGCCAACAACCAAAGATGCCAAGTGGTGGTCTCCAGGGAACAAGGAGATCCCCTTCTTTCTTAGCCTGGCTCGCCACTACTCATCCTTTGGGCCCTTGGCTCAGATATCATTTTCTCAAGGCAGCCCCCAGATCACACTGTCCCAACATGAGGCGGACCTGTACCCTCTTAGTGGCTCCATCTCCAGTAGCCAGCACAGCACAGTATGTGGCCCACTGTCAGCCTTCAAGACATCTTATTGGGAGGAAGGAAAGATGAATAAAGGCCACAAGAGAGAACAGAGGGCTAGAGAGAGGATAGGAGGGGAAATCAGAGGGTGGTGCACACAAAGCTTCACCCTGTTCCAGGTCCCCTTTCTGAGGACCTGCAGGAAGACTTTCAAAGATAAGTGGGCGTGACTGGTCCTGAAGGCACGATACGCCCAGCCCAGCAACTGACCCGTGAGATGGACACTTGAGGGCATACGGTTTAGGAAACTAAGACATGAATCTCTCCTGGAAAAATGGTCTCAGTTTTTTTTCTTGGTGTTTCATCTCTTGATGGTTTTTTTTTAATCCTTCTCTGGTGTTTTGAGATGAAAACAAGCTGTAACCTGAACCTATCGATACTTTGCAAGGATGACGGTATGCTGAAAGAATGTAGTTAAAATGCTCATTAGAGATCATCTGCAGTTGTAAAGAACAGGATAGAGAAAGAGATTCCCGCAATCCTTGGATTTACTCCACAGGATTTTCCCAAAACAGGATGAACCTCTGAACAAAAGAAAACCATTTACAACACCATTACAGAGAAAGTCTAATGAAAGACATCTGAAGGATACAGGCAAAGGAAGAGCATTAAGAAGCCTGCATTTTATAGGCAGAGAGCTTTACCAAAAGCTTTGATATCCATAGAATTATTGATGTTGGCTATCAAATCAGTGGCAGATGGGAGCCCCAAGAGTGAAAAGGTAATTGGTACAGTGGGTTTGGGACTATTAGCTGGGGAGAAACAATGCTCCGCAAAGTTTAATGTTCTTACCTGGGGTTGAGTAGATGTGGGGTGAGGTCCCAGATTCTGCTTTTTTAAAAAAAACAATCTCACAAGTGATGTATATGTAGGTGGGTTTTGGACCACACTGTGAGTAGCAAGCCTGTAGGACACCACAAGAAGATGTGTTGCTATGGAGAAAAGCAGAGGAGAAAACAGTAAGCTCCTCGCACATAGGGACCATCTCCAGGAGGTTTGTTTTTCCCTGCAGTCTCTTGTACACAATAAACACCCGTGTATTTCCATTTTACTCAGCTTCTTTGGGTTGCAAGGATTAAACTGTCACTCAACCTAGTTCAAGTGATGAGCTTTGTGGGGAAGAAATTGCGAAGCAGTGAGGGTGACAGAAACTGTAGGAAAACAGGACCTCTGGACTGTCCAGGCCTTACAGAGACTGGATCCAGATATGTCCTGAATCCAGGGCAGCTCAAGGGACCTCGCAGGCAGGGATTTGTGGAACTTCTCTCTGTCTTCCTATTCCTCCAAGGGCTTTCCTCTGTCTCATAGCTTTTTTTTTTTTTTCCCTTTTTGTGGTACGCGGGCCTCTCGCTGCTGCGGCCTCTCCCGTTGCGGAGCACAGGCTCCAGACGCGCAGGCTCAGCGGCCATGGCTCACGGGCCCAGCCGCTCCGTGGCATGTGGGATCTTCCCGGACCGGGGCACGAACTCGTGTCCCCTGCATCGGCAGGCGGACTCTCAACCACTGCGCCACCAGGGAGGCCCTGTCTCATAGTTTTGACCCCCCTTACTTCCTCATAACTTCCTTTCTCCTACGGCCTCTCTCCACCACCTCTGACCCAAGTCTCTTTGTCAGCTTCCCTATAGTGCCCCTCCCATCGTGCAGGACACGCCCCCAAACCCAGTTCCCACTTCAGGCTGCAAGAGCAAGAATCTGACTGGCATCCCTCACAAGTCAGGGCAGATCACCCAGCTTTTTTCCGCTCAGGGCAGGTGTGCCTCAGAGGGGAGGATGGATGGTGGACGGAGTGGTCCAGCGTGGCTGCCAGGGCGCAGATGTGGAAAGGGGAAGGGTAGGTGTCATCGAGAGGTTGACATCTGAGCAAAGCTTTGAAGGAGGTGAGGGAAGTTTTGAGAGTTTTGCAATATCCCTCAGGACAACACGTTAGAGGCACCTTGGAGTCCTGTGAAGCCACCCTGAAAACTCAGGGAATAAACAATGGAGGAGTAAGAGTGTGACAGGTCAGGAATATTCCACGGCTTTGCACCAAGAACAACCCAACACAAATATTTTAGGAGCAATGGCAGTGAGAAGGTTTGAGAAAGAAGGGTCAAAGCAGCAATATGGGAAATGGTGGCAAAGTCAAGGATCATTTCAGTGTATTATTCTTTCAATTTGTCTGTCTGTAGATTTGAAAAATTAAAAATAAAGTTGGGAAAAAATTTTTCATTGTGATAATGGTATGGTGGTTATGTAGGAGAATCGCCTTATAATTAAGAGGTGAAGTCAGGGAAATATGTCATTATGTCTGCAACTTTCTATCAGATGGTACGTAAAAAATATTACATGAAGACAGATAACGTAAATATGGCATGATGTCACCAACTGAGAATGGAGGTAAAGGATGTATAAGGTGCTGTTCTTTCAACTTTCCTACAGATTTGAAAATTTTCAAAATGAGAAGTTGGGTTTTACTCTTTGGTATTTACTCAAGTGAAATGAAAATATATGACTACACCTAGACTTGTATGTGACTGTTCATGGCAACATTATTCATAATAGCTCTAAACTGGAACCAATCCAAATGCCCATCTATTGTACATGGATAAAGAAAATGTTGCATATTCACGCAATGGAATACATCCAGCAATAAGGAACGAGTTACTGATATATACTACGACGTGGATCGACCTTAAAGTCATTATACTACATGAAGGAAGCTAGGAGCAAAAGACAACATACTATGTAATTTCATTTATGTGAACCATCTGGAAAGGGAAAAATCTATAGAGACAGAAAGCAGATCAGTGATTGTCTAGGGCTGAGGGTGAAAGTGGGGTTTGGACTGCAAACAAGTATAAGGGAACTTTGTGGGGTGTTGGAAATGTTCTAAAACTGGTTTGTGGTGATGACTGCACAACTCTATAAATTTACTAAAAGTTATCACATTGTACACTTACAGTGGGTGAATTTTGTTGTATGTAAATTATGCCTCAATAAAGCTGTTGGAAAAAAAACAGTTAAGAAAAAAAAAGTTTATTTCTCTACCTGGGATCTGATGGTGAGACTTTATTCGTTCAACAAATATTTTTTGAGACCTACTGTGTGCCAGGCATTATGTGCTAAACCCTGGGGCTACAGTATTGAATCTAATAGGCACTGAAGTTTGATAAGTTTTATGAGCTATTTATTTGGTATGCTTTCTATGGGACCTGCCTAGTGGTGGAGGGGTGGACTAGATAAACTGTATCTCTTTGGCTGCTTGATTTGTTCGGGTTCTACCATTAACAAAGTCTGAGACGAGTGTGAGTTGTTTATTTGGCAGGTGTAGTGGGTAGAGTGGTGGAACTCAAAAAGTTATGTTCAGGGCTTCCCTGGTGGCGCAGTGGTTGAGAATCCGCCTGCCGATGCAGGAGACACGGGTTCGTGCCCTGGTCCGGGAAGATCCCACATGCCGCGGAGCAACTAAGCCCGTGAGCCATGGCCGCTGAGCCTGTGCGTCCGGAGCCTGTGCTCCGCAACGGGAGAGGCCACAACAGTGAGAGGCCCGCATACCACAAAAAAAAAAAAAAAAAAAAAAAAAAAAAAGTTATGTTCATGCCCCAATACTCACCACCTGTAAATGTGACATTATTTGGAAAAAGAATTTCTGCAGATGTGATTAAGTTAAAGATCCCAAGATGTGAAATTATCCTGGATTATGTGGGTCCTAAATCCGATGACAAGTGTCCTTAGAAGAGAAGGAAGAGAAGGCACAGACACAGAGGAGAAGGCTATGTGGAGATGGGGCAGAGATTAGAGGGATGTTGTCACAAGCCAAGGATACCTGGAGCCACCAGGAGCTGGAAAAAACAAGGGAGGATTCTCCCCTAGAGCCTTCAGAGCGAGTGCAGCCCTGCCTCCCTCTTGCGGACTTCCGGGAGAAAAAGAATTCCTGTGATTTTAAGGCACAAAGTCTGTCTGTCGTCATTTGTGATGGCAGCCTAGGAAACAAATACAACAGGTGATCCCAGGTCAGGGAGGGGGCTCGTGAGACACGGATGGGAGGCAAGCCCATAAAGAGAATGTGAAGGGGTGCATTTCTGCCCTGGGGGCCCTTCTGTGAGACCATGAAGAAGGGGTGAGAAGGCTTGGGGATCCACAGCCCAATCCTCGCTGGTTGAGGGTAACTTCTGTTTATTAATATTTAATGGAAGGTGCTTGTGTTCCCATTACATTTGTCTCACATGTGAGCTCTATAATCGTGCATTAATATGCTAGAAATGCTGCCAGATGCTTTGTGTGGAGACTGACTTCCGTATGACTCTGGACCTCACAGCACCCAGCACAGTGTGGAGACCCAGCAGGTGAACTAGAAGGCCTGTTAGGTTTCTCACTCCCCTTCCTGATCGCTCCCACCTGCCCACTGGTCTCCATCACAGTCACTGCCAAGCAGTGCTTCCCGCAGCTCGCTCTCTTTTTTTTTTTTTTACCATCTTTATTGGAGTATAACAGTTCTCATTTTTGTCTGTCTGCTCTTTGTTGCTTCTAGCCAGCAATGTTCTTTTCTTGTTCCTTTTCTTCTAGTCTCCCTGGGTGGAAGCCTACAGTGCTTCTTGCTGAGACTAGGTGGGGAGCCCCCAGTGACACACTCTATATCATTTATAAAGCTCCCAACTCCAGATCTGGTATTTCATATCTAGCTTTGAACAGCGGTCAGCTGGTCACCCACACTCCCAATGAGGCTCAAGGGTACCATTTAGCACAGAATAAATGTGCATATCTGAAATTAAAAATCAAAATGGATCTGCTCATTTCAAAACTCAGCTTCGGGCTTCCCTGGTGGCGCAGTGGTTGGGAGTCCGCCTGCCGATGTGGGGGACGCCGGTTCGTGCCCCGGTCCGGGAGGATCCCACATGCTGTGGAGCGGCTGGGCGCGTGAGCCATGGCCGCTGAGCCTGCGCGTCCGGAGCCTGTGCTCCGCAACAGGAGAGGCCGCAGCAGTGAGAGGTCCGCGTACCGCAAAAAAAAAAACCACAAACAAACCAACAAACAAAAAAACAACTCAGCTTCCCCTTTTCAGGGTGTAGAAGGCCCTGGAAATGGCATGTCTTTGCATGTGAGCTCTCACCAGGGCCTCCTGGGTAAGATTCTGGCTGTGGCGTCTCTCTTTTCTTAGCTGTTTACTTCTCCTATGAGCTGGACTCAGGAGAGAAGGGTATCCAGAAGACTAAGGTAATTTAATTTCTAGCCATCTTTGGCTTGAATCCTTCCGGCACCCTCAACAAACAAAAATAGCATCCTCTATCTGCACTAAAGCCTGGAAGAAGTGATTTTTTTCAAATGCCCTAATCATAATAGCTCATATCTACCGAGTGCCTACAACACTTTAGGCTCTGTGGTAACTGCTTGGCATTCTTTATCAATTTTAATCCTTACAACAACTTTATAAAGTCCCTACTTTATCATCCCTATTTCACAGATGAGGAAACTGAGACTTGGGGAGTTCAAACGTGTCTGGAGTCAGACGAGTGGTGGAGCTCGGATTCAAGCCTACGTTGTGTGACTTCAGGACATATGTGTTGAGCCTTCAGGGCATGTGGCCTTAGATCAGAAGAACCCTCATTTTTTTTTCCTGTTCAGAGAGAGTTAAATGCAGAATTGAAAAAGCAACAGCTTCTGAAAGTGTCCTTAGGAAATCCCACAGTGAGAAGCCGGGTCTCTTCAAATCAGGGCAAATCAAGCAAGAGATGCTGGCCAGACCAAGAGTGGGCTTTTTCGTTCAGAAACATAGGATTGCCTCTAAAAGGAGAGCCACTGAAATGGACATTAGAAAGAGAGAGTGAACACTGGACCATGGAGATGGAGTGGGCTTGAGGCCTGAGCATCTCAAAGACCATTTGGGGCAGCAAATGAGAGCAAAGCTCAAACCATATGAGTCTGCTGTCCATGGGGGGGCCTGGGAAAAAATGGGCAAGAAGGTCTGACTGTTGGGTATTCAAAGCTTATCTGGCGGCTGACAGCGGGAATGATATAGGATCACTGGTGCACAGAGTGTCAGTGAACCAGTGGTAAGCTGACTCCTCATCCAGCCAGAAGGGAGACTTTGGCTGTGAGAATTCTGGTCCAGCATGTTCTCTGCCTGAAGTGTGGCCTGGCCTCCTGCCTCTCCTGGCTATCTGGCTTTTATCACACAGAAACAGAGGAGAAAAACAAATTGGGAATATGGATAACATTTAAGTGACTCTGAAAAGCTTTGTGACAACATGGACCTGTTTCGAGAATTATTTTTAACTGCAGACATTTGGTCCCAGTAGGAAATAAAACTTCAAAGGACAGTTATAATTAGGTCACATTTTGAGAAACTTATTACCTTTTGCTGTATGTCCCAGGAGTAGTGTATCTTAAATGATTTTAGTATTTAGATTCAATCATGGTGCAGAATTCCATTTTTCTATGCAAGAATGGGAAGCAAATAAAGGAAATTATGATAGCAGTGTTAGATGAAAGCAAAGGCAGGAACAAATTTACTTTGGAATAGAAGAAAGAAATATCATATAATTTGTCTCCTCACTCCCCTCTCTTTCTTTTCTTCTTGTCTGCATCTTAAAAAAGTGTCTGTGGAAGGAGCCTGGATAATTCCATCTGTATTCCCCATTAAATGCCCTTTTTAATTTAATTTACTTTCATTTTATTTTATGTTATATTATGTTATTTTTCAACTTTTCAGAATTTTGTTCAATATCCTTGCTCTGAGTCAAACATTACTTTTTATTAATTTTTTAAATTTAATTTTTATTTTTTTATTAGAGTATGGTTGATTTACAGTGTTGTGTTAGTTTCTGCTGTACAGCAAAGTGATTCAGTTATACACACACACACACACACACACACACACACACACACACACACACACATATATATATATATATATATATATATATCCACTCGTTTTTAGATTCTTTCCCCATATAGGCCATTACAGTGTATTGAGTAGACTTCCCTGTGCTATATAGTAGATCCTCATTAGTTTATTTTTGCTCTGGATGAAAATTTGACCAAAGACAACCCTTTCATGTCTCAAGTGCAATATAGTGAAGCAATTTAGTGGAAGAAAGGCGAGTAGGTATCTCACTGGGAGCAAGAAAATGAACATTGGCTGTAGTACTGTTTCTATGATCTCTGTACAGGTTTCAACACTGAGGCCCAAGTAGGGACTAGTTATTGGACCCTTGGGAGTGAGGCTGATGGGAAAAGGGGAGACAGTGTGAAGATGGAGTGAGGAGACAACAGTGGCCAAAGCAGGGGTCACACCTCTCTTCTGTGAAAAATGTCCCACGAGATTTTTACTAGACTGGAGCCTGGCAGAATTGAAGGCCCTTTGCTCTGTGTTCTGCAGACACATGATGAGGTCTAGCCAATCTCTTTTCCATCTCATGAACCTGTGAAATTTAAAAAAGGAACATTAAAATTTATCTGTATGGCAGTGCATTAAAATGGGCCAGGGATGTTTTCTCCCATTGACAAATACATAATATATTCTTATAGTTAAATATTTGCCTACAGAAATGATTTTACTAGATTCTTCCTAACCTTTTAAAATATAAAAGTTTCATGAAATCTGTATACTTGGGAATTCCTTGGTGGTCCAGTGGTTAGGATTCTGTGCTTTCATTTCCAAGGGCCCGGGTTCAATCCCTGGTCGGGGACCTAAGATCCTGCAACCTGCATGGCGTGGCCAAAAAAAAAAAGAAAAAAAAGAAAAAAAAATTGTATTCTTTACCATTCATCTGGGATTAAATCATGATTTGCCTTGGATGAGTGGATGTGTTGCTATTTACCGAGTTAAATAAGATAGAAGAATTGTGTAGAGAGATCAGAGCTACACATACCAAAAGCTCACTTGCATTTGATGCACAGAGATGTTGCTTATGGGAAAATGGCACAGTGGGTCCCCTCCCTCACTGGAGGAAGTGTGGAGAGTCAGCCTCAGTAATCAGCCATGTGAGAGTGAGTTGCAGCCATTCGTCATGTGGTGGCCTTGGTGAAAGCTCATACTAAGTGTCCTCTCTTGGCAGGTCAGCATCTCTGCTGCTTCCTGCCTCAACTGCCCTTCATTTTGTACCTATTCTACTTAGAAGTCAGAAAGTGTGTTTTGTTGCCGTGCAATCTATATTGGGAAAGATCTGTGGGGAAAAAAATACTCAGAGAAGTCAGGGATTAGCAGTTAATGAGCTGTCCTACCTTCCAGACCCAACAGTCCAATTGACCTGGCAACTAGTCCACCCCAACCCTTTTGCATACATTCGAAAAGGAGGCCTTCCTCCTCTGTTTTCCTGTCTGACAGACCTTCCTATGATACGGTAGACTAGTCTTTATCAGTTAGTGATGGATGTGTTACAACTTCTAGAGTGCACACCAACACCTTAACTTAGGTGTCACCAACTCCAATACTTACAGGAGCCAGGCAAGTACTATGAATGAGCACAGGTTGAGTGGGGACTAGGAGAAAAGATGCCCCTTCATAATATGTATGTATGGGTCCATTGTTGTCAAAATTCCTAATTTTTTAGAGAGAGTTTGAGAATCTGGATTTTTATATGATCTCCTAACACTGAAATGTTGGGTAGTCAATTCAAAAATTAAGTAACTCTATAAACCAAACAAACAAATTAAAACACACACACACACACATACACACACACACACACACACACACACACTCTGGATCCTTCATGAAAACCAGTTAATTACATCTGCATTAACTCAGGTGGATTTAGAGTGTATGGTAGAAAATATCTTGGCACACCAAACTGTTGTCACTGGTTACCTTTGGGAACAAGAGTGGGTGTGGGGGGGAACTCTTACATTTTTCTCCGTATACTTTTGTATTGTTTGAATTTGGGGCAATGAGAATACATTTGTATATTACTTATGTAGTTATTTAAAAAAAAACAACAGTCTGAAAAATACAAGGGACAGGGTTTAGAAGTTGGAAGACTCCAACATTTAAAATGGCTAAAGACTTAACATTTAACATGGCAGATCGATTGCATGAAAGACAGAAACCAAAAGAAAAAAAAAAGAAACTTTAAGGAAGCAGAAAAAAAAAAGGCAGGCAGCAGAAAAAAAAAATCAAAAGGACTATCAGTTTATGAAATGAGAACAGGGTCCTATAAAAATCAGAGAACAAGAAAGAGCTCTTTGAAGTTAAAAGTGCAATACCAGAATAACATTCAGTAAAAAAGTTAGAAGATAAAGTTGATGAAATCACATAGAAAGTAGGAAATTAAAGATACAGATTTGGAAAGTAGGAGAGAAACAATATAAAACTGAGAGGGTTGATTTAGTAGTTTCACATTCAACTGATAGTATATTCGGAAAAGGAGAAGAGAGAAAGCTGAGGAAAGGAAATTACCATAGAAATAATACAAGAAACCCCATGGAGTGCCCAAACACAAGAAATAATAATCATAAAATAAAACCTCACATCAAGGCACATTATCATGACATTTCAGAACACCAGGAATGAAGAGAAGATTCCTGAGAGATTTCCTGAGAGAAGAAATAGGCCACAACAAAGGGTCAGGAATAGAATGACATCAAGCTTCTCAACAGCAATACTGGGTGCCATGAGGAAATGAAACATTTGGAAAAAATATTTCTGAACTGGTACATGCAGTTATCCTTCAGTATCATAAGGGATTGGTTCTAGGACCCCCTGCAGTTACCAAAATCTTCTCATGCTCAAGTCCCTTATATAAAATGGTGTAGTATTTGCATATAAGCTATAAGTTTTGCTTTGGGGAACTTTCTGAATTTTTTTTTTCTGAATATTTTTGATCTGCAGTTGATTGAATCCCAGGATGCAGAACCCATGGATATGGAGAGCAACTGTATAGTCAAACTAACACCAAGTGTAAGGGTATAATGAAGACATTTTCACACAAGAAGGGTCTCACATTTTTTCTACATACTCATTCTTAGGAATCTATTTGAGGACGCTGGACTTTACTAAAATGAGTAAGCAAATCTAGGAGACTTGGGATCCAGACCACAATGGATCCAACACATGAGATCGAGTGAGCAAAGGAAATTCTCAGGGTGGTAGTAAAGATAGGCTTGAAGATGACAGCTGTGCAGCAGGTCTAGAGGGAAACCAGTACATAACAGAGCAAGAACATGAAGGGATACCATAGTAGTATCTCCAGGGGGAAAAAAATGGAACTAATGGAGGATCTCAAATGTATGACACATAGGATATTTGGAGGATACATTTTTTTTTTAATTTTAATTTTTAAATTAATTAATTTTTGGCTCTGTTGGGTCTTCGTTGCTGCGCGCGGGCTTTCTCTAGTTGCGGCGAGCGGGGGCTACTCTTCATTGCAGTGCGTGGGCTTCTCATTGCAGTGGCTTCTCTTGTTGCAGACCACGGGCTCTAGGTGTACAGGCTTCAGTAGTTGTGGCTCCAGGGCTCTAGAGTGTAGGCTCGGTAGTTGTGGCACACGGGGTTAGTTGCTCTGCAGCATGTGGCATCTTCGCGAACCAGGGCTTGAACACGTGTCCCCTGCATTGGCAGGCAGATTCTTAACCACTGCACCACCAGGGAAGCCCTGGTGATAGACATAACACTCAAAATATTGAATATTAATATAACAAAAAATTGTAATGTAACCTTTGGAAAAATGAAGGATAGTGAATAGCTCCATGTGTGTGAATTAGGAGTGGGAAATACAAAATAAAGTTGAATACTTTTCTTCATTAGTTGTCAATAGATAATGCTTAAATTGAAAATCAAGAAATAATATAAGCATTAAAAAAAGAAATATAGGAATAAATATCTGAAAAATCAACTAAAAATTTAAAGCCTTTAGTAATTGAGAACTGGCGATGGGAATGGGGTAGAGCAGGGGATGGATTTTTTTTAAACCTTTGGCTCAAAAAAGCCCAAAAAACAAACTAGTCACTGGGGGTGTTCCCAGTGTTCTGCTAATACCAACAATGTGGGAATGAATAACTGTATACATATGTTATTTCATTTGTGTGCAGACATAGCTAGAGGATAAATTTCCAGAGGTCAAGGGGCAAATGTATTTGTACTTTTGATAGATAATGCCTAATTGCTCTCCACAGAGGTTGTATCATCTTATTCTCCCACCAAAATTGTGTGAATGTGGTTATTTTCCCACAGCCTCATCAGAAGAATGTGCTGTCAAACTTTTGAGTTTTTATCAAACTGCCAGGTGTCAATATGACTGCTCTTATTATAAGTAAGATTAAGAATCTTCTAAATGTTTAAGAACCATTTATATTTCTTTTTCTCTGAATGCTCTGATTATGTTCTTTGCCCACATTCCTATTACTTTTTAAAATCTTTTTCTTCTTGATTTCTAGGAGCTCTTTATATTTTAGGGAAATCAATCATTTGTATTGAAATTTTTTTCCACGTTGTTGTTTGTCTTCGCTACTATTTTCTGCTAAGTTTTTGATCAATATGTATGTAGTATATTTATAAATATTTTCTTTGATAGATTCTGGATTCTGAGTCATAATTAGAAAGACCCTCCCCACTCAAAGCTTATAAAGCAATTCATTGCTGTTCTTTCCTAGTGACTCTAAGTTCTCATTTTCTACATTTCAATCTTTGATCCATTTAGAATTTATCCTCATATATTGATCCAGCTTCATCTCTTCCAGGTGGCTACCCAGTTGTCCCAACTCTATTCACTATTTGACTCTCAATTTAAGTACAAATATTACCAGGAAAAAAAAAAAAAAAAACAAGAGGGGGTTGGGCAGAGAAGCCCTGCTGATGACCTAAGTGATGAGGGATTGGAGGAAGTAGGAATATCACCTCCTCTTTCCCAGCCACCGGGTCCCCACATGGCCATTTCCATAGAGTTGTCTCGCCCTGTGGCTGTTTCCTGAGGAGGGATACTTGGCTGCAATGAGAAGTGTGAGTTTCATACCAGACCCCGGGAGGGATGAAGCAGGCGTTGCTCCAGGAAATTCCCTGTCGCAGGATGACTCAGCTCTAACTGCCTTCCCGCATGAGGGCCCTGGCACTTAAGAGTTCCAGTCCCTGGGAGAGAAGATCTGATTGGTCACTGCCCATCTCCTGTCAGCAGGGGTCCAAGTGGCAGGATTAGCTGGACATCAGAACCAAGTGGGTGGGAGTAGGGAGGGGCAATTCCAGAGGAAGAGATGCCAGGCAACAAAACCAAAAAAAGCCCCCGCAGCAGCTGTCCACAACATTTGCAAAAAATAGTCACAATAAAAATAGCAGCTATTTGTGGACTATTTCTATAAGCCAGGAACTGTGTTAAGTGTTTTATCTCATTTACGTCTCACCAGCTGTGTGAGGTTGACAGGTGAGGAAGCTGAGGATGAAGAGAGGTTAAGAGACTTCTCTGACACAGCTAGTAAATGGCGTAACCAGGATACAAACTTGGATGATCACCCCTGCCCAGCCTCTGCCTTTTAACCATTTAGGGATCCTGTTCTCTGAGTAGGAAGAAAGGTTTTCCTTGGTGTAACTCTGCTTCTGTTCCCTACACCCCTGGCGGTTGACCTCTGTGGGGTTTGGATGTGGCCGTAGATGACTGATCTGGTCCTCCCGGGGCTCCTTCAAGTCCCCACTGGTCATCCTGGTGCTTGTTGCCTGCTCTCCTGGTGAGCGTCTGGTGGCTACAGCACCTCTAGGGACCAAGCTTTCGCGTTCCTTCTCTCCTCACGGCCATCTCTGGTCAAGGTCCTCTGGGTTGGCCATTGACCTTGTCAGGGAACCATCTCTTCCTATGCACAGACCTCCCTCAGACCCCGAGCCATTGCCTGGGCTCTCTTGTGCACCTCTACACTCTCTTCCCTTGGGTTGGGGTCCTTCTCCATTAGACGTCCTGCGTGGGAGATTGAGGGGTGGCCTATGTCCCATAGAGTTACTCACCACACCCTCTAGGTCAGTAACTGCTCCTTGAATAGGGCTCACACATTTCTGTGTAAATACCCCTCACCCTTCCTTCCACCTGCCCAGGGGCCCCTCTAACCTGCCTGGATTAGAACTGGTTGCCCCACGGAATCCTCTGGCACCAGCCCCACACTGCTTCATCCCTTGCTCCTCAAGCCCCCAGGCTGTCCATGGGCAAGGGTCTCCCGTGCACTGACCCGCCTTTGGCCACACTCAAGCCTGGAATGTCTTCTTCTTCCAGCTTCCTTCCTTCATGATTCAGAAGCCTCCAGAGTTCTGTCGTTCTCTGGGCTGGGCAGCTCCTGTTGGGTGTTGTTTGGTGCTCGCCTCCAGTTGTAGAAACACCACGATTGAATTTAAACTAGAATTACGCACTCAGCATTGCACAAGTGCTGCTCTTCCAAACGTGATCGCTGCAGGACTGAGTGACTCACTGTCTCTCCCCCTCGGATGCTCTGTGTTGTACACACAGGCTGCCTGCCACGTGTCTCAGCCTGGCACGGAAGCTCCGTCGGAGCAGTCACGAAGGTCACCTGCAGCTGGGGATAGCCATCCGGGTACTTTCTCCTAGGTGGTCCAGGGGTGGGAATGCCAGCTGTAGGGAAACTCCTCTCCCCATCTGCGCCCACGAGGGACCACGGTAACAATGACCAGGGTTCACAGGGACTTGGCTCCATGGTCATACACTGTACGCACAACACGGCCCATCACCTCTCCAAACCACGGCCTGCCCCACTCATCCTGCTCGGTGAGGACAAGTCTGATGGCCCTATTTAAAATGTAACCTGGCTCTGGGATTCCAGAGCTCTCTCCCTCCCCGCCCCTCCCCCTGCCCCCAAGCACTTAAACTGTAGCACACTATAAAATGTACTTATTCTGGGCTTCCCTGGTGGCGCAGTGGTTGAGAGTCCGCCTGCCGATGCAGGGGACACGGGTTCGTGCCCCGGTCTGGGAAGGTCCCACATGCCGTGGAGTGGCTGGGCCTGTGAGTCATGGCCGCTGGGCCTTGCGCGTCCGGAGCCTGTGCTCCGCAATGGGAGAGGCCACAACAGTGAGAGGCCCGCGTACCAAAAAAAAAAGAAAAAAAAGAAAAAAAATGTACTTATTCTGCTTACTGTTTATTTTCTGTCTCTCTCCACTAGAATTTAACTTGACAAGGACAGGCAGGGACGTTGGTCTGTTTCATCTGGGATGTATCCCAAGCATCTACAACACTGTGGGCACATAGTAGGTACTCAATAAATATCTGTTAAGTGAATGAATTATGCATCCCTAAATGTCTGTGATGGTTGTAAAATAAGCTCATTAATTCTGTGATACTGCTCCCTTCACCAGTGGAGCTAATTCACATGAAAAGATGCACAACATCGTTAATCACCAGAGAAATCCAAATCAAAACCACAATCAGGTATCATCTCACACTGGTCAGAGTGGCTTTCATCAGTAAGAACACAAATAACAAATGTTGGGGAGGATGTGGAGAAAAAGGAACTCTTGTGCACCGTTAGTGGGAATGTCAATTGGTGCGGCCCCAGGGGAAAACAGTATGGCAGTTCCTCAAAGAACAAAAAATAAAACTACCGTATGATCCAGCAATTTCACTCCTGGCTATATATCCAAAGAAAACAAAAACATTAATTTGAAAAGATATGTGCACCCCAGTGCTCATTGCAGCATTATTTACAATAGCCAAGGTATCCAGGCAACCCGTGTCCACCAGCAGATGAATGGATAAAGGCGTGGTATATATACATACAATGGAATACTACTCAGCCATGAAAAAGAATGAAATTTTGCCATTTGCAGCAACACAGATGGACTTGGAGGTTATTATACTTAGTGAAATAAATCAGACAGAGAAAGAAAATTACAGTGTGATATCACTTACATATGGAATCTAAAAAGGAAAACAAACCAGCGAATATAACAAGAAAGAAACAGACTCACAGATGTAGAGAACAAATTACTGGTTACCAGTGGGGAGAGGGGAGGGGGAAGGGGCAAAATAGGGGTAGGGGGTTTAGAGGTACAAACTATTAGGTATAAAATAAGCTACAAGGTTATATTGTACAACACAGGGAATATAGCCCATATTTTATAATAACTATAAATGGAATATAACCTCTAAAAATTGTGAATCGCTGTGCTATACACCTGAAACTTCTACAATATTGTACATCAACTATAACTCAAAAGAAAAAAAAGAGTGGAGCTAGTTCCCTTCCCAGCTGAGTGACTGCGTCCCCTCTAATGAATAGAACGTGACTTCTGAGGCTGAGTCATAGAAAGGATAGCTTTCACCTGGCTCCCTCTAATGGATCACTCACTCGGGGGGGAAGCTGTGGCCTTGTTGTGAGAACATTTAATAGCCTGGAAGGCTCATGTGGGGAGAAAGTGAGGCCTCCACCAATAACTGCACCAACTTGCCCGCCATGGGAGCAGGCCATCTTGGAAGCGGACCCTCCAGGTGACAGCAGGCCTAGCTGACATTGTGACCATAACCTCATGAGAGCCCCCAGGCCAGAACTGCCCAGTTAAGGCACGCCTGAATTTCTGACCCACAGATATTGTGAGGATAATAAATATTCATTATTGTGTTATGTTTTGGGGGTAATTTGTTATGTAGCAATAGAGAACCAATAGAACTTCAAGGTCACCTAGTGCATCGAAAATATGACTTGCTTTATAAAAACTCCACACACACCCCACCTTATAAGAAAGCAATGCTGGATAAAGTGGGCCACAACTGTTGATGTGTAAATGGAGGTTGCGTAGGTTTGGTGGAGAAAGCACAGTCCCGGGGACATAAAATATAGAAAACTGTCAAATAGGCCCCTGTCTGGCACTTACGTTAGGAATATCATTTTGAGGCAGTGAGTCCCTTGGGGGGGTGGGGGGCATGTGTTAGCCAGGAAGATGGTACAAAGACTTGAGCCCTAACCCAGGGGCACGTGCTCAGTTGAAACACTTGTCCGCTGATTCGAGTGCCCATTGTTGGTTATGAATGGTGCTCACACAGAATGAAGTGCACCGCTGGGGCCTGCTCAGTGGCTCACAATCTGGACCTCAACAAAGGCTGCAGCTGTTGTTGTCTTCACTTAACTTCAGAGCGACCTGAAATTACCATCCCCCAGTGGTGAAACAGCCAGAATAGCACAGCCTTGAGGATGTTAATTAACCCCCTACAGGATACACAAGATAGAAAATAACCACTCGGAGAGCTGCACAGTCTCCCGAATCCTCATCAGATCAATGCGGCTGCCATCGCTCTGAGCACATTTCTTTTTAGTGCCAGGAAGGGTGCCAGATGAGAGGCCCTATCTAGGGGCTTCCAGCCTCCTGCCCTTCTGCCACCAGGGATCACCAGCCAAGACCTGACGACTTGATCTGACAGAGGTGTCTGGTCCCTCGAGTGCCCTCCCGCTCTTGGAGTTTCTGCCTGCAGGGCTCACGGAGGTGCAGATGCCACGGTCTGGCTGGCCATTCATCTGTGTAAGAAGCGCGGTCCTTAATGAGAAGAGTTAGATTGCCCTTGACAGAATGATTGGAGGTTCTCATTTGGCTGAAATTCTCTTATCTGGGAGTTTCACCAGATCATGGGGGAAAACGCCGAGAGGGCTCGAGCTACTGGCCGTTCACCGGCTACTCCTTTTACAGTCTTATTTAATGGATGGAAGACGAGACACACAAAGCGTGGGTGTTTATGAGTGTCCCGGGAGGGCAGTCAGAGTTTCCTGGAGACCTTGCTTGCTAGTTGTAACAGTGATAACAGTAGGTAATAATGAGCATTTTGTTCTCTGTCCTGTGCCGCGCTAAGCACTTTATGTCTAAATGCTCCTATTTAAGACTCATGACTCCCATACAGTGTAGCTACTATTTTTTTTCGGCTGCGCTGGGTCTTCACTGCAGTTGTGGCACACAGGTTTAGTAGCCCCGCAGCATGTGGGATCTGACTTCCCTCCCCAGGGATGGAACCTGTGTCCCCTGCATTGGAAGGCGGATTCTTAACTACTGGACCACCAGGGAAGCCCCCAGTAGCTACTCTTTTTATCCTCATTGAACATATGAAGAAACTGAGGTTGAGTACAGTAATTTGCTCAAGGCTACATGGCTGAAGGAGGGTCTTGCTCCAAATCCATCTACCAAAGAACTGATGTCCCTAAGTAGTCAGTGGTCACTCTCCTGAACATTGGTGGTTCCTGGGTATCTGCCTGTTTCCAAGGTTGGTGAACTTGTTGCATCTCAAGCCTGTCACATCCAGACAACGCCTTACATCAAGGAAGGAGAAGGCAGTAAACCCAGACAGCAGGCCCAGCCGTGAGCACCACCCCATCCGTGCTGCAATGCATGCTCCTAATGATGGTAGTGGATTAAAACAAAAAAGTTAAGTCATGTGCTTTGCTTGAAAAGGAGAGAGGTGAAGACTCCCAAATGATTAATATTTCGGGAAAAGTGTTGGTTCTCAAAGGGAAAAACTTCTGTTATCTGGAGTATGCAGAATACTGCATTCCCAGTACCACTGGGCCAATGAGATATCTTCATATTAACATTCTAACATACTGATGTACTTTGAGATGATATGATTTTCCCATTTTGCAGTATCCCATAGGTGGATCAAAAGAAGAGGAAACTATTCTAGTGTGCTACAACTGGATTCTCCCTGCTCTACGTAGAACTCATCATGCGCTGCTCCAGGCTTGGCGGTCTGGTTTATATAAACAGACACATGAGTATCCCTACACTGGGGGAATGATCCATACCGCATCCACACGTTGATGGTAATAATAATGTTTGCATGTATTTGCTTTGAGCCAAGACACTGTGCTAGGCACTTACATGTATTATTTCCTTTTCCCTCTCATTTTCCCCACGGGGTAAGTATTATTATGCTCATTACAGATAAGAAAACCAAAGTAGAGTGGGGCTCAAGTAACTTGCTTAAGATTACAGAGAGAGTAAGTAGTTGAGGCCCAGATTTGTACACCAATCTTTTTCCAAAGTCCATGCCTTTTTCAGACAATCGCATTTGCCGTGGGTCCTCATGGGCAGAGAAAATACCTGGGACAGCTGGGGATCTTCATACATGGAGAGAGAATCGAGAACAACTTCTGTAAATATAATATTGTAAAGTCAGGTTGATTAAAAACACACACACACACACACACACACACATACACACATATGTGATCTGGTTACCCAGAATGAGAGACATTCTTTAAAACTGTTGTCTTGACTATAACTCCTTCCAAACGTTATCTAAAATGCTTTCAATTCCTCTTTGAAAATTGTATTCACAACTAGTGGACGCTCTTCCTTCACTCCTGGTTTCTTTTGGCTACAGCTCCACCAAATAATGATGTCTCCCAGCACGATCACATACCTTGGTCACCAGGTTTACCGTCAAATACTCCAGTTGTCTCTAAATAATCAAATCGACCCAAGGAGGAATATTCGAGGCCATGGAGAATTTTTCATAAAAATCTACAGCAGGCTCTAGGGACAATTTTAAAATATGGTGAGCCACGGTAACGTGGTTTGAAAAAAATTTGCCACTTGGATGTATAAGCTCTGATTTCTTTGTTAAAATAATAAATAAAGTCATACCATTTGAAGTCACCTAGCGTGTTACAGGGACTTCTTTCCTTATACTTTGTTAGTTGCCTCTGGGTTTCTCAGTTGAGATAGAATTTGGAAGCCCACTAATGAGACTACATCTCATTTGGTACAATAATAGTTGCAAAGGACAGGATTTGATGACAGCCTCGTGTCTTGATTTTTTTGTGAAGGTAAAGATTCCTTTAGCACGCATGTGATCACTCTTCACTCAAAGGGCATTTCGTGGGCTCCTGATTTGGATCTAGGAAATTTGTTATGGGGGAATGCTGAGGGAAACTGGACTTAAAGGGGAAAGATTGTTATGGGTTTGAGGTTTTTCTTAGATAAGGCCAGTATAAAAAGAATAGTGGAAAAGGACGAGGTAACAGTAGGCAGAGAACAGATGATGTGATCAATGTTTGTGGCATCCTCTTTTGTTCTCCCTGAGGTTCCCTTATCCTGGGCTTGAATTATCTCTGGGTGGTATAGGCCTAGGATGTTGGGAAGCTAATTTTCCTTGGTGCTGCCCCTAATTTCAACAGACCAAGCCTTGATTCTGCCACTTACCATCCATGCGAGTTTCCTCTACCCCTCATATCTGGAATGGAGCCAAGAAACATCTACTACCATGGTAGTAAACCAACTCGAGGCTGGTCTGAACTTGATGCCACAGAAACAAGGGACTATTCAAATGGTTATTGGGATAAAATGTCAGCATCATTATCAAAAAGCATGTATTGAGATACCAGTAAGCAGGTAACATTTTAGCACCCATGAAGCATTAAGAAATCATACTTATTAATGTACTATATTCTGAGTATCTAAACCAGGGGTCCTCAAACTAGCACAAATAATTACATGGAGAACTTTTTCAAAATGCACTTAACTTAGCCCTATCCCTTGAAATCCAGGTCATAGGAGAGCCTAAGCATCTGTATTTTTGAGGATTCTGCAGCTGAATATAGTTCATATCTAAGGCTGAGAACCAGTGGTCTTTGCGGAATACGGGGAGCCTGTGGAGAAAGCTCAAGAACTCTAAAAAGAAGTGAGCATTTAAAAAATAAAATTAATTTATCTTTCCTTCCGTTACATGTTTGCTTTCAGCACAACAGAGTGAAATCATCTAGGGGAGAACTAACATTTGTTGAGATGAAATGCATTAAGCACATTGCATACTGTGTCAGTCAGAATTCGGTCAGGAAAACAGAAATTATACAAGGTGTTTCAACTCGAGGGTATTTAACATAGTGAGTGAATTTCACAGGTGTTGGAATATTCAAAAGGGAGCAGTGAGGTAAGTAAACATAGGAAGCAACCTGAAGGTAAGGGGAACAAAAGGAAAGAGGTATAACCAGAACCTAGGAATGCAGAGGAAGGGCCACCACCTGAGGAGCTGGGCTGCTACAGGGCCATCTTGTACCTGGTAGTGGGACTGCCAAAGGCGTACTGTGTGGCTAGTGATGGGGCCTCTGAGAAAGTGGCATGACATTGGTGCTAGGAGTATCAAAAGGTGCCAGAGTCATAGCAGTCCAAAGAAGGTGTGAGGAGGAAGAGAATTCCTTCCTCTCTCCTCCGGCCTTTCAATCTCCCACTTGTGCCTCCCAATTGCAGACCCTAACTGGAAATCAGCTAGCAAGGGAATCTGGGAAATGTAATTTTCAGACTCCAAGCCCACAGTATTACAAATAAAAGTACAGAAGGGTGTGCACAGAACTGAGAGATAATAGAAAATGACAAATACATTAGTCAATTCTTTGAATACTCCACAAAACTGTGAATAAGTAGAACCAAAGTTCAAACCAAAGTCTAACACCAGAATCCTTGACTTTGCAGTAAGTTTTAAACAGTTTAACTCAGTTTACATTTATACTCTGCCCTTGACATTTTTTCTCGTTGCATTTATTTAGCACCATCTATGTGCCAGGTCCTGTGCTAAACTCTTAGGCTATCCTTATCCTGTTTAATTTGTCTTTTTTTTTTTTTTTTTTTTTTTTTGCGGAGCACAGGTTCCAGACACACAGGCTCAGCGGCCATGGCTCACGGGCCCAGCCGCTCCGCGGCATGTAAGATCTTCCTGGACCGGGGCATGAGCCCGTGTCCCCTGCATCGGCAGGCGGACTCCCAACCGCTGCGCCACCAGGGAAGCCCTCAAATACATCTTTCGCAGATGGTCTGACCCAACTTTTGGTTGGCACTTTTCAAAGTAATCCCCACGAAAGGATGAGTCATTGCATTGGCTCCAAATGTGCACCATCTTTCTCTTCCCTGGTATAGCAAGAAGCAGATATCCTAGAACCAGACTTGGGAAGGAGGGGTAGAATTGATGGTTTTCAGATTCTGAATTCTTTCATGTTAAAGGGTTAAGTGTTAATTTTTTTAAAAATTGAGATGAACTTCACATAAAGTAAAATTAACCATCATTGAGCAAACCACTCATTGTCCTTTGGCACATTCACTATGTTGTGGGCAGCTATCTAGTTCCAAAACATTGTCATCGCCCCAAAAGGAAACCCTGTACCCACTAAACAATTATTCCTCCTTCTTCCCTCCCCAGACCCTGGCAACCAACAATCTTCTTTTTGTCTCTAGGTTTTACCTATTTTCGATATTTTACAAACATGGAATCATACAATATGTGACCTTTGGTGTCTGGCTTCTTTCACTTAGTGTAATGTTTTCAAGGTTCATCTATGTTGTAACATGTATCAGTGCTTCATTCATTTTGGTGGCTGGATAATACCCCATTGTGTGGATATACCCCATTTTGTTCGTCCATGCATTTGTTGATGGACATTTGAGTTGTTTCTACCTTTGGGCTATTGTGAATAGTGCTGCTATAAACATGTACATATATATAGTTGTTTGAGTACAGAGTGCCTTTTTTTTTTTTTTTTTTTTTTTTTGCGGTATGCGGGCCTCTCACTGTTGTGGCCTCTCCCGTTGCGGAGCACAGGCTCCGGACGCGCAGGCCTAGCGGCCATGGCTCACGGGCTTAGTTGCTCCGCGGCATATGGGATCTTCCCGGACCAGGGCATGAATCCGTGTCTCCTGCATCGGCAGGCGGACTCTCAACCGCTGCGCCACCAGGGAAGCCCCAGAGTGCCATTTTTAATGAATGTAAAACTTAAGACTCAGAAGAGAATTAGGAGCATCTGAAAGTTCACTAGAACCCTTTCCACCGCCCTCGACATGTCAGAGGAGCCGGCCTCTACGAAGGGCCTGCTGCATCACACGAGCCCAGTTCTAATGGCTCCCCAGAGCTGTGTAACAGTGGTTCTGAGTGTGAAGGAGAGTGCTGAAGTATGGACCCCAACCTCCCACCTTGCTGTGTCTACTTCCTTTCTTTGAAAATCCAGGCAGCCACGGTGTTGAGTGAGGTTGAAGCCCGTTTCCTCTCTCTGTGATGCATGACCTGCAAGGTGGTTCTCATCACTGCTGTTCTATTCAGTTGGCTCAAGGCCAACTGCCCTCACACACTCTGAAAGATGCCTTCCTGGCTGTATCAGACAAAAACACTTCCCAGGTTAGACCTGAAGGGACCCCAGGCCTCGTGATTAGAGATAGAGGACAACTAGGAAAGGGGACCAATTCTGCAAAAATAAGAATAGCTGCTATTAATTGAGCCTCACCTGGACACAAGGCAATGTCTTATTTAATCCATTCAATAACCCTATGAGGCAGGCACTATTATCCCCATTTTATAGGTAAGGAAACTGAGGCTAGCAAATAGTAAATGCTTTCTTAAGTTTATTCAGCTAGTAAATGGCAACATCAGGGATCAAACTCAGGCAGTGTGACCCCCACACTGGAACTCTTCATCTCAACTCCCACAAGGGACATACTGCTAGGCGGGCCAGGGAAGAAAGGATTTTAGCTGGAAATAGGTTCTGGGGACCAGATGAGGGATGCTGAGAGGGAGCCAGAAGAGGGGGATGCAGCTGGATCAAAGCAGCAGCAAACTGGAGCAGGCCAGGCCAGGCCAGGCTCTACAGGGGTTCAGGAAGGAGTGGTCCTGGATCAGAACTGGTTCCTGCATGGAGCCATGCACACAGCACAGCTCACCATTCGTTAATAAGGGATGATCTGGACCAAGAGACATTGGTGACAATCTGCTTTGGAGCTGCACCCACCCCAGGATGTTTTGACCATCCTTGTATAACTCCTAGCACAATGCCCGGGGCTTGTAGTTGGCACTTGATAAAGATCTGTGGAGGGGGATGAATGGACACACACGTGTGTATCATTACAGTGTCTCTGTAGCTAGGACACTGCATTTGCCTCCCCTCAGGCAGTGTGACACTGGATATTTTGTCATTTGGATCCATAGTGCCCGAGACAACCTCCAGGGCCACTAATAAGGGGTGCTAGTTTCCTGGGGCTACTATAACAAATGATTACAAACCTAGTGGTTGAAAACAACAGAAATTATTTGTCTCCCAGTTCTAGAGGCTGGAATTTGAAATAGGTGTCTGAAGGCTCTTGGGGGGAATACTTTATTTCCTCTTCTAACTTCTGGTGGCTCCAGGAGTCCCTTGGCTTATGTCTGCCTCCACTGTCACATGGCCTTCTTCTGTCTCCAATGTCCCTCCCCCTTTTTCTTACAAGGAAACTTGTTCTTAGATTTAGAGCCCATCTAGATAATCAGGATGATCTCATCTCAAGGTTCTAAATTTAATTACACCAGAAAAGACCGCTTTTCCGCACTAGGTCATCTTCACAGTTTCCAGGGATTAGGGCACGGGCATATCTTTTGCGGGGAAGGGGCCACCATCCAACCTACTGCCTAGAGACCTAAGCTCCAGACAGAGATAAAGAGGAACCACCGGTTCCAGTGGGGCTGAACTTCTCCATCTGTATCGTCATAGTGGGTTGCTGCCTTCTCCTAGCACTGTCCCCTGCAACCACTGGTAAACTGTGAACCTGGGAAGAAGAGTCACAGGGCACACCAGGAATAAAGAGAAGGAAGCCCAGATTCCCTGGGCCGCTCGCTAGGACCCCACAAGGCTAGTCAGGCTAAGCCAGGCCACCATGATCTGTCTGGGCTCATTTTAGGAGCTCAACAGAAATTCCTTAATAAGCCTGGAAGTAAGACAGGTAGCAAGGCTTCCTTAGGGAAAAGGGGGAAGGGTAGTTAGAGAGATGAACAGGGTGTAATAAGCTGGGCTGGCTTTTCCCTAACCTCCTTCTCTTTGGCCACTCTGAGGCCATATTTCCCTTTCCCTCTCACAGTACCAGACTCGGTCTTTGGCTGAGTCTTCAGCATCTGGACTACTGACCCACTGGCTCCTAAGACCCAGGCTAGGGGCCTGGGAATGTGTGATGGCTAATTTTATGTATCAGCTTGTATGGGCCAAGGTACCTAGATGCTTGATCAAACATATCAAGTTTTTAGATGAACTTTACATTTAAATCAGTGGACTTTGAGTGAAGCAGATTGCCCTTCATAATGTAGGTGAGCCTCATGCAATCAGATGAAGGTCTGAATAGAAGAAAAGTCTGACCTCCCCGTGAGCAAGAGTGAATTCTGCAGCAGATGAACTTTGAACTTGAACTGCATCACTGGGTCATCCTTGGGTCTCTAACCTGCCAGACTATCCTGCAGATTTTAGACTGGCCAAGTATCCATAATCACGCGAGCCAATTCCTTAAAATAAATCTCTCTCCCTCTCTCTCTCTCTCTCTCTCTCTCTCTCTCTCTCTCTCTGTATATATATATGCCCATTCTATTGGAGAATCCTGAATAATATAGAATGTCTCCACCTTCCCAACCTAGACATCAAGGGTGGGACTAAGGTCTTCTCTATGTTCTGTGCTCAGTCCCATGCTTCTTCTTTCTCTCTCTGGTCTACATCCAGACCCCAAAGTTTCTAGCTCAGAGAAAAGCTGGCTTTGAACGTGGATAAGAAACTCACATTGGGTGTGTGGTATAGTGCTCTTTGTTTCAAACAGGTGATTACAATTTGACCCCAGCCAGGAGCTAACTCAGTAAGATTCATGGAGGGGGGACATTTGAATATGAGAAATGGCAGGAACAGAATAATGGTATTGGCCAAGCTAGGGGTCCAGAGGTGCCAGCCAGGCTGAGAAGGGTGGCACCAATGCAAGAGAATATAGAGATTGCAGCCTGGGTGTAACAGCTAATCAAGTTCTCCCAACAAGCAAGGAGGACCTGGGAACATCAGGGCCATGTGGGTAATGACCTGCCTGGCATGATCTGAAAGTGAACACCAAGGAACCAGAAAGAGTCCATGAACCAGGGGGTGTGAGGAAACAGGAAGAATGGGGCTGATGAATTTTACTGACAAGGGGAATTGTTTCAGCTGTCATTCAGCCCTGTTTTTGCCACTTGATAAAGGACATGTAGGGCTTCTCACAAGGAAACCATTTGGTCGTAAGAAACACTGTCCCCAGTGATTTGACAGTCCAGCACAGGAAAATGGGAGAAATCATCTTTCTAGCCTTCAGGCTGTTCGAGAGTTCTCTTCTCTATGACACTGGAGGAACAGTGCCCCTCCTTAGGGGGCTACAGGGAGACAGAGCCCCTGGTCGATACCAAGGGGTCTTCTGTCAGGCAGTTAAAGCACACCCAGACTTCAGAAATGCAGCCAGAAGTCTGTTCTCTATGTCTGTGAGTCTGTTTCTGTATCATAGATAAGTTCATTTGTGCCATATTTTAGATTCTACATGTAAGGGTTATCATATGGTATTTGTCTTTGTCTGACTGTCTTCACTTAGTATGATCTTCTCTAGGTCCATCCATGTTGCTGCAGATGGCATTATTTCATTCTCCTTTATGGCTGAGTAATATTCCATTGTATATATGTACCACATCTTTATCCATTCATCTGTCAATGGACATTTAGATTGTTTCTATGTCTTGGCTATTGTAAATAGTGCTGCTCTGAGCTATACTTCAATTGTTTTTAAATTTAAATTGTTGTACAAATGTATTTTTCCCTTTACTTTTTTTTTTTTTTTTTTTGGCTTTATTTATTTATTTATTTACCTTTGGCTGAGTTGGGTCTTCGTTGCTGTGCACAGGCTTTCTCTAGTTGCGGCGAGCGGGGGCTACTCTTTGCTGCGGTGCATGGGCTTTTCTCATCGCGGTGGCTTCTCTTGTTGCAGAACATGAGCTCCAGGTGTGCGAGCTTCAGCAGTTGTGGCTCGCGGCCTCTAGAGCGCAGGCTCAACAGCCGTGGCACACGGGCCCAGCTGCTCCGCGGCATGTGGGATCTTCCTGGACCAGGGATCGAACCTGTGTCCCCTGCATTGGCAGGTGGACTCCCAACCACTGCATCACCAGGGAAGCCCCTATACTTCAATTTAAAAACAATTTTTTGAAAGGAAATGTAGGAAAAATTGTGAAAGATTTTGAAATTTAGTGGGTATTCTGGTCAGCTCAACCATCTGTCTTTGTCTTTGAAGAGACTATTTTACAACTCTGTAGAGGTAGACATTTGTTTGTATGAAATTAATTGTAACAATCCCTAGCCATAGAAATGCAAATCATGTCCACTGGAATGCAAGTGATAATCTCTCTGTGGATATTGAACAGTTTTTCACCCATTTGTCAATTCGTTTTAGCATTCTTCACCTAACCAGAAATGTGTGGGACTCCGAGTTCCCTTTGACCTTTTTTTTGAGATACCTACTGGTTCCCTTGTTAATTTATCAGTTAAAATCTTTGACACGTGATCATTTTATATCTGTATAGGAGTCATGATCTTACCTTTTTTATCCTTTAACAGACCTCAGCCTCTGTCAAGCTTCCCCCAAATGAGACGACATCATCTCATTGGATTGCTTCCCCAACAAATAAATCCACTAACATGGATTAAGATTATGTTATAGAGCTTTAATATGGACACAGAATGGGACTAAACCCTACAAACGAGTAGAAACATTTTCAAAATTTCCTATGCTCCGTTTTTTCCCCCTGTTTACAGCTTTATTGAGATTATGCTAAACTTAAACATCATAGTAAGAAGATAAGCATACTCTTGACAGAAGAAAGGAAAATGATATTGAGTCATCTTTTTAGAAAACATGGTGTGTTTTCCCATTTGTTTATGTGTTCTGCTGTGTCCTTTGGTAATGTTTTTTTGTTTATTGAGGCATAACTGACATATTATATTAGTTTCAGGTATACAACAGAATGATTTGATATTTGTATATATTGCGAAAAGATTCCGACAATAAGTCTAGTTAACATCTGTCCTCACACTTACTTACACTTTCATGTGTGTATGATGAGAAGTTTTAAGATGTACTCTCTTAGCAATTTTGAAATATGCAATATGGTGTTATTGACTATTGTCACCATGCTATACCCCTCCCCTCCTTTATCTTCAAAGCAGAGTATTTAGAAGGACCAGATGTGCAAATAAACTTGCCCTTTTTTCCTTCTTTCAGTCTAGCTCAGCGGTTCTGAACTTTGAGGTATGTAAGATGTAATGTATAGAAATTTGTACCTAAGACTGAGGATACTGTTCATGAAAGAGATTTAAAGGACTTACTCTATTTTAACGAGCGTCTATGGTAGTATTGACAGCATGAAGAGTTTTGTGTTCCATGATTCTGAAACTACCAGACCACCTCCTCTTCCCCACAAAATACGACTACCCTGGAATTGCATTCATCAGCAATGTGTCTGGGCCCCTAGTCAGTTGCTCTGATTTCACATTGCATTTCCCTGGGAAGGCAGGTCTCAGGTAAATGAAACCCTAACTTAAAATATATATACGTATATAGAATTGAAGTGAAATCCACATAACATAAAATCAACCATTTAAAAATACACAATTCACCGGCATTCAGTGCATTCACAATATCATGCGACTACCACCTCTATGAAGTTCTCAAACATTTTCCATCACCCCAAAAGGAATCTGTAGCCATTAAGTAGTCAGTCACTCCTCATTCCTCTCTCCTTCCCCCAGCTCTGGCAACCACCAATCTGCTTCTGTCCTTATGTATTTACCTATTCTGGATATTTCATAGAAATGGCATCATACCATATGACCCAGCAAATCCCCTCCTAGATATATACCCCAGAGAACTGAAAACAGAGGCTTGTACACAAATGTTCATAGCAGCTGTAATTGTTGTCTTTCCTGGGCCCTCTCTACTTGCTTCCTTGTGGTTCTGCAGGCAAATAGCCCTTCATCTGAGCTGCACAGGCAAAAGCCAAAATGAGGACAGGAACAGGAGACAGGCTCCCTGAGCTGTGACAACCCAGTGTGATGGATAGATGCTCCCCACCGAGGGTGCAGGACAGTGATGAATCAAACATACCCAGAAAAGAGAGGCTTGGCAGACATGGTCCGCTGGTTCGCCAAATTCACAGGAAACTGGGCATGCCCCGTGGTGGGAGCCACAGAAATGGGAATCGTCAAAGTCCCTCCTGCTTAGAGATGACTGTTGTCCTGAAGCCTGTTATATAAGTGAGCTGGACTCACAGCCTAAGGGACAGATGTGCAGGAGAACCTGCCTCGGGGTGGGGTAGGGTTCTTGTGGTCATCATGGTGACTGCCAGGAATGAGCTCAAGCCTGGCAGACCCCCTGGTAAAGCAGGCCTACGTCTTTTCCCACCTCATGAACTGTCCAAGCCCTCTGTGAGCTCAGGGGCTTGGCTGGCCCTACAATCCCTGGTTTGCAAAAGAAGGAACTGAAGCTGAGGCCTTTTCCCCTGTATCCTTCCCTGCTTTCACTTCTGGCAATTATTATAAAGTGCACTCCTTCGCCTTACAATGGTTCGGAGATTAAAGCTTAATTTGGCCTGTTATTTCTGCAGCTTTGCCTTAAAAGCGTTTGTAGCTGTACCGGCCCCACTAGGCTGTGAAGCCAACAGATTCTTAAATCACCAGAGGCTGGAGTTTGCGTCCTCATCTTGGTTCCTATTGGTCTGGCCAGAGGCAGTTTTCATGAGAACATTTTAATGGGTCACCAGGGTTTTCTGTGGGGACAGCTATCTCTGTAATAGGCAAAATGGGATTCTCTTAAGAGAAAAGCTGGCCTGCAGGCTAGAACTCTGAATGCAGCAGCTGAAGAGGGCACCCTTTGCTGAAAGCAAACGCAGATGAAGCTGCTCTTCTCTTTCGGGAGGTTCACGGTGTGCATCTGGGAAGCAGACAGATCTGGGTGCAAAGCCTGCCTCTACCGGTGTTCTGTATTCCGTGTATTATTCAGACAAATCCTTTCATCTCCCTGAGACTCAGTGTGTCCAACTGTGGAGTGGGGTGGTAGAACCAGAGTTATTGTCCAATTGAATACAGAAATTTAGGGAAGTACCTGTTGTCTTTGGTGCTCAAAGACAACAGCGTTATTATTCATTTTATTTTATTTTACTTTCATTTTAGTACTAATAGTTGCCTCCAGTTTGAGTTGAACCAAAAGGATTAGACAATTTGGGGGCTTTTTAGTCTTAGAAGCAGTGGCTTCTGTGATGTCGGATGCATTAGAGGTCTCCAGACCTTGACATGTTGTAGGGATTCTCGCCTACAGTACTGGCCCCTCCACTCAACCAGATGTGTGGTTTGTTTCATCATCTGGGGGCTTAGCCAGGTTAAAGCAGCATTTTTTAGGTCCATGATTCCTGGGTGGGGGACAAAGTCCAGAGAAGCCAGTGGAAGTGTAAAGAAGTATAGAAGAGTAAGAAAGAATAATCTGGCTTTTTGTTTCTGTATTGCATTCAAAGCTCTTTTGGTTCTATGAGTTAACCGGATACTTTTCCATTTATCAGTCATTCAACAAATGTTAACTGAGCATCTGTTCTGTAACTGTCTGATAGCCCAGTCCCTCCTTACACACGCCTTCCTACCTCCTTCCTGCCTGCTCCCTTAGAAAGGTCACTTCTAAGTGTAAGATAATACACAGTTTTCTCCCTAAGAGGAAGGGCCACGTGAGATGGCTGGAGGATAGTGTGAACAAAGAGGGTGTCTGAGGGAAGGAAGACAGACAGGTTCTGGAAGGAGGTGGTGGGGGTAGGGGTGATGGTTTCTGTTTAGCAAAAATGCCTACTGCCCCGGGGGCACCCCTCTCTCCCCCCGAGCATGTGCCGCTGGAAATCACCCCTGGCAAAGGCAGGCAAAGGCATGGAGAGTCTAGCTGAATAACCTTGGCTAGAATTGCCCCAGGGAGTAGAAAATTGCATGCTTGCTTGCGTGTGTGCGTGTGCGTATGCGTGTGCGTGTGTGTGTGTGTGTGTGTGTGTGTGTGTGTGTATTGCAATGTTTCTCCTTCCCCTGATAGAAGAAATGCTTGCATTTAGTTCCACTACTCTCAGGCTTTCTGTCTACAGACACTCTCTTGGTCAGGCTCAGGGGACTCTGGAGAGGTGTGGTCCTGCAGCAAAGAGCACAGCCAGACTCGAGGGGCAGGATCTGGGAGGCACCAGGCAAAGGAAAAGACAAACACGCGGGAGAGGGGAGTCGTGTCTTCCAGGCTGGCTTGTTTATTATTACAGCTCAGGAAGGAGGAATGTGCAAACTGTTCTTTTATGGCCGAAACCATGCCTGCTCAATTTTTTCTCCTCTTTTCCTTTCTCTTTAGCATTCTGCTCCCTCAATTCCCTGAAAGCCCAAGACAAATTCTAATCACCAGCAGTGCCCTCATCTTCCCAGTATTCGGGAAAAGTGTTGCTAATGCCCTCTGGGTAATTTGTTTCATTAAAGCTCAGGACATATGTTGGTTCCTGGGATAGGTGAAGAAATGGAAAGAAAATGAGAGGTCAAGTGAATTAATTGCCCACGGCCAGATCCATCAACTCCCCTGATTTCTTGTAGCCTTTGTTAGCCAAAGAAAGGAGCAAAATGGAGAACCATGACTAGATTTTTAACTGTTTTGTAGCATATATGCAAAACAAAGTTATGGATTAATTGTGGTCCACGATGTTAAGCGAAAAGCATTACACATCTTTTTATAGGTTGGATCCCTACTTGATTAAAATGGCAATTTAATGTATACTGCCTTTGTTGATTATGCAACTCAGTCAGACCTGCTGTCCCTGCTGCACCAGTCCCTAGAAAACCAGCCTCTGAGACTTTGAATGTGAGTCTGTTACACTGCTGTTACACTGTGATTATTTTTATGGCATCAACCATTTGAAGGAAAGGAATGGCTGATTTAGTTGGGTGCAGTATATCGTATTGTAATGTGTTTAATATTATTCATCTGTCTTCAAACATTCAAGGGAAAAGGCTGTGCAAAGCAATTCAGCAGGTCCAGTATAATCCTCTCCCCAGTCCCCACCTTCCCCCAAAACCTGGAATCTGGAAATTTCTGCATATCCACTCGATCCATTGTGATAGTTATTTTTCAGTCTCAAGGTATGATTTTTTATGATATGATATAGTTGTAGCACCATATCTTACTTATAAGTACATGTTTTAAAGGCTTCATTCACTTCCTCACTCATTAAACGTATATCGAGTGCTTACTCTATGCAGGTATTGCTGTTGGTGCAGGAGAGGCAAAATGACATCACTCTGGGTGACTCACTTCCCCTCTTCTTTAGCCCATCAGCCTCCTGGTACCATCCTGCACCTTGATATTCAATCAGAGAGACCTGAGGGAAACATGGTCCCTGGACGCTCTAGGGTTTCATTTATCAACTTGTCAGCCTCATGGAAACAGACCATTTCCTCTCTGATGGGTCCAGCAAAAGCCTGCGCATGTTTCCCACTGAGGAGCCTGGTTTGGGTCACGTGACCACACCTGACCCAATCTCTGTGGTAGCGGGTGGTGGACTCTGCTTGGACAGCCTGCTTAAATGTCTACTCGGATAGGTGAGGGGGTCAGTTCCTCACAACCACATGGTTTCCCGAAAGTGTAATTCAGCCGAAACAAGATAGGTAGGATGGTCAGGAAAAAAGCAGCAGATAGTGACTCTACACCTAAACCTCTCTCATGGGTACCGGACCTGGATTAGCTAATTGCTTACTCTGCAGCCTCACTCGGAGGGCTCACATGCACCATCTCGAGAACGATTCAGTAGCACGCGTGCAAAAGGACTCATCGTCCTTCCCCATAAATTTACACCTTCCTTGGTTTACCTCATCTTGGTGAAGCATATCACAATCTACCCAACCACCCAAACCAGGACCTGGCCATTGACTTGCAAGCCTCAGTCCCCTTCATCCCTCTGGTCAACTGTCACCGGGTCTAAGATATTTCTTGTCTCTGTCCTTCTCTAGCCCTACCGCCACCTCTTGGGTTCAGATCATCATCGTCTTACCCACATGACTGCAGTGGTCTCCTGACTGGCTTTTTTCTCTCTAGACTTGCCCCTCTCCAATCCAGGTTGATCTTTCCAGAACTAAAATATGACCATGTCACATGCCTGTTTTAAAGTCATTCGATGACTACCCAGTGCCTTCAGGATAAAATGCAAGCTCTTAAAACTTGGCATACAGAGGTATGCCTTCCACGCAAAGCCCCCTCACCTGGCTTGGGGACTGCTCCTCTGGCTCTCGCTGCCCCTCCCCCCCCCCTTGCCCCGTACTGCACTGATAATACTGTAATGTCTGTTTGCTTGCCTGACTTTCTCTTTAAGCTGGAGCTCTTTAAGAGCCAGGACGATGGGAACATATGTATATGTATAACTGATTCAGTTTGTTGTAAAGGAAAAACTAACACACTATTGTAAAACAATTATACTCCAATAAAGATGTTTAAAAAAAAAAAAAAAAAGAGCCAGGATGATGTTGTGTGGCTCACTCAACACCCATTCCAAAGCCTTCATACCTTGCTTTCCTGTTTGAGCTGGAAAGCTAACAATTGCAGTTATGAGACTCCCTTACAGCTGAGGTATAGGAATGTGACCTAAGTTCCATCAAGCAGATATACTTGTATGAAACTTCCATAGAAGCCAACAGTGAAGACTGGATCTTCTGGTGGGGATATCTCGTTCTTCTGGTGTCTTTATGCTCCAGCCCCTAGCACAAAGTGGCTATAGTGATGGTGCTTCCATCAGAACACTGCCCTGGTGTCACTGGTCATTTTTCTCACTCTGCACAGGTCTCAGCTGCATTGCTCTTGTCTATATTCTTAGACACCAAGCCTGGCCCTGACCCTACCCAAGATTCTGTGAGCTACTCGATTTCTGTAATAAGTCTTTCTGTTTAAACTAGTTAGAGTGGATGCTCTTGTCTGCAAGGAAGCACCCTGATTAATAAATGGTGCCTAATGCATCTTCGTGCGCACCGTGCTCAGCACAGTGCCTGGTCCAGGAAAGATGCCACATGCTTGTTATCGAATAAATGGTTTTTTTAAATTAAAAAAAAAGTTTTTAAAAATTTATTCATTTATTTTTGACTGTTTGGGGTCTTCGTTGCTGCGTGCGGGCTTTCTCTGGTTGGGGCGAGCGGGGGCTATTCTTCGTTGCGGTGCGCGGGCTTCTCATTGCGGTGGCTTCTCTTGTTGCAGAGCACGGGCTCTGCTGCGGACTCCAGTAGTTGTGGCTTGCGGGCTCCAGAGCACAGTCTCAGTAGTTGTGGCGCATGGGCTTAGTTGCTCCGTGACATGTGGTATCTTCCCGGGCCAGGGCTCGAACCCGTGTCCCCTGCACTGGCAGGCGGATTCTTATCCACTGCGCCACCAGGGAAGTCCCTGAATAAATGTTTGAATGGATGTATTTCCTCTGTTCTTAGAGAGCTCACTGTGCAGTGAAGGAGGCACATGTGAGAACAAATATTTCAAGGCAATGGGTTATAATAGGGTTAAAAGGTCATGAAAGTGCAAAGATGGGATCATTAGGACCATCTCAAGGAAGGTAACATTTGAGATGGGCCTCTAAGAATCAGTAGCAATTCATTAGCTAGAAAAGGAGATAAAGGTCATTCCAGGCAGGAGAATGGCATCTGTAAAGGCGCAAACATATGAGATTGTAGGACAGGCTTAGGGGATGCGTGTGGTTGCGTAGAGTATGACCCTCTGGTCAGGAGATACAGATGGAAAGGGAGGGGAGAACAGGGTGTGAATAGCAGCAACAATTATAAAAGTGAGTGTTTCTGGTACTTCTGAGGCACCGGATACTGATCCATGTCACTTATATACATTCTCTCATTTCACCCTCACCGCCTCTATTGCTCGCATTTTACAGCTTGAGTTGCAAGTGGCAGAACTCATATTCAGAGTGAGCTCTCTCTAACATGACAAAGGGTTTAGACTTTATCTTCAAAGGAATAAGAACCAATGAAGGTTGGACAGTGATATGATTAGACTGTTGTTGTCGTCAAAGCGCTGGAGAAAGAGAGCTTGACAGGGGGACTCGTTAGGAGTCCAGAGGAGAGACGATAACAGCCCAGCAAGTCAAGAGAGGTGAGAATGGGGAAGACTGGCTCTATCTGAGAAATGTTTTAGAGGCTCAATAGACAAAGCTTGGAGACCGATCCCATATTGCAGAGTGAGGAGGCAACAGGAATCAAGGATGAAGCCAAGACGTGGGCTTGGGTGGACGGGCGGCTGGTGGCTCCATTCATCAAAGTAGAGAGAACAGGTGAAGAAGCTGGTTTGGGATTAATGAATGATTTTGGTTTTAGGCGTGTTAAGATTTGATTCCTTCAGAACAATAGCTTGGAGATCGTCAAGATATCCATTTGCCCAAATCTGTAGTCCCCGTGACCCTGGGGCAAGACCTGGTGCCCTGAGTGTCTTGGCAGCTGTTGAAGCATGGCTGGAACGCGGCTCAGCACTGGCCGGGTGAGCACAGGGCCATGCGTTGCTGCATATTTAAAATTACTTGTCAGGCAAGGGAGCTACAGAGAAGAAAGGCTCTGGCTGGGGCGGGCAAACACCCGTGCCATTCAATAATTCAGCGCAGAGCTTGTCTTGGCTGCAGAGTTACCACCACAAGGAGCATTTTTAAAGTCAAACTCAATTTCTGTGCTAAGTCATGCCTGAGTGAGCTGGATAGTTGCCAAAAGACAAGAGAAGACTCCAGGCCTCTTTATGAACAGGCCCTGACAGATGGGGGTGCTGCAGGATGAAGCTGTCAGTCAGGTCCCAGCAGTGCAGGCACGTGACTCATTTGCATATGTCACATCCTTCAGCACAGCCCAGTCCGCAGGCCCCGGCTCCAGGCCCGTGAGCACACGAATGTGTGCCGCACAACCTCTGACTATCGGATTCAAGCTTTATTAGACACAGGGGTCTGGCCTCCTATCCCTCATCTGTATGCTGCTCTGGACCAACTCACAGCCCCTCCAGCCAGAGTGGGACTCTTCTCGGGGTGGGGCTGGCATTTCAGAGGAGTGCCCCAGCTTGGCTTTTCTGTTGGGCCAGAGAGGGGAGTGGCTGGAGCACCATTAACATGCTGCTACCAGCAGCCAACTTGCAAAGCTCTGGAAGGACAGGCTGCATGTGCTTTCCCGGCAGGCTGCCTCTCAGCTGGCCACGAGGACAAGTCCTGTGTGTGGGGCTACCTGTCCCCTTGATTCTCCCTGGCCCTGCTTCTGTGCCTTCTTGATTAGTTCTGGAGCCCTGTGCTACCCATACTGGGATTCAACTACTAAGCAGGGGGCCTCTAAGGAGACCTTGATTGGACGTCGATGGTGCTGCCTAAGATCTGGTATTGATGCTTGTTGACTGGTTAGCTGCCTGGTTAGGGCTGGACTCAAGCATTCATTTTCTTCTTTCTTTCTTTCTTTTTTTTTTTTTTTTTTTTGTTTCCATGTGAGTGAGACACAAGGCTGCTCCCAGCAGGAGAGATCTGCCCTGGTTGCCCCCTGGTGCTCTCCTAGCCTTCCTGACTTCCCTAAGGGCCAAATGCCTCTATATTTCAACTGGTCCATAACCCACTAGCAGAGCCAGCAGCTAGCAGAAACTAGGAATAACAGAAGTGTATCTTTTCCTGCAGGCTGGCTCATTCCTGCACCAGGATGCCAGGCTTGGTAGACAGGACACAGGCTAGATTTCAGCTCCCACCCACCCCCTATGCCAGGTTCTCTGTGCTGGTCACCAGCGGCACAGCCCTGCTGGGGGCCCTACCCGTGAACAGTCCATCAGTGTGCTATGATATGCCAATCGGTCAATTCTGCTTTAGAGACCCTTCTGCACCCCCCTCCCCCATTATGTGTTCCAAATTTTAAAATATACTGACACTTAAAACACAAACTTACTTGAGTGTTGAAATTTTAATGACTTTACTTGAGATGTTTGGATGGCAAAACTGGGTTCAGTTCTCACTGAAGGTGAAATTTTTGTAGTTTTGTTGGAGGCCTGTGCTGGGCTGGGTCTCTAAGCTCATGTTTAGGGTGTCCACTGTGCAGTCCAGCTCAGTCCCTGTGGCTAGACCTCCCGATGCTGCCTTCCCTCAGGCCCTGCCCCATGCCTCCCTGATCCTCCTGCTTAAAGAGACTGCTCGGACCTTGGCTAACTGTGCTTATACTTGGCTCCTACTTTCCCCCTTGGGCTGGTTCTCTGAGAGCCCCACCCCAGGAGTGACACAGTTTTGACTGTGTTCTTATGTTTAGGTACCCCTAATCTCTCCTGACTGTGTCTGATTCCCAATCCCAATATTGTCAAGTGGACCTTCCTCATGCTATTATCTCTGGATCCATAATAACCCATCACATTTAGGGGATTAGGATAGTGGAGGCAGTTCAGGGAATCTAGCTTCCTTCATGGCCTTTGGTGATCTTAAAATAAGTCCATGAATTATTTGATACTCCTCCCTTCCAGAGCTGGAGTTTAATTCTCTCCCCTCAACTGTAGGCTGAACTTAGTAAGTTGCTCCTTATGAACAGAATGTGGTTTATTTCTTTCTCTTTCCCTTGGATCCTTCCTTTACTCTGGGGGAAACCAGCTGCCATGCTGTGAGGACACTCAAGTAGCCCTATGGAGAGGTCCACATGGTGAGGAACTGAGGCCTCCTGCCAACAACCAGCATGTGGCTGTCCTCTGAGTCACCATGGAAGTGGACCTTCCCACCCCAGTCAAAGCTCCAAGTGACTGCAGCCCTGGTAATATTTTGACTACAACCTTCTGAGAGACCCTGAGCCCGAACCACCCAGTCAATCCATTTCCAAATTCCTAACCCCTGGCAACTTTGCAAGATCATAAGTGTTTATTGTTTTAAGCCATTAATTTTTGAGGTAATTCGTTACACAGCAATAGATAACTAATGCACTTCCCCAAAGTGAGACTGGAGAGAGAGATGGGGGGACTCTTCACAGAATGGTTTTCTGGATAAGCAGCTTCCATATTGCTTAATACCCCTTTCCACATCCTAATGGCTTGTTTGCTTCTTTATTCCCCAGATAAACTGTGGCCCTTGAGAAGAGGGTCTTGATAAGCTCATCCTTATTTAGTCGAGTTCTAAGGATACAAGCTTAAAGCTGTCAGTAATCTAAATTTCTTTATTTTCTGTAGCTCACCCTAATATCTCTCTTGGGCATCTGTTCTGAGAGTAACATACACAATCAATACTGGGGGCCCCCTACCTCCCAGGTCCTGTTTCTCTCAGCTCCTTCCATGTCCCCACTGGGTTATGGGAAATACTTGGTTGTCTCTGTACCCTGCAGGATGTGAGAAGTCCTGCCAACTGTTCTCAAGTCCTCTGGGACACGGTTTGCTCTTTCTGGGCCTCTTCTCCAGAAAGGAGACCCCTCCAGGCACTTGCCTGCCATGATTCACCCCATGAACAAGCGGCTCAATGTTTTTTTCCCCAAGAGAAAAGAATGAATTCACTTGAACTCCTAATTATAAAAGCGTCAGCAAAGGGGCCCTTTCAGACTTCATTAACGATAAACCTTAACCTTCCCGGGAAAGGAGATCAATGCCCCTGCCTTCAGTTTCTCTGCAGCCCAAGGATCTGTGTCAGCAACTACGGCTCCCGGGATGGTACATATTTTCAGAAGGAACAAGTATGATGATTGATTAGTAGTGCTGTCCGCATAAGAGAGGGAGAGAGTAAATATAGCTTTGCTCTGTTAACCACCTCTGACCTATACTTTTGATGCTACCCTGTTACTTCTCCAAGATGTTGGAGAAACAGGCCCTTGGGTGGCAAAACGTCTCCTGTCCTTCTAGGAGGCCCAGTTGCTGATGCTGTTCCGCAGCTAGCTGACCTAGAAGGGCTCTGCCTGGATGCGGCCTGGGTAGCAGCACTCTTTTTGTAGCTAGGCTGAGAAGATAAAACAACATCGGTGGAGTTAGAGTGTTATTACCCCACACGCTCTGTGCTGGATGCAAATCAGTACAGATGTCTGAACTGGCCACATTTCTCATCGAAGGTCCAGGCAGCAAGTAGAAAGGCACTTTCATTACTTAGCATCCTGATGGAGGTGTGTGCTTGTCAGGGACAGAATAAACCTTACAGGTCTCGCCATCTCATTGATTCCTCTGATGAAAGAAAACAGGCAGCCTGGCCACGGCAATTCCAAGTTGCAAGGGTATAAGGAGCAATTCCAATCTGTAACCACTTTCCTGCATGTGCTGGCCCTACTGGGGTGGCCTGTCCGTTGAGGGTTCATCGACCTCTTGTTTCTGCTAACTGGTCACAGTGAAAAATGAAGGCTGACTCTCTGGGCTGTAAATAAGAATATGGCAGAACTCTCTCCCCTGCCCTGAAAGGGATTGACAGGTGTCTACTTGTGCCCAATGGAAGCAAAGACTCTGAACAGAAATATGTGCTTTCACCCTGCAGGGCTCCTGGGGGCCCCTGGGGGAGGGGCACACTTGGGGAAGAGCAGCCAAGAGGAAGCTGCTGAGGGCCAAGCTCTGATGATTTCCAGTCCTCACTCACTGCAGATCAAAGCAGGCCCGCTGTGTCCAGACCTTATGAATATTGAATAAGGCTGCTTGGAAGATTTGAGATCCTTAAAGGAGTTAGAGGGAAGAGGATGAGTTCAACGCAGAAGATGGTATCAGAAAATGCTGACCCTCAGCTAAGAGCTAATACAAAAGTCAGCAACAAAAGAGTGAGCATGGATTCTATCAGGCATGGCTTCTATTCTTGGCTTAGAATTTGCACATGCATTACTTCCGAAGTATAGTTGTGCAGGAATTTGACTGTCTGGGTCAGAACGGTCAGGAGGAGGAAAGCATTCAGCTCTCTGTTTGGTTTCCTAAAGTCTCCTCCCTTACCTGGAAGCGCAGCATGTTTACTCCAGGCTCCTTCTGTACTGCAAGAGAGCTTTCCACCCCATCGCAGGACACACGCGCTCGGGGTAGGTCATTCTCTGAGGGACCCCAATCAGCTAAAGGGTCATTTTTGCTAAGAAGCCTTCCAAACACCCCAAATCTAGGCCAGGCCCCACTCTCTGCACCTCCGCAAGCCCCACTACTCATTTCCATCAGAGCACACATGACCCTGGCTTGTATATGTATCCATCTCTCCCACTAGACCACAGTGATGGGGCAGGTGGTGCTTTCCTCGCCCTTATGTCTCTTAGCAAAGTGCCCAGTATGCAGTAGATGCCCCCCAAACATGTATTGAATGAACACACGAGAAAGCATATGGGGACCCTCAGAGTGGGCTGTGCTGAACAGCTGCTCCTAAGGCAGCCCCCCAGCCAGAAGGTACCTCTGAGCTCTTGTTGGGACTTCTCCTGGCTAATTGCAGGTGCCACCTGGGAGATTAGCTAGGGATGATTCTCTTGCAAAGGTTGAGTCCCAGGTTTTATCATCTGACCCCTTTCCTTTCCTAGTGGTAGCCACCAATCACCCAGCTTGTCTGCCCTGGAACACAGCACATCCAGGAGGCCAACTTAGAAGCCAGGAAATTCTCCTTTCACAGTGTGGTGAGTGTGAGCACCCGGCAAGTGGGACTTCCACTGCGTGGTTTAGGGTTAAAGCATTTCCTGAGTCTCTTCCCAGACTTTCCCACCTCTCTTACCGTCTCAGGCTGCCCTAAGTACACACTCACGGGGCTTTCTGTCCTTCTTAATATTTTCCTTTAGTTACTCTCCTTGCCAGAGGCTGAGCGATCTCTCACTCCTTTCCCCCTTCGTGGGTTCCTGGGAGTGCGGGCACCGTTAGGTCAAAGTGCACAGGTTTCCAGTTGAAATTGCTCTGCTTACCACACCCTGAGGGATGCTGCAGCCCCGCCCTGAATCCCTGGTGTTCATACTCTCTGTCTTTCCTAGTTCTCCACTCTCTGCCCTCCAGGCTCTGCTGAAAACACAGCCCACTGAATGCATGTGCCCAGGCCTCACGCCCCATGAGGGTTCACCACCCTCAGGCCCCCCTCCACAAGCCCTGCTCTGTGGAAGCTTCCTCACTCGGCCACACTGTCCCCTGGTCCTCATATGGCTCTGCTGCTCACAAGGCCTCACCCTGACCCCAGGTCTTGACTCACACCGCTTCCCAGGCATTTGCGCAGCCTGGGCCTCCCCTCAGTTCTCTATGATTTGGAGGAAGAGCCTCATAGCTTCACACTGGCACTCTCCCCCGTCCCTACTTGCTCTTTGTATGAGAAGGTGCCACCGACCTTGAGGAGGTGAGCAGGAATTTACCAGGAGGACAAAGGGAAAATCTCATTCCAGGAAGAGGAAACAGCTGATACAAAGGCCCCAGGGAAGAAAATCAGTGAAAGAGGAACAGCCAGAAACCTGGTGTAACCTGAGGGGACAGGGTGGAGTGAGGTGAGGGTGTGTACGGAAGTGGGGATGGAAGGCCTAACCTTGACACGAATTTGATGGGAGATCGTCAAAACGTCTGTGGGCAAGAGAGTTATTGATTAGCTCTGTGTTTATATTCACTGTCCCTCATATTACAGACAAAGGGCTAGTGTCCTTGATAAGCATTTGAAATTGATAAGGAAGTTGATGAGAAAAATGAATAAGAAACTGACTTTTAAAAATAGACAATATACTGGGCATATACCCTGAGAAAACCATAATTCAAAAAGAGTCATGTACCAAAATGTTCATTGCAGCTCTATTTACAATAGCCAGGACATGGAAGCAACCTAAGTGTCCATCAACAGATGAATGGATAAGGAAGATGTGGCACATATATACAATGGAATATTACTCAGCCATAAAAAGAAATGAAACTGAGTTATTTGTAATGAGGTGGATAGACCTGGAGTCTGTCATACAGAGTGAAGTAAGTCAGAAGGATAAAAACAAATACCGTATGCTAACACATATATATGGAATCTAAAAAAAAAAAAAATGTCATGAAGAGATTAGTGGTAGGATGGGACTAAAACACAGACCTACTAGAGCATGGACTTGAGGATATGGGGAGATGAGATATGATGATGTGAGAGAGTGGCAGGGACATATACACACTACCAAATGTAAATTAGATAGCTAGTGGGAAGCTGCAGCATAGCACAGGGAGTTCACCTCTGTGCTTTGTGACCACCTAGAGGGGTGGGATAGGGAGGGTGGGAGGGAGGGTGACACAAGAGGGAAGAGTTATGGGAACATATGTATATGTATAACTGATTCACTTTGTTGTAAAGGAGAAACTAACACACTATTGTAAAACAGTTATACTCAAATAAAGACGTTAAAAAAAAAAAAAAAAAAAAGACAATAACTCCAGAGAAGAATGAGTGAAAGAGACAGTTCACAGAGAAGGAACTTGGGCTTCCCTGGTGGCGCAGTGGTTGAGAGTCCGCCTGCCGACGCAGGGGACACGGGTTAGTGCCCTGGTCCGGGAAGATCCCACATGCTGCGGAGCGGCTGGGCCCGTGAGCCATGGCCGCTGAGCCTGTGCGTCCGGAGCCTGCGCTCCGCAACGGGAGAGGCCGCAACGGTGAGAGGCCCGCATATCACAAAAATTAAAAAAAAAATACAAATGTCTCTTAAACATATAAAAGATGTTTGACCTCATTCATAATAAGAGAAATGCAAATTAATTCTTACTGAGATGCCATTTTCACCTATTGAATTGGCAGAAATCCCAGACTTTGACAACTCGTTCTGTTGGCTCAATCATTGCTGGTAGAAGTGTAAATGAGCACAACTCAATGCAGGGCAATTTGGCAATATCTACCCAAAGTACAAATGCTTTACCCTCTGACCTCCCCTTCTGGGATTTTACTACAGAGGTATACTGTGCACATGTGAAATAATGTATATTCAGGGTAACTAACTATAGCATTGTTGAAATGGTAAAATATAAGAAGCCTCTAGGTGTCCATCAATAGGGTACCATTAAACTGGTGATGTCTTGTTAGGGAACCGCTGACTGAAACCTCCTGCTTGGCCAGGCACCATGGTAACTGCTTGCCTGAGTTGTCGCACAACAGGAGGTTCCGATAAAGAATGCGGTGCTGCCACCCAAAACTAACTGGGAGAATTCGCCAGGAGCCAGAAGGAGGAGGGAAGAGACGATATGTCTTGCCAACCTCCCAGAGACCCTCACGCTCGAATCCATCTTGGCCGAGAGATGCGCGCGCCACCAGGAAAGACCCAGAGTCAGAACGCTTGTCCAGAGACGACCCGGAAACTAACCCCGTTACCCTGAAACCCGAGACTGTGAGCCACGTGGCAGAGCAGTTCTGCTGGGTTGCCTTATCCTGCTGCTCTCTGCCCGGGCGCCCCTTCCCAATAAAGTCTTTTGCTCTGTCAGCACATGTGGGTCTCCTCGGACAATTCATTTCTGAGTGTTCGACAACAGCCCACTCTGGGGCCCTGGAAGGGGTCCCCCTTCCTGCAACAGTCTAACTACACAACTGTGAAAAAGAATGAGTTGTTCTCTCTGTCCTGACAGGGAAGAATTGCAAGACATCCAAGACAGTGATTAGATGGTTAAGTAAAAGACAGACTAGTGTATACAGTTGGTACCTTTTGTGTAAAACAAGGTGGGGGAGAAATGAGAACATATATTTGCATGTTCTTAGGAAAGCATAAAGGAACTTGGGATGGGTCCAAAATGGCCGCCCAAGTGGACGCGGGAGAGATGTGGGAACAAGGCAGGCAGGGGATGGGAGGGAGGAGAGACTTTTCACTGTGAACCTTTTTATACTTTTTCTGAATTTTGAATCATGAGACTATGTACCATATTCATAACATTACATTAAAAAAACAGAATTCCTGTTTCCACAGTCTCTCACAATAGTTCCTCTGTAGCCTGGCTGCCCAGAGGAGCCCAACACCTGCTCTTATGACTCACAAGCCATCTGCAGTGATCCCCAAGTGTGAACAAATATTCTCCCCAAACAAATTCATAAGTGTCTTCAGAGGACGGCCACGCAGTTATCACCCAACTGTAAGTCATTACAACTCCCTTGAGGTTGAAAAATATCTCCTCATTCTTCTGGAGCTCTGATTCAGATTTCTGCATTTTCCTATATGCTTCTTTCCTGCTCAAGTCATCCTTTTCAGGTGGTATTTTTTTTTAATTAATTAATTTATTTTTGCCTGCGTTGGGTCTTCATTGCTGTGCGTGGGCTTTCTCTAGTTGCGGCGAGCGGGGGCTACTCTTCGTTGCAGTGCGCTGGCTTCTCATTGCGGTGGCTTCTCTTGTTGCGGAGCACGGGCTCTGCTGAGGGCTTCAGTGGTTGTGGCTTGCAGGCTCTAGAGCACAGGCTCAGTAGTTGTGGCGCACGGTCTTACTTGCTCCGCGGCGTGTGGGATCTACCCGGACCAGGGCTCGAACCCGTGTCCCCTGCATTGGCAGGTGGAATCTTAACCACTGAGCCACCAGGGAAGCCCCTCAGGTGACATTTTGATTGCATAAAGCCTGTGTCTGCCCTTTACTCTGGTGTCTTTCTTCCTCAGTCATCCCCTCCCTAAAACGACCTTGCTGAAAAGCTCTGTGGGAACCGGTCACTCTTGGTGCTTTGTGATCGCCTTCCCAGACCCTGCATATCCAATGTAGTTGCCCAATTTGAACACTTTGTAAAAACAGTAAAAATCACTTGGTGAAAATCCTTCAAACAAGGAGCAGCTGCGCCGGAGAAAAAGCCAGCTGGGCGCTCACCACTTTCTTAGAAGTGTGGTGGGAAGCACAGTGTTCAAGAGTTCCAGGAGGTGAATGGCAAAGTTTTCCTACACGTGCACGTTGGTTGGGATAGGATTGCGTGAGAAATGGTCTTCTCCACCAGCTGGTTCACAAAGTTGCCATCTTTAGAACACACCGTCAGGAGTTCTCCTAGGGGGGCTTTGGGTCTGGGCTTCCTTCTTCGGGCTTCCTTGCTCTGTGGATGTGACACCTGTTGCTCAGGCCGAAGCTAAATTACCACCCACACATCTGCAAGCAGGTGCTGAATGAAAGATTTATAAGCTCAGGTCTCACTAGGTTGACTGCCTCCCCTGCTCTTCTGCCGTAAAGCTGATCTTTCGTAAAAGTTCTATTCACTCACGTGTGGCTTGTTTTATTCCCCAGATGAAAAGGGTCTATAGCTCTGATTACACAGATGTGCGCCCAGCAAACTCCTGGAGTATAGGGACCCAAAACATAGCCAACCCTCCATAAATATTCATTGAATAAACAAACGGATGAGTGGTTAAGTGGATCTCTAACATTTGCTGTGTATTTAGAGCCGGTCTTATCCAATAGAAATTTCTGTGATGGTGGAGATGTTCTGTAGCTGTGCTGTCCAATACTGCAGCCACTAGCCACATGTGAGCACTTGAAATGTGGCTGGTGTGACTGGGGGGGCTGCACTTTAGATTTCAATTAATCTGATTTAAAGGGCCACATGCCGCTATTGGCTGCCATATTGAATGGTATAGATTTAGATTATTGGCTATATAATTTGCTCGTCTACATTGATAAACCGTGTAGCCTTCTCAGGTTAACTCTTCTTGTTTAACACAGCCCAGAAACTTTCAACAACCATTGTGGAAGCAGTGGAAAGGCATATTAGTACTTCTCATGGCACTTGCCATCATCACCACAGGAAAACGGGAGCCAGGAGGAGGAAGGGGGAATAGAAATTGGTTCTGCCTGCTTTTTTCTGAAAAAGTCGTGAGTCACCCCCGGGGGGTGTAAGCGGTCAGCCTCTTGGTTTATGACTTACCCAAGAGCCACCCTCTATGACTACTCCAAGTCCCCACCAGCCGGCTGGGCGTAGAGTCAGGGTTGAGTCCGAGGGAGGAGTGCCACGTGGTGAGTCATCATTACCATTTCTCAGAACAGGTGTTCTTCAGGGAGCCTCCTCGGAGGGTTCCACACCCAACCTGCCCTTACCTGCAAGGGTGACTATAGCCTGAGGACCGGCATGGAGCTTCATTCCTGTTCAGTGTGGAGTTACCAGAAACTTGTGCTCAAAGATCCCACAAGGGGGACTTCCCTAGTGGTCCAGTGGCTAAGACTCCGAGCTCCCAATGCAGGGGGCCTGGGTTCCATCCCTGGTCAGGGAACTAGATCCCGCAAGCCACAACTAAAGATCATGCATGTTGCAACTCAAAAGACCCTGCATGCTGCAGTGAAGATCCCACGTGCCGCAACTAAGACCCGATGCAGCCAAATAAGTAAATAAATATTTTTTTAAAAGACCCCACAAGTATTTGGATCTAGGGGTGGTTTTGTGTTCTGGCCACTCGGGTGAAAGCTGAAGTCCCCTGCATGGGTACCAGCAACAACGTTAGCAACTTTAATGGCAAACTGGGACCCTCTCTTTAGCACTTGGCCCGTCTGGTTCCCTCCACTGTTGCCCTGGCTGAAAGTAGAGCACGTTCTCACGCTTTCTGGAGAGCCCGGGGCACTTCAGTCACAGCAGAAGGGATGACTGCTGAGTCAGCCCTTGTGTGTGACTATGTGTGTGCATGTGATCTCCTAGGTGCCACTGTCCTCTAATGGACGGAACGGGACGATCTCTACACCCAAGGTGAGCAGGACTCGTGTCTTCTGCTGAACGAACGTCGTTCTTTTGCTTTTTCTGAATTAAGAAATGTCACAGATGCCAGGTCACGAAGCCAGAGCCCCCAGAGCATCTTCTCTCATCTCTCAGGGATACAGGCAAAAGGTCCATGCCACCTAGCGCTCCTCAGTCCTGCACTAGCCTGCTTGCCACCATTCATTTGAAGGACGAAAAGACTGCAGCGCCAGGTCCCTGACGCACCAGAACTCCCGAAGTGCCTGAGGCCCAGGGCAGTGTCTGGGAGCAGTCTTCCGTTGCTGGTGAGCCCTATTCTAGAGCCTGGAGGTATTTCCACATATCCAACATGCCCGACAGGCCCAGCGGGCAGGGTGGGGAAGCCCATACCGCGCAGCACAAGGGAGGGGCTCTGGTTACCAGTAGCACACACAATGCCTCATTCGGGGGCTCAGGTAAGAGTCCCGGTGCCCCGTCACTCCGCACTGATGCGCCTCGCCCTTCCCTCAACTCTGCTGCTTCTTCTCCCAACCTATCTTCCAAATCCTTGGGGGAGGGGCAAGCCTAAGTTTGAACAGTTGGTGTCCAGAAACCCAATCCTTGCAAGAATAATGTGCTGACAGCATGGCAGTCTACTGTCACCTTGTTATTTGACCCTTTGCTTCTTGAAATCCCATCCAACTGCGTCTAAACTTCCTACAGTTTCCATCACTGCCTTACTTTTTCAGAGCTTCTCATCCCTGCAGATGGCGTGGCTCTTTCTGGGTCAAGCGTGACTGAGAAGGCTGGTGTGAGTGGATCTCCCTGGCCATTCTGGAAGACCCCTAGTTCCCTGGAGAAGGAGTCTGTCCCAGCCTACTGTGTGTGGCTCTGTGCATTTCTTGGGACACTGAAGGTTACTACCTGTAGAAATTATTCCCTAAATAAAGAACAGTTATTTGAGGGCAAGTCTATCTCTATGTAGCATAGTCATAGAATTTTAAATTTTGAGAGCTGGAAGAAAACCTAAAAAATCACAGCTTCATTTTTAGGGTGAAGAAAACAATACCAGAGAGGTTAAGTAGTTTGGCCAAAGTCATTAAGCTTACAGACACAGCCACTAGAACCTAGAGGAGACAATTGCCAAGACTTGACATGTAAGTCAAGGAGTTGAGGTTGACTTCAAATGGAAATAGGGAACTTACTATGGACTCCTCACTTAGAAGAAGGGGTATGGATTCAAAATTATTTAAAATAATTTCTCCCTTTTTTCCCCAGTATCAGATACTCTAAATTTTATCCTATATTAACCAGGATGATCATGTGTCCTCTCTTTCACTGTAAAATGTTTTGCTTCCCTGCCCCCCCATCCCACCCCTGCTTAAATTGTACCAACTGGATTTATGTAATTTGGGATTCACTTGGGTGACAGAATCTGCTCATAGGGGAAGACCTAAGTGAAAGTCTTGCTGCCCAAAGGGCAAGTAAATCTTGCCTGGAGCCATCCTTACATCTCCAGGGCTCTGGATGGTGCCATTTGTCAAAAGATGCTGTGACCTCTCGGGAGGATGACCTCCAAGGTTGAATTGGGGTCAAGGCTTGCTCTTTCCTTTCTCCTTGATAATGTACCTGTCAACTCTCAGGAGATGTGGGCTGCTATGATATTGAGGTGAGAATGGGAGGCTGATACCATCTTGGGACTTACATAAGTTTCAGTCAAATGAACCCCTTTGAACCAGGTGAAAGGTAGCCAAAGCCCATTGCCGAGGAACAGGATGCACCCGAGGTGAGTGAAGGCTCTGTTTTTTTATGAGCCATATGGGTCTCTCTCCTCCATCTTATCCTGGAAATGCAGGGGTCAGAGCCTCACCAAGTAGGGGCTGGTAAAAGGATCAGTTAATGTTTTCCACAAGGTTCTTTATAGAAGTTTTTTACTTGTCCTGCTAGAGGTCATTCCAGTTCTGTTTATGAAATAGTTGCTAGCTAAGAACCTGGCTGTCATCCATCCTTTATGTTGGGCCACTTTTGAGGTGGGAATCCTGTTTTTCTGGAGATGTCAGGGCTATAAATGGTTCCTGGGATGATGGCTCATGTATCCTACCAATCTAGCGCTGTATTTTATGCTATTCTGTATTATTCCTTCAACAAGATTGGGCATTCCTTGAGCCCAAAGAATGCAATTTGTATTTTCCTTAATTTCCTGTCTGGTACACAGCCTAAGCGCACTGTACCTATGAATAAGCAACTTGATTTGAGTCATTAAAGGCTTCAATTAGGCAGAAACATACATTAGTAGCAAAATATTTGTGTATTGTATACAGAGTAAAAATTTACAGTAAGAATACAGTGTTACTTATTCAGGTCAGCAATGAGAAATGGAAACTTTTTTTTTTTTTTTTTTTTTTTTTTTTCGGTACGCGGGCCTCTCACTGTTGTGGCCTCTCCCGTTGCGGAGCACAGGCTCCGGACGCGCAGGCTCAGCGGCCATGGCTCACGGGCCCAGTTGCTCCGCGGCATGTGGGATCTTCCCGGACCAGGGCACGAACCCGTGTCTCCCGCATCGGCAGGCGGACTCTCAACCACTGCGCCACCAGGGAAGCCCTGGAAACTTTTTTTAGAAAAAAATGATCTCAGTAAAAAACTTTGATTCAAATGTTCAAAATTTTTCAATAATGTCCATAAAAAAACTGATCGAAAATGTTGCAGAGGGCGTTAAGTCAGCTTGGAAGGTACACACTTTGCGTTCACGTACGTGAGGAAGCCCGACAACACCTTGGAAAGCTTAGAACCAAAGAAAGGTTGAGAAATGTGACAGATATGGAACACAGCCCTGAGACTAGATGGTTTATCACACTTGCATGTGTCATGAGGACAGTTTCGGCATCAATGCCAGGTATGTGGACGGATAAGGGGAAAGCACATTTCAAGAACGCCCTCCCAGAGCTGGAGAGCCGTGGCTCAGATGTGACTAAGAGCCATCGCGCGGCATCCTTTCGAAGGGGTTTTCACATACCTGAGGCTTGACATTCTCCCAGGGGCGCTTGCAGCCTGAGTGCACCTGGAAATTAAAGGAAGCATCTGGCTCCTGTTCTGTGAGCTGAGTCAAAGGCAGAGTGGTGCCCAACCATTTTCTTTTAAATTTAAACAGTGTGAGGGATTTACGCAGCCCTGCAACGTCTGCGCGATCTGCGCGATCCACGCTGCCAGGGCAGAAAGCAAGAGATGGGACTCAGACTCCAGAAAGCAGCACTTTACTGGAAGATAATGAGCGAGAATAGCTGGCATTTTAAAGTCCAAATTGCTCGGTCCTGGAAGGTTCTGTGAGGGGAGGAGCCTGAGGAAGTTTGAAAGGAGGAATTGTTCTGTTCTCTTGGGTGCTGGTCTCAGATTAAGTATCAGCAATAACACATGCACTTAAATCGTTCCATTGGACTGGAGAAATTTTAGCCGAAGGTCGATTTCCAGTTCTGAATAAAATTATCTAAGTTGTTGCCTTAAAATTTTCAGATGCTTTTTTTTTTTTTTTTTTTTTTCCGGTACGCGGGCCTCTCCCGTTGCGGAGCACAGGTTCCAGACGCGCAGGCTCAGCGGCCATGGCTCACGGGCCCAGCCGCTCCGCGGCACGTGGGATCTTCCCGGACCGGGGCACGAACCCGCGTCCCCTGCATCGGCAGGCGGACTCTCAACAACTGCGCCACCAGGGAAGCCACTCAGGTGCATTTTTGAACTGGACTTTGATCATGCTGTCAGGCAGGCATTCAGGGAAATGCTGTTAGCTTTGGGCCTCTTGGCCTGGAGGAATTAATCATCTCCCGAAGCTTCTCTTTGGGCTTGGAGACCTCTGCGTGCCTCTCACTTGCTTTTGTCCTGGTTTCTGGTTGAAGCCCACGGAAGTCCCCCACCTTTGCTTTTCTGGAGGACTCTCCCAAGTCTGAGGACAACAGCAAACAAACAAAACTCAACCAAACAAAAACCCACACGTGGGGTAAGATGTCTGTGTTTGGTTGTTGCTTGGAGTATAGTAATGTCATGACTTCTGTTTTCAATGGTCAAAACCAAATTTAAAACAAGATTTGGTGTCAGAAATAAGGGCCTCAGGCAGCTCAGCTAGAGGGTGATAAGATGGGCCCTGAGGAAGGGGTGCTCATGGCCGTGACCCCCTGGCTCACCACCCATCCCATGGGAACAGACACCCCCTTCTCCCTTCTTTGTGGGGAACTCCATGAGCAAATCGGGGGTGATGAATCCTGAGCTCCCCTAAAACTCTTCTTCCTTTTCCCGGATGAGACAGGCCTGCATACAGGAGTTGCTTCATTGCCAAGTCAGGCAGCACCCACTTGCTGTGACTCTCAAGCTGAGCTGAGCTGTATAAGATCAAAAGCAGGAGAGACTTTGTTCTTGCCCACAGGGTCTCCACGCAGAGACGTGGCGCATAGGAACTTCCAAGATATGTATGTTTCATGTTTAACAACTGCCTCTTGATGGGGGAAGCCCTGGTTTTGTATCATTTGCCAATTTCTGTGGTGTAAATACTCCCAACATGGTCAATTTCAAGCTAACAGCATGATGGCAACTGGCTTACAAAATTCCTGAGCAGAAAACGGTGGACTCTTGTGAGTAGAGGCCAGCTCCAGCTCTCCATGGGCACTAGCCTGGCACGGCATTACTGAAACCAACCTGAAGACACAGAGCACTGGCATCGGAGCCAGACAGACCTGGAGGGGCCCCCTGGCCCCAGCGCATGGGAGGTGTGTGGCTCAGGCACGTTACCTAACCTTCTGAACTTTCGTATACTTAACCGGGAAACCAGGGTGAATAGCCATCAACATTCTTTCAGCTGTGAGTGACAGAGATCATTTGAAGTAAAGAGAAGAGGGGGAATTGATTGGTTCATGCACATAATCGAGGAGCTGGAGCTCACCCGTTAGAAACAGCCTGTACACTTTGCCTCCTGTCCGTGCAGGGTGAACAAGACTGGACAGCACAGAACCGGGAGGTGTGAGACATGGACATGAGTGTGTCACCACAGTCTTTTTCAGCATCTTTTTCTTCAACCTCCTTGGCCACTGATTTATATCCTGGATACTGTTCTTAAAGGGCTTTGCTCTTGGTCGTTGTGAATTATATGTGAATTACAGCCATGTCTTCTAGAGAGGAGAAGATGTAGAACACTGCCAGCGCCCTACTGTGTCCTTGGCTCTTACCAAGCCATGCATACCCCTCTAGCTGCCGGCTGCCGGCGCTGGCATTTTGCCGTCTAGGGGCTCCTCCTCACTCCTGGGGCGCCCTCCGCGCTCTGATGGCAGCTGAGAGTGTCTCCAGGGAGCATCCTGCAAGCAATAGCTGATGAGCATTGGTGATGGATACCCAGGCCCCTGCACCTCTGAGGGCTGTGTTTGACTTGGAGCCCCAGAGCTTCCCAGACAGCATTGAGCTCTGTCACCCACATAGGCAGCTGGCTAGGTCAAAGACCCTCTCTTAGCTGCCTTCCCTTCCTTGTCTCTCTTCCCGTCCCCATCTGGTTTTCTCTGTACCTATTTGTGCTTGAATCCTTGTCTCAGGGTCTCCACTGTAGGGGGAACTCAAACAATCGTAGGGGATTTCTGAAACAGCCAAAAGAATAATTCTTGAATTGGAATTCCACATTCTATTTTCTGATTTGGAAATAGCAGAGTCTAACATGTGCCCATAAATGGGTAGGAACAATAGGACAGAATACTTGAAATGGAAATTATCCAGGAAATCACGGAGGTTTGGCTGCTACCGTGATAACAATTAATGGGAGGCTACTTTGGAGTGGAGATGTTGCTCCAGACCCCTAGGGCCGGAGGAAGCAAGTAGCTTCCTGTCTTGAGGCCAAGGTCATGCAGAGGAGGTCAACCTTATAAAACTGGGGCTTAGGCCCCTGTCTGTTGTTGGTACTGGCCCTTACAGGACACCTGGAACACATCCTAACTCTTGTCTCTGTGTCTCACCAGATCCTTGAATAAAACCCACCTACATGTGGGAGCCATTCCCACGGAGGGCCAGACTCCCTTTGCTGAGGGTAAATTGCTATTTCTTGGGACAGCAGAAGGGAGAGCAGAAAGTAGGAATTCCACTGCACATGCCTTTGTTAAGCCCCTGCGTATATGAATCTGTGCTCGGAGCTGGGAGGGACTCCGGAAGATTATGACCTGCCCTCAGGGAGCTCCCAGCCTGAGTGGAGAGACAGACAGGACACCCACTAACTGCAGAACAGAGCCGTGTGAAAAAATGCCCTGGAATCTTTGCCAGTGAAATGCTGAGGGAAGGTGGGGAGGAATGATCGATTGTGATTCACAGGGTTGGAAATGACATCCTGTATATGATGAATGGATATAAATCTTCTAGCAGGGGGTCAGATGTATCAAAGGATTGATTCACTTCTAGGGTCTTTTCCACACTGAGAATTCTGTGTCTAAGTACCAGAGAATATCTAGTAGATGTTTGATGAGTTCTAGCTACAGTTATTTGCAAAATGAAAGGCAAAAGCTAAGGGCCTATTTGTAGCTGAATTACTGAACATCCGGAAGATCTGGCTGGTATTATCTGGATTGGCTGTCCTTGCTGTCGGAAAACGGTGCAGTTTCCTACTACCCAACTCACTTGGCACTGGTGGCCCTGGCATCCCCGTGCTGGATACTGGGGGGAGGCGGGGCCCTCAGTGGGGGAGGTTACCTACCCGGGGAAGGATCCAGAACACAAGGGGCATTTTCAGCACCAGCCTCTGCAGCCTTTGCTGCTGTCCTCACCAAATTGCAGTGTCTTCCAGAAGTGACTGTACTGGAGGGTGAGCCCCTGCAGGGAAGACTCAGACACCAGACACGTTGGCATTTGCAGGGGAGTTTGCTGTGGTGCCCGGTGGGTGGGAACCATTCCCAGAGTATGTGAAGGGGTGGGAAGGAGAGAAGGCAGGGAAAGCAGAGGATTATTTGAGCCCAAGTCCAGGACCACCCTGTGAAGCCTTGCAAGGCTGCGTGAGCCATCGTCATCTTGAGATTTAGGGGAGCGCTTGCAGTCTGCACCCGGGGAATTCTCCCCAGACCTCCCACACAGCAGGAAAGATGCAGTGCGTGTTTGCTGCCTGTCTGCTGCCAAGCAGGAGGCTCCTGCTCTAGCAGAGCAGCTCTGCTCCAACATAGAGCTGTGGATGGGTGTGTGGGAGTGAGGGTGTGGTGTGTGCCAGGGAGGGCCTTTTGCCGTCCTAAATGGCAGGGGGGCAGCTGTTTCGGGATGCGAGGCAGAGCAGGAGGGTGTCTGAACTAGAGCAAGGGTAATGGTTAGCGAGAGAGAGAGGGAGAGAGAGAGAGAGGGAGAGTCTTAAGAAAACAACTCAGGGAAAATAGGCAATATTTATCTTTAGTAACTTTTACACTAATCATAAGTAATCGAATTCATTTCACAAATGTATTTCTTTGTAAAATCAGATGCAATTATATATCGGCTTGTTGGGGGTTTTGTTGACTGGTTGAAGAGATGTTACAAGGGAATGAAAACATTTGCTGAGACAATCAGGCCATCCTCCCTACCCACCACAAAACCTGAAGAAAATCCTTAGAGAAAAATATTTTTCCCCCTCCCTTCCCACGGCCTCTCACCACTGCAACTACTTTCCCTCCTTTCCCTTTTTCTCTTCCTTGCCAATTGCCTCTGTTTTATAATTCATTCATTCGTTCAGTCAGTCAGTCAACACACATATTATAGGCATATATGCCAGCATTAGTGTCTGTGCGTGTAAGCTAATACATAAGCAGATTTTCAGTTTTCACTTAGTCTAAGGAAGACTTCTCTGATTAATTTCACTCCTAAAGGCAGTGTGTTCTCCATCAGGGGACATGTCTGATTATTTCAGTGGCCGTAGCCAGCTGGGATGCCCATGGGGGATTCCTGCATGATGTTGGGCTTGGCTGAGATGACACCTCAGGCTCCTCCCTGTGCGGAGATGCCACGATTTTGTTGTGATAATTTTTAATGGAATTAAATAGACACCAAGGAAGGACTGTGGTCCCTAAATTGGATTTCCACCCCCTCTGCTCCCAAGTGATCGATTCCAACAACGAAAATGTCAGGCTGATTCCCCACTTCACCCTGAGCTCTGCCTTTTCTCCAACATTCGCTGACTTGAAAGCTGTCTAGACTGAGCTGAAGAAATTGAGGCAAGAGCAATGTCAGTTCTCCAGAGCAGACAGACTTTGTGGAGAGGAGTCAGGCCTGCTACCTCCAGGACGTGGCGCGATTCACCCCAAAACAGGTAGGAGTCCTCGCTCAAAACTAAAGGTAACAATCGAAAATGAAGGACAGGGCTTCCCTGGTGGCGCAGTGGTTGAGAGTCCGCCTGCCGATGCAGGGGACACGGGTTCGTGCCCCGGTCCGGGAAGATCCCACATGCCGCGGAGCAACTAAGCCCGTGAGCCATGGCCGCTAGGCATGCGCGTCCGGAGCCTGTGCTCCGCAACGGGAGAGGCCACAACAGTGAGAGGCCCGCATACCGCAAAAAAAAAAAAAGAAAATGAAGGACAGGACAAAAAGACAGAAAACTAAAAATAGGGCAATTTTCTAACTGGAGATCTGGCAGCCTCTCCAGATCACACTGTGCAGCATGAAGGAGCAGGGGCTTCACCCTGGGTAAACCGGATTCACTCTAACAGACACGTTTTGTGCATCTCCGCCGCACGAGTCTGCGCTTTGGGGACCTGCGGGAAAGCTCTGCTCTGTCTACCCAGATCAGACGGTCCTGGGCCCGATGCCCGACTCCACGCTGGTGGGGACAGGGCAGGCTTTCTTCCTGGAGCCTGAGATAACTTCCCTTTGCCTGGTTACCATTCTCCTCCAAAACAGGGGGATTCTTGCCTTCAACCTCAGTGATTAACACGGAGAAGAGTAAGTTGTGACTTTAGTAATCCTTCCAAAGAGGAAGAAATTCTCCCTGGAGCCCACCCTCCTCTAGACTTGTGCTCACAGGTGATGTATAAACCTGAACCTCTCCCCTCACCTCCGCCATCAGGGTGCTGGTGTATAAAGCTGCCCTTAATCAGGGAGACCAGGCAGTGGAAGCGTCTGTCAGAAAGACTGCTTTTCTAATTGAGACCTGCCTGTGTGGGTGATGAGGTAATTTCTTCTTAAGCTTCTGGTTGGTATCCAAGGAGGAAAAAGAACAACAAAACAAGGTCTGTTAATAAAGGTGTGAGAGTCTCTGGGTGTTTGCTCTTATTAAAGAGACCTCCAGGAAGCCTGCTTCTGGGGTGAAAGCAAACCTTTGTCAAGGATTTCATTTTAGAATGTTCAAAAGACACCAGAGTGAGAGAGAAAGAGAGAGAGAGAGAGAGAGAGAGAGAGAGAGAGAGAGAGAGAGAGAGAGAGAGAACAGGAGGCAGGAAGAGGCAAGGCACAGAGAGGGGAAGAGATGAAGGGAGGGAGAAGCAGGAGAGCCCGTGCCTCACTGAGATGTCACAGGAGAGAATTACAAACACAGGCTCCGGCAGTTTGATCGCTGGAAAAGTGTTTGTTAAGGGTTGGTGCAATGGAAGAGAGAAATTTCTGGATTTTTTTTAGAAAAGATGTGCCTTTGCTCCTGCAGCTCTGTTCACCTGGAATGCCCTTTTCTGTCCATCTTTAGCCCATGTATTCTAAAAGGCTCAGTTCAAATGTCCCCTCCTCCATGAAGCCTTCTTGATAGCTCCAGTTAGATATACAATTGCTTTACTTTCTGCAGGTCAGTAGTAATATTTTTCCATTTAAAATTTAAAAAATTTTTTCAAATTATGGTAAAACACACATAACGTAAATGTTACCGTCTGAAACATTTTTAAGTGTACATTTCAAGAGTGTTAAGTGTATTCACATTGTTGAGCGCCCAACCTTCAGAACTTCTTTATCTGGCAAAACAAATTCTGTAGCCATTCAACATTAACTCCCCATTTTCCCCTCCCCATTCTACTGGCAACCACCATTCTACTTTCTGTCTCTATGAATTTGCCTGCATGAGGTACCCCGCAGAAGTGGAATCAGACAGTATTTGTCTTTTGCAACTGGCTTATCGGACTTAAAATAATGTCCCCGAAATTCATCCACGTTATAGCATGTCAGAATTTTCTTCCTTTTTAAGGAATGGTAATCTGATTTGATTTTTCTAGGGGCGATTGTAACATACTGTCTTATTTTTAAGTTCTGTGTACCCTTTATATCTCCTCTAGAGAATTCTAGATGCCTTGAGGGCAGAGTCTGAGTCTCCTCCACTGAGTTCCATCATACCTATTAGCCCAGCACGTGGCTGAGAGTTTGTGCTAACTGAATATTTGTTGAGATCAAACGAGATATGCTGTACTATGCTGTAAAATACGCTGTAATACTGTCTTGAGGGGGCTCTTCTCTCCGTAACCACGTAACTTCTCTCTTCTCTCCGTATCCATAACTGCACCCCCACACAAGACTCAACAGCAGTTTAACCCAATCTACGTCATCAATTTGAGGTGAGAGGAAAGGAGTTGGCGTCAACAGTTTAGGGCTCATCTCCTTACCGTGCAGCTTTCAATCAGTCCTGTATCTTCTCTTGGCATGAGCCTTCTTCTTCCTTCTGGGAGTTATTTCCTTTGGGACAGGAAGGCAGAGCCAATCGTAAAAGACCAGAAAGCCAGGATGGAAAGAGTAAGGAGAGAGGGCGATGGTTCACGTAGAATGGAAGCTGATATTAAGAGTTAGGTTTCCCATCCTGTTAGCTTTCTGGTTGTGTCATCACTTTTCATACTCATCTTCTGATAAAGATGAGGGGGTAATACGGGGCAAGGGACTGTGGAAGTCTTCTTATTAATTGTACCAAACATCCTTTCCCACCCACCCCCTCACCAACTTGTCACTATGGAAGATTTGCTTATTTTGTAACTCAGGACCAATAATGGAAGCTTTGCTAAAATTCGGTTTGAGAACTTGGAGAACTAAATGAAACTTCATGCTTGGTCTGTAATAGTTATTTTTGGAGTTGCTTTAGTTAGCTTGTCTTAGAACTCTGCCTTTCCCTTTGTTTCTGCAGTCATTTATAGACTGTGGAATGAACCTAGGCGTTGAGTCAAGCAGCCCTGTGTTCTGCTGGTGGTGTGACCTGGGCCAGGCCAGTTCACCTCACCGGACCTCAGTTTCCTCATCTGTAAAATGGGGAACATACCCCCTTCCTCACCAGACTTTCCTGAGGAGTCAATAGGACGGCGAGTATTAAGTGTTCCATCTGACACACTGCAGGTGCATAACAGATGTGAATTTCCTTCTCTTCTTCTCCTGAGTTGACCTGATGTCCCCCTACTCAGGCTGCGGCTGAATTGGCTCCATTTGGCTCCATGACTCCACATCAGCCACACTCACTTCACTGCCTTTTTCTCTTCCTCAGCCATCCCCGACCCCCATGCAAACCCTGTGGCAGTTCATCATTTTGGGATACCTGAGAACAGCACTGTAGTGTGGAGTAGGGCTCCTTTCAGGCCTCACACAGTCTTGCTGGAAGATGGAATTTTCACACCCACAAGAGCATTCATAGAAGAACAAACTACCGCAGTTAGATTTCTCTCCAGATGGAGCAAGAGGCTCTGTGTTGTACCTGCTATTGGAGCTACTGGAGCCGACCCTGCAGAGGAGCCTTCAGTTTTGGACCCACATCACCTTTATTAGAGAAGATGAGTCCTAAGGGTCAGCAAACGGGTAGGTGCTCAGACAGCCCACAACAAGCAGAAATATCCAAGCAGTTTCTGCAATGGTGTAACAGAGCTGGTGCCCTCATCCAGCCAGAAGCCAAAAACCAAAGCCTGTTTTTGAGAAAAAAGTACATGAAGTGTATCTGAGTTACTTGGCTCCTACTCATTTATGAGTTGTTGCATTTATCTTCTTGAGCACAAAGCAGCTGTTCTTTCCTTCATCAACCTCTTCTCCCTTGGACTTCAGAGAAGGAAATGACTACTTCCTATAAGGGGGTGATCTGCCAAGGCTTCATGGAGGTGGCATTTGAGTCTAGCCTTAAAAGATGGGTAGGGGGGCTTCCCTGGTGGTCCAGTGGTTAGAACGCCACACTTCCAGTGCAGGGGGTGCGGGTTCGATCCCTGGTTGGGGAACTGATCCCACATGCCACGCAAAAAAAAAAAAAAAAAAAGAGAGATGGGTAGGATTGGACAATGTAAATATTTGGAAGCATATAGGCAGAACACTCTTTGACATAAATCGTAGCAACGTTTCTGTGGCTGTATCTCCTAAGGCAAAGGAAACAAAAGCAAAAATAAACCAGTGGGACCTAATTAACCTTAAAAGCTTTTGCACAGCAAAGGAAACTATCAACAAAATGAAAAGACAACTTACTGAATGCAAGAAAACATTTGCAAATGTTATGACAAATAAGGGATTAATATCCAATAAATAAATAAATATTTGAAGCAGGCATTTCTGGCAGTAAGAACAGCAGCAGTAAAACACAGAATTGGAAACTTGTAGTGGCATTAGTGGAGAATAATTTGGGGAATAAAATATACAAAAAGAATAATAAAAATATGGAACATTAAATAAACACTATGGTAGGCATTCTCTCAAATGGCCCCCAGTGACCCCCGCCTCCTGACCCTCCCTCTCCTGGAATGTGGGCTGGATTTGACTCACTTCTTTTATTTTTTTAAAAATTTATTTATTTCATTTATTTAGTTTTGGCTGCGTTGGGTCTTCATTGCTGTGCGTGGGCTTTCTCTAGTGGCAGCGAGTGGGGGCTACTCTTCGTTGCAGGGCACGGACTTCTCATTGCCGTGGCTTCTCTTGTTGAGGAGCCCGGGCTCTAGGAGTGTGGGCTTCAGTAGTTGTGGCATGTGGGCTCAGTAGTTGTGGCTTGCAGGCTCTAGAGCGCAGGCTCAGTAGCTGTGGCACACGGGCTTCGTTGCTCAGCGGCATGTGGGATCTTCCCATACCAGAGCTCGAACCCGTGTTCCCTGCATTGGCAGGCGGATTCTTAACCACTGCGTCACCAGGGAAGCCCTATTGACTCACTTCTAATGCATAGAATATGTCAGAAGTAATGGGGTATCCCTTCAGAGATTAGGTTATAAAGAGACTGTGGCTTCCTTCTTGGGCTCTCTCTCTTGCTCTTATTCTCTCTCAGATTGTGTGCCCTGAAGAAAGCCAGCTGCCATGTCATGAGGCGTAGTGAGGGACTGAGGCTGAAGTAGTGGGTTTACAGGTGCCCCTCCCCACCTCCAGCCAAGCTTTCAGGGACCTCGTGGCCAAATGCTTGACTGCACCCCTTGAGAGACCTTGAGGTAGAAGTATCTAGCTAAACTGTGCCCAGATTCCTGACCCACAGAAGCTGAGATGATGTTTGTTGTTTTAAACCACTAAGCCTGAAGGTAATTTGTTATTCAGTAACAGGTAAATAATATAAGCACGTAGTCTAATGCGCCAGACACTAAAAGTGCCTCATATAACTGATGTCACTTAATCAACAATATTAGGTGGGTATTATTATCCCAACTTTTTTCAGTTGAGAAAGGTAAGGTTTAGACACCTGCCAGTCATATAGCTAGTAAGTGGAGGAGCTGGGATTCAAACCCAGGCTGTCTTACTCCTGCTCTGGTGCTCTTAACTTGGACACTGTATGTTCTACGAGGAGTCCCTGTGGGTTACAATCTGGTCCACTCCTCCTGCCCCTCTGCCCTGCTCCATGGCCCCTGTTGGTTACCCAGTCTTCATATCTCAGCAGATCCTGGAAGGAGACTTGGAATTCTTCTTAAGTTCTTAAACAGAATCTCACTCTCTACACTCAGTTACCTCTGCTGGACTGTGCCATCTGCTTGAAGGTCCATCCCTGCTCGTGGCAGTGGCCACCCACCCCCAGGAACCTCAGCCTCCTGATCTTCATTTCCTTGCCGCTGCTTGTCCTGGGCAACGCTGTGGTCTTGGGAGTCAAGGAAGTCAAGTGCTACGCTCAGGTGGGGGTAATGGCAGCATTTCTCGTGCCCTGGGCTAGAGGTTGTTTCCTTGGAGACCACATCCTGTTCTTCAGGGCCCAACAAATGCAATTTTTACATTTACTTATATCATGGAGCTGGGAGAACCCAGATGGCCCTGCTCTCACTCCAGGGGATGGAGAACTCTAACCCTGCGAGTCCTTCCTTAGTCTCTGATAAGAAAATAGAACGCTGCCCAGTCTTACTCTGCTTCCCCCACAATTTAACTGGGCAGTGGTTTGTTGCGGGGCATTCCTGGTAGATTGACACTTGCCTCTGCTAGTGGGTCACAAGAGATAGTCCCTCTCTGAGCCTGTGCAGGGATGCAGGGGCGCGGATGTGTGGGTCGCCACATGCTTGGTCCTGAGTGACCATGGAATTCCTTGTGATCACAGCATCTGTGGGCAACTCAATGAGACCCTTGACACATTGGCTGAGTCTCAAGAGGTCTATGGATGAATAATTATCTCTGGCTAATATTAAAAACAAACAAGTCAAGTAATCAAACCTTATGAGTTAGAAACGACCTTTCATGATTGATAAGACATTCTTCATTGTTGACCAAATATTACATTTTGCTGTAGTGTGTGTGTGTGTGTGTGTGTGTGTGTGTGTGAGCTCATAAGCTCAAAGGAAATGACTGCTCACAAAGTTAACTCCAACCAACTGGACTTTATACCTCAGTTCCCTGTTAACCCTTGGTGGGAATGAGCAGTGTCTTAAGATTCAGAAAGAATTTACAATGGATGAACTGGCTTCTAAAAGCGCAACCTCTTGGAACTTCCCTGGCGGTCCAGTGGTTAAGACTGCATGCTTCCATTGCAGGGGAGAAGGTTCGATCCCTGGTCAGGGAACTAAGATCGCGCATGCCTCGCAACGTGGCCATAAATAAATAATAAATAAATAAAGGCAACCTCTCCCTGGGGACAGAAGAACTGGGCTCTTGTCCCAGCTTCAGCTGCTCTCTGGATGATCAGGGGCGGTTCACCTCACCTCTGAATATGTTTCCTTGTATATTAAAGCAGGAGGCTGGAGCAGGTCACTCCTAGGAAACTCTTTAGTCTTGACTGTGGTTTTATGGGACTTTGTGATTGTCACTAGGGCCAGCCTGTGAGCAGGGCACCACCACCTCCCTTTTCCTCCTCTCACACCGGTTCCCTAGTCCCACTACCTCTTCCTGAAGCAGTACTGGTTTATCTGCTGAGCACTCCAGGCCCAGCACCTGCAGGGTAAAGGAGCGAAGTCTTTGGCCTCACAGATCACTCCTAATAAGCCCAGAGCTTCCTTTCGGAAGGGTAAGGTACTGGTCTCTAAATACCCACAACAGCCATCCCACACTCGTTGGGACATGAGGGACAGGCTGGGTCAGCTCCCTCCTTCCGGGAACTGGGCACCAGGCTGGAGACCCACACAACGACCTTCTGAATAGGTTTCATTTTACAGAGGCGGAAAAATCAGCAAATACTAGAATCAAAACTCAAACTCAATTCATGACAGAGGAGACATTAATGACTTCCATAAATATTTATTAGAGTGAAAGGGACCTCAACTCAACAAATCATCTGAGCCGGCTTCAAGGCAGTTTCTCAAGCAGAGAAGTAAAATTATTTGCTCAGTGTCATAGAGCCAGAGAATGCCTTTGATTTGCATTGTGCGTCAAGACGTTTTTCTCTAGGGGGATGGTCTCAGGGCCCTTTAAAAATAAGCTCAAGAAAGTGGAAGTCGGAGGCAGTCGGTTACTCTGCCTTCCCTCTGGTTCCTAACAGGACTTCCTTTACTTTTCCAGAGGATGTTCTTTGGCCTCTACACCAGAGGACCCACCCGGAATCGAAGGGCCCGGGGTAAACACCCTTCCTTCTATCTTATCAAAATCCCTCCTGCCTGGGTTTATCAGAGGTGACTCACTCCCCAGAGCCCTTTGCGAGCACCCGCACCGGCTGGAATTGCAGGGCTGAGCAGGAAACAGCTTCTCCACCCTCTTGGAAGGACATCTTAAACTTCCCCTCTTCTCCATCCTCCTCACTGTTGGGAGCTCAGCCACCCGCATTTAGGGGAGCCGGACTCCAGAATTTGGTCCTTGCTTTTCCCACAAGCCTTTTCTCTGTCGCTGGCCTTTAGGGGCACATGATCCCCAGGCAGCTGGGGGGACATGGGAAGTGGGGCTGGTGAGTGTAAGAAAGAGAGCAAATGCTCTGAAATGTAAGCCAGATGGCGGGTACCCCATCTCCATTCTTACTGGAGGCAGGGTACTCAAGGAACACTTCCTTTCGAGCTAAAAGTATTAGCTGCTCCCACCTTCAAGAAATACATTTTTGAGGGGGCTTCCCTGGTGGTGCAGTGGTTGAGAGTCCGCCTGCCGATGCAGGGGACACGGGTTCGTGCCCTGGTCCAGGAAGATCTCACATGCCGCGGAGCAGTTAGGCCTGTGAGCCATGGCCGCTGAGCCTGTGCGTCCGGAGCCTGTGCTCCGCAACGGGAGAGGCCACAACAGTGAGAGGCCCGCGTACCCCAAAAAAAAAAAAAATTTTTTTTGAGAATAAGACAATGATGATTTGGTTAAAGAGGCCAAAGCCCTTAATACTCCTCGTATTTTCATCGTCATCAAGGTCAGATGTGGAACCGCAGCTCAGGAAAAATATCACATTGGTTTCTGTGTCCCAGCCGGGACAGGCTCAGGGCAGCAAGCTGCGTCACCTACATCCCCAGTCAGAACGAATGGATGGGTTTCTCCCTCCCTCCCTCTTTCTTTTCCTTCCTCCCTCCCTCCCTCTATTCCTTCCTTACTGTTGAGTGGGGACCATCTGCCAAGCACTGTACAAGGTACAGGGCATCCAGTGGGAGCAGGGGGCCTCTGGGCCTCCCAGTCCCACTGGGGGAGAGAGACAGGCACCCAGACATGGCAGCTGTGAGGAATGTTGCAAAGAAGAGGTTCTTGGGGCCTCAGGGTGGAGCGACTGGTCTGAGAGGCCAAGACAGGCGTTTCCGAGGAAGTGATGTTTGAATTGGTATCTGCAGGGGCAAAAGGTGAGAGGGGGTGGGGGCATCCCAGGAGGAGGGAAGGGCTTATGCAAGGGCCCCATGGGAAAACGGCAGAGAATGGAAAGGTGGCCAGTGTGGCCCAGGGCAGAGCGGGAGGGGACCCAGGAAGGAGGCGGGGCTGGAGGGGAAGACCTGCGCAGAGCGCGAGATGCTTTCAGAATCTATTCCCTGAGCCTAGGGAAGCCTTCGAAGGGATGGAGCAGAGAGTGGCATGCAGGGAACACTGGGTGTATATGCGGGCGCCAGGCTCAGTGAGAGCCACGGCCCAGAGCCTCTCCGCCCTCCCTGTCAAGCTGTGCCAACGGGTAGGGACGTTCCTGGGAGCAGCGGCTAAGCAGCAAAGTGATCCAGGAAATGGTGGAGGCAGGGCAGGGACAGACGGTCGGAGAGTGGGGGCCCTCAGCATCACCTTCTCGGTCCTGTCCTCGCGGAGCTCAGGCCCCCAGGTCTGCCTTCCCCAGATCCTGCACACACACCCGCTCCTGGAGCGGCTGAGCATACCAGCAGAGGCTTCCATATGCCGCCTCTGCCCTGGATACACCACAGGTGCCGTGAGCCAGCCACCTGCATGGTGAGTCACGGGAAGAGGTGAGAACGCGAGTGCTGAGGAGGCTGGAAAGGCAGGTGGGTGCTTAGCAAGTGCCCAGCTTGAGAGGTTGCTGGGGGCAGGGAGCAGCCCCTTCCCCCAGGAGCCTCCTCAGAGAAATCCTCTGGTCCCATCCCCTGCAGTTTCCCTCTCCCTCTCCCCTCCCCCCCCCCACCCGGCTGGCAGACTGCCACCATCACCATGGCTACGCTTGCTCCAGCTTGCAGCCCCACAACCAGCAGGAGTCAGAGCAGGGGGAGGGCGGCCGGGCTCATTAGTCTTCCTATTGAGCTGGGTTCTTTTAAAACCGGCTCGCGGTTGCACACTGCAGATGCAAGGCCTAGGCGCTCACCTGGAGGGCTCACCTCAAACAAACACAAGATGAGAACGACTGAATAGAACATATATACCAAGGAGGCTTATTTGCACCATGCACGGATGCAGCACAGCTTCCCTTTTAAGCACTGATGCATAAGAGATTGTTTATTGGATGTGACTAATTACCGGAGATTTAAGGCCCAACCCATTGTGTGACTTGAGGTAGATTTATAAGGCGTTGGTGGTCAGAGGCTATTTGGAGCCAGACAGATCTGAATTCAAACCCTGACCCTGCCACTTATCAAATGGTTGAACTGGCACAAGTTATTGAAACTCGCTGGGCCTCAGTTTCCTCATCTGTAAAATGGGGATAATAATACCTACCTTGTAGGTTGTAGTGAGGATTAAAGATAATTTATGCAAAATGTTTGGCACATAGTAGGTGCTAAAAATGGTTATTGTTGTTGTTGCTGTTATCATGACAGTGTTCTGAGCCCTTTGAGATGGTCCACTTGTATTGGTTGATTTGAAGCTAACACACAAGGCCAAACATTAGCTTAAAGGCTGCCGGGACTGTGAGTTTTAAGATGGTGGGTAGAGCATTTTCCACCCCCTCCTCAGAATTCTCTTAGATGTTGGAGAAATATGTAACCCTGAACCACAGTACATGAAGACAGTGGAAAGGTGAAGGAATCAGCAGGGAGAAGGAAAGTCCTCACTCAGTGCCTGGGGACAGGGGTGGCATATACCAGAGAGAAGGCTATGGCCCGTAGAAACTTGGCAAGGCTCAAGAATTGGGGCACCAGGTGCTGTGGAAGGGAATGATGTAGGGCCTGAAGACAGAAGGATTCTTTAGAAGTATTTGTAAGAGACACATAGACTTCTGCAGGTCCCAGCTCCAACTTTACCTTTTGCAGGAGAGAGGAGGTCTATTTTTCTTTATTGTTATTATTAGATTTTTAGCCACGCTGCGCAACCTGTGGGATCTTGGTTCCCCGACCAGGGATCGAACCCGTGCCCCCTGCAGTGGAAGCGCAGCGTCCTCACCACTGGACAGCCAGGGAATTCCCAAGAGGTTTATTTTCTAGAAAAACTGAACCAGAGAGACTTTGTGGCATCAGATACCGAGGGAGGCTGAGGTGTACTCTAAGTAACCCCCCCCCCCCCCGTCCCCTCCCCTCCCCCACCTCGCCTCAGAACCCCAGGGCAGGAGATTGAAAGATTCTCTTCTGCAGAAACGGACCCACTCCAGGAAAAAGACCTACACATATTGACATGTGGAGGCTTCTGGTGAAAAAGCTCATTGTCTACCTGATCTTCCTAGAATAAATCCCATCCATGTACACAGAATTTCCAGTCAGCTCTTCAGGGCTTCATCCTTGAGCGGCAGTCAAGGATCACAGGTGAGGAAAGCATCCAACACGACAGAGAATAAAATAATCAAGCAGGAAAACAAAGGGATCTCTGAAGGAAGCAGAAACAAAGAGTGAGAAGCAGAAACTGAACGTATTTGGTATCTTTAGAGGCATAAGGGAAGACACTATATCTATAGGATGTGATGAAAAAGAAACAAGGAGAGCAAAAAAGAGTTCCTGGAAATAAAAAAAATGAACAAAAAATTTCAAAAATTCTGTAAGTGTTGGAAGATATAGTTAAGGAGATTTCCCTGAAAGCAAAAACAGAGAGAAAGACAATAGGAGAAAAAAGGGTAAGAATATTAGAGGAGTGATTCAGGAGGTTCAATATCTGATAAGTAGTTTCAGAAATAACAGAGGAAAATTATGGTAAGGAAATTATCAAAGAAATAATATGAAGATGCCCTAGAACCAAAGGACACAATTCTTTTTTTACTTTTTTTTTTGTGTGTGTGGTACGCGGGCCTCTCACTGCTGTGGCCTCTCCCGTTGCGAAGCACAGGCTCCGGACGCGCAGGCTCAGCGGCCATGGCTCACGGGCCCGGCCGCTCCGCGGCATGTGGGATCTTCCCGGGCCGGGGCACAAACCCGAGTCCCCTGAATCAGCAGGCGGACTCCCAACCACTGTGCCACCAGGGAAGCCCCTAAAGGACACAATTCTTGATGAAAATGCCCAGCACAATAGTTGAAAATGAACCCAGAGCAAGATACATCATTGTGACACTATAGAACTCTAAGGGAAAAAGGAGATCTTTAGAGTTTTTTAAGAGAAAACTAAAAAGTTTACATATAAAGCATCAAGAATCAGAATGGCATTGGACTTCTCAATAGCGACGCTGGAAGTTAGGAGACGTTAGAAAAATGCTTTCCCTATCCCCAAAGAAAATTATTTTTAGCCTAAATTTCTCTTCCTAGCCACACTATCAAATAAGTATGAGGGTAAAATAAAGACATTTTCAAACATGCAAAATACAAAAAATACTTACATCAATTGTATTCATTCTTGGGAAACCACTGGAGGATGCTCCACCGTGATGAGCGAGTAACCAAGAAAGAGGAAGCCTTGTGATCCTATGAAGGACGGGGGAAAAGGGAATTTCCAAGATACTCGTGAAGGGCAGTCCCAGGAGGACAGCTGTGAGGTAGGCCTAGGAACCAACTGGTCGAGGTTAGAGCAGAGCATTGAGGGGACTCCAGGAAGAATTTCTCCAGGAAGTTCTGATTATCAACAGGTTTGAGATGTTAAAAAGCAAAAACAAAACAAAACACTGAATAAACTGGTTTGCAGAGTTGTTGGAAATATGGAAAGACATAGCTGTTTACAGAAAACAAAGCAAATGCAAAATAGGAAGGAACAAATCAACCCCAGGAAGAAGAAAATGTTGAGAAAAAGAAATGTAATCTCGATTCACTGCTTGGCTCAGTAGTGAACAATGTTTATTTGTATATAATCATAATAATGAAAACACGCTGTGTGGATCTAAGCCCAAATTGATAAATAATTGTATTGGAAGGTTACAAAGCACAGGGAGAGGAGGAGGAGTGATCTAAAATATTCACTTACTGTATAGTGGAAAATATTTAAAGTAAGTGACTCAAGAGAGAACTGTATATGCCTATTATCTAAAAATATGAATGTAAATATGAAAAAAGAAGGTGGAGGAGGTGGAGGGGAAGAAGAAGAAGAAAAAGAAGCAGCAGTTATGAATGTTGCAGGTGGTTGCCTCTGGGGGACAGAAGGAAGATGAGGGAGGAAAGAGGTCAAGGGACTCTTACAGATGTTATATTTTGATTAAATACAAACAAAAATGAATTAAAATCCAATGAAAGAAGTAAGACTGGACCTGCATCGGTCAGATGCTGACCTTACCTCCCCCAACATAAACCGAGGGTGCTTTTCAAATCCTTCAACCACAAAGCCAGCAGAGTCAAAGTGGCAGACACATGCACAGCATTAGGAGAATTCTGGAATTGGGACTGCCATTCCCGCTAATAGGAAAGCACCGACAGTAACGACTAGCAATGGTTGCCATAGGTTTTCAAGGCACCCTAGCAAGGTAGGTACCATGTTACTCCCTGTTTTAAAGGAAGACACCAAAACTCAGAGACAGTCAGGATTTAATGGAAGTCTTTGATATACGAGTGGTAGAGGCAGGACCTAAAGCCAAGTCCTCTGTGGTAGATTTTATTTTCTATGATGGACTAATCCCTCATGCTCTTCTTCCATGCCTCCATCAAAAGATGGAGTCTGTTCCTCCACTTTGTTGAATCTGGGAAGGTCTTATGACAGCTTTGACCAACATAAAACAGTGTGAGTGATGCTGGGTGACATCTCAGGTCATAAGAAGACTTGCAGCTTTTGCTCTGGTCCTGTGAGATGTTCCTTCTGGAACACTCCCTATGAAAAAGCAGCTTCCATCCTGGGAGAAGCCTAAACCACATGTAGAAGTCATGTAGGCACTTTTGTCAACATCGTGGCCTAACGGGCAACAACTGCTGCCCATGGGAGTGAAGAGCCGCCATCTTGGACATCCAGCTCAGGCAAACCTTCAGCTGACTCCAACTCCAGTCACTACCTGACCGCTAGCACATGAGAAGCCCCAAGTGGACCTATCCGCCTAAGATGTCAGCCCACAGAACGGTGAGAGAGAATAATAAGAGTAGAATTTGAAATGATTAAATTTGGGGAGTGATTTTGTTACATGGCAGTCAGTAACTGGAACATCATCTGGACACCAAGGTCTACATTCTTTCCTCCACACCACCTATAAGTGTTTCCCAGCAGAGACATTATTAGAATTTGGATGGGAGACTTCTTTATTTTTCAGAACTTCCCTACACACTGTAGGCCCCTTCGCACCCATAGCCCTTGCCCACAAATCTGACATCCCTCCCTCCATACCATAGTGATCCTAAAAATGCCTTCACATTTCCCCAAATGACTCCTAAGAATAACATCCCCAGGTGAGATCTCCAGGGAGACAAAGCCACCTTGAGATTATTTAAAACTGAATCACATACATCCAAATGGAAAAGAGGGGGCAGCTCTGTCAGTGGGAAAGGACAGAAAGGGAAGGCACACACGGTATAGTTACCAGGTCCAACGGCAAGGTCTCTGCTGCCCTAGCTCTGCCATCTGGGTTGGTGGTCGAAACCTTTCTGGCCCCAGCCTCCCTAAGCCTTGCAGAGACTCTTTGGTAGTAACCATGCCCATAGGGGGAAACAGTGTGGAGGAATGACAGACCCATAGAATATTGATCTGGGAGGGAACCGACAGAGATCTTCCAGGCCCACCCTCTCACCAGACCGCCTACTGGAGCCAAAGAGGGGTGTGTGTGCCAGGACGACACCCCAGGCCCTCCCGCCCCAAGCCTCGTGTTCTTTCTACTCTTCAAACAAGGAAGGAGCTGTGGCTGGGGTTATTAAGAAGGTGAAATGGGCGCATTCAAGTTGGCATGTAGAATCCAGCCATTCAAGTCAGCGTAACAGGAGTGTTGGTTGTAGCAGTTTGCCAGGGCTGCCATAACAAAGGACCACACACTAAGTGACTTAACAGAACTGATGGTCTCATTGTTCTGGAGGCTAGAGGTTCATGATCAAGGTGTTGGCAGGGTTGGTTCCTTCCGAGGGCCATGTTCTCCTCCAGCTTCTGGTGGCTTGCTGGCCATCTTTTGCATTCCCCTGACTTCATCTTCACGTGGCATTCTCCCTATGGACGTCTGTGTCCGAATTCCCTCTTTTTGTAAAGACCCCAGTCATATTGGATTAGGGCCCACCCTATGTCAGTATAACTTCATTTTAACTTACCTTCTGCAAAGACTGTTTCCAAATACAGTCACGTTCTGAGGTACAGCGGGTTCGACATATGAATTTCTGGTGGTGGGAGGGACAAAACCTAACCCATAAAAAAAGGGTTCCGTGAACTCACATGCCTTCTGTTTCCCATGTGAAGTGTCACCTTAGATTTCCTAAGTTTGCATCTTGTTTTGTCTCTTGGCTTAAAACCATACAGTGCAGTGAATTCATTTGAAAAAATCTTATTAGGCCAGAGAAACCTGGGGATCTGTCTCTTTTACTGAGATAGCAAGCTGCAGCCCGAGATCTGCTTCGGCAACTCCCAGAAGTCTTTGGTGGGGCTTCTAATCTGCTTCTGTGGACACACCTGTGACAGCTGTGACGGAGGTATGAGTCACATTCTGCCTTCAGAAGGATTCCAAAGAAAGATATTAGCTGGCTGAAAACACCTGGGAAATGCAGCCACCTGGGGGGTGAGGAGCCTTCCAGCTTTGGAAGCACAAAATATTTATGACAGACAATGGGATGTGAAAGAATATGGGGAAAGCTTGATGTCATCGGAGTCCAGGGAGAGGTATTTAGTTAATTATTTATTCATACATTATTTCAACACGTTCTTAGTAAGCACCCAATGTGAGCCAGGCACTGAGACACTTAAAATCTACTGGGGAAGGGCTTCCCTGGTGGCACAGTGGTTGAGAATCCACCAGCCAATGCAGGGGACATGGGTTCGAACCCTGGTCCGGGAAGATCCCACATGCTGCAGGGCAATTAAGCCCGTGCACCACAGCTAGTGAGCCTGTGCTCTAGAGCCCGAGTGCCACAACTACTGAAGCCCACGTGCCACAACTACTGAAGCCCGAGCGCCCAGAGCCTGTGCTGTGCAACAAGAGAAGCCACCGCAGTGAGAAGCCCGTGTACCACAACGAAGAGCAGCCCCCACTCGCCGCAACTAGAGAAAGCCCGCACGCAGCAATGGAGACTCAACACAGCCAAAAAGAAATCAATAAATAAAATTTAAAAATAAAATATAGTGGGGAAGAACAGTAAACACACAAGTAATTTCTGGCTGTGATAAATGGTTTGAAGGAAACAGTGTGTAATAATAAGGAACAATAGGATATCAACTTTTTTTTTTTTTTTTTTTTTTTTTTTTTTTTGCGGTACGCGGGCCTCTCACTGCTGTGGCCTCTCCCGTTGCAGAGCACAGGCTCCGGACGCGCAGGCTCAGCGGCCACGGCTCACGGGCCCAGCCGCTCCGCGGCACGTGGGATCTTCCCGGACCGGGGCACGAACCCGTGTCCCCTGCATCAGCAGGCGGACTCTCAACCACTGCGCCACCAGGGAAGCCCAGGATATCAACTTTTAAAGGTGGTCAAGGCACCCTCTCTGATGAGGTACCAATTAAACTGAGACCTGAAGGATTCAGGCCAGGGTGCTCTAGGTGGCAGGAATGGCTTGTGCAAAGGCCCTGAGTTGGCGATGAACTCCGTGTCTTTAAGGAACCCAGAAGAAGCAGATGTGCAGTGGTGGAGGTGAGAGATGAGGCTGGAGAGCAGGATGTGGGTCAGATCAGGTAGGGCTCTGTGGGCCGGGGTGGAGAGGCCAGATTTCACACAGATACCATGCAAAGCCACTGAGGAGTTCTAAGCAAGAGAGTGACCCGATTTGATTGTTTGGTTTAAAAAAAAAAAAAAAAAAAATCATTCTCTTTGCCCATCAGATTGGCAAAGAATAAAGTTTGAAAACATGGTGTTGGCAAAGGTGTGGGAAACAGACAGACTTTCACGCAGCTGGTGGAGTTATAAATTGGTATAAACCCTAAGAGGAGCAATTTGGCAATATTTCTCAGAATCAAAAATGCACAATTTTTACCTAGGGGCTTTATTTCCATGAATTTATTCTACACATGTATATTTCAAAATCGATGTATCCTAGGTTATTCATTGTGTATGATTGGCTGCATTGTGTATGATTGTAAAAGACTGGAATAGTCTAAATATCACTAAGTGACTAAATCCAATGATCTCGACAAATAAGGGCTTCGACGAGTAAGTGTTGGTCATCCACACACTATACTGCCTGGCAGAGGTGGGCATGTCCTGACATGGCTCAGCCTCTGAGATGTATATGTAGCCAGTGATTAAAAGCAAGTTTCAGGGCCGTGTGTATAGTGTACACATATGTTATTTGTGTAAGAAAAGGATGTGTGTCTGCGAGTTTGGGTCCTCCAGGAAGCAGACACCAGAATGGAATTCGAAGTGCAGAAGATTTGCTGGGGGGAAACAATGTTAGAGGATAAAGGGGAGGCAAAGCAAGAGGGGGGTGGGAAGAGCTTTCAGATCCCAATGTCGGTCTGACGCCAGTGAAAAAAAGAAGGGGAAGGAAGGAGATGCAGCTCTGAGAAAGTCAGAGCAAAGACCAAGTTACAGGAGTCTTGCGTCAGGCAGGAGCCCTGCCGGCTCCATCATTGACCCGGAGCAGCAGGGAGGGTGCGGCCCCGGCCTAGGCACCGTGGTGCCCCCTCAAGTGCAGCGTCCCGAGGCTATGGACTGCAGACACCCTCACAGCCGTACTCCCTGGAAGATAGGTTTGAGCTGTACACCTCCACGGCTGCCACGGATTTTTATGCTTGGAATATTCAAGAAAGAGGGTAAGAAACTGTGCAACACAGGTTACCGCTGGGGAGAAGAAACTGAGGGCCAGAGCATAGGGGTCAGAGGCAGATTTTCCCCATGCAGTCTTTTGCATCATTTGAATTTTTTTTTAAACTTTTAGTTCAGTGGCATGTAGTATATTCACAATGTCCTGCAACCACCGCCTCTATCTGGTTCCAGAATGTTTCATCACCCGGAAGGGAAACCCTTTACCTGTTCAGCAGTTACTCCCTCCTCCTCCTTCCCCCTCTATCCTCACTGCTCCCCCCAGCCCCCAACAACCACTAATCTGCTTCCCATCTCTACAGATTTACCTATTCTGGATATTTCATGTAAATGGAATCATACACTACATGACCCTTGATGTCTGGCTTCTTTCATTTAGTATAATGTCTTTGAGGTCCATTGTACCATGTGTCACTGCTTGACTCCTTTCTACAGTTGAATAACATTCCGTCATATGTATATGCCACAATTTGTTTATCCATTCACCTGTTGATGGACACAGATTGTTTCCACCTTTTGGCTATTGCGATTAGTGCTGCTGTAAACATGCATGTACATGTATTTGCTTGAGTTGAATTTTTAGTTCTTTTAGGTACATACCTAGGAGTAGAATTGCTGGGTCATATGATAATTTCATGGTTCACTTTTTGAGGAAATGCTAAATCATTTTCACAGTGGTTGCACCATTTTACATCTCCATTAACAGTGCACAAGTGTTCCAATTTTTCTACATCCTCACCAACACTTGTTATTTTCCTTTTTTTAAAAATAGTACCCTCCTACCGGGTGGGAGGCGATATCTCATTGCCATTTTGATTTGTATTTCCCTAATGTTTAGTGACAATGAGCATGTTTTCATGTGCTTATTGATCATTTGTTTATCTTCTTCGGAGAAATGTCGATTCAAGGTCTTTGTCCAGTTTTTAAAAAGGTTGTTTGGCTTTTTTGTTGTTAGACGTCTTTATACAATTTGGATCCTATATCCATATCACCGTTTGAATTTTGATCCGTATAAATACGGAGACCTTCTCGAAAGAGACATAAAATTAAAACTGTCAAGAAAGAAAGCGATCTTTGGTTGGTATATGGGTGACAGGCGAGCATGGGGGCGAGTGGAAGCAGCGTGAACAGTTCAGAAGCTGCCTTGGTGCTGGGCTAGAAATGCTGGCTCAGATGATGGCAGGGCCAGCAGAGACGGTGAGAGGTGGGCAAACGTGAGATAGGAGAGCTGGACCGGATATAGGGGTGTGAAGACAGAAACGAGGAATGAGGGACCCCTAACCAGGTTTCTCGCTTGAATTCCTGGACGGGAGTGCTATTTGCCTGGAGGAGAGGCAGCAAGGGGGGGTCTTCCCTAAAAACAAAGAGGGCGGCAAATCCTTAACTGACTTCAGCTGGACTCTGTCCCCAGGCCCAGTGCGGTAAGAAAGCTTCCTCGCAGCCAGACTCTCACCACGTCCCACAGCAGCCCTGAGCGAGGAAAGTCGGGGGCTCTTATTCGATCACCGCCAACTTGGCCTCTTTCTCTTCTTGGCTCCCACATCAGCTCCGTCACTGATGCCTCAAAATCCTGCCTTCAAACTATCTTGCTTCTGTCCTCACCTTTCCATGCTTACTGGGGCCTAAAATGGTGGGAGATGGCCAGGGCCCCTCGGGGCTTCTGGGGGCCTGTCGCTGGCTTACAGGAGGAGTCATCTTGGTGAAACAGAGGCTGCTGTGCCTGAGACGACCTCCTCCAAAATGCATGTCAAGTCGATAGCCGCGGTGAGGAGCGTGGTGACAAGCCCTCTGTTTCCTCTCATAGATAACGCTGGCTAAATCCGAGGGCAGAATTCGGTGGAGATTCTTCTGAAGCTCTGGAACTGGGGAAGTCCTTTGATCGGCGGCTGACCACTGTTCATGCAGGTGCCACCCCCGAGAGAGCCTGACTGCCGCACACAGAATGCCTCAGGCCACAGGGCCTCGGCTCCGGAGGGCCCGCCTCGCCCTGTGGGTCACAGAGCCCAGCTGTGCCTCAGCTCCTCATTTTGCAGTTAGGGACTGAGGGGGTCAACACCAAGCTGGCCAGGTGCCTTGTGTCAGGAGTCCAGCTAGGAGAAGGGACGCGCACAGCGTGTGTGTGTGTGTGTGTGTGTGTGTGTGTGAGTGAGATGTGTGTGGTGTGTGTGTGTGTGTGTGTGTGTGTGGTGTGTATGTGGTGTGTGTGTGGTGTGTGGTGTGTGGTGTGTGTTTATGGTGTGTGTGTTTGTGTGTGTTGTGGTGTGTGTGTGTGTGGTCTGTGGTTTGTGCGTGTGTGGTGTGTGTGTGGTGTGTGTGTGGTGTGGGGTTTGTGTGTGTTGTGTGGGGGTGTGTGGTGTGTGTGTGTGGTCTGTGTGGTGTGTGATGTGTGTGTGGTCTGTGTGATATGTGTGTGTGGTGTGTGTGTGGTGTGTGTGGGGTTTGTATGTGTGTGTGTAGGCATGCACCCACGTACTGTGTGGTCATGCTCAGGAGGAGACTTGGGAGAAGGAGTCAGCTGGACTGTGTCAAGTCGTTGCCAAGGCCACTTGTGAGTCATTTCACTTCTCTGAGGGCCACGTTCATGGCTGTCAGATGAAGGGTTTGTGACCAGATGCTTTAGATGCTTTGTAGGATAAAAAAAAAAAAAAAAAAGGAAGCACCAAACTTCTAAAGTCTCTATGATTCAAGGCTGTACTCAGACCACTACACACTGTCCGCTAAACATTTTTCGCATACACTTGGCCATGTTAAGCTGAATATTTCTACTGTGTCTGGAGTGGAGGTTGCATCTTGGTGACCTGAGAGTTGGAGGACTCTTCTCTCTTCCAGCTCACCCTCTGGGTCCACTTACCTCCCTGATTGCAGTTATGAAGTAAAAAGTGTGAGTGGGTGTGTTGTGTGAGTGTGTGTGTGAGCTAGGTGTGTGTGTCTGTGTGTTGTATGTGTGTTGGGTGCGTATGTGTGAGTGTGTATGTGTGAGTGGGTCAGAACAGGATGGCAGGAGGGCTCCTGCCAAGGTCTCTGGATGGCAGAAAAGGTGCTGAGCAGAGGATGTCAAGGGAATGGGGAGGGGAGGTGGTCTTGGGCTTTTCTTGCTCAGATGTACTGCTTCTCCTCTGAACTGGTCACATCTGGAAGCTGGACCGGCGGCCTGAACTGTTTCTGAGAGCTTCCAAGAATCCCAGCATGGTGGTCCGGAAGGTGAGGGGGAGAAGGGAGTAGATTTGCCTTCTCACCTGCCTGACTCATGGTTGAAACTTGTCAGCATGCTGACAGGCTTTTTGTTTTTCAGTCAAATGAAGCTTTTGTTGGATGTTTGAGAGAAGAGCACGACGCACAGAATCAAAACCCTACCGTGGGGGAGAAAATCAGCCTTTATTGTATGAGCAATTGTATCTTCCTGAAAACCAGAGAGTATAATTTCAAGCACAGCATCTAAATAGACTTCTCTTTTTAGACTGATCGAATGCATTTTAGGTGCGTGTATGTGTCTGCGTGTGTGAGAGGTGGGGCAGGGGTCTCCTTCGGCTTTGCCCTCCGGGGCAGGGGGTGCTCCTGGGCAGGGAGGGGCTGAGCAGGTCTCAGGGTCTTCCATGCTCTGCTGGAGCCAGTCTCCATCTTCACCTCTGACCCCCACCCCCTGGAGTGCCCAGCACCGTGCAGTGCACCTCCTGGGCCCTCAGGAGGTGCTGGTGAAGGGGTGACTCAGAAAAGGGCTGGATGAGTAAGGAACGTGTCCATATCTGGGGCCACAGCAAGCTTTGGGGGCAGCCGTGTGACTCTGACCTGTCGCCACTGAGCTTTCTGACCCCTGGGCTGTATCCATCAGGGTCACCTACAAGACCTGTTGACCTTAGACCCCGTGGGGTTGAAGCTCATGTCCTTGGATCTCACTAGGTGCAGCCAGGGTCATTCCCCTTGCTTCTTCGAGATTGAGCACCTGCCTCTCTGCCACCCTCTCAACTTCCTCGACTACAATTCTTGGTGATTTCAGCATCCACAGAGTTGGGGGTTTTTTTTGGCCGCGCTGCACCAGGGAAGGCCCCTCCCTTGGCTCTTTTAATAGAGCTTCTGGAGCTTTGATGAGAGTTCTTAAAGGGCTAAAAAATTGTTTTTTTCCTTGAAGCAAAATAAAAATTCAGCAAAGATCATATTTCTTCATTTGGTCCTAACAAACTCCTTTTTATGGCCGCATCACATGGCTTGCGGGATCTTAGTTCCCCAATCAGGGATCAAGCCCATACGCCCCCTGCAGTAGAAGCACAGATTCTTAACCACTGGACCGCCAGGGAAGTAACTAACAGAGTTCGTTGTGTTACCATCCTGTCCTTTTGTTCCTTGCTCGCTCTCCTTCACAGACGCTAGACCTTCCCATTATTAAGAACTGCCTGGAAAGCCTCTGTCACCTCTTCTTCACCCACGTGCTGCCTTCTCAGCCCTGCTCATTACTTCCAGAACCCCAATTCCCAGTACTCCTCAACCGGATCAGGACCTCAAGTCACTGATCCTATCACATTTGAGGGTCCCTCGCTGCCCTCATCTTCTCTACTTCTTCCTTATCCAGCTGAAACTCCACGGCCACTCATGATAATAGCTCCCATGTACACATAATAACATCTACAATCCCTCACACACACTGACTCCCCTACCCTTCTCTTGCTTTGTGGTCCTCACAAAACTGCAGCCCTGGTGGAATTCAACCTTTCGTCAGCTCCGCCCCTGTCCCAACTCCTACCTCAGCTGCCCTATCTCACAGTTGGACACAGACGTAGGAGGAGACAGATGATAAGCAGTGGATCGGTGTTATTTTCAATCTAAGTGAGCCCTCAGGGCTTCCTGAACCCAACTGTGTTCCCTGGTGCCTCCTCTCTCCCCCGCTCCTGGATGACAGCTTTTCCCTTCTGTCCTCCAAGCTCCAACATCTCCATCCTGACTCCCAGGAGGTGACACTGCTTCGGATTTCACTTAGGAAATAGTGAAATTGGAAGAGAATTTTAGGAGACTCCTGTAATCGTATCTTTATTAATTTACTAGAGCTGCCATAACAAAATATCACAGACTGGGCGGCTTAACAGACACGGATTTGCTCACATTTCTGGAGTCCAAGATCAGGGTGTCAGCAGGGCTGGTTTCTCCTGAGGCCTCCCTCCTTGTCTTGCAGGTGGCCGCCTTCTCCCTGCGTCCTCACACGGCCTCTCCTCTGTTTGTGCCCGGGAGTCTCTTCCTCTTCTTATAAGGACACCAGTCCTGTTGCGTTCGGGCCACTCATATGAGGCAGAGCCACGCCTCCGCAGCAGCAGCTCCAGCTCTGCCCAGGAAGCCTGAGCCCCTCAGTGAAGGCCTCAGGGGCCGAGCAAACCCCCTCACCCCCTGCGCTAGTGCTTTATTTTACTTTTAAACAGATCTGATTTTTCAGTCACTTCCCTAAATGCCAGCAAAACACAAAGAAACAATGGGATTCCAGGAAGGTCCAGTTTTTGTGATCAAACGTTTCCTTCGTGTCTGGTGATGGAAGTCCTGCGGTTGCCCCTTCTCCCCTCGGATGCCTCCGGGACAGGCCTGGGAGGTGGTCAGTGTGTTCTCCCCGTCTCTCCACTATGCTTCAGCCTTCCTGGCTGTCAGATGCCCATGGCTTCCTGTCCAGGAAGGCCAGACCCGGCCCAAAGGGGAGAAGAGCGCTGGGGCAACACAGAACTTTATTGATAACCATGTTCGGTAAGAAAGTCCAGCTGAGCCCAGTGACTCAGAGCTCTTAAATTGGGGAGGGCAGGGAGTTTGGAGAAGAAAACAGTGTCCTTGGATTCTTTTATATTTTTCTAAATTTCTCCTACTTTTCCACTTCATTCTGGTGTTTGGAGAGAGAGAGTTAGGGAGAGATGATTTGATTTCATAAAGATTTTATCTCCCAGAATCTTAATGATGGAGGGAGTCTCCAGTGTTTGTTTATTTGTTTCTGAGACCTATAAACTTGCCCTACTCCTGACTCAGGTCACCTTGAGGCCCCCGCCCAGAAGACTAATGATCAATTAAAATGTGGAGAAGCTGCCAAAGCGGCTGGCATGTGTGAAAATCAAGGGGACATCAGCTGTAAAAGATCATTTTCTCTTGGGCCTGAGGCTGTTTCTCTTCCTTCAGGCAGCCTCAGAGAATCAATCAATTCTGCTTTTCTGAAGAGAAACAGATTCCAGATTTTTCTTATTAACTCATTCCTCATTACAATGAAGGCGTTTCTCTTCACCCAGAAAATCGTCTCAGCTGTAGCCTCAGTGTCCATATAAATTTGTTTTATACAGTCTTCTGTCTCCCAGGGTTAGCCTTTCTTAGTTAAATTTTTATTATTTTACCTACTTTTATTTTTATTTATTTTTATTTATTTTTTTAATTTTTTTTTTTTGTGTGGTACGCGGGCCTCTCACTGTTGCGGCCTCTCCCGTTGCGGAGCACAGGCTCCGGACGCGCAGGCCCAGCGGCCATGGCTCACGGGCCCAGCCGCTCCACAGCATGTGGGATCCTCCCGGACCGGGGCACGAACCCGCGTCCCCTGCATCGGCAGGCGGACTCACAACCACTGCGCCACCAGGGAAGCCCCCAATCCCTGCTTTTTATTATAAGCATTGTAGTACCTTTTGATATTTAAATAAGGTATATTTGTTACCCTGAAAAAATTAATAGTAAAAGGTAATTTCATTGTCAGCTATTTACTTGCCTTTCTTTTTCCCTCTAAAACTAGAAGCTAGAGTGGGAAAATGTCACTTCTCTGGGCCTTTTTGCTCTTTGAACAGAATACACTGTCTTGGTCCTTCCTCTTCTGTGTTATTAAAGAACAGAGCAGCAGTTTTAATCACTCCAAACAGCACATAATCCTCAACTCGATATTTGACTTTGAAATTAACTTTACCATTATATTTGACTACACTTAGGTCATAAAGTACATTGCAAAAAGCCAGCTCATGAAACATTTAAAAGCTGGCTACCTTTCCCACCTGCCTCCCCTCCAGGGTAAAGGTTACTGTTTCTCTGAGGGAAGGTATCAATAAGGACTAATTCTGCCCTCATTCATGTTCCCACACCTTGCCTAGAACTGGCTGTCGAATTCAGAGGTTCAAACCCTCCAATGGCCTTTGGGTCACTAACTCAGTAACGTTTATGAAGCATCCCAGGAAGCTCAACACCATCTTAGCCCTCTGTGGGGAGAGAAAATACCAGAACCAGTCCCTGACTTGAAGGAACTTAAAATCCAGTTGAGAGAGAGGGCCATGGACAAAAAAACCGTCATGAACAAAGCAGAATTCAGAGAGCACCGGTGCGATGCAAGAAGATGTGAGGCTTGCATCCTGAGCAGGGGAGACCAGAGAAGGTGGGAATGGCCAGATCAGACTCCAGGGAGGAGGTGGAACTCCGCCTGTGTGCTCAGAGTCATGTCCTGCTTCCAAACTATCCTCCTGGACCCCCTTGACTTGGCACTTCTCCCTCCTCAAAGTTAATCACGTGTTCCTCCCGGCTAACGCTATGTTTTGTATGCGCTCTGGTGCTGCAGCCATCATGTGCCGTGACAGTTGGTGACTCTGTGTGTTTATCCCACGAAATTGTGAGTCTACCAGCTCCTGGGCTGTGGATTTTGGCAGCCCCAGTGCCCAACTCAGCCCAAGGGCTCGAGGATGTGAGCCGAATGACTGAGTATTGTTTCATGCAAGGAGGAAAGTGAAAACTGGCAATGGGTCTCCCCGGCCCCCACGGGCCCCCCTTTCCCACCCTGACAGGTTTGCATCTGCCTGTGGAAAAGCTGGCAGGAGAGCCAGTCCGAAAGGCAGACAGGACAAAGGAGCGGGAGCTCTCCCGAACCGTCTGGCGGGAGGGCTGCGCTCTGGCTGTGTCTGGTACGTGGAGGACTCCCACAGAATCCACACGGCATCCCTCCCAGGCCCTGGGGCTTCCTCCTTTCCACCCCATGTAGCCCCCAGGAGACTGAACTGTCCTCTCCTGATTTCAGAGCAAACCAGAGCACTCAGGTGGCCTTGTGGGGAGCAGGTGGCCGAGGTCCATCGACCTCCTGAGATCTGCAGGCCTGGGGCCACCTGAGCCCATGTTGTGAGTCACATAGGACAGCGAGAAGGGACAAAAACGAGTGGGGCAGGTGGGGCCTGGTGGCTCCCTACCACTCTGGAGACGCCGCCAAGCAGAGCCACTCAGGCTGCCCACGGACTTGGCAAAGCTGGCGCCAGGCTCTCCTTACACGCCCGTGTGTCCTCTGTCATGGTTGTTTAACTTCAGCCTCTTTGCTTGTCAAAGGCCCTGATACCACCTCCCTCACGGGGCATCCACAGGCCAGGCTGAGATCAAGCAGGAACCCGGCCCGCACAGGGCCTGGTACCCTCACCACTCTTGACGGTTCAAGGCTCTCATCTTGTTGGTACTGCTTCCCACCCCCTCACACCGTAGAACCAGCTCTTACATGTGGGAGATGCAGAGCACAGCAGCAGCCCGAAAAATGATGGGAGTGCTAACCATGACTTGCATTTTCTATAATTCTGTTTTTCCCTTGACCCAATTAAAAAAAAAAAAAAAAAAAAAAAGGAGGCTTTTTGCTCCTTTTCCTCTTGGGCCCAGGGGTTGTGCTAGTTAGCCTGGCTGCAGGTAGATTGTATCCGTCAGAGGGTGTGTGGGAGGGACCCTCGGAGCAGTCCCCAGAGGCAGTGCTAAGCCAAGGTCAGGGCCAGAAAGTCAGACCCCTGGCCTCTCTGCTCTGCGGCCCTGTGGGGCAGGGGGCTGGTGCAGGAGGGTGGGGGGAGCAGGCTTGAGTGGACAGTTCCTTGCCCCCCATGCAACTTCCGGGGCCCTTCCTGACCAACCCTGGCCAGGGAACCACCTGAGACGCTTTTGGAAAATATTCATGCCCAGCTCCCACCCCCTTCCCATTGGTCTAGGATGGGACCTCGTCATGTCATCCAGCAGTTCCCCCATCTCTTTCGGCACCAGGGTCCGGTTTCATGGAAGACAGTTTTTCCACGGGCCGGGGAAGGGCGGGGTGGGGGGTGATGGTTTCAGGATGATTCAAGCGCATTACATTTATTGTGCACTTTATTTCTATTATTATTATGTCAGCTCCACCTCAGATCGTCAGGCATTAGATCCCAGAGGTTGGAGACCCCTGATGTCATCAGTATTGTTAAAAAGCTCCCCTACTGATAACAAAGTGCGGGGGAGGTTGAGACACTCCCGGCCTAATGTGACTTGGCTGCTGAGTTAACCCTTTCTTGTAAAGTCATCCTTGGAGCTCGTGCTCAGGAGTCAGGTCACCTGGGTTTGCATCCTGGCTTTGCCACTGCTGGCTGCGTGTGACCTTGGGCAGGTCAGCCAGCAGCCCTGAACTTCGGTTTCTTCATCTGTGCAATGGAGAAGATAACAACAGTCCTTTCTCACAGTGTGTAGTGAGCATTAATGAGATCCAGCCTATAAAGTGGTTAGCACAAGAATTGACATGTCATTACTGTTAATTACTATTAATACTAATTATTATCATCACTCAGAGAAAGGCTCTTATTTTCTACCTAATCTTGCAAGTGCAGAAAGCCTCTGGATTATTCCAGGCACTCATCTAATGGATTCTGCAAATTACCATGTGGACGGTGACACCCTAGGCCATTTCTTTTCTCCCTACTCTACTTGTAAGTCCCAGGGAAATCTTCCAAGATTGCTAGTCTCCAATGGCAACAGAAATATCGTTCTGTAATACATAGATGTTTCCAAAGCATTTTTCAGGCATCATTTCATAAACACTAGCCCCTGCCCCTGTGAACATTTCACAGCTCCTTCCCAACTTGAGTGACAGCTGAGCCAGGTCTCTGGGCACAGCGGGCACGGACAAGCCACAAAGGTGGGCCGCTGGGGCGCCGGCTCTGGCCTTGAGAAACCTACATCTCAGACATGTGTGCGCACGCTGCCTAGTCGCTCTTGCTGACGCCTAGCGGTGCAGCAACTGGGCTTAAAAAAAGCAACTCTCGTTTCCTCTTTGGGGAAGGGTGCTGCGCCCCAGCTGCCACCTGCCCTCCCCCCACCCCCAGCAGGTGATAAGGGGGACAGGGGTGCACGGAGGACCAGGTGTAGGCTCACAGGAGCAGGGATAACCATGGAGTCACCGAGCAGTCAGGGAAGCCCAGACCATATCCCGCTTACTGCTTCTCCTCTTGCTAGGGGCCGTGTCCCGTGACATCTCTACCAGGTGAGCAGACCTCCAGGCAAGGTCAGAGGTCACTTCCAGAGGAAGGAAGGGGTCCCTCGAAGAACTGAAACGAGGCCATGTGGCCGGCATGAGTGAGCTGAAGGGGCCAGGGAGCTGAGTGGGGTGCCTGTGGGAGCTTTCAGGCTGGGCTCAAGGACCGTCTCTACCCTCAGACAGTGGGAGGCCACTGAGGGCGCTGGCAGTGGGCTGCCATGTCCAGAGTTATATTGTGTGCTGGCTTCAGTTCTACTCATAACCCCTTTATTCTTTCCAAGAAAAGCTCCACCAAACACAGCAAGCAACATAGGCCAGCCCTACTTACCCTGTGGCTGGCCATGCACTGAGTACTCTACCTGAATCAGCTGCCTCCTCTATGGGGTCCCACCCCATGTCCAGGAGGATGCCAGGGCCCTGTTTTGTCCCTGGCCCATCGCAGGTCTCTTTCTGCAATGGAGTGAGAGTTTTTTTAAAATTTTAATTATAATTTTTTTATTGAAGTATAGTTGATTTACAACATTTCAGGTATATAGCAAAGTGTTTCAGTTATACACAAACACACACACACATATTCTTTTTTTTTTAATGTTATTTTCTTCTTGACCTCTGGAAGCAAGTGGGTTTATTTTATTTTTTATTTTATTTATTTATTTATTTTTGGCTGCACTGGGTCTTTGTTGCTGTGCACGGGCTTTCTCTATTTGCGGTGAGCTGGGGCTACTCTTCTTGAGGTGCGGTGGCTTCTCTTGTTGCGGAGCACGGGCTCTAAGCGCACGGGCTTCACTAGTTGTGGCTCGCGGGCTCTAGAGTGAGGGCTCTAGAATGCAGGCTCAGTAGTTGTGGCACATGGGCTTAGTTGCTCCACGGCATGTGGGATCTTCCCGGACCAGGGCTCGAACCCGTGTCCCCTGTGTTGGCAGGTGGATTCTTAACCACTGCGCCACCAGGGAAGTCCCACACACATATATTATTTTTCAGATTCTTTTCCATTGAATATAGTTCCCTGTGCTCCATAGTAGGTCCTTGTTGTGGAGTGAGGGGCTCTTTTTAGCTCCCAAGGTGATGTCACATCTCACATCTGAGACTATCAAGTGTTCTCAGAGCCAGAAGGACACCCGACATTCACCTGGTATGCACTCTCACCAGCTCCTTGAACTCGCCCCTCTAAAACCCACTTCTGGGAGTCAGGACGGCAACAGAAAACATCCCTCTGGGTTGAGTGCTTAGATCTGGTGGCCACAGAGGTTTTAATCCTTCCCGTCCCAAGTGAGCTACCCCCCCAAATGGCAAAACTCCCTCCCCTTGTGGGGTCTGTGGCTGCCTGGACAGTTGACCTCAAGGGCGAGGGTGTCTACAAACAGGGGGCCTAGAGGACCTGAGCCAGAGATGTACAAATTCATTAATTAGTCAAGTCACCGAGTTCATTCATTCATAAAGTCCAGAAACACCTACTTCTGAGCCCAGGTAGGAATGAGGAAGGGGCTGGTGAACGGTGTTCCCTAGCTACCACCATTGGTTGAGAAACTAGTAAGCACCTGGCATTTGATAGACATGGTCTTTGTCCTACTGACAACCTATTTCACAGATGAGGAAACTGAGGACCAGACTGGTCATCCAATCTTGGTCACATGCCTCTTAAGTGGCTGAGCTGGGGTTTGAACCTGGAGCTGCACAGCTCAGTGACAATATCATCCCTTGCATAGGTGCAGAGTGGCCTGGGCCTCTCTGGTGAGCAGGACCCTGAAAAGAGGCATCGTTTCTATTGTTCATACCAGTCTGGTCTTACAGTCCAGCAGCTCAGTTCCAACTGGTTTTAGCCAGTTTAGCCAGCAGCCAATTGCTGAGCCAGCACTGAAGGGTGATGTAATGGGCGCTCAGAAGCATTCCCTTTTCTGTTTACACCCAAGCACAAACTGCACTAAGAACCTCCAAGTCCTAATGAGGCAAGTAAGACAAGCCTTACTGGTGTCAAGTTACAGGCTATCCTGGGCCCTAAATTGTATGCAGTCACAAAAATCACTTAAATGATTTTTGACTTTCAAAACAGGATCCTGAAATGGATCCTGTAAAGTAGTGAGCTGCATGTCATTTGAGAGTATCCAGTAGATGCTGGATGTTGCCAGAGCTGTGGTAGAGGTGCTTCCTGGACATAGTGGACATCCAGGTAGGGTAGACTAGATGGCATCTATAGTCTAAACAAAACTAATGTAGGAAACAGTGTGTGTGCTGCTGGGCACTTGTGTGCACATGTGTATGCATGCATGTGTGTTTTGGGCTGGGGGAAGGAAGGGGAAGCTGGGTATCCAGGAGGGTCTCCGGATGTCCCTCCCTATTACTCAACTGTTAATTTGCTATCTATTGGAGGCATTATGCTAAAAACGGAAAAATCGCTGCCAGAGGGGAATGGTGAGTTAATGAGGAATTTTGAGCAGGAAAGTGAGGTGGTAAGATTTGCATTTTAGAAATATCACTCTGCTTGCAAGGTGGAGGATGGGATTGGAGGGAAGCAAGAGTGGAGACGCTAAGACAATTGGGGGGTGACTGCAGTATTGATGGCAGCCAAAACCAAGGCAGTGGCGAGAGAAGGGGCACTTTGGAGGTAAAATTAGAGAGACCTGGTGGTTCCTGCAAGACACGAGATAGAAAAGGAGGCATCTTGCACAATGGGTTGGTTCAGGTCTGGGAGGACGGTGGTGGGGTTGCTGAGGTGGAGCACACAAGCCAGAGCAGTTTCTAAGCAAGATGGATGAGCTGAGTACTGGGCGTGTGGGTGTGACCACTCTGTGGGACAGTCCAAGGACAGGTGGTAAGTTGGCAACTGTGTTTTCAAGTCCTCAATGGAGAGCTCAGGGCTTTAGGTATCAACTTGGATTTTCAATATTGAAATGTCTTTAAAGTTACATGAATGGATGAAGTAACCAGGGGGAAAGTATAGCTAGAAAAGGGAAAAGGGGGACTTCCCTGGTGGTGCAGTGGTTAAGAATCTGCCTGCCAATGCAGGGCACATGGGTTCGAGCCCTGGTCTGGAAAGATCCCACATGCTGCGGAGCAACTAAGCCCGTGCGCCGCAACTACTGAGCCTGCGTTCTTGAGCCTGTGAGCCACGACTGCTGAGCCCATGTGCCACAACTACTGAAGCCTCTGCGCCTAGAGCCCGTGCCCTAACCCCAAATATGACAGTATTCTGGTGGCAGGGGGGATGGGGCTTTCGGAAGTTGTTAGTGTTAGATGAGGTTATGAGGGTGGGGCTCTGGTCTGATGAGATTAGTGCCCTTATAAGAAGAGTTGTCAGACAGCTTGCTGTCTCTCTCTCCTCACACTCAGAGGAAAGACCAGGCAGGGCCATGAAGAAGAGGTGGCTGTCTGCATGCCAGGAGCAGAATCCTCACTAGAAACTCAATTGCCAGACTTTAACCTTGGTCTTGCAGCCTCCAGAACTGTGAGAAATAAATTTCTGTTTTTAAACAACCCAGTCCATAGTATTTTGTGATGGCAGCCCAAGAAAATTGAGGTAAACACACAGGATGACCCCCACAATAAAGAATTATCTGGCCCCAAATGGCGATAGTGCTGAGGTCGACAAACCCTGGTGTGGACTGTCCTTTTAAGAATTCAGGTCGAATGGGGAAGTGGCATGAAAATGCCGTGGCAAAGAAGAAGGGAGAGACAACAGCATGTTGCTGGGCTGGGGGCGCCAGTGCAGAGGAAAGGCCAGAAATTCTGAAGAGAAGGTTGACCACTGATGGAGAAGGAGCCTGGAGCGCCAGGAGGGAGAGAGGTCAAAAGGGAGAGGAGGGGGGCCTCCTGCAGCCTTAAGACTGAAGAGGAGAAAACAAAAAGGGGGTGGAGGCAGGTGTGCTTCCAGGCTTGGGGCTGGACTAAAGGCTCTTCCTGCTCAGGACCATGATCGTCAGGAGTCACAGGAGGCAAGAACATCCGCGGAGTGTAGGAGGGGATGACGGGAGGGTCGGGGTGAGAGGGGGGTTGGGGGGTGCCATTCTGGAAGTGTTGTTAAGGGGAACGAAGGGAGGCCAGGCCAGGAGTGGAAAAAGCCCTGTGGAGCAGGTGAGGGCCTGCCTGAGGCCGGGCTCTGTGGTGGCCACAGTCCTCAGTATATGACTCTCCAAGCTGCCAGCACCCAGGGCCAGCCCGGGGGAAGGCGCAGTGCGGGACTCACGGGCGGGGCAGAGGCTGAGAGTACAAAATGAAAAGGATCTCAGAAAGGGATGGGAAAATGGTTCCGGGGATCAGCCCTGTGGCCTAGGCCTCAGGCCAGTCATTGAAACTCTCAGGACCTCAGTTTCCTCACCTGTGAAATGGGGTTAATGGTGCCATTTTTCTCGGTCGCTTCATGGGGTGGTTGTGAGGTTCAGGAGAGTTTACGAGAGAGGCTTTGTCAACTGAACGCTAGTTATTATCACTAGTCCTTGGTGGAGTGGATGGTGACCAGGACTTTCATGGTCATCTTTGTTAAGTATCTCGTACCTTCCCTCTACTCCTGGGTGTACAGAACTGAGGATTCCCGTCCTGGTGTGACAGATGGACAGACAGAATTATCCCAGGACACACAGAGAGCCCTCAGACCTTCCCTCTGTCTCTGGTGTCAGGTCATGGCCGCGTAAGGAATCCTCCTGCTGCCCCCACGCCCACGGCCCCGGGGCCCGGGCCTCCCTTCATCCTGTGTCTCCAGCGTGCACAACCCTTTGGTGAGCACTTGGAATGGAGAGGGTGTCGTCACTGCCACCTGCTGCATCATTTAGAGTTTAATGAGAGCCATGGGGAGCCCCGGAATGGGGAGAGAGAAAAAAGTTACCAAAAAAGGCATAGGGGGTGAGGAACAGCTGGAGACCCAAGATGGCAAAGAGTTGGAACCCGACAAGCACGGGAAACAGGGAAAAGAGGGTGTTGCAGGGGCTTCGCCCACCTGGTTTTGCCGCGGGCTCTCTTGCGCTTTCAGACTGGATGGAGTCCAGATGGCAGGAAGCCGGGGCCAGGCCGGGACAGAGGAGGGAGGGCTGGGGAGCGGGGCGGTCCCCGGGACACCGGAAATAGGGTCGCCAGAGCGGTAACCCATTTCAGACGGAACAGCGGGTTAGTCATCGCCACGGACTTAGTTTTTGGCTGTAGTTTGTGTGATGACAAAGATAACGGCTTCTATTGGCGGAGCACCAACTCAGCGCCAGACGCACCACCAACACCAGCTTATTTAACCATTAGCCCCGAGGTCGCTCTCAGTATCCCCAAGGACAGATGAGGAACCTGGACCCCAGAGGCCACGTGACACCCCAGGCCACACAGCAGTACGAGGCATAGCCACTCGGACCCAGCTCGGAGGCTCTGGAGCCTGAGTCCCAGACACAGCTCCACCACAGATCACAGCGGCAGCAGCGATCTCCGCAGAAACCCCCAACACCCCGTTCCTCCCTCCTCACACACTGGGATGGCTCCTTCCCAGGCCATAGGCCTCACCCAGCCATCCCCGCAGCCGTGGTACACGGCCAGGCACTGCCGTCACTCCAATGCCTGAGGGGCTTCACGGACCAGAGCTCAAAGGGACGCATTTCAATAGCAGATTCACAGGCCCTAAAACTTAAAAGAGGAAATTATTTATTTATTTATTTTGCGGTACTTGGGCCTCTCACCATTGTGGCCTCTCTCGTTGGGGAGCAGAGTGAAAATTAATAAATTTGTCAGTGTCTAATAAAATTACACATGACCGTAGCGTATGACCCCAAAATTCCACTTTTTTTTTTGCGGTACGCGGGCCTCTCACTGTTGTGGCCTCTCCCGTTGCGGAGCACAGGCTCCGGACGCGCAGACTCAGCGGCCATGGCTCACGGGCCCAGCCGCTCCGCGGCATGTGGGATCCTCCCGGACCGGGGCACGAACCCGCGTCCCCTGCATCGGCAGGCGGACTCTCAACCACTGCGCCACCAGGGAAGCCCCAGGAGGAAATAATTTTGAACAGGGGGTTTTTGTGTCAGTCTCTCTACAAGCCATTAACTGATCGTTTCATCCATCCATGCATCATTTATTCGTCAAGAGTCACCATAGTATAATGGTCAACAGCGTGGACTCGGGAGTCCATTCAACCATGCCTGGTTGAATCCTCACTCCCCATTCCTGACTTTCGTGAACCTCATCTGTTTGTGTGTCAGTTTCTCTACCTGAGAAATGGGAATAGCACCTCCTCGGGTAGAGGTGAGGGTTAGTGGGTTAACTCAGAACAGTGCTTGGCCCTGGTGAATGCTAACCTGGGCCAGGAGATACCAAGTCCAGTGGGACGCAGATCCTGCCCTTGACAAGCTCACAGCCCGGGGAGAGCATCAATGCGGATCTGTCCACCCCACCTGCCAGCCAGCACAGGGCAGGATAAGGCCAGGTGCCCTAGGGTCTCTCCTCAGCCTCTCCAAGGGCCTTTCGTTCAGAGGCAGGTGCTGCAGCCTTGGGCAGGGGCCCAGAGGGGTGCTTTTTTTTTTTTTTTTTTTTTTTTGCGGTACGCGGGCCTCTCGTCGCTGCGGCCCCTTCCGCTGCGGAGCACAGGGTCCGGACGCGCAGGCCCAGCGGCCATGGCTCACGGGCCCAGCCGCTCCGCGGCATGTGGGATCTTCCCGGACCGGGGCACGAACCCGTGTCCCCTGCATCGGCAGGCGGACTCTCAACCACTGCGCCACCAGGGAAGCCCCCCCAGAGGGGTGCTTTTGAGCTGGGCCCACACCAGCCTTGCCGCTGGGAATTGGATTCAACCTCCAGGTGTGCGGGCCTGTCTGAGGCCGTGCCCCAGTGTGTGCTTTGCTTACTTCCTTCTTCCCTGAGTGCAGAGACTGGGGAGGGAGGGGAGCCTTTTAGGATGCCAGGGGCTGGCTCTAACAAGGGTCCACCATCTCCCTAGGGCGGCTGGTTGATGAGGAAAAAGTCTCAGTGCTCAGAACGCTGACCCCAGACACCTTACGGCAGAAGGCAGAGCCCAACAAGGGAAGTCACAGCCAAAAGTAGGGCACTGGCCTGGGCTTTGTCACCTGCTAAAGACATCCACTGCCCCCAGTGCTTTGTGATCCGGATCCTGGCGGCTTCTCCAACAAGACGGCAGCCTCTGATCTCTTGCTTTTGCTGGAGCTCAGGCAGAACAAGGCTGGAGTCTCATTTGTCTGTCTGAGATGGAGGCTTTCAGAGCCAGGCAGCTTGGAGAAATGAGGTGACAAAAAAGAAGCCGGCCAGCAATTAGGTAATGCCAGCCTGCCTGCCGGCCAGCCCCGCACGAAGCCTGCCCCCAGAGTCCACCGGGAGCCCAGGCGAGAGCAGACACGTGGATTCCGGGGCTGGAGGCACACAGACGTGCATTAAAAGAATGACCAGGACATGTGAAGGCCGGAGGGGCCCTGGGAAGTGGCCAGTGACCTAGCATCTCTGAGCCCCACCTGTGTAATGGGGTGGAGAATGCTTCTCTCACTGGGAGGCAGGGCCCTAACCTAATCCTCCTGTGATCACAGGTGCCAGGACAGGTGGTCTGTAACTACAGGTTCCTTCCTTGTCTAGTGGGACTTTAGGACAGAGCTTCACGCAGAAGAGCCAGCTCTGGGTGAGCAGTCCCTGGGCACAGAGCTTGGTTGTAAGGACGTTCAAAGGCACCCTTGCAGCTGGCCCTGGGTGGGAGCTGAGACGCTGTGCTCTGAGCCACACAGGGCCCCGTTTGCAGGCTGCCAGGCCCTCCAGAGATGGCAAAGGCTTCTCCCACACAACTGCCTCTTCTTCACCTTGGTTCCCTCTCAGCTTCTCCATCGTGGACAAACAAAATTCTTTGCTTATTCACTTATCTGTGTTTTCTCCCAGAATAGTCCTTCTTTAAAAAAAAAAATCTTTACCCAAAGCCTCATTCTTCCTTTCTGCAAAATTCACTGCAACACTCTCCCCTTTGGGTGAGCCTTGGGAGACAAACAAGGCCCAGGATCTCTTCTCTAAATATCTGAATCCTTCTCTCTTTAACCAGGTACTTATTTTGGTGTTTGTTTTTGTTTTAAGTATATGTGGGCCTGCGTTTCTATGTGGGGAGCAGGAAAAGTCCAGAAGTTCTTTGGTCCTGGCTTCACTATTTACTAGCTGTGTGACTGTAGGCAAGTCACTTAACCTATCTGAACCTCAATTCCCTCATCAAATAATAGTTTCTATAAGTGTTTCCCTCACATATTGTCTCAGCAGCTCTTCAGAATAGCCTCATAACAAAGGAATTATTAGAAAATCCTACTTTACAAATGAAGAAACAAAGGCTTTGAGAAGTTAAGTTCCCTTAACTGTGTCTCTGGGACACAAAGCTAGTGACAGAACCTTGACTCTGAACTCCCCATTCTTTCTATGGAATCGGGGAAGATAAGGATCTTTCTGGTTTACTTCTCAAAGTTGTCACGGAAGTCAAAGGACACCGTCCATTGGTTCATCTAATAGATATTTGCTGGGTGCCACGGTGTGCCAGCCTTGGTCTCATGGAGTGAACGGCTCCATAAGCGGTAAGGAGCTGGGCAGATGCCAGCGAGGGTGGGGCACCACCCCCCTAGGGGAGCCTGCTGAGCGGTCTTGCAGAGGAGCCCACCCCTAGCGTGGCGCCTGGCACAGGGCTCCCCTTAGCCCTTGACGAACGATTCCCTTCCCTTTCTAGCCCAGGCTGTCTCGCACTTCAGCCTCACAACACCCTGTTTGGGAGGTACCATGAGCCCCATTTCACAGATGCAGGCAATGTGGATCCCAGGGGTGGTGGAGCTCAGGCCTGGCTGCGTGTGGAATCTACAAAAGCCAATGCCCAGGCCGAATCCCAGGCAATGAAATGAGGAACTCAGGGCTGGGGCCCGGGTGTCAGTGTTTTTTCCAAAGCTGTGGAGCCATTCCAAGAGCAGCAGGGAAGAGACTGATGGTCTTGGTGGCTGGGTGCCTGCAGTGGGTGTTGATATCCTGGGAGCTGATTAGATTAGTTTCTGTTTATTTACATCTCCTCCAGAGGAAGTGAAACCCAGGTCAGTTCTCCCTCTTAGTGGCAGCACTGCCCGGAGGCTGAAGGGACCTTGGAAATGGGCAGGGAAAGGCTTGGAGAGGCGACTGGAGTTGGAGACTGGCAGGTCCATCTCCATGCTTGGCCTAAGTCTGGGCCTGGAGAATTAAATGAAGGGCAACAGTCTGCTCTGGCCACATGCAGCCTCCCAGCTTGCTGGGTGCAGCTGCTTCCTCAATAGGCTGGGGGCAGTGGTCACCCTCTATCCTTGGAGGGAGGTTTGAGAAGCAAGGCTGCCGAGAGGCAGACAGAACAACAGCTTCCCCAGGTATCCGCGGGCCAGGAGCCGTGTTACTCTAGGATGGAGCTCGGCTCGGTGCTGGGAGCATGGTAGGAACTCAGTCAATCCCTGCCTGGAAATGGTATCCTTCGTGTGTTTCATCCCTTTTCACTGCACCCCGTGCCCCAGCTCTTTGTGCTAGACTTCTCCCCATGTTAGAGGTATCCTTGCTGCCTCAGGAAGTGCAGGGCTTTTATTTAAGAAGCATCTCAGTGAGCTTGGGCTGCCATAACAAAATGCCATAGACCACCATGCGGCTTAAACAACAGGCATTTATTTTCTTGCAGTTCTGGAGGCTTGAAGCTCAAGATCAAGGTGCCAGCAGGGTTGGTGTCTGTTGAGAGTCTTTCCTGGCTTGCAGATGGCACCTTCTCACTGTGTCCTCACATGGCAGAGAGAGAGAGTAAGTAAGCTCTCTGGTCTCTTCTTATAAGGACACTAATTCATGACAGGGGGACCTTATAACCTCATCTAAACCTGACTACCTTTCAAAGGCCCCGTCTCCATACCACCATGTTGAGGGGACACAGTTCAGTCCATAGCATTCCATCTCTGTCCCCCCCAAATTCACGTCCTTCTCACATGCAAAATATATTTATTCCATCCTAAATCCCAAGTCTTAACTCCAACCAGCATCAGCTCCAAAGTCCCTAGACCTGAGATACAAGTGATCCTGAGGCAAATTCCTCTCCAGCTGTGAACCTGTGAAACAAGTTTCTTGCATCCAGAATACGATGGTGGGAGAGGCATAGGATAGGCATTCTCATCCCAAAAGGGGGAAACAGGAAAGAAGGAAGGGGTGATGGGTCCCGAGCAAGCGCAAAACCTAGCAAGGCAAAGTCCATTAGATCTTAAGGCTCAAGAGTAATCCTTTGGTTCAACGCTCTGCCTTTCCAGACTCACCGGGACAGTGGTTCTGCCTCTGCAGCTCTGTCAAGTGGAAGGAAGTAGGGGTCTTTCTCAAGGCTTTCTGGCCTGTTAAACCCTAGGTTGGTGGCCTGATAATCTCCGAATTGCCTTCAGGGTCCTTCTTTCCTCTCCTTGAATAACAGTGTAAGTTTGTAACCAAAAAGCTCTGTGGTCTGGTTTTGTGGAAACCAAGAAGTCTGACCATCTTCTCTCCTGTCTTGCTTTCTTGGTCCCCTTTAGTGCAAACCAGCGGCATCTCTGCTAGTATAATCCCATCTCCTGACCCCTCCCCCACCCCAGACTGATTAGATCTGTGGTCACACCCATGACCTCTTTATGCAGTGGTTGTTCAACCACACCCTTAGTGTTCTATTCAGAACACGCTTTCTCTCTCTCTCTTTCTTTTTTTTTTGCAATATGGCACACAGAATTTTCTAAATCTCCAAATTCTGGCTCCTTTCTACTTAATTCTTTCTGCAATTCATCTCTCTACTTTTGCATTTTACACTAAAGATTCAGGAGAAACCAAGCTGCTCCTTCAACACTGCTGAGACATCTCCTCAGCTAAACATCCAATTTTATGGCTCACATGTTCTACCCTCCACAAAACACTGGAACACAGTTTAGCCAGGTTCTTTACCACTTTATAACAAGGATCACCTAGGGACTTCCCTGGCAGTGCAGTGGTTAGGACTCCGAGCTTCCACTGCAGCAGGCCCGGCTTCAATCCCTGGTCAGGGAACTAAGATATGATCCTGGGTTAAATCTCTCAGTATCTCTGTTTCAGTTTCTTCCCCTGAGAAATGGAGATGATAATAATACTAATTCCCATCTCAAGGGGTGATGGTAATAATCAAATGCTTTAATTCTAGTAAAGCGTTTATACTAGTTTGTGTTATTGTACATAGGAACTGCTCAAAACAATGTTAGTCATTATGATGCACTCATGAGAACATGCCTGGCTAATGTCTGACAGCCAATCAGGAGCAAGGAGGCAAGAAGAGGCATGGTCAAGAGGAGGGACTGGAGGAAACAGGCCAGGATGGAGATGGGGCCACCTTGGTACCCAGCCTCCCTGAGCTTCGTTTTCCTCATTTGTAAAGTGGGGATTACACAAACTAACACTTGCAAATCTCTTCTTACAATATCTGACTGTAGTAAGTGTAAAATAATTTTTTTTTTTTTTTTTTTTTTTTTTTTTTTTGCGGTACGCGCACCTCCCACCGCTGTGGCCTCTCCCGTCGCGGAGCACAGGCTCCGGGCGCACAGGCCCAGCGGCCACGGCTCACGGGCCCAGCTGCTCCGCGGCACGTGGGATCCTCCCGGACCGGGGCACGAACCCGCGTCCCCCGCATTGGCAGGCGGACTCCCAACCACTGCGCCACCAGGGAAGCCCCTAAAATAAATATTTACAACTACATTTTTCAGATAAAGAAACTGAGGCACAAAGAGGTAAGAACTTGCCCAAGGTCACCGGCCAGTAAGTGGAAAAGCTGAGATTTAAGCCAAGGCCATCTGTCTTCAGACTCATGAGACCTCACTTCAAACAAATTGTTGAAAATATAATATGCACTCATGTTTTTCATTAGGAGCAGTTAACAGGATAACATGACATTGGCCAAGCAAGGGGACAAATTTGTTCTTAAACCTGATTTTCTGTGAAGTTTTTCTCTATCCTCTTTTGATAGACTAGCATCCTTTAAAGTAGAGATTATATAAAAATCCATTCGAGTTGACATTAGTCATAACAGACTCTTCTGGGGGCTCAAGCTCATTAGTGGTGGATAGGCTTAAGCTACAGTGTATATAACCCAAATCCACATGCCATGCTGGAAAGGCATTCCGAGAAAAACAAGTAGTGTGGAAATGCCAGCTGATGCTGCTTATTTCGGGATGTACTCAATACCACCAAAGTAGAAAGACTTTAGAAGCTTCCTAAGGATGGCTGCAATTCAAGTTTGGCCTGTGCTCATAAATTAAACACAGGCATGGGGACCTGGTGACCCTGGCTTGGCTGCCACTTCTTCCAGCTTCTAATTGTGCCCCCTTGCAAACTCAACTTATGATCATTCAGCCGCACTCATTTGTGGTTAATACATCTATGTTCAGGGGAACTTCCTCAGAATTAGTGACACTCAAAGTGAGGTCTAACCAAGCATCTGCTTTACCGGGTTCTGTTGAAGTTCATGCTCTTCGAACAAGGCGAGGGAATGTGCATTTCTGACAAATTCTCCAGGTAACCCCAAGCCCGCCCTCTCAGCCCGTATCGCATACCTCAGGCAGGTGTGGGGACATGGGGCAGCTCTAGAGGAACCTTACTGGACCATGTCACTGCAAGTCTGTTGGGGAGCTTTGCCTCAAGCCTCAAAATCATGATCCCTTTGGAGGTTGCATGGGGGTGGGTGGACGGACGGTGGTTCCTGCTCAGGGCTGTGTGAGTGCTGGGGTGACCTCAGTTATGGGCTACGAGTAATGAGCTTTGTAGAACAGAAGCCACCGCTCCCTGGCTTTTGTCTCTCTGGCTTCCTCCTGAGACTAAGCCAACTTCAGGACAGGGACGCACTCTTCCGCCTGGGGCCATGTGGCCACGCATCCAGCAGTCGGCCGTGACTCAGCTCCGGCAGCTAGCGCCCAGGCCTGGGGCGGGGCCGGGCGATCGACAAAGAAGCCTCTAAACTCACCCTCCCGGGGCCGCCCTCACCTGCCTAGCCGGCCGGCCCCGCCCCTCCCGGAGGCGGCCCTGGGGATGGCCGATGTGGGGCCGACCGGGTCCGGGGCGGAGGCTGCGGCTCTAGGGCCACCCCCGCCCTCTGAGTCACCCCTCCCCGCCCAAGCCGAGCCCGGCGCCTCCCCGCCTACCCTCCGTCTGCGCCTGCGCGCTGCGCTAGTTCGCCCGGCGGGGCTCTTGGCGCCCGCGGGACCCGGAAGACTTACACGCGCTGCTCTCCCGGCACCCGGACCAACGGGGTTCCTTCCTGAGAACAAGTCTGCTACCCCGCGTCCCTCCGCAGCCGGTGTCTGTCCAACCGCGCGCGCCAGCGGGCAGGAAACCCCGACGGTCACTGTCCTGTCACTGGGTCTTCCGCGGCCTCCCTGTTGCTGTTCCCACCCCCTTTGCCATGTCTGGAAAAGCATGGCAAGTCGCTAGTGGCACCAACCCTGCACAGCCGTCAGCTTTCCCCTTCTGCCAGTGGTTCTCAAAGGTTGCTGCCCATTGAATCACCTGGGGAGCTTTTAAAAAACTGACCAATTAAATCAGAACCACGCTGAAGTCAGAAAGAGAAAAACAAATATCGTATATTAACGCATGGATGTGGAACCTAGAAAAATGGTACAGATGAACCGGTTTGCAGGGCAGAAATAGAGACACAGATGTAGAAAACAAACGTATGGACACCAAGGGGGGAAAGTGGGGCGGGTGGTGATGAACTGGGAGATTGGGGTTGACATATACACTAATATGTATAAAATGGATAACTAATAAGAACCTGCTGTATAAAATAAAATACAAAAATTCAAAAAAGAAAAAAGAAAACACACACAAAATCAGAACCACGGTTGTTGGACTTGGGCATCAGGGTTTTGCTAAGCTCCTCAGGTGATTCCAGGGTTCAGCCTGGGCTGCGAACCACGAAAAAGACGTGGGCTTCTCAAAATGTCATAGGCATTGAAATCACCTGGAATCTTGTTAAAATGCAGATTCCCTCTCAGGAGGTCTGGGGAGGGGCCTGAGAGACTGCATTTCTAATAAGCTCCCAGGTGATGCTGAGTCTGCTGGTGTGAGGGCTACATCTGGAGCTGCATGACGTTACATGCTCCTCATCCCTTTACCTTTTCTCTTGTGTAGTGACGGAGGAGGCATGGGCTTTGGAGCAGGTGGACAGGTGTTTGAGTACCACCTCTGCCACTTCCTAGCTTGGTGAAATTGGACTCTGGTTCTTGTGTGTAAAATGGGGGCTTGATACTTGACCTTGCAAATTTCTGGTGAGGATGACGTGAGATGATGTATGGAAGGCATCTGGCATTCAGTGAGTGCTCGGTGAAGGTCACCTGTATTAGGATGGCTTAGCTCTCCAGTGGCCCTCATGGTTAATTGAGCCAAAGAATAGCAGAAACAGAGAAGGAGTCTTCCAGGTTCCCTCTTACCTGCTCTCCTCCCTTCTAGGAGGACTGGATTGGACGCCAAAACACACCACTGCAGGGGGCAGGGGGCAGAAAGGAAGGGGGTAGGGGCTAGGTTGTGGGAGCTGGAGGAGTACGAGGTGGCAAGGAGGGTCTGCATGAGAGCCCTGAGGAGGGTAGTGGGGGACCATTCATGCTGGTGGTGGACTCCACCCTTGGTCTGGCTCTCCTGAGACTTTGGCCAGAATGTGTCTCATTTGATGGCCCAGTGAAGGGGCTGGAAGTCAGAGCCTCTGCATTAAAACTCACTGTGGCCTTGCTTGAGGCCAGTGGTGGGGGCAACGTGCAGTGAGACTGTGCACGCAGTGAGATACATGAATGCTCCCTTAGGCTTTGCCCAAATGCAAGGCACATTTAGGATCTTCTCTGCTTAATGCACAAGGTTGTAAGACTGCACTTTCTTTTAAGCCATAGGTTCCAATGGGTAGCTCAGTGGGCAGGATTTTCAAAAACAAAAATGGATAACTAATAAGAACCTGCTGTTTAAAATAAAATTCAAAAAAAAGAAAACACACACACACAAAATCAGAACCATGGTTGTTGGACTATACAGAGCCCATCGGCTCTGATAGCAAGGGACCTGCAACTGAGCCGTGGAGCTCTGGTCCTCGGGCTGCCCCGTCTGGGCTCCTGCAGTCTGCTCTGAACTCTGCTGGCCCTGTGTTCCTGCGCTGTTGTATAAGCATTGTTTCGTGTCCTTCTCCTCCCCTGGACAGTCAGCTTAGTGAAGGCAGGGGCTGTGTCCTAGTCCACCTTAAGTTCCCATCACCCAGCAAAATGCCTGACACCTAATGGGTGCTTACTAAGCACTCACTGTCAACACAAGAATAACTGAGCGGCAGGTACTCACGTCTTTGATTCATCTTGGGCCTCAGATTTTTCATGCGTAAAATGGGGTTCGAACTGAATTTGATCTCTTAGGCTCCCTCTGGCTCTAACAGTTGATGAGTTTGCATTGTTCTTCATGTGGTTGTAATCCACTTTATTTTTCCCTCCCAGGTACACATTCCTACACTTGACCTTGATTTTGTGTTTGATCCTTCCTCAGCCCATTTGTATGATGGGCTTTATAAATGCCCTGCTACTTAAGGCCTGAAATGCCTTTCTTTTCTCACCAGCTGCTTCATGCCTAGGCCATCTATCTGGCAAACGGAGCTAGTTTTCTCTTCTATGCTCACCTTGGCAGCTTCTGCAACATCCGTGGGCATATCCCTTCTGGGTCCCCAGTGGAGCCAACACCCCCTGCCCTCTTTCCTTTGCCCAGGGTTTGCTCTTGGCAGAGAGAATGTGCAGACTGCCCAGACCAAGGGAGGTGCCATCCCCTCCTCCTAGTGTGTGATGCAGGCACTGGACCCAACTGGTCACACAGCCCCCCAAAATGTCATCACCCACAGGAATAAATGTGTGACAGTCCCCAACTCCTCTAAAATGCCTCTCACATTTACCTGTTAGGGCTTAAAGAGACCAAATAGGATGTAGTTTCGGGGGGCGGGTAGGGGTGGTCTTTTCCTTTCCAGGAAAGCTGCCACAGTAGGATTTTCTGTAATATTGGCCTAACCCTTCGATATCTGACTAACAAGTCACCATGTGTGGTGCCGTCTGCAAAGATGGCCATGCACTGGCTGCCCCTATTTGAACACGTGCTGTTCCTCTCATCAGAAGGTATGGTCTGGGGCTTCCCTGGTGGCGCGGTGGTTGAGAGTCCGCCTGCCGATGCAAGGAACACGGGTTCGTGCCCCGGTATGGGAAGATCCCACATGCCGGGGAGGGGCTGGGCCGGTGAGTCATGGCCGCTGAGCCTGCGCGTCTGGAGCCTGTGCTCCGCAACGGGAGAGGCCACAACAGTGAGAGGCCTGCATACCGCAAAAAAAAAAAAAAAAAAAAAAAAAAAAAAGGTATGGTCTGTTCCTCTCTCTCCCCTTTTTAAAAAAATTTTGTTTAAGTTTTAATTTTGAAGTAAATTCAGATGTACAAAAGAGGCCAAAATATTACAAAGAATTTCCATATATCCTTTATCCAGTTTCTTCAAAGTTTACACAACCAATTATCAACACTTGGAAATTAAATTAATACAATACTAATGTTCCCCTCCCCTTGAATTGGGGGCCTTAAGACTGGCTTGGACCAATAGAAGGAGACAGAGGGGGCACTGTTCCAGTTCTGGGCTGAGGTCCTTTGCTTTCTTGCCATCCTGAGCCACAATGTCAAGTTCAGGCTGTCCTGCTGGTCAGAAAACTAGCTGCCAACCTAGAGACCTCAACTGTGTGAGAGAGGCCCTACTCCCACCAGCCTGGCCACACCACATGGAACAGTCCTGAGACAGCACTGCTGAGCTCTGCCCAGAGTCCTGGCCCACAGAATCAGGAGCAAGAAAACGCTTTTGTGGGTTAAGCCACTACGTTTTAGGCTGGTTTGTTACACAGCAATAGGTAGCTGAAGCACCATACTCTCTGCATTCTAATTTCTTCATTGGAAAAATGATGGATCTGTCTTCCACCTTCGAAGGCAAGCTGATGCTGCCACAACTGGTGTCAGAGCCTCTCACCATAAATAAGCCTTCTGATATCTGGGCCCCATTCAAGGGTTTGAAATTAAAAAAAATACCCTTGAATCCTAGAGACTACAGCACTAATGCAACTGACATTCATCAAGGAAAACAAAAGAACACACCATCTCGAAACATGGATTTTGGAGTGGGAGTCCCTGGCTTTGAATTCCAGTTGTGCCGCTTCCTAGCCATCTGATCTTGGACAAATTTCTTTCTCCAAGTCTCAGTCTTCTCATCTGTGAAGTGGGGCTAATGATATTACCTACTTATAGGATTAATGTGAGGATTAAATAAAATAATGTCCATACATTGCTTAGTGTGGTACCTGGATATTGAAAGTACTCAATAAACGTTAGCTGTTCTCTTTATTGGCTCGGATAATATTTTTTGCTTTTACACCTGTCTCTAGAGGGACTACACGTTAACCAAAACACGATAACCTCGCCCCAGCCAAGAAGAAAATGAAATTATACATTAACAGGGGCACTCATAGCATTGGTGTATACTAGCTCTGTAGGTTCAGAGAAAACGTGTAAGATTTCTTCTGTGTAAAGAAATACAGACTGCATGGGAGGGGCAGAGAAGATGCTGGGTAATGATTTGCTTTTGTTTCTAGGAAGATATTGCTCACTGAGTTTATGGTTAGAGAGGAAGGTTGGATGAAAAGGATTTAAAAAATTAATTCGTGGCTTTGTCGAAATAGAGCACAAGAAAGTGGCACATTGGTTAGCACAGTTTTAGAGAAAAACAACAGTGGAACAAGAGAAATTAAAACCTAACCTTCTACCATCTGCCACAGCTGATTCTGTAGCTCTAACAAGAATCTCATTAGCATCTTCTAAGAGGCTGGTTGTGTCACCAGCACAACAGTTATGGGGAGAGCGACACCCACACCCACGCAGCACACACTCTCACACAACCTGAGCCTGCTCTGGTAGCGAGGTGGCCAGACGGGACTCGGTCCTCTCTCCCAATTCCCTCCTTTGCGCACAGGAATTCCATAAGCCTGCGAGAGCTCCGGTTCAGCAAGGAGAGAGTTACCCTTTAAAAAAGATCTGCTTCAGGCAGCAAGCGCAGCGAGGAGGAGTGATTGGCCTAGCGAAGACAAGAATAACACCGCACACCCACATTTGCTTCTCGTTCTGGGCCTCCTGGGTCTCCAGTCGCCTGGCTACATTTTCAAGTGCTGCATTTTCTGGAGCTTTTTCAACCTGGGCCTGCCCGATTTGAGGTGCCGGGAAAATGTCCTCCCCTCCCCAGCTCTTCAAGTCACCTTCCCATCTCACTTCCCAAAGGAAAGCAAGACGATAGAAGTCTGTTCTTGAAGGGCTTTCACCTACTTAGCTGCTGCGAAAAGAATTTAGAGCTTTGAGAACAAAAATGTCACAGGAGGAAAGGAGGCCAAGTCCAGGAGATGATTCCCAAGGAAGTTTTAAGGAATTCTGTGGGGGGAGCTTTTCAGCATCTTTCTAATTCTTTTCTGGAGAAGTGTGTGAGTCTGGAGCCGGGGTGTATATATACATCCATATACATCCATACACACACACACACACACACACACACACACACACACACACACACACATACATATGAATGAAGCAAATATCACTTAGTGATTTACTCTATGAAGACTGGAATCCATGAGATTCCAGAAATCCACTAAAACTTTCAGGAACTCCTGATTCAACCAGACCCTCTTACTGGGGCCAGAATTAGAGAAACTCAAGACCAAAGGGTCACTTTGATCCAGTCCAGTGTGATTTCAATTCAGAGTCACTTGACTCCTTTGCCCCAGTCGCCTTGTCTAGAGACGTCCTAGGTCCCCAAGCCAAGCACCGCCCAATTTAGTGTCCCCTTGTCTCCAAACATTCTGACCACATGAGCTTGGGGCTCCTTTCTTTTAGGGGGGTCCCCAAGGATTTCAGAGGCCACATGGGCAGATTGGTCAGTCTATATGGAGGGTGATGAAGTAAAAATAGACTACATAAGCTCTGGTTGTCCGTCATTAAAATGCCATGAGCTCTTGGGCTGGAACTCTTTTTTTTTTTTTTTTTTTTGTGGTACGCGGGCCTCTCACCGTCGTGGCCTCTCCCGTTACGGAGCACAGGCTCCGGACGCGCAGCCTCAGCGGCCATGGCTCACGGGCCCAGCCGCTCCGCGGCATGTGGGATCTCCCCGGACCGGGGCACGAACCCGTGACCCCTGCCTCAGCAGGCGGATTCTCAACCACTGCGCCACCAGGGAAGCCCTGGGCTGGAACTCTTAACCTGCTAGGTTCATCATTCATGCAACTGAATGATAACACTGAATTACTTTCAGGAGAATCTCAGCTAAGGCTGTGAAAATTTGCACTACTCAAGTCAAACTTACCATGAACCAGTTCATCCTGTAAGGTTGTTGTGAGGGACCCCAACCCCGACTAGCGTGAGCAAACAGAGGGGATGTATTGACATCTATCACTGAGCAGAGCAGGAGGGGTGGGCTCAGGCAGAACAAAGCCACCAGAGCTCTCTTATTTACCTATTGACTTCTCTCCTTTGGCTTTATTCTCCCCATGGCTGATGCGTAAAGGGAGGTATGGATACAAACAGTTCCTTTCTTATGGCATCACAGATTAGCAACCCCCGTGGAAAGAAAAGGTCTTCTCCCAGTATCTGTAAAAGCGAAGGGAAATTTCTGATTGGTGCAGCTCAGATCATGCATCTACTCTTTGGGCAAACACCAAGGACATGGGCATGGCTCTGTGAATGACACGGGGTGGGGATAGGGGCAGTGACTCCAAAGAACGGAGGGGATGCCATTACCAAAACAGGGGACAAGGGACCCTGTGTGCCCCATGTGCATATGTTACCTTCAACATTTACTAGATCTTTCCCTTTTCTTGCCTTCAGATTCAGTTTTCATAGCCTAACTGAAGGGATTCTGAGTCGTGGTCTGATGTGTGTTTTCCAGCACTATCAACCAATTCTCCAGTTCTCAGTGGACACTGACTGGTGTCCTACAATTCACCTCAACTCTGGAGATCGCATCAGAACCCACAGGTTAAGGGCTCAGTCCCACAAGACCAGCCCCCCCCACTTCAGACGCCAATTATAGATCCAGGTTGTCACCTGTGCTCCTGACCAAATGGCTGTAGATCAGAGGTTCCCACAACCCCGTCCTTGGATTTGAGTAATTTGGTAGAGCAGCTCACAGAACTCAGAGAAACATTTACTAACGCTTACCAGTTTATTATAAAGGATACAGATAAACAGCCAGATGAAGAGGTATATAGGGTGAGGTCTGGAAGGGTCCAGAGACGGGGGCTTCTGACCCCATGGAAGTGACGTGCGCCATCCTCCCAGCACTTGGATGTATTCACCAACCCAGAAGCTCATCAAAAATATTGTTCAGGGGCTTCCTTGGTGGCGCAGAAGTTGAGAATCCGCCTGCCAATGCAGGGGTCACGGGTTCGTGCCCCGGTCCGGGAGGATCCCATATGCCGTGGAGCGGCTGGGCCCGTGAGCCATGGCCGCTGAGCCTGCGTGTCCGGAGCCTGTGCTCCGCAACGGGAGAGGCCGTGACAGTGAGAGGCCCGCATACCACAAAAAAAAAAAAAAAAAAAAAAAAAAAAAAAAAAAAAATATTGTTCAGGAGTTTTTATAGAGCCTAATCTGCAGCCACCACCCCCACTGCTCCTCCCCAGAGGTCAGTGGGCGGGGCTGAAAGTTCCAACCTTCTAACCGCTTGGTCTCTCTGTTGACCAGCCCCATCCTGAGGCTACATAGGGTCCCACTCTAAGTCACGTCATCTGCGTGAACTCTGTCGTACTCCAAAGGGGCTCCTTATGACGGCAAAAGACACTCCTGTGGCTCAGGAAATTGCAAGCGTTTTAAGATCTTTGTACCAGGAACTGGGGACAAGGACCAAATCTATTTCTTATGATACCGTGCATGGTTAAACAGTAAATGCCAACTAGAGCAGACTCGAAGGCATCAGGCAGGGCTCCTGTGTATGCTTCCGGGGTTAAAGCCATCCCGGCTGGGCTTTGCTCCTCGCCTGGGCCACGGTGCCCTCTGCCCGCAGTCTTGCTCTTACCCGGTGCCAAGTCCACCTACCCGAGGGGGACGTTTGAGGTTCCTCCACACCCTGGGACTGGTTATTGGAACAAGTGTAAAAGAGCTCCTTCCTGAGACAGACCTACCCTCTTCAGAGCCAGGGTGACTCACAGCTAACACCACGGTGCGCCAAGCATTGTTCCAAGCCCTTAAATTATATTAATCCAGTTCATACTCACACCGTCCTATGCAGGGTGTTTAACTATTGTAATCCCTATTTTATCGTCAAGGAAATTGAGGCACCAAGGAGTTAAGTAACTCCCCTGAGGTCATGTGGCGTCTCAGCGGCACAGCTGAGAAGCCTTAGGCATGAACGTGAAGTGTGAAGGAGGCAGACCCGGAAGTAAGACTGACTGTCCTACCTCGTGACCTTGAGTAATTTGCTGGGCTCAGCTTCTCTGAGCCTCACTCTCCTCATCTGTACAATGGCACATTGAAACTCGCAGTCTATTCCGAGACTCCTGCTCAGTCTCCTTCCCGGCCTACACCCTCCTCCTAGGTTATGCCACCCAGTCTGGGAGCTTTAAAAGCCGTCTACCTGCTGGTGATTCTCAAAGTCAGATATCTTCGGGCTGGCTCTCTCCCTAGAACCCCTCCCGCCTCTTGAACATTCACACTTGAAGGTTCCTTTGCATCCCAAACGTAGCAAAATGGAACCTGCTTTTCCTCACCAAATTCCTTCCTCGCCCCTGTCCTCGTTGATCTCAGTGCATGGTACCCTCCACCCACCCAGCTGCTAAGGCTAAGGCCCGGGCATCTGAATTACATCCCTCTGGTAACCAATCTTCCGTTAAGTCCTATTGGCTCAAGCTCCAAAATATCTCCTGAATGCTGGTCATGTTCACTGTTTCCACGGCCACAGCTGTAGTCCCAACCCAGAGCCTCCGGCCCAGATCACTACCTGGCCTTCTAATGCGTCTCCCTTACTGCATCCTTGCTCCATCCCCGTACATCAGACCATTTTCACACCTCTGCTTAAAACCCTTCTGTGTTTTCCCACTGCTCCAGGCTAAAATCCAAGCTCCTTTCTAGGGTCTACATGATCTTACTTAACCTGCCTCTGCTTCCTCCTCTAAACCCTCCTACCTGCTCTTTCCTGCTTGTTCTGTGACAGCAGACTGCTCGTCTATTTTGTCCCCTGCTGGATCCCCAGAGCCTAGAATAGCAGAAGCTCAGTCTGTATTTCCCTGCTGAATGAATGAACGAATGACTGTGTGCCAGCCTCACAGACCCCGTCTCTCCCCAAACCCACCACGCTTGTTCCCGCCCCAGGGCAGCTGCACTTGCTGTCTCTCTGCTTCTCACACCCTTCCCCATGCCCTGCGCGGCTACGTCCTCCCCAGCTTTCAGATGGTGACTCAGATTCAGCATCTCAAAGACACCTCCCGGGGGACTTCCCTGGTGGCTCAGTGGTTAAGAATCCGCCTGCCAATGCAGGGGACACGGGTTCGAGCCCTGGCCTGGGAAGATCCCACATGCCACGGAGCAACGAAGCCTGTGCGCCACAACTACTGAGCCCACGTGCCACAACTACTGGAGCCCGCGCACCTAGAGCCCGTGCTCCTCAACAAGAGAAGCCACTGCCGTGAGAAGCCCGCACGCAGCAACGAAGAGTAGCCCGAGCTTGCCGCAACCAGAGAAAGCCTGCATGCAGCAAAGAAGACCCAATGCAGCCAAAAATAAATAAATTAATTAATTTAAAAAAATAAAAATATCCTCATTAAACTCATATGCTGTACACTTGAATTCTGTGTTACCTCCCTCCTTAATTTCTGGGCCTGAATATAAACCTGGAATGTTTGCAGGGTTTGTTGCTCTATTTTTTCCTCCTTCTGAATTGTCCTTTTTTTTTCCTCTCTAGTTTTCACGTATTACTTCGATAATCCTGGTGGCCAAATTCCATCTTGGCACATTAACTGGTTCACCAAGGTGAGATCACAGGAGGCAGGAGGGGAAGTAAAAAAAAATTTTTTTAATAAAATAAATAAATAAATCCACATGCTGCTAAAAAAAAAAAAGACACCTCCCAGGAGCTCTGCGCAAAGCAGCGTCCTCCTCCATAGAGCTCCATCCCATTACACACTCTATTCTTCATAGCCTGTGTCAGCATCTGAAATGATCTTCTCTGTTTACTTAGGTTTTATTGCCTGTCCCCCCACCCCCACGAGAATGTGTCTCAACGACAGGGACCTTGTCTGTCTATTCACTGCTCTATCCCAGCACCTAGATCAGTGCTTAGCACATAGTAGGTGCTCAACAGCAAACTGACTGATGAACACTTAAGGTTGTTGTGATGATTAAACATATATTAAAATAACCATGTTGGAAAACTGGTCATTTCTAATAAAGCTAAGGATACACTTACAAGGACCAGTGATTTGACCCCGCAGTATATACACCAGAGAAATGAGTACATACATCCAGAAAATGCCTTGTACAAGGATGTTCACAGCAGCCGGATTCACAATAGTCAGAACTGGAAGTAACCTGAATGTCCATCAATAAGGGAAATGACAAATTGTGGTCATACAAGGGAATAAAAAGGGCTTAACATGGATGAATCTCCCAGACGAAGCGCTGACCAAAAGAAGCCACACACAAAAAGGACACACTGTGTGATTCTATTTATATGAAATTCAAGAATAGAGGAAACTATTCCTGGCTGTGCCTGGTGACCTGTTTCCAGCGCCGCTCACGGGCCAGAGTGACGCAGGCAGCTTTTTTTGGGAGGAGGAAGTGAGGAGACAAACTCAGTAAGAAGGGGAAGGTTTGCAGTCACAAAGGTGGAGGGTCATTCCGGACCCTGTGGGTGGAAAGAATGCTGACAGTAATTTTGGAAAGCTATGTGCAAGGCCGCCCTGGCCAACAAAGGTTTGTGGAACAGCTGGAAAAACACAGAACTTTCAAAGAACACCAAAGAGGATGCTGCGGCTTCACGCAGGAATCATATCTCAAGATGTAAAGCACACGATGAGGGTGACCTCAGCAGTGACCGTTGCTGCGGCAGGTGGCTTCCTGCCCGGCGTGGGGGAGGGTCGAGGGGGGCTGACAAAGGTTGGGTTGGGTGGCAGTAGATCCTTTTCCTGGCCCTTGTCTCCAGGGCTGCACGGGAGAAGGTATTCCTCCACCTAGTGGTGGAGCAAAGCCCCTTTGGGGGCCCTTTTCACTTCAACTGAAACCGCAAAGTGTGAACAAAACAGGAAGAGGCCTGTAAGGCATCTACTTAATAACCAAGAGATGAAGACTTCCTTTGTAATAAAAGTCCCCAGAGGCAGCACACACAATGACAAGGGCCCTCTGTCCATCCCTCCCCCAGCATCCACCTTGCAGCCGTTTCCCGCCATCATTCATCTGTCATGTTGCCACAATGGCTTCAGTGGGTTGGGAAACTCTGAGATCAAAATTAGCTGCTCAGTGTGTCACCAGAAACTTGTGAAACCTAAAGTAAGCTGAATTCAGAAAACATGCAATGACAGAGCCCCAGAAATAAGCCCCAGAGAATGAGATCCTTGGGGATACAGATATGCAGGGGAGCAGCTCTTTGATTATGCTGCTCATTCTGTTAATTACACACAGGTATTTACTGTGGTTTGTCTCCTCAAATACACTTCGCTCCAGCTGGCTTAAAAATTTCTTTACTTTCTGGAAGGTTGGGAATGTGTTTTATTGTTCTCGATAGTGTCCAGATTAAAAAAGGGAATCTGGTGAGTGCTATTCACCACATGTGGATGAGCACACTCTAGGATTTTAATACCATGTGTAATTCCAATCATCTTTTGGTTTAAAAAAAATGCATTCCTAAAAGAGCTCCTCCAACCTGAAGATAAGCAAGTAAAGGAGATGAAAGGGACGTCCCTGGTGGCACAGGGGTTAAGAATCCTCCTGCCAATGCAGGGGACACGGGTTCGAGCCCCGGACCGAGAAGCTCCCACATGCCACGGAGCAACGAAGCCCGTGCGCCACAACTACTGAGCCTGCGCTCTAGAGCCTGCGAGCCACAACTACTGAGCCCACGTGCCAGAACTACTGAAGCCTGCGCGCCTCGAGCCCGTGCTCCTCAACAAGAGAAGCCACCGCGATGAGAAGCCTGCGCACCGCAAATGGAGAGTGGCCCCCGCTCGCCACAAATAGACAAAGCCCGCGTGCAGCAACGAAGACCCAACGCAGCCAAAAATAATAAATAAATAAATAAATTTTCAAAAAAGAAAAAGAAAAGGAGATGAGAGGTCAAAAGTTCGAGGAAATGGAAACTTAGGTTTCAGTTTGAATTGAAATACTGTGTAGTCAGTACCAAGAGTGACAGTATTGTTAGAAGATGATCCCAGAGTGAAATCAAGAGGGAAACTTAGGCATCTGTGGGTGTGACAAGGAATCAGTGAATAAGTGGCTCCAGGGAATGAAGAACTGCAAATCCATCCAGGCAGCCGGGAGACAGACCAAGGGACAGACCAGGCATCGTCCCAGCCAAGCAATAATCTCCTCACTTGCAGTGGATAAAAGACTTCAAGACAAAGACCCCATCAAGTCTAAATCTTATTGGTTATGAAAAAATGGCTGAAGCAAATCACGTTGACAATAAATTACACCAAGAAAAAAAAAAAACATGACATGTAACTAGTCTTATTTAATTAGATGATGTGTACAGACTTTTCCTGCTCAGTCCTTCTAGATCTTTGAGAGACTTGCTCTGTCTCCAGGCCAAGAGTTTCCGGTAAGTTGTCAATCAAGATTCCTGACCACAGGGGTGGGTTTGTACCCCAGCCCTTAGCAACAGTGATCGGAATAAATAGGATAAGGAGACCCAAGCAGGACAGATCCATTGCTATGTGGATGCTGGGAGAAAGAACTTTTGTTATTTAACATTTTTTTTCTGTTGAGATTGTTATGGGAGGACAGACACGGAAGCTGTGGAGTAGATTTCTGTAGAATGAAACAAACAGAACAGCAAAGACCAGAGGCCGATGCACTGAGATCTAGGCAGGAGTTCTCAGCCGGGGCTGCACGTTGGACTTGCCTGAGGAGCTTTAAAAACTGGAATTTTTATTTGATTGGTCAGGGATGCAGCCTGGGCCTTGGGACTCTAAAAAACCCTCTGGATGATTCTTACGGGCGGTCAAGGATATGAACTGTTTGTCTAGAAGGACCACGTCCAATCCCCAAGGCCTTGATCCTGGCAGCTCTTCCTGATCCTGTAACCCACCTCGGTGCCCTCAGCTGCCAGTGACTTCCCTTGTCTTGCTTAGTTCAGTTTGAATGGCATTTCTGTCATTTGTGACCAAAAGAAATCTAACCAAAAAGCTGAAAGAGACTCTGTAATCCTAGCTACCACTGATTCAGCATGAGTGATGGGCTAGGCACTGTTCCAAGTGCTTTCCTTATACTGACTCATTTAGCTTAATCATTACAACACCCCTGGAATTAGAAAACGACTATTGTTCCCATTTTACAGATGAGGAAATGAGACATCAAAAGATGAAGAGACTTGCCACTATTTACACAGCTTGTAAAAGCAAAGCTGGAATGTGAACCTAGAAACTTCCTTAACCACCTCACCTCAAGGTAGAACCAAGAAGGGAGGCCATTTCTCTGCAAGAAGCTCAGAAAGGGGGTCTCCAGTGAGAATAGGAGTGCTTTTATCAGGAAGATGCTTTTGGCTGTAAAACAGAAAACCCCAACCCCAGCGGCTTGTGCAATTATTTAACCGTCAAGAGGAAAGGAAGGGGGGCAGTTCTGGGGTTGGCTGATTCAGTGGCTCCTTTTAAGCCAGTGGGCACCCCGCTTCTTCCCACTGTCCTCCTCTGCCTGCTCCCCACATTGGCCTCTTCCTCGGGCTGGCTCTCTGGATGACAGCGAGATGATAGCAGTCTCCAGGCCTCACATCATCATAGAACAACCGCAGGCAGAGAAAGGTACCGTTTACGCACCTTGTGCTTCTTATTATCAGGTAGAAACACCTTGTGACAAAGGCCGTCAGTAGCATTCCCCTGGTGTTTCATCACAGGACGGGGGAGAGGAGCGCTGGGGTTCGCTTGGATCTGTCCTTCTCAACTGGGACATTGGACGAATGTGGAGGAGGGAGTTTTCTATTGTTTCAATGATTCAAGGCCATTAGTGGCCTTGAATTAGTGGCTAGAGATGTAAAGACAGGACATGGTTAATGACCCACAATGCATGGAACACCCATTCTTGTGACCTTCATGAATTTTGAACATTCACACAGGTGAAGAAACTGTTCAAAATATGGGAGCTAAACCTAACTCTGTTTATCTGTAAAACCAAAGCTTTTTTTTTTTTTTTTTTTTTTTTTTTGTTTTGCGGTACGCGGGGCCTCTCACTGTTGTGGCCTCTCCCGTTGAGGAGCACAGGCTCCGGACTCGCAGGCTCAGCGGCCATGGCTCACGGGCCCAGCCGCTCCACGGCAGGTGGGATCTTCCCGGACCGGGGCACGAACTCGCGTCCCCCGCATCGGCAGGCGGACTCTCAACCACTGCGTCACCAGGAAAGCCCCCGAAGCATTTTTTAAATGCACTGCATTTTCCAGGCAAGCCATTACTGCATACAGCAAGGGAACACTGAGCTTTGTTTTATATAGAACTTTTCCAAGAGTTTGTTCCCCATTTTGGAAAATCACATTCGCCATGTCAGCAACACTCATGGAGTCTGCATCTCCACTACAACAGACCTGTGTGGGCCTGCACTGCTAGCTGCCACATTCACAGTGATTCTGGGTATCGAGCACATACAACATTGTTATTCATTTCTTCTAGGGTACTCCTGCTGAGCACTTGCACAGTTGACAGACTTGCTCTTTTATTGTAAATTATTTTCCTTTTAATTCTACTTTGTGCTTTAGTCAGTTCAGGCAGTTGGCTTATCAACAAGAGAAATTTATTTCTCACAATTCTAGAGGCTGGAAATCCAAGATCAGGGTGGCAGAATGATCAGATTCTTATGAGGGTGGATGGCCATTTTCTCTTTGCATCTTCGCTTGGTGTAGAGGGAAAGAGAGCTCCCTGGGGTCTCGATTATAAGGACACTAATCCTATCCATGAGGGCTCTACCCTTAGGACCTAAGCAACTCCCAAAGGCTTCCACCCCCTAATACCATCACTTTGGAGGTTAGAATTTCAACATACGAATTTTGGGGGGATACAAACATTCAGTCAATAACACTTTGTAATATGATTATTGAATTTTTAAAAAAGATGTGTACATATTATATTATCTATAAAATTCATTTCAGTGTAATAAAGGTGAAGTTATAAAAATACTTGTTATAAAAACAGGGTGTTGGCTCCAACAGGATGACAGCCGCTGTTCAAGTGCTTGAGACAGGCATCCCTGTCATCAAAGTGGACAAGATGGACCTCAGCAAGTACCTCTTACAGGCGTGATACTTTTTTCTTTATGCTTTTCTGTATACAAATGGGCTTACGTTACTTTTCAAATTAGGGAAAATGTTATTAAAGTAAGTTATTAGAAAGAGTTTTTGAATAAATGTCCATGAAGGAAATAAAAATGTAAAAAGGAAATACCAGGTCATTAAAACATCCGTAAGAACAGTAGACTTTGGACCCTGAGGAGGCCTTAGGAGGTGTGGTTAGAAAATCAACAGTACATGGTTCTAGAGGAGTTGATTCTGAGCTGTTATTGTTCAAGAAATCCTAGGAGAAGAACCTTTGCTGTTAGTTAGGCTGGTAAGGTTTCACTCATTCCCTTAACTGTTCATTCAAGAAACACTTTTTTGTACTAGGTTCTGGGAATACAGAGATGAGTAAGTCACCATCCTGTCCTTAAGGATCCCACATTCCTGTCGAGGGGCAGATATGTTAACAGTTACCAACAGTGGAATGTTAAAGGTGCCATTGGAGAATTTGTGAAAGGGGACAGCAGGGACCCCAGAGAAAGACAGGCACTGTGTCCATTTGACCACCATTGTATCTTGAGAGGAATGCTACCCTCCTGTCTACTCTTTCCCTCACACCTATTTTTGTTCACGGTATTAACTCCATTCTTAAGTTCTAACACATGAGGGTTTGAAAGCTTCTACAAAGAAAAGCCCAAATAAACCACTTGAAGACACCAAGGCAGAACTGCTATAACCACGCAGACATATGGCTTGATTTCATATGCTTTGGGGTCAAATGTAGCTAGCTGGTGCTTCCGTCACGACAATGTCCCCCACCTTAAACCAAGGAATTAACTTTCTTTGTGCTCCCAAAGGGTAGACTGTTGGTTGTGATTTTCCATATGGAGCCGGGTGGGCAGAAATGTAGGGGCCTCTGCTCAAACCACGAAGAGTATCAACTGTCAGGACAGAAACAGTGCTCCAGAAATCTGATCATTCAGTCTTAAATATTAAGAAACTATCGCTAATTTGAGGGGCGAGGGTAAGAGTAAACTTGACCCCATTTCAGATTGATCAAAATCTGGTTCTATTCTCCAGTATTTGGGTTCCCAGTAAAAGTCTACTCTGCTTTGCCTATCCCTCATGTCTACAGGTATAATAAAAGAGAAGTCACAGATTAGTTTTGATTAATTTCCATCATGAAGGTCAGGTCTTGGTTTTCAGGGAGAGAGTAGGGGAGGAATGACACGAGTGGTGAAAATCCACGGATAGCACAAACACCCAATTTTTTTTTTTTTTTTTTTTTTGCGGTACGCGGGCCTCTCACTGTTGTGGCCTCTCCCTTTGCAAAGCACAGGCTCGGGACGCGCAGGCTCAGCGGCCATGGCTCACGGGCCCAGCTGCTCCGCGCCATGTGGGATCTTCCCGGACCGGGGCACGAACCCGTGTCCCCTGCATCGGCAGGCGGATTCTCAACCACTGCGCCACCAGGGAAGCCCACAAACACCCAATTTAACCAGCAATTCCAAATCCTCCTCCACTGAATTTTTTTGTTTTCATTAGAGGTGCCAAGTAGCAAGGCTCAGCCCACCTTTTAGGGCTGGATCTAACAACATGTGAACTCATCAGAAGGCAGGCAGGTGGGTGCAAGAGGAAGAATGAGAAGTTGGGGGTTGCTGGCCTTTCTGAAATTGCAGGTCGGTCACTCTTGTTCACTCTGTTGGTTTCATTGCGCTGAAGCACCACATCAGCACTGGGGGCTGCCGGGCGGAAGTTTTAGGAAGACCAGTTCACTCTTTGGTCACCACTAAAAAGCAGCTCACAGATAGAGGATGCCCCTGTGTATAATGGGTTTGCAGTGACTCTGTAGGCAGAAAGATGTGATGGAGTAGAAGCTGAGCTCCTAGAGCAGAGGCCCTTCTCATTTGCCTCAAGTTCCAGTTTGAGCTTCTGATATGACTCAGACTCAACCCAACTTGCAACTGCCACCTATTTAGACTTCCTCACACCCAGCCCTTCCCGAAGGCCTTCATATGGCCTCCCATCTGCCTGCCATCAAGGCTGCATGTGACCTAACCCAAGTCAGACCTCACTTCTCACTACCCTCTAAACCACACACGTCAACATCTGCCCAGGTTTACCCACTGGTTTTGGCATTTAGCTGACTTCCCACCATCTTGCCTTTCCTCTGGTCATTCCTTAAACTCCGTTCTCTTGCTGAAAATGTAGGGCCAGCCCTTCCATGAAAGCTTGCCTGTTTCCCCAAACTCAAAGTGATCATTCTCTCCTATGACAGCACTTTGTTTGTCTTTTATGACACTTACCACATTATGCTTTTCATTATATCACAGTAGCTTATGTACCCTATGACTTTAATGTTCTCCAAAATGTGGGTCAGGAACCACCAGTGAGCTTTGAAATCACTTCAGTGAGTCATGACCTGAATTTTAGAAAATGAAATGGAGTCAAACAGAAGATTTTAGAGTGCATTACATGTAAACATATTTCTCGCTTTGGTTTATGGTCTAAAAGCTTGAAAATCACTGCCTTACTTAGTAATGTTTTCAGCTTCTACATACAGAAAGCCTCCATCCAAACAGTTTAAATAACAAAGGATTTATTATTTTCTATAATGAGAAGTCTGGAGGTAGGGGCAGCTCTAGGTTAGTTTATCAGTAACTTATCAACATCAAGGACCCAGATTTTTGTCATCTCTGTAATCCTTCCGGCTACCTACCTCATGTTTGCAAGATGGCTGCAGGGGTTCCTTGTATCACAACAACATCCAAAGGCAGAAAAAAAGGAGCTTATTCTTCGGATCTCTTTTTATCAGAAAAAATTTCCCAGAACTCCCCCCGAGCCCCTAGTAGATCTCCTTCCATTTCTCTTCAAAATAAATTGAAATAAAATGAATGATATGCTTAGCCAAGCGTGGCAAGGAAAACCAAAATTAGTTTACATGAGGATAAGAGCACCTTCCCTGAGTATTTGTCTGATCAGAAATATGGGGAAGACTAATGAATCTGAGGTAGGCAAGCAAAAGTATCTGCCAGCCCTGCACAAGGTACATCGGACAGGGGTAGGACTAGGTCCCTTTCTCTTCATATTCTCTGCAAGACTTACCATGTAGTAAGTCTAGATAGTCACCTCAATTTCCAGTGATAAATTAAATCAATCACTTTGCCTCAAAGTATAAATATTCATGGGCTACATAGATCAAATATCTAATTTGAGATACTAGAGGCATTCTGCAGACACGATTTGCCAATATATAACTCACCAGAGGCGAGGATTTTTTGTCTTAATTTTCCTATAGAAATTTTAAACGTGAAGGGCTAGACTTGCAGCGTTGTACATTGTAATACCATTTAAATAATAAAACACATATTTGTCACCGTACAGATGGCAACTGAAAATTCCACAGATGGAATTGTGGCTCTCCAGAGGAGACGGTAAACTTGTGACGGTGGGTGTAGAGAGACGGCTGTATTGGGGTGGAGAGACATTACATCATCCCAGATATGGGTTTTCTTTGGGAACCTGGCAGGATTACTGCTGAATCACTCAGCTAGGCAAATTATTGGCATGTTAGTTGTACGAAGGTCCCTGTAATTAAGCCCTTGTTCCACCACTCTCCTTGGCATCTTTCTGCTTATGATGCCATTTAAGGCCAGACTTGAAAATAAGAATACATAAAATAATCCTATCTGCAAGAGTCAGTGGCTTAAAGTATGGAGCCAGTGCTGTTTCTCCTCTCTTGCATGCACACGTATGTGTGTACACAAACACACACATCAGAGAAACCACAGCTTCAGAGGACTTTGAACTGCAGAAAGACTTTTGTCTCTGAGATGGTTAGAATCTTTCTCTTTGCGCCTGTATCTTCCCATCTGACCAGTAGATAAGATTAGCCTTGTTAGGTGCCTTGCAACTCCTTCAAAAGTACACCTGAAGCTAACGTGATATTGTAAATCAACTATACTTCAATTAAAGGAAAAAAAAAAAAAGAAACCAATTAAAAAAGAAGAAGAAAAAACAGAGGCCTTTTGTTCTGGAGTAACACGGCAAACTTTTTCTCACCTGCTGGACCACAGGATGCTGAGGGTGTATCTGACTGGCCTGGGGGCAGTAGCCTTGGGTTCTACTCTTGCTTCTGCTACTGACTTGTTACCTGCTTGTGAGGCCGCGTTGGGACTGTGGGTGCTCTCCCTGCTCTGCCAGAGCTTGCTTGAAGTTCCATGTTCAGTTTCAGGGGCCTTGTTTTAAGAAGGTTCTTGGCTGGCAAACTCAGTGGTGTGCTTGCAGCTATAACATGAGATGTCCAGGAACTATGGAGAAACTCTGAAGATATGACAATAGAAATAAGTACCATGGCACAGGGCTTCTACATACATTATTTGATTTGTTCCCTCTATCAACCTTATAAGGTATTTACACTCATTTTAAAGAGATTCTAGAGGTCGTAGGTCAGAGAGATTAAGGTTGGTGTCCCAGGCACATTCTTTTCTTTTTTGGCCACACTGCGAAGCTTGTGGGATCTTAGTTTCCCCGACCAGGGATCGAACCGTGCCCCCTGCAGTGGAAACGTGGAGTCCTAACCACTAGACCACCAGGAATTCCCTCCCAGGTACATTCTTTTTTTTTTTTTTTTTTTTTTCCGGTACGCGGGCCTCTCACTGTTGTGGCCTCTCCCTTTGCGGAGCACAGGCTCCAGACGCGCAGGCTCAGCGGCCATGGCTCACGGGCCCAGCCGCTCCGCGGCATGTGGGATCCTCCCGGACCGGGGCACGGACCCGTGTCCCCTGCATCGGCAGGCGGACTCCCAACCACTGCGCCACCAGGGAAGCCCCCCAGGCACATTCTTAACTGTGTTGTTTAACAGATGGCTTAGAACTTGGAAAGGAAGTGGCAGTTACAGAGGACCACAAGACTGCACCCTCATTTCCTTTCGATAGCATTACCCCATGATTGATAATAAGAGCTAAGATGTATTGAGTGCTTTCTAGGTGCCCTGCACTATGCTAAGGGTTTCAGTGCATTTAAGCTTCACAAAAAAATCATGAAGTGGGTGCTATGATTATTTCAATTTACAGATGAGGAAACTAAGCCTTAGAGAAAGAAGCCATTTTTTTTCTGGTTGTGGCTATCCCCTGTTTTTCCTCCTGTTCTTTAAAAGACTCGTTCTTCCGGACTCAGCTCAAAGGTTCCCAGTGAGGCTTTTCCTGCCCCCTCTCCGTCATCTACGGTTGCCCACTGCCAACCTCACGTCCTCCGTCACACGCCCCCTGTTCATTTCATTCACAGGACATATTAGAATCTGTAGATAGCTTGTTTACTTACTGATGTGCTTCTTTATTTTGTCTCTACTATTCAGATATAAACTTGTGAGGGTAGAGACTCTGTCCTCCTGATTCTCCAAAGCTAGTGTCTAGCAGGGTGTCTGGAATATATTAAGTACTCAATAAAAATTTGACTGACTGAATGAGTACATGCATCAATGAATGAGTAGAGTCAGTCAATGGGATTTGGACATGAGTTTGTCTAATGACAGAGACAAAGCTTTAGCCTCTCTGTTCAAGCATTTACTCACTCAGCCTTTCAACAAGCATTTATTAACTTTATCAACAAGTGCCAGGCACTGAGGTAGGTGATAAGAATCAAAAGAGTAAGATAGAGTCTCTGTCCTTGAAAAATCTCACCTATGAGGAGTGGAGGTGGTAGTTTGGAGGAGTGATTAAGTGGGGTTTATAAAAAAGCACAAATAAAAGTATAATGTGATATGATTTAGAATAAAGTACAAAATGACACAGCAGGAAAGAAAGGGACCTCGGTGCCCCTGCGGGACTCGGAAGACTTCTGCAGAGCAGGTGACTTTGAACCTGACCTTGAAAGAGGACTCTGAACTGTGGAGGAGAACTCATGGTACATCTGGCGACAGCATGGAGCCTGTCTCCTGTCCTGCACTGTTGAGTCACATTTTGATCACAGTGCCCAGTTGTTAGAAGGGCTACTGACCAACTGACCTTTCAGTGGAAATGTCATTGAGGGGAATCCTGCCAGGGGTAGGGGTGGGAGGGCACCAGGAGGTAGGCCTGAGTGGCCTCTAGTTGTCCTCCAACCCTAAGAGTCACATGACAGGGAGTACTGTTTCTCAGAGGAAAGTACCAAAAGACAGCATGGAAACAGCCATATTCCTGCCCTAAATATAGAGAATTTCCTAACGAGAGAGCTGACTCTAACCCAAGTGCATATATTGGCTTGTAGTTTTCAAAACGTCTTCTCAAACATGATCTCATTTGATCCTCCAATAGCCTGCTAGATATTCTGAGGCTCAGCAAGACCATTTATTATTCATTTATTTGGTCAACATTTACAGAGGGCCAAGCCCCATCCAGACCTGGGCAATGCAAGGCGGAAGAGTACATCCTCTGGCCCCAAAGCACTTAAGTGCAAAGATGCAACAAGGGCACAGTGTAAAGGGCCACGACTCCACTCAGCATGTAGGAAAGAGACGTAGCCCAGGGGACGCATAAGCAGAGTGCTGAAGTGGTGAATGACAGTGTGGGATCCTGAGTCAGGCAGTCTTGGGTTCAAATCCTTGCTCTGCGCCCACTTGCTGTGCCACCTTGGGGAATTAAATGAGATCGTTAAAAATAAATGAAATGGGGCTTCCCTGGTGGCGCATTGGTTGAGAGTCCGCCTGCCGATGCAGGGGACGCGGGTTCGTGCCCCGGTCCGGGAAGATCCCACACGCCGTGGAGCGGCTGGGCCCGTGAGCCATGGCCACTGAGCCTGCGCGTCCGGAGCCTGTGCTCCGCAGCGGGAGAGGCCACAACAGTGAGAGGCCCGTGTACCGCAAAAAAAATAAAAAAATAAAAAATAAATGAAATAATACATGTGTGCTAGTTAGGTTGTAGGCTGGCTGCTAAAACAAAGCAGTCAGCAGTTTAAGTCACTTTTTAAGTGACTTAAAGAGACAGTCACTTATCCAAGATGGAAAGTGAATCCTCTTCTCTTTCACGTACACATTCAGCCAGGCTCTGCTCCAGGAAGTCATTCCGTCTCAGGCTCTTCCCACCTAGACGCTCTGCCAGGTCTAGGGCTTTGACCTCATCTACCTGGTCCAAAATGGCTCCTCATCACAATGCATGCTGTGTTCAGGTGCAGCTTGATACAGGACCTTAAATGGTATCACCAGGACCCCATCCTCTCTCAGCGTGGCTTCCTTCTCATCTGGACATTGGCTGCAGTCTCACATAAGCTCTGCCATCACGGTTGCAGGAGGATTTGGGCAGCTTCCAACTTTATGTGCTCTTAACTTTCTGTCCAGTGTCTCCTTTCTAAGAGTCGAATCGGTAACCTGCACGAATCCCAGCGGTCAAGTGGATGGGAGGAGTTGATTAGCTAAGACTAATTAGGGCTCCCTCACAAAGGCATTGCTTAGAGTGGGGGAAGGGTGAGTCCCGACATAAAACTCTCCATACTGCTTTACCAGGAGAAGGATGAATGTATGCCAGACGGTTAAAAAGAAAAAAAAAAAAAAAAATCCCGTGGGGATGCCTTTCTAGTTGCTAGACGGGATGCTGCCTGATTCATGAGTCGTTGAATGAAGGCAACTGAGCTTCAAATTTACTTGGTTGAGAAAAGAAAAATCCTCTATTCCTTCTTTCGATTAATTATATGCACTTTTAGAGTACTATAATCCACAGCAGTGGTCTTTAAACTTCACCCCAAAAGCCCCAATCTTGACTATGCACCCAACTAGTACATTTATTTCTTTGTAAGTATACATATGTGCTATTCTACTACTACCATATTACTATGGTAAAAACTGCTAGTGGCATCCCGTTTCCAGTCTTCCCCGCTTCCTTACTGTAGCATTTCCTAACAGGCGCATGGCATCCTACAATTTCCCAGGACCCTTTGCAACTAGATATAGTCACATGACTAAATTCTAGCCAATGAATTGTCAGAAGTGTAAGGTGTAATTTCCAGCAAGTATCCTCAACGGAAGGAACAAGCAGTTCTTCCCTTCTTTCTCCTTCCTGCTGCCTGGAATGTGAACAGGATGGCTTGACCATGAGCAACAGCCTTGGACAATGGAGTGGAAGCCACATGTTGAGGATGTGGAGCAACCAGAAAAGACACTTCACCAGTTCTGGGTGCCCTACTGCCAGACTCCACTTGCATGAGAGAGAAATAAACTTCTCTCTTGTTTAAGCCTTTGATGTTTTGGATATTCTCTTCTTTCTTTTTTTTGTTTTATAAATTTATTTATTTTATTTATTTATTTTTGGCTGTGTTGGGTCTCCGTTGCTGCACGCAGGCTTTCTCTAGTTGCAGCCAGCATTGCAGTGCCCGGGCTTCTCATTGCGATGGCTTCTCTTGTTGCAGAGCATGTGCTCCAGGCGTGTGGGCTTCAGTGGTTGTGGCTCATGGGCTCTAGAGCGCAGGCTCAGTAGTTGTGGCGTACGGGCTTAGCTGCTCCGTGGCATGTGGGATCCTCCCGGACCAGGGCTCGAACCCGTGTCCCCTGCATTGGCAGGTGGATTCTTAACACTGCGCCACCAGGGAAGCCCCTTCTCTTCTTTCTTAATCTCAGTCAAATCTGATCCTACGTGATAAAATTTTATATGTTATAATACATATAACAAGAGATAACTCTAAATGGAAGTTCTAATATTTCTTGTACCCCATCAGATGGAGGTTCACATACCCCTGGGGTGCATACCTTCCCCCCCTTCATTTTAGAGCCCTCTGGTCTCCTTGGCCCTGGCTCTGTGGTGCCCCGTGGGCTTAGTTGTGTTTGTGAGGCTGTTTGCCTCCTCTCTCTGAATGCTCTTTGCTCTTTGAGGCAGTGACCCTGAAGCGAGGCCTCTGAACCGCCTAGCCCAGCTGGGGCAGAGTCCCTCCCTGGCCTTGCCTTTGCAGCTTGCTGACTCTGTGTCTGTTTCTATCATCCAGATTTTGCTTTTGCAATGGGGAAAGCAGACCAGAAAATCTGACGGAATCGACAAGATGAGATACGATCTGAACCCAGAGAAGTAGGCAATCCATAATTGTCAGGGGAAATGACCTGCCCCTCTAGCCTTGCTGTTGCAGCCCAGAACTTGAGCTAATTGGCCTGGTTCAGTGGGGAAGGAGAGGGGGAAGGGAAGAGGCCAAGAGCTTTGTCATTCTAGAGCTTTCTCCGAGGCCACGGTTGCCGCCAACAACCGTGGGCCCACGCCCACCTCACTACATCAGGCATGGTCAGGGTGGACCCAGTTCTAAGACATCGAGGCTGGGCCGGGGAAAGCTGACCCTGCCCGGTCTCTTTAGGATCTGGGTGAGTCCATTCTCCCTCTCTTCACCCCCTTGAGGCATCAGTGTCCTGATGGTATCACACCTTCAAAATTCCCTGACTCATGCCATCCTCGGATTTTAAAAGAGCTTATTCAAGTGGTGTAGGCTGCATGCCCCACCCTCCACTCAGCTCCGCAGTTCAGTACAGCACTCGTGTGCGCGCGCGCGCGCGCGCGCGTGCATGTGGGACAGAGGGGCCAGAGAAGGAAGGGGCTGGAGTCGGGGAGAGGGGCTCCTGAAACCAGTAGGAAAAGTCCTTGAGGGAAACTTGTGCTGCTCTCATTATGAAAGCAATGAATTGGTTCCCCAAAGAGCGGCTGGCCCTGACCCCCTCAGTGGGCAGGTCAGAACGTGAAAGTGCTGCGTAGGTTTGCTCAGGAAAAGCAAACATGCTGGGGAGGAAAGCATCTTCTTTCTCCATCACGGTCTGTGCCGGCTGTTCTCCTACACTTCCAGGGAGCGAGGCTATCATGTGATTTGCTAGTAACCATGGCAACCAACCTTGTTCCGCGAAGTGTACGGAGAGAAATCCCACAGATAGAGATCCCTTTCTGGATATTGTCCTGTACCCAAGGGCAGCTTGACTCCAGCTCAGTTTGTTCTCCGTCACTGCTGTGGCAATTGTTGTTTGAGGAAATGACAGTGATTTGCTCTTTTCTGAGCTGGAGACCTTGGGTTTTTTTGGTTCTCCTCCTGATTCTTGCATCCCCTACTTTGGAACAGTCTCTGAAGACGAAAGACAAAAATAGCTCTCTCCGAAGGAGAGGATGCTAATGCATGCTGTGCTTTCAGAGATGGGCTTCTCTTTGTAAAGCGTCCTCCTCCAGTAAGTGAAGCCTGGGGGCAAGTTCCGCTTTGTTCCCTGGCCACAGAGAAAGCACTAGTGAAGCTGGGGGAGTGAACGCACTGCTTTCTGCCAGGAGAGGCCGGAGGAGTGGTCTGTACTGAGGAAGCCTAAACAGCAGCGAGTGGGGTGCAGCCAACCTGACTGTGGGCACTCACCACTCCCATGCTCGCAGGCTTAACCGGGAGGAAGTGGCTCTGATATTCTCTGTTGCAAACGAAGGACATAATTATAATTTGGGGAAACGCACATTGCAGCCAAAAGACGGCTGCAGGGTGATGGGCACAGCTTCCATCTGCCTTTAGGAGACCAGATAGTGGGCTCTGCCTTTTCAGTGGGATGCCATCACATTTATTGCCTCAGTGACCTTGAACGAGCCACTGAGACTCTTTGGGGGTCAGTTTCTCCATCTTTAAAAGAGACAGGGTAATATTTTCTGTAGCCTTTCTCACTGGGTTTTTTTTTTTTTTTTTTTTTTTTTTTTTTTGCGGTACGCGGGCCTCTCACTGTCGTGGCCTCTCCCGTTGCGGAGCACAGGCTCCGGACGCGCAGGCTCAGCGGCCACGGCTCACGGGCCCAGCCGCTCCGTGGCATGTGGGATCTTCCCGGACCGGGGCACGAACCCGTGGCCCCTGCATCGGCAGGCGGACTCTCAACCACTGCGCCACCAGGGAAGCCCCTCACTGGGTTTTTGTAACAATCACATTTGATAATCTAAGGGAAAGGAGTTTAAAACTATAAATCTCTATGTGGTACCATTACTCTTCTTCTCAGTTACAGAAATATCCATTCTTAAAGGATTCTGAAAGTTGGAATGAATAAGTAATTAGGTCAAAAAATTATGATAGTGCAAAGCCATAGCTGTTACCAAGAGAGCGTTTTTAGCCAATGTTTAATGAATGCAAAGCAAATCGCACACTGCGTGTAATCCTAACAACATCCCCGTTGGTATGACGGTTCCCATTTTACGGATGAGGCCCAAATTCACATAGCTGGTGACAGAGTTGCGATTCACGTCCTGGCCAGTCTGATTCCCGAGTCTAGGGTCTTAACTGCTGCTGGGGCCTTGTGCTGAGGGAAATTCACTGCAACATTTCCACGCTGCTGGAGTTAAGTCAGCAGGTGGTTTCCCGTCAGTTCACAGAGCAGCATGGGGGTGTGTATGCGTTTATAAAGAGGGGGAATGTCTTCCTTCCCCCATCTGGGAGGTACCCATTCATCCCATGCAGACATGACCATCTCTTGGTTCCTCATGGAAAACTCCAGTAGCTAAAAGCTGGACTGCCTGGGCTCCCCCTCCTAGTACTGTCGAACCGGCAGGCCTTGCCATGTTTGCTCTTCCAGAGTCATTCTTGACTTTTCTCACCACGTTCACGGCCTGAAGGCCCACCCCTCTGGACCACGGTGCGGGTGCTGTTGCGTTTGGCCACTGAGGAGCCAGGGAGTTTGTTCTTCCGGCTCCCTCCCTCCTGGGTCCTTCAGGAGGGATAAGGACTCCAGCTGTCACCAGCCCCAGGGACTACACTAGTCCTTGCAGGGTTCCTTAAACCCTGGTCAAACTTTTATAAAATCCCTTTATTAAACATTCCTCAGTTGCCCAGCTTGGGTGAGCTAATCTGTCCCCTTCTGGGCCCCTGCCTGACACAGTAAAACAATTTCTCCCTCCTGGGACTTTCATGGGAATGAAATGAGCCCATGAGTGTAAGTGAGTGAGCTGTGTGCTCCGTAGGGGTCAGCAGGTGAAAGTGGGATGAGTGTCTCCCCCAGTGCCTCTGCGGGCGTCATCCTCTCCAGGGGAGAGAGTAGCTAGCAACCTCCCCGACTGCCCGGCGGCCTGGCTTGTCCAGGAGCCCAGCCTCCATTCTTCCTCAGGAGTTGGCTGGTTTGCAGTAGGAAACAGTGCACACTGAATAAATAGAAGTCGATCATTTATACGATGTGAAAAAGGAAACAAGAACATTAAGCTCATTGAAGGTGAAAATGAAAAATCAAATAAGCACATACAGCAGTTATTCATTTATCCTAAAAGTATTTATTGAGCACCTGACATATGCAAAAGATGTAGCAACAAATACTACAGACCTGGCCCCATTTTCTCACAGAGCTTGCGCTCCAGTAGGGGAGACATACAGCTAAATAAAGGATATTGAGAAATCTTTTCCCATTTAATTAAAATTGTGGGGAATTCCCTGGCGGTCCAATGGTTAGGGCTCTGTGCTTCCCCTTCAGGGGGCACGGGTTCGATCCCTGGTTGGGGAACTAAGATCCTGCGTGCTGCGCGACACAGCCAAACAAACAAACAAACAAAATGTGTTGCAGAAGTTGGAATGGTGGTGAGGGAAGTGACTGTCAGTTCAGTACTTACTATGTGCCAGGTACTGGGTAAGGCATTTCATGTGTATCATCTCATTTAATTCCACAACATAGGGTAGAGTTATCCTTTTTCTGCAATGAGGAAGCTGAAACCCAGAGAGTTTATCTGATTTACCAAGGTCAATGACCATTCAAAAAACATTTATAGAGCACCTGCCTTGCTCTGTCCCTGCTTTTCAAGAATTTACATGTAGTAGGAGAGATAGGTATGCAAACAGATATTTATCAAACGCTTGGTTATGTGTGGTGATAGTGATGTGTTCAGGGCGTAAAGGGAGCACTGCGGGGGTGGGGGGTGGATTCTTGGCCTCACGTGAGATGTCAGGAAAGACTTAGGGAAGGTAAGGTCTCAACTGAGTTCTAGAGTTGATAATAGCCAAGTTGGAGGTAAGAGAGAGCAGGGGTCTCTTGGGCAGAAGGGGTTCCATAAACAAGCAGGGAGTGTGGGCGGGGAGCTGTAGGCAAGGGCAAGGCTCTGGCGGAATCTTATTTTACAGCAAGAAACGTGGACTGAAAATCCTATACCTTACCTTCCAGGTAAAGAGTTCAAACAGAGGAGTAACATGGTCAGATTTGGGTTTTAGATACATCACTCTGGCTGTTACATGGAGGAAAAATTTGAGGTGGACAAGAGTGGGAGCAGAGAGAGAGACTTTTCAAGAAGCTAAATTGTCATCAAGGCAAGAGACAGTAAGACCCCAAAGGAGGTCAGAGGTCCAAGTCGTGGAGAGGAGGCAACTGTTTGGAGAACTACTTTAAAAGGTAGTGTCAGGGACTTCCCTGGTTGCACAGTGGTTAAGAATCCAATCCGCCTGCCGATGCAGGGGATGCGGGTTCGTGCCCCAGTCTGGGAAGATACCACATGCTGTGGAGCAACTAAGCCCGTGCACCGCAACTACTGAGCCTGTGCTCTAGAGCCTGAAGGCCACAACTACTGAGCCCGTGTGCCACAACTACTGAAGCCTGCGTGCCTAGAGCCAGTGCTCCTCAACAAGAGAAACCACCACAATGAGAAGCCCGTGTGCCACAACTACTGAGCCTGTGTTCTAGAGCCCACAAGCCACAACTACTGAGCCCGTGTGTTACCACTATTGAAGCCCATGTGCCTAGAGCCCATGCTCTGCAACAAGAGAAGTCACAGCAATGAGAAGCCCACACACCGCAACAAAGAGTAGGCCCCGCTCGCCGCAACTAGAGAAAACCCACATGCAGCAACAAAGACCCAACGCAGCCAAAAATAAATAAATAAATAAATTTATTTAAAAAAAAAAAAAAAAAAAAAAGATAACAGGGTTCCATAACTTCTAAGCCACCAGCCCACACAAATCCAGTGCTGGGTAAGCATTGTATGGAAATTAAAAAAAAATAATAATAAAGGTAGTGTCAGAATGTAATGATTGGACTGGCTTTGTGATGAGAGGGAGAGAGAGAGAACCTTCTTCCCAGTCTAGGTGGTAGATGGATGGATGGCAGGGTTACCAATTGAAATGGAGAATGTAGAAGAAAACACAGATTTGGGAGGCAAAGGCATGATGGCTACTGTCTGGGCCCGTTGCATATCTTGTCCCATGTTATTGCTATAACAGACCCAAGAAGTAGAGCCATGATCTAAGCTGGCCGTGTCAAGTTCACTCCTAGAAACTTGAATCTCTGCAGTGACCTGGTTCTCGCCCCCAAACACTGGGTTGTTCAGTGATTGCTTTGACTCTGGGAACTACCTTACAATCCTTCCAACTACTCTCTTCTATGCATAGGCTAGTCAGGATCAGTCCCAGTCGCTTACAACCAAAGAGCACTAATGAGAGATGAATTCAGCTCTGGACATGGCGGTTTTCAGGCCCATGTGACAGCCACCACGGGGAGACCAGCAACTCCAGGAAATACAAATCAGAGGGGAAAGGTCTGGGCTGGAGTTATCGGCATACGAGTCGTAGTTGAAACTAAGAATGACTCAGACCACCGAGAGAGGGTGAGTGTGAGAATACTGCTGGGTAGAGGGCGGCACCCAGGACAACAAGAAGTAAAGGCCGGGAGAGGAAGAAACAGAAGCTTAAATGTTCAGAGAGAGCCCAGAAGAACCAGGAGGGCGTGATTTCGTAGAGATCAAAGGAATAAGAGTTTAAAGAATGAATAATTGAAGGTTTCACATATAGGCAAGGGGCCAGAGTAAACAAGGGGCTGAACTTTGACTTGGCGAGTAGCTTGTTGATGATCCAGCGGGTAGCATCCCTGGAGGGAGGAGTAAGACGGAAGCCAGACTGTGTGAGGATGCAAAGCATATGGGACGTTAGGGAGAAGAGGGAGTGCTCTGGAGAGTTTTAAATGAGAGGCTAGATGGGAGAAACTAGATAGTGATGGGGACGGGGCAAGGAAAAGGGAGGGGTGTTTTTAGTAGCTCCAATCAGGATTAGCTGACTCAAAGCCCAAGCTCCTGGGACTTCCCTGGTGGTCCAGTGGTTAAGGATCCATGCTCCTAATGCAGGCGGCCCAGGGTTCGATCCCTGGTCCGGGAAATAAAGCTCACATGCCACAATTAAAAGATCCCACATGCCTCACCTAAGACCCGGCGCAGCCAAATAAATAAATAAATATTTAAAAAAAAAAAAAAAAAAAAAGCCTGTGCTCCTTCCATTCAAAATCTGCTTTCCTGTGCCTGCAGAGAATGGGGTTTGACTGGTGAAAAGAGCCCCGGTACAGAGTATTCTTTTCAGGTTGGTGGTTTTGTCTGCTGTCAGATGTCCCTTTGGGGCTTCATTTCTGAGCGTGGGAGGGGCTGAGGAGCATTTGGAAAGCTGACAAAAGGACAAAAGCTGGTGGATTTCTTGCGCCTATTTCCTGCCTGACTTGGTTCTATATAGACCCAAAACCAAAACAACAAGAAAAAGAGGGAAAACTTGATTTGCTCTTTTGTGTTCAAATTTATAAGCCCCTCTGCCCCTCCCCCCTCAACACCAAATTCAGGGGGAAAACAAACAACCAACCAACCAAAACAAAACCTCAAACCATTCCTGGGAAATGAATTCGTATTAGAAGGACAGTAACTGCCCTGTGTTGTTTGGGGAGTTTGTTCCTTCAGGGAAGACGTGGCTTGGCAGGTCCACTGTGCTAATGCTTCAGATAGACTTTGACTTTAGATATTTATTGGCAAAGGATGGATGAAATAGAGTTGAGCCAATGACAAGAGTTTTAAAAAATCACTTTAAAATTCCTTGATATTATAAAACTTATATATGCTCATTGGAGGAAGTTTGGAAAATACAGAAAGACCTAAAATAACCTGAAGTCCCAGCTCCAGGAGGACCATCTTGGAATACTTCTTTCTAGTCTTTGTATCTAGGAGCAGGGCCAATTTTTGAGAGCTGTTTTTATGGCCGATCCACTAATGTCAGTTGCAAGGTCATTTCCGTAGCGACTGTACCGCAGGATCCTACCCACGGCATGTGAGGGGAAGGGAAAAGGATGATAGGTGCAGGGAAAGAATGGTCTAGTGCTAACATCTATGGCAGAAAATAGCAACAAGAGAAAGGCTGAGTATGCCCCAGAGATAGATCTGGAACCCAGATCTCCTGACTGCAGTGTCAGAACCCTTTGCACCAGACAGATGGCTCTCATGTTCCAGGTATGCCTTGCTTTAAGAAAGCTGACGTCTGGGGTAGCACTTGTATTTCAGTTGCTGTGGCAGGTTGGATTCTTATTCCCTAATCTCTCCTCCTCCCAGCGCGTGACCTTGTGGTGCCTCCTGGTAGAGCTGACCTACTTCCTTGCCCCATTGTCTTTGGACTTGGCCACGTGACTTGCTTGGGCTAATAGAAACATTAGTGTTGGTGATGTGAGCAGGGGCTTTAAATATGCTTTCTTTTTTTTTTTTTTTTTTTTACGTGGACCATTTTTTTTAAATGTCTTTATTGAATTTGTTACAATATTGCTTCTGTTTTATGTTTTGGTTTTTTAGCCTCAAGGCATGTGGGACCTTAGCTCCCCAACCAGGGATTGAACCCGCCCCCCGTGCATTGGAAGGTGAAGTCCTAACCACTGGACCACCAGGGAAGTCCCTAAATATGGTTTCATGGCTTGGCTTGGTCTCCAGCACTTCTGCCATCTGCCGCAAGATGAATCTGCCTACCTAGCCTCTGGTCCCCAAATGAAGAAACACTTGGAATGGACCTGAACACAACTGGCAGCTTCAGCTGAACCTATCTGGTTCCAGCCATCACAGCCAATCTGCATACCCATAAGCAATAAATAAATGCTTATTGTAATGCACTGAGATTATGGGGCCGTTTGTCACACAGCACTTTAGTAGCAGACACCTGAGTACTATAATGGCTCAGATGTGCAACTTTAGTCATCTCTGACATTTGCATTTCCTTTATCCTCATAGCTATTCTTTGTCAAGCCCTTATAAGCTCCTTTGAACCATCTTCCAGATGATTCTCACTCCACTGTCCTCACCCTTCATCATTTTATACTTGGCTTCCTGCAAAGGTTTCTGTTTTTTTTAGAGCTGAAGCAGCCCAGCAACTCAGAACTAAACTCTGTGCGGTTTTAATACCCAGGCTTAGCCTAGGGTTCTGGTACAATTCTTTCCCCTGCTTTCCATAGGTCTTATCTTTTATCTTTATGGGATGGTCCTAGGGATTGTGAGTCATTTTAGTTTAATTCTCTTCTAGTCATTTTTTTTCTAGTCATTCATTTTTTTTAGAAGTAACAAATATAAAGTGCTCTTCACATTAAGGTCAAATTTCTCTCCTTGATTTTTCAAGCCCTGCTATAATTTGGCCTCACCTCATCCATTACTTAACACAAAATAATAATTATACTTATCCAGCACATTCAATTGCTTACTATGTGCCAGACATCACTTTGTCTTTCACATTGTATAGGTTAAGATTAGGTTCAACCATGTAATAAAGGCCCCAAATCACAAAGGCTTACGTAAGATAGTTGTTTCTCTCTCTCTCTCTCGTGTAAAACACAGAAGTAGGTAGCCACGGGCTGCTATAGTAGATTTGCTCGTGAAGTCTTCGGGGACAAAGGCTTCTTCCAGTTCACAGCTCCACTATCCTTACGGTGTTACCCTTATCCTCAGGTCTGAAATGGCAGCTGGGATGCCAGATATCACATCCACATTCCAGGCAGCAGGCTGGAAGAAGGGACAAAGAAGACAAAGGGAGCAAAGAGTACATGCTAGCTGGCCTTTCCAGGTAGAAGCCAAGTTAGCATCTGCTTATATCTCACTGGCCATAGTTACATGGCCAGGCACAGCTACAAGGGAGGCTGGAAAGTACAGTTTTTATTCTGGGAGGCTATATGCCCAGCTAAAAATTGGAAGCCATTACGATGGAAAAAGAGGAAAAAGGGTATTGTGGGGTAACTAGCAGCCTCTGTCTCAGATATAGTCACTCATTCAATCCTAAGGACAATCCTATGAGATAGATACTATTCTTTTTTTTTTTTTTTCTTTTTTTTTGCGGTACGCGGGCCTCTCACTGTTGTGGCCTCTCCCCGTTGCGGCGCACAGGCTCCGGACGCGCAGCCTCGGCGGCCGTGGCTCACGGGCCCAGCCGCTCCGCGGCACGTGGGATCCTCCCGGACCGGGGCACGAACCCGCGCCCCCTGCATCGGCAGGCGGACTCTCAACCACTGCGCCACCAGGGAAGCCCAGATACTATTCTTCTGTTCACTTTACAGATGGAGCAACTGAAGCATACATAGGATATAACTACCTTGGCCAAGGTCACACAGCTAGCATGAACTCAGGCAACCTGCCTCGGGAAGCTGTGTTCTTCACCTCCAAACTACCCAACTTCTATGGGAATGAGCCTGGCCCACCTGACTCGTGTAATCCCTCAGCTGAGGTCTCCTCTGTCCCGTCCACTGCCCCTCAGGACCCAGGTTCAGGCCCTGCCCTGTCCTCCTGTACATTCTCCCCTGTGGCATCACTGTCCTGGCTTGCAGTGCCCAAGAGGGAGAGACATAGTTTATGCAGCATCAGAGTAACTACTCCATCTAAGGAGTTCGATGTAGTGACTAAGAGCTTGGGCTCTGGAGTCCAGCGGAGTGAAGTTTGAAGCCTGTGTGATCTTGCACAAGTCACTTGACCTCTCTGAGCTCAGTTCCCGCTTCTATAAAATGGGAGATATGAGGGAACCTGCCTCATCGGACCATTATGAGGGGCAAATGCTCAGCACAGGCAAGCTTCTGTGATTCTGCCAACATTATGGATGCTCCCGCCTTCCAAACAGAAGTGCTTTAGACACACAGAGGATGGGGGACCTTTATTGGAGGCCTTTCCGTTTATGCCTCCCTCTCTTCTCTCAGGGATCTGCAGAGGCTGCTTGAGAATGTTCATCTGTGGCTCTGATCCTTTAGACATGGCCCTGAAGGACCAGGAGGAGTTACAAGTTACAAATTCCTTGATTTGCAATACAAACTGGCCCCCAGTGGAATCTGCTTAGTGGGGAAAATGCTAGTATTTAACAGATGTGAAGAAATACCATTCTTGGACAGAACACAAAGCAACAACGGTATCCACCAAAGAGAATGATTTTTATTATTACACAAAACATTTCCTATCGGAGCACATATAAATCCAGAGAACAGCTGCATTTTCAAAACAAACAGATTAGATACCTTTGATGAATTGAGTGGAGTGAGGACTGGGAGACAGGGGAAAACGAAGCACATTATTTTAAAATTTGGTAAGGCTTTTACAGAATTTAAACAGAAATGAAAATTAGGACAGAGTGAGAAAAAACACTTGTTCATGAACAAAATGCCTTCTCAGGAGCAGAGCTTACTGTGATGCTCATTGTTTTATGCAGGAAGAACTCGGTTCTATCAATATTTTCTGGGCTTGGGAGGAGGCAGCAACACCCATGCCTGGCACGGCAAAGCAAAGGCTCCCTGGAGCCCGCTTCTCTGAATCCCTAAGGTGGCTTAGCTAATGTGCTCCCCAGATCTGCCCTTCCCCTCCCCAGCAGCCTTCAGCCAAGCTCTGTTTATTCTCTCTTACATCTGTTCCTTCCAGCCCATTCTCACTGCTCCCACCCTTATTTTCACATCGGGGCTAGTGTTGTAGTTTCCAGACAGTTTATAGGAACCTGTCCTCTCCATCCCACTATAATCACACAGCTAGAGTCGTAAAGGCTGACCTTTTACCCATCGTCCCTCTGTTTTCTTCTGACCATTTTCAGAAGTGGAGAACTCTCTCAAGACAGCCCATTCCTTCTTTAAGAGTTCTAGTTTTTTCTTCTAAATTCAAATCTATGCTTCTGATAAGTTCCACGCAGCTGAGATAGAATTAATCAATTGACTTCCTCTTTTACAGTTTTTCTTCTCCCACAGGGAATTCTTTTTCTCCTGTAGCTGATTGTTAATTGTCTTCCCAATATCTATTTTCTCCTTCAAAGGTAATAGTTTTAGCTGGGCATGAGGCTACCAGTGAAGGACTACATTTCGACTTCCTTTAGGCTGGGTGTGGTCACGTGACTAAGTGCAGGCCAGTGTGATATGAATAGAAGCCATACAAGCAACTTCCTGTTATGTCCTCAAAGTGACTGAGTGGTACATCTTGGTGTCTATCATCTTTCTGGCTGTGAATGGTGAGGACGGGAGCCGTAACCTTGAACCCTCAAGTGGAAGCCTCATACTGAGGGCAGTGCAACTCGGTTGGACCACCTGCCACCTCACGCACTGAGAGAGAAATGAACTGTCACTGTGGTAAAGCCTCTGTCTTCTGGGCTCTCTTCGTTACAGCAGCTTAGCCTGTACCTTAATCTCCTCATGTCCATTTAAGACAGTCCTACTCTGTAAGGCTTCACTCAACCAGAAATGTGCCTCTCCATCCTTTGACTCCAAAGACTTTTGACCTACCTCTTGTGTTGGGCCTCACACTTTACCTTGTACTGCACTGGTCTCTGCATGAGTCTCATTTGCTCCTTGAAGTTCAAACCGGACTAGGGGCCAAATACTAATCATCACTTTATATTACACAAAGCCTAGTATGCTGCCTTACACTTGACTAGTTGTCAAGAAACGAACCAAATGAATGCAGAGATTACACTTCAATGTCTATGTACGTGATGAATTATAACAAAATATAGTCATATGTACTTAAATAACCATATCTAAAGCCTGCAAGATAAGATGTCACTGTCAAGGGACTTCCTTGGTGGTCCAATGGTAAAGAATCCACCTCCCGGGCTTCCCTGGTGGCACAGCGGTTGAGGGTCCGCTTGCCGATGCAGGGGACGCGGGTTCGTGCCCCGGTCCGGGAGGATCCCACATGCCGCGGAGCGGCTGGGCCCGTGAGCCGTGGCCGCTGGGCCTGCACGTCTGGAGCCTGTGCTCCGCAACGGGAGAGGCCACAACAGTGAGAGGCCCACATACCGCAAAAAAAAAAAAAAAAAAAAAAAGAATCCACCTCCCAATGCAGGAGACGTGGGTTTGATCCCTGGTCAGGGAACTAATGTCCCATATGCCACGGGGCAACTAAGCCCACACGCCGCAACTACTGAGGCCACGCTCCCTGGAGCCTGCACATCACAACTAGAGAGAGAAAACCCGCATGCCACAACTAGAGAGGAGCCCGAGCGCTGCAACGAAGAGACCTCACGCTGTAACGCAAGATCTCGCATGCCGCAACAAAGATCCCGTGTGCCACAGCTAAGACCAAATGCAGCCCAAAAGTAAGGAAAATAAATAATAATAATTATTATTTTTTTTAATGCCACTGTCAAGCTAGAGAGTGAGATGCCAAGCTGGCAAGCTACTGGTCTTTCTCCTGTTCAACATTTGTATCAACAACTGCAGTGAAACAGTCAGCACGCCCATCACACCTGTGGGTAACACAATGCGACGCCAATAAACTAGATAAGAGAATCAAGAATCAGAAAGATCTGTACAGACAAGAAGAAGGGATGAAAATTAAACTCTAACAGGTGAAGTTTCTGAATATCAGTTCGAAAGCAGGTAAAAGGAAAGCATGGAATAAACTAGATTAAAGATTATATTTTTAAAAAGGCTTAAAGATTTTACTTGACTGGAAGCCCAATATGAGTCAAGAATACGATGTGATGGCCAAAAAATGTTAGCACAATTCTGGGCTGAACAAATTTAGTCAACAGCTACTTACTGAGTGCCTCCTAAGCATGAGGTGTTGTGTGGGAGACGAGGATGAAGAAGGGGTGACCCATTTGCGAGGTGCTTACAAAGACATGGCACGTGTCCCACCCACAGTGCCAGGTAGAAAGAAAGCATTTGGTGCTGCAGGAGCAAAGAGGTGGGAGCTTGGCACAAGTACAGTGAAAAGGGAGTAGCTGAGTTTAGCTTGAGTGTGGGCTCGTGAAGAGCACGGAGAGCTAAGGGAGGAGAGTTGGATACCAATCTGCAGTGTTTCCTCAGTGCCAGGCTAAGGAGATTGGGATTTATGTGAAAGGAGGGGGCAACTGAAGGATTTTGCAGAAAAAAAAAAAAAAAAAAAGAAGATCAGTATTTTAGGAAGATTTCTTTGGAAGCAGTCTGTTCAGCAGATTGGAGTGAGGAGACACACAGCAGATTAGAAATGGAGGCATCTCTTTAGAGACTGTCTTGTTCAACATCTTCATTTTGTAAGTGGAGAAACGGAGACCGAAGATATATAAGTCATGTACCTAAAGCCACAGAGCCGGCAGACTCACAGCAGAACCAGAATCCAGAACTGGGAGCTTCTTTGTCCTGGCGGAGACAAGCCCACAGCAGTTAGACCTTGCATAGCAATCGAAGTTTAAGAAAGCATTTCTGGAGAGACTTGAGGCAAGAAAAGCAGTTAAGGGACTATTTCCACGGTCAAGGAAAGAAATTTGGGTAGTAGAAGTAAGAAGAGGGTGAGCTGTGGGAGAAATTGCTTGGATGCTGGGGGTTCGGAGAGACGGAGAGGCAAAGGGACTGCATTTTTAGGGCTGGGACACACCAAGGACAGTAGTGGGATTCATGGACACTGGCAACATAAAGATGAGGAACACGTTGGAGGAGTTTCCATTTTGAGTGGGTCCCATCTTAATAAAACTGGAATGTGTCAAAGGAATATGTCCAGAAGATGGTAACTAGAAAGCAAATCACAGGAAGGTGTGATAGAACTGCTTAGTCTGGAGAAACCTAGATGGATTGTGAGAAGTAGAGTTGAGAAGATTTCTGGAGAGATATGGTAGCTGGCTTCACATCTTCACATTTTACAGAACATTTGTGAAACTGCCTCCTAATTAGCATGGCACCAGTGGAGGGTGCTGCAGGGCACGGGCCAAGTGATTGGGGTAAATAATCTCCTCTCTGTGAAGCATTGTAGCAGGAGCAAAGGCTTTGCAATCACAGAGACCTGGGTTCTAGGCTCAGCTGTGAGCTGTGTGACTTTGGGCAAATTGCTGAGCCTCTCTGTGCCTGAGTTTCCCCAGATCCAAAATAAAGAGGCTAGATTGGAAGACTTGAAAGATCCAGTCTAGATATAAAATTCCTTGGCACCAAAAATGTGGCTTATGTGCATAAAATAAACAAATGGAAATTTTAAGGTTATCCTATTTGGATTTTGCTCCTGAACTTGTACTAATATTGGTGATGAGTACGAACAGGCAGCTTGCTTCTGTTGCACTCCACGATGGCATGTAATGATGGAAAAGAGCTGACATGTTCACAGAAGCACTTTTCTCTGTGGGTAGGAGTGGGAAAGAGTCCCATTTAGCTGATATCACTAATTTTTAAAGAAAACCATATGAGCTAAAGAGAACTGAAGATGAATGTGGGAGCTATGAGTCAACCACTGAATTTCAACTTGCATTAATTTTACATTAAAAGTGACACAGTTTTAAAGTTTCTTAGATTTTATAAAACTTGTGATTTTTCTTTAAAAAATCTCATCCAGATACATGCCAATACATGTTAAAAAAATATTGAACATTTATACCCATCCTAAAGTATCTTTAAAACAATGACTACGCTCTTAGCTATTTTCAATACAAAATCCATTTTCTAGCAGCCTTATAAACTGACAACAATACTTTTTGTGAAAACTAGCTTCTTCTTATAAAAATAACAGTCTGTTATCCTTGTGTGATTTTTTTTTCCTTTTCAAATTGTTTTGTAAGAGATAATGTTGCTTAAAAATATCAAGTATTTCCATCAGAAAGGAAATATTCAGAAGGCTTCTGGATAAGCAATACTTATATATAGTTCCTTTCATCTTAGATATCTAAGTTTTAACAGCAGAAATAAGAGATTGCTTTCCTTTACTGTGGTAGAATTAAAGTAGCATTACAAATTTTCAGGTAGAGAACTAAAATATAAGACCTAGAGATTATATAAGAGAGATCTGTGTTTGCCTCACCTCAAAAGCAAAACAAGACCCAGAGGCAGAAAAGCATTTCAAAGCCTGACTTAGAGGACTATGGAAAATACTTCTGTCAAATCAAATTTTAGGACAATCTTGAACTGTGGCAAGAAGAAAAGGACATTGTTAAAAATATTCCTTCTCTTTTAACCATAGACAGTTCTGCAACATCTTACATTAGCAACACAGACAGACTGGACCCAGTTTTAGTTCATTCTCAGTCTCTTAACTGTTCCCGGCCTCGTTTTTTTCATCACCAAAATGGGGGTTATGTTATTGCTATTTATTTACTGCCAGGGTGAGCGTGAGGCTGAAATGAGACCATACATGGGAAATGCTCTGTAAAACATACAGCACTTCACTTCACACCAGGGCTGTCCTGGTGTGGGTGGAATCTGCCTGTTCGTGGTCATGCTAACGGCCTGGAAAGAACTAGGAGATGTTGTCTATCTAGTAACACATGTTGCTGGCATCAAAACTGCAATGGGCATTCAGTTAGAAATAGCATTATTAAGGGGAAAAACTCTGCTCTGCCCATCGTGACAGCGACAGGGTGCTGCTTCTTGGTGTAGACCTGCCACTCAAGCTGAGTTCCACACAGGTAGAAAGATTCACCATGTGGACCTAAAGGACAGAATTGTCTCCGGCTTTGGGTTTTTTGTTGTTGTTGTTGTAACAGAAAGCAGAATTCTCCTTGTTTAAAAAAGAATGTGGGGGGGCTTCCCTGGTGGCGCAGTGGTTGAGAGTCCGCCTGCCGATGCAGGGGACACGGGTTCGTGCCCCGGTCCGGGAGGATCCCACGTGCCGCGGAGCGGCTGGACCCGTGAGCCATGGCCGCTGCGCCTGCGCGTCCGGAGCCTGTGCTCCGCAACGGGAGAGGCCGCAACTGTGAGAGGCCCGCGTACCGCAAAAAAAAAAATTTTAAAAAAAAAAAAGGGGAGTGGGGGGGGGGAGGAGAGTGTATGTGGGTTTGTTCAAAGGCTTGAGAAAATGGTTTAAGCAGCTGGAGGAACAAAGGAAGGAGCACTGAGGAAAGGATGTGCAAAGTCTAAATAAAAAAGGTGGAAGCGACCAGGAATGGATTGCACTTTGGTGACAAGTGAGGCCGGTAATGATGAGAAGGCAGAATGCTCGCATATTGAAGAGGCGCCCTTGGAAAACAGGCTTTTCCTTTTAATTAGCTTTGCAGCTGGAAGAATCTCCTCCTTTCAGTTCCTGACCATTCTCCCAGCCCAGAATCTTGTTTGCCGTCCTCATGTGTCCTAAGGGTGCTGTGGGCCGGCTCTGATTGGGGACGGGTCAGTAACTGCAAGGCCACTTCACACACTGGGCCCAGAGTCCCAGGAGGAAGAGTTCCTGTGACACGGAGCGTTCCCCCTCTAAAGGAAGACCAGGGGGAGCACAGCCTTTTTGATGGTGACTTAGATACTTTAAGCCAGATGTCGTTCTTCGGATGAGGTAATGATTCCTCCCTCCCTGGCCCGCCCACTCCCCCTCTGAAATGTTCTGTTTTCCAGGAATATGCTGGAGAGACTACTTGTTGTTTCCCAAAGTCTGTTCCCTTCCTCCCTCTTAATAGAATCTGCTTTTACTGGTTGCCCAAAATAAAGACAACATTTCCCAGCTTTTCCTGTGGTTGGTTAAGTGCTGGGAGCATCTTCTGGGGAGGCAGCATGCTCTGCCTCTCTCTCCTGCCTGGGCCCAGGATGTGGCCACCTGGACCATGCAGATGAGGGCCACCCCCTAGGAACAATGAAGCAGTAAGACAAGGGGAGCTTCGGTCTCTGACATCATGGAGCCACTGTATAAGTCCTAGATGGCCTATTAGTAAGAGAGCCATAAACCTCATATTGTTTAAGCCATTGATACTGTAGGTCTCTGTTAGAGGCAGCTGAACCAGTAGTCTAACAAATGCACCTTCGTGACTCAGTTTTACCTTCTTACTCTGATGATTTATATTCAGAGAATTCATTTAACTTTGTCTACATCTGGGGTAAAGAGATTTTTGAAGGACCCAGCAGCTCTTCAATAAATCTAGTTTTCTCCAAAAACATTCCAGCAAATTCATGTGATTGGGAAATTAGGCTACTAAGTAGGGATAAAAATGGGGTTTTTCACAGGAGATTGTTTGGGAAAGCAAGCACATCCAAAATATAGTCCTCAGCTATGTCTGCAGAATGCTCTTAGAGCCTGTCTGCTCAATTACGAGTTGGTGAGCCTGTACAGACACAGAGAATGTGGAGGCACACGCATGACAGCAGGCTGGGCCCTGGACACCTACAGGGGAACAGAAATCAGCTCGGCTGTGCTAAAATGGTTCTCCACGATATCTGGATAAGAACTGAGCACAAGTGAGTCACCAAAGTTAAAGATGAAAAACAACAGCTGAGGTTGGACTAGGAGACCAAGAAGCCAAAGCCAAGTCTGTTATATATTATTTTACAGTGTTACAGGGAGAGGGAGAGGTTTTGGAAAGGAGCAACGTGGAAGAATCTGTGTTGGGCTAAGCCCCCCCAGATATGTGTGTGTATACATGTGTATATGTATATACGTACAGTATTCCAGGGTTAGAGTATAACATCACTTTGGACAATATTCTTTACATTAAAATTCATTTCCATAATAAAGAATTTAACAACTACAGCTTTCAAAGAATCTAAGAAGTAGAAAGAAGACCCCTTGGGATATGATTGTTCAAGCAGCTGTAAATTCACACAAGCTGCATAATAACTCAGTCTTCATTCCACCACCATAGAGTGAGGATATTCTGAGTAATCTTGTCAGATGTAGGGATAACCTCCATCACCAGCACGCCCCCCTAATTTACCCAAATAGGAATGGTCTACCCTTCCTGACTGATTCCTTTTTAAATAAAGTTTCATAAATTGTCTTTTTAATTAAGCATTCTATATTTTTTTCAAGGAAAACAGATTCTAACTCATTAGCTTGTATTGTTCATGAGTCACACCTTTTGGACAACCCGGTCGTTGTCCTTGTTGTTCTTGAGTCCTGTCTTTGGGTCACTCATTTCTCATGAGCTGTGAGAGCTTATGGCTACTCAGTTATATGTGCAAATATTTTCAGTGCCCTGAAAGCAAGTTTTTAGGACCTAGAGACAAATATATTTTGTACAGCCACTTATATGGAGTGTTCTCTTTTAACCATGTTTGTTTTATCCTTTCTAATTCTGAGAGCACTATTATTTATTTATTTATTTATTTATTTAATTTAATTTTTTTTTTTGCGGTACGCGGGCCTCTCACTGCTGTGGCCTCTCCCGTTGCGGAGCACAGGCTCCGGACGCGCAGGCCCAGTGGCCACGGCTCACGGGCCCAGCCGCTCCGCGGCACGAACCCGCGTCCCCTGCATCGGCAGGCGGACTCTCAACCACTGCGCCACCAGGGAAGCCCCGTGAGAGCACAATTTTTGATGGAGAAGAAATGGAAAGGAGTTATTTGTTGATTTGAAAAGAAACAGGTATCATGTAGAATAGAGCCTTTAAAAAAGTGTTATATTTTTCTAACATTTAAACAGCAGTGGTTCTCCACCCTGGCTGCACATCAGAACTGCTTAGAAAGCTTAAAACAAAATAAAACAGAAGAAAAACCCCACAAAACACAAAACTACCGTGCCTAGGGCCCCACTCCAGATATCCTGACTTAACTGGTCTGAGGTGTGGCTTGGGTATCTGTATTTTTCTAATGTGCAGGATTGCAAGAATCACTGCAAATCTAACCATTAGAAAGTATAACTTTTTTTTTAAAAGGCCTTATTCTATAGGTAATCTATAGGTCCCATAAGTTAGGTTGCAGCCATGCTTTGGCAGATAAAAAGGCATTTTCAGGCTGTAAGCCCACACACTCATGAGGGCCCTGGGCAACCAGGTGCTGGCAGACTTGACTCAGCACACTGGTTCTGAAATTCTCTGGATAGAACCTCCTGAGGACCATGTTTGAGATGCAGATTCCCGGAGGTCCCTCCACGCTTAGGTGTTCTGAATTGGTTGAGGAGAGAAGGAAGGTAAGGGCGACCAGGAATCTGCCTTGGGTAACACAAGGGCCAAGCAATTCTGATGTTGCCATCTCACAGACTAGACAGCGGCACGTGACCTCGTAACACACGTGAACTACACATCTTGAGCACAGTTTAGGGTATTCAAAGTAGAGCTTTTCAGTGTCAGGTGTGAGCCTGACCGACCAGGGCTGGCTTAGAGTTCAGGTCTGCCCCTTGACCCGCAGGCCCAGCAGGAAAAAAGCCTGATTCTGGACCAGAGGAACACACTGACCGAGCCATGTTTTCTGGGTGGTGCCCATCATTTCTGGGGTGTCTTTACCAACCCGTCCCCAACACAGGGTTCTGCTATTTCTTCTCACTCTCCTCCTCCCTTAATCTTTGCACACGATTTCTAAGTATTGACTAGCCCTGGTTGGAAAGGCTCAGCCTCACTGGCTTAGGCCTTCCTGCCGGTTCCCACCGTCCACTGGAGAGCTCCATCGCGCTCAGAGTCTTCGAGGCACCTGGGCCACTTCCTCCTCAGGTCGATCATGTGTTCGTGTGACAGAACGGCCTCCTTTAGGACCCCATCTCTTTTGCACCATAGTCCCTTTTCGTTTCTGGCCATGAAATCCTACCTATAGTTTTCTAAACTCTGTAATCTACACCTCATGAAAGGCGAGCCTTCTAGACCGCAGAGCTGGACTCTGCCCTGTCTCGGAGCCATCTCTCTGCTTATCCAGGCCCTCCCCGGCTAGAAGCTGGGCACAGCTTGTGATCTTTTTTGTTTGAGTTTTCACACTTTTCCACTTCGGTCTCAATCCCTTTCTACGCATCGCTGTGATCTTGGCAATGATGCATTTTTCCTTCTTGGTGAGAAGTCTATCTAGATGGTTGACCCTCATTTTTCCTTCATCTTCTCAAAGACGAGACCGACATGTCAAAAATCTAACAAATGCACTCTTTTAGCAGAGTGAACGTTCTAGTAAGGGGTCAAAGAGCTGAAATACATTCTTATTTTTACCACATCTTGCCCCTCATTGGATTCGGGATTAGGAAGCCATGGCCTACAGACGTTGGTAACAGCCTGTGGTCCCTAAGTTTTACAGAGCTCCCATGGTGAGATCGCTTCTGATACTCTCTCCTTTCATCTCCACCCAAATACTCTCCATCACACTTCTTCATGCAGGGTTCCGGCTTTCTGTGTACTTTGATCATTTTTGTACGTTTACTGCCCCTCTGCCACCCCTTACTTCAGGGCTTCCATATTCCAGGCTGAGCCCTCTGTTTCGGGGTATCTGGGAAATACTGATTTCTTCCAGGCGTTAACATCTCAAGTTCCCTTTGCTTAATACTCCCAATCTCCTAACTTGGAATCAGATTTTTCCATTTTTTTCCATGCAAATTAAGGGATTCTTCTGTTGCTCACTATGTCACACATGTTTTCTGATGAACAAATAGCCAAGGGGTATAGTTTCACCTGAGTGATTTTCCCACCCTCTTAAATTCCAGCTTAAGTCTTCTTGGTGACGTTACCGCATCTGACAAGCACATCTTCCCTGACCTTCACAGGGTGAGTTCTGGCTCTTTTGCCAGAAGTCTGTGTTTCTGGCATGAGTTGTTCCCCAGGTCATCTGCCTGCCAAAGGCAATCAAGAGTTTTGGAAACCCTTACGAAAGAAATGGCAAGAGACGCCTTGGGCTTGTGACTGGCCGTGTTGCTGACATACGGTGGTGCTTTCTGCCCCCACGGCCAGGAAGCCCTCGATGGCGGTTCACGGCGCAGCTGATCTCAGAGCCAGACCTCATTACTTGTTCAGTGTCAGCCTTAACGTTCCGAAGTCCCCAGTGCTGACCTTTGTCCTGCCTGTAGCTGCTGCTCGCATTTGCTGAGGTGGGAGAAGGCCTCTTGCCCCTCCTGTTACAGTTCCTTTCTTCGAGTCCTCGGAGGCAGCCTTACTTACCAGTCAGCATTCTTAGAGGAGCCTCGGATTCACCACCTCAGAGCTGGTCAGATGCCTGAAGGACACCACTCAGACCCAAGGTCCAAGGGCTCTTGGACACTGGTTTCCTGCTGACGGGGACCTGCCTCCCAGTCCCTCAGGGCCCGGCCACCCTGCTGGTCCTGAGCAGCGGCAGCCCTGCTGACCCGGGCACCGTCCACCCCGTAGCAGCTGGGGGCGGCTTGTGTTCTCTTTCTGTTTGAGAAGCTAAGCCCAGCGAAGTGGGCTGAAGACTATGAGTTGCAATGTTCTTTTTACAACTTCTACCTAAATGAGAATTTAAGACTCCCCGGACCCCACGTCCTCCTCCTCTCTGTCCCCTCTCACAACAATACCCTGCAATCGGGAGGTCTAAACAGGCTGTTTCTACTTTCTCCTCATCTCCCATTAATCTGGCTTCTGTCCTCACGATGCACTTGAAGATGATCATGTTAAGGTCACCAGTGTGCCCCGGTGTTGCCAGGACGTTTCTCGTTCCGTCTTGCAGGCCCTGGTCTCTGAGGCACTGGACGGCGAGTGTTCCCTCCCTGAAGGACCCCCTCTCTGGGCTGCTTGACCCCATCCCCAACCCCGGTTCTTCTCTCCTTTCCTGCCTCCTAGTCCTCTACCTAACTTCTGAATGTTGGGTTCCTCAGGGCTTGGGCCTACTACCTCTTCTCTTTTCTAAGTGATTTCACCCAGTCCTATAGCTTTCAATACCTTCCACAGGTTGACAATCCTGGAATTTATACCTGCAGCCCCCAGAATATGTCCACCGAGACATACATGCTTCAAGTACAATGTACTGGACATTAACCACTTGGCTAATGAACATCCCAAACATGTCCAAAGGTGAGTTATTCATTTCCTGGCAAACTCCTCCCAAATCTGTTCCTTCTCTGATATTTTCCACCATCTCAGTATACAGCATCACCATCCACTCAGCTGACTAAGCCAGGAATCTGAGTCATCTTTGATTCCCCCTTTTCTTTCGTCCATAGAAAAGCCATCAGCAGGCCCAGGTGGTTCTACCTCTAAAATACCTTCTACATCAGCCCACTTCTCTGTTGCCCCCACTCAGGTCCAAGTCTCCAACGTCTTTCGCTCGGGTTACAGTTATACTCTCCTAATCCGTCTCCACTACCACACTTGTCACCTTCCAAGTGATTGTCCACGTGGCAGGAAGAGTGCTCTTGACAAGATGTTAGTCATAGCACGTCACTCTCCTGCTCTGAACATCTTCAGTTCTTCCCATTGCATTTAAAATAAAGTCCCAAAGCCTCACCACAGCCAACGAAGCCTTGTCTCCTGCTCACCTCTAAACCTCAGCCCACGCCACTCTATCCCTGGAGTGTTTGCTTCTCTCCAGCATATAAGCCCTCTTCCCATTCCTAGAATAGGCTAAGTTCTTTCCTGCCTCAGGCCCTCTGTACTTGCTATTTTCTCAGCCTGCAAAGCCCAGCTTACCTGGCCTCCAGAGAGGGACCTGATGGCCACCCTATGTGGAGGAGCATACACCTGTAATACGCTCATGGTACTGTAGTCTACCCAGCAGACTACAGGCTGCCTAAAGGCGGGGACCCTTCTGTCATGCTCCGGGTTGCAGCCCCAGTGCCTGATACACATAGATGATCAAAACTTAACAGTGATCTAGATATGGGTCCTTTCACCTATAGGATTCTTAAGGGCCTATCTTCATATACCACAGTTCCCCCAAAAAGGTATGCAGTTTAGGGTCTGCAGCACCCCTGAAAGTGTGCTGCTAATATCTCCTTCAAGACAAACAACCAGCTGTGGGACGTCTAGTTGACGCTGACAGTCCCAGTGGTTGCCTGTTTGGACCCACTACTGTCTTCCCGCTAGGCTATGCTCTCCACCCCCTCCCCAGGCTGCCCCCAGCCGCTGACAGCTGAGCGAGGGGAGAGTGCTGGCCCATCCCTGCCCCACACGGGATTTCTCTCCTGGGAAACTTTTGGGGGCACCCCATCAGTCTGGCAGAAGCTTTCTCAGAACTGCACTGCAACCTGAGGATTTTGCTACTCCATTCTTCCCTTCTTCTCGCCTTCCTCCCTTCACAGGTTTGAGAACTGCACCCTGGTCCAAAGGCTTTTATAGGTTATTCCCGCTCTCCCCCTTTTAGGCTCTCCCCCTAATGGGTTAAAAATTCCAATCCTGTTTTGACATAGGTTTCCCAGGGGCCCCTTCAGAACCTTGAAAGATTGGAGACTATAAACCATGGTCCAGAACAACAAACTCTCTTATTTGACGCTATGTATAAAACCATCTGTTCACTTCCCATATACCCCTTTTCCAGGCATGACCTTCAACTAAGAAAGATTAAAAAATACAACCTATGCCCTGGAGCCCTGGTTTACCCCCCAGGGCTCCAGATCACTATAGATAGTGATGCAGTCCAGATTTCATTTCACATCTGTTCCCACAGGAGAATGGATAACCACTTGCAGACCTGATCAATTCTGGCACAACTCGGGTCTATGCTCCAGAAAGGCAGCCTTAAATTCATGCTCAGGCATCTAGAAATCCCTCAGTCACCAACTCCTGCCCCTTGTTTTGGTACTAGTGACAAAATGTTTGCAGCAGCTGGTGACTAGAAAGCTTCAGTAATTTTGTGGAGGATAAAACCTGCTCTCTTCAGGAAAGAAAACCATATGCGATTTTATAAGTTGTATGTATATACAAGTATATATGTGGCATTTCTTTGCCTTCTGATTGAAAATCAGTATTTATTTAGTCCTGCTCCGTGTAAGCTCCATGAACACCAAAACTATATATTTGCTTCACTGCTGTACCCCATAAAGGCACTCAGTAATTATCTGTTGAGTAAACTGTCCTATAGGTTCTTTCACATGATCTCATTTGAGCCTCAAAACAACACTGGGAGGTAGGTATTATGTTCATTTTACTAAAACTCAGAAGAATCAAGTGACTTTCCCAATGTTACCTGGCACTCTCCAACAATTCAGACACCAAACATTCAAACAGCTTATATGGGGTCAGATAATGAGGTTGCTTATTGTGCTTGGCTTACATTTATTGAATACTCAGCTCCAAGCACTTAATATTTTTATCACATTTAAGAGGTTTAACTTTTTATTATCCTCATTTTACGGCTACGGTGAATGACTTACCTAAGGTCACACAGGTAAGGGGCAGGGCTGAAACTCAAACACAGGTGAGTTCAGAGCCCATGTTCTAAATTCTCACACCACACTGCTTCATTCCAAATGACAAGAAACTTTGAAAGAACAGATAGTTACATTTTTGGGAGACTAACAAAAGGTCTGGTACAAGCAGTAAACCACGGGGCAGAATTACATTTTACCTTTCCCTAAAAGACAATAAATGGATCTCAGTGTTAAAACAGTAGCCTGGGGAGATCAGGTTTGACAGCGATCTTGTCGTTGGCAGTATTCTGTTGACACTGACACTACATGACTTAAGGTACCCACGTCAAGATCTAATGATAAAGGGACAAAACAGAACGGGCAATGTCCTCTCAGGCTGCAGTGGAAAAAAAATTGCGTATATGAAAAAGAGAGAAGGTGCGACAGTACACGAGAGTTCAGAGAGCTAAGCAAACGTGTGATGTTCTGCCTGAGGTTTGGTGTTCCCAGCAGTTTGGCATCTGACCAATTCAATCATACATCACATTCCTATACTCAGTACTAAGAAAAAATTTGCCAAATGTAGGGTTTTGGATTATCCACCGCTGTGCCATTCAGCCATCCTTGACATAGACAGGGATGAACATTCAAAATATGGTATTTAACAACTGGTAGGGCATGGGCTAATCAGACCAGATCCTGGACCACTGCTGGTATGTGGTCCAACAAGCCCCTTCTCTGCCAGGTGTCACCCCTCTAACTGCTGCATCACGAGGAGGCTGGTGGGAGGCTGAGGGAAAGGATGGCTGAAGCAGTGGGCATCACTTGCGGTAGTCAGGCCAGTGGTTATTCCTAACTAGACAGAAGTATTTTAATACGGTAACTGGCAGGGCCATACAGGTTGGTACGGCTAAAAATCAGCTCTGGACACAGGTTAATTGGGCACTAACTAGTTTCAACCCTTTAAGTGGAAATGTTTGACACTGGACTTTCTCCTTATTTTATTATAATTATTTTAATAAAGAACCAGCTTAGAATATGAGTGAGCCAAACCTCTATGTTTGGACTTAAAGGTCACTTCAGTGTCTTGATGCATTAAAAGTATTTTCTTCGAAATGCATTTTTCCTTTTAATCTGTCTTCTCCCAGGAATCTGATGGTAGTCACAACAGCCCACAACAAAGTAGATTTATTCTCTTAGGCTTGTAGTTAGACTTTCAAGAACCAAACCAAAAAATACTAGTAAACTTCCCTTTCTATGGTCATGTTGACATTCTTTATGGAAATGGCGTTGGAAATTGAGCTGTGACATCAAGCTGCAGGCCTCCCTCACACTGGGAGCTTCTGCATATACCAGCAGTCTGTGGCATTTTGTTAAAGTGGCAGGCTCTCTTATTAGAGCCTAACACAAGCCAATTAAAATCTGGTTTTATATAGAGTTGGTGAGCTTTGTAGTTAGAGTTTGCAAGGTGTTTTAAATCACAGTGACCCAGTTTAGTTCAGGAGCAGTCTTTGTCAATAGGTTGACCACTGGTCATAGGAATTTCTAGCTGTAGACAATGCAAACGATCGTTAAAAAATAGTGGCATTTTGAATTTGAAATATCAAAACACAACCTAATCAACCCACCAGTCAACAAAACCAGAACAAAAGGAAGGCCACTTGCATGGTATAAATGAAAAAATAAGGGATTTTACTTATTTTATATCTGTATGTATTGGTTGAATTGTTTATCATGAAGAACTAAAAATGACCCTCAACAAGACTTATAAAAAACAAGATAACTTTGAAGGAACGTTCCAAAGCATTTAAGAGCTGAGGTATTTCCCACTGCTATTCCTTCAAAATATCACAATCTTGAAATACTTGGAACACTCACGTATCCAGACTGGACGTCCCGGTCCAGCAGTGCATTTGCACAACTGCCTCTTCCAGGGAGTGCTACCTTGTGGACACCTAACAAGAAACACATTTTTGTGTTTTAATTTCTACCAAGTACAGGAACAGAGCTAAATGCTCATTACCCAATAAAGCTGGTGGTTATCCTCATTTTAGAGAGGAGGACTGTGGGATTCAGGGATGTGACTTGAGTTTACCATTCAAAGTCACTTAGATTCTAAATGGCAGTGATGGATTTGAACCCAGGTTTACCTATAGGCTGAGAAAGAAGCCTATGCTATTTACTCTGCATCACTGACTCTAAAATATTTTCTTCCTGCTACAAGACACAGGCCATTCGACATTTGCATATCTGACACACAGACAGGCATATCTAGGGCCATACATATGATTCCTGACTTGGTGGCTTTAATTGGGTTCTTTCTTTCCCTCTGGAGAGAGCACGCTGAAATGCAACTAAGTGGTATTCTTGTGAGGGATAGTCTTCAATCCATCCTAATTCACAAACAGTCTACAAACGTTGGTACTTAAAACAATCATGAGTTAACATCCAGCTTTTCACGGCTGGAAACCACACACTAGCACACTGAACACCACCCACCCCTCAAAGGGCTTTACACCTGAACAAAAGCACTTCAGTGTACTTTTAAAAACTCCTCACAGCACTACCGAGAGCTTCCAAATGGCTCCTCCACCACTTCCCCAGGCAAACGTTCTGGACACACAGCCTTGTAACCGATGACGGCCAGTGTGTGTATCGTTAACTCAGAAATTCCACTTGTAGGCATTTTTTCAAGAAAATAGCCACTGTTACATTTTTTGATTTAAAAGAGTAAAATGGATCTCAGAGCTTAAACTGTGGCCAGACAGGATATCACAAGGTTCTTATCTCCTTGTTCAACCAACAGTGAATGAGTAACACGAGGCATGCTCTATTTTCATGCTCCCAATGAAGGCTGGTACATTTTATACACCCCTGAGGTTGGAAACATCCAAGAGCATGGGTTCAGAGGCTATACTTAAATATGGCCTATTTAGTCATTTCTAAATATTTTACGTCAACATTTTAATTACAAATTAAGCCTAAAATTATAAATTAGGCCTAAAAAATGAATGCCCTCACAGTTCCTTTTAAACTGTCAGCACTTCTTCCTGTCAACTACAAACAGGTTTCTCAGGCCATCAGTGCTTTAGGTCTCTTGGAAAAAGGCCTTGATGGCATGGATAGACATCTGCCATGTGACACTGCCTTGTTTTTCCAGTCAGTGGTCTACACTTGCTCCTTCCTTGCCACTCAGCTTCCATCCCTTCTAGTTTCCTGAAACCACACTCCCTTGACCTCAGGGGAACATCTGGAGGATGAACCCTGCTGTTAAAAGAGTGTGCTTAATCCACACTGGCACAAAGCGGCACTCACTGAATGAATGGTAGTTCACAGCCCTGACTACCCAGCTTTATTTTTTTGCTCACTCTTCACTTCTGTGGGCCTGTATATCCTGGTACCCCTACTACCCCTTCGACTGCTCTTTCAGTTACGGCTCCTAGCTCCTTCTCTACCCATCCTCTACAAGTGAGGGCTTTCCAAAGTTTTATACTCAGCTGCTTGTTCTTTTGACTATATACTGCCTTACAGATATCATCTATTTCTAGGTTTCAAAGATCACCTTATGCATATTAATGCAAATCTCTCTTCAGTCCTGACTTCTCTTAAGTCCCAGCATCATGTTCAAAACTACATGTGCTAAATACTCAAAAAAAGTTGCCACCTGCCGCTTACCAGTCTACTTTTCAAGGGCATGCATCTTACATTCTTCACATGCTTTGCAACACATTTTATACACAGCATGGACCCTTCTTACATTTCATATCCTTTTATTAATTTATATAGATCTATGCACTTGTAAGTTGCTAGAAACTCTTCAGCTTAAAAACAAAAGGGAAACCAAGATCCCACGTTCTATGCCAAAGAGCAATGATTTTCAAAGTGAGGTACGTTATGTTTCAGGCACTAATGCAAGATGATCTACTGGTATGTGGAAAGAAAATATTGGATTTTTTTTTCATATTATCCTATTTTAATGTCTTTTTGTGAAGGCTTTATAATTACAACAAAAGTACATGCATATGATTTATAAATACATTAGTAGTGTATAGAATTTCTTTTACTGACAGAACTTGTTATTTAAGTATGGAGTCCACTGACATCAAGAATGGTCTTGACACACTATATTTATATTATTACAATACCATTTGCCAGGTGATAAAAAGCAGCACCTCTAAACTAAGTTTGACATCTAAGGGCCTATTAAAATACTGACCATAAATACACCCTGCTGTCAGATGCATATCTCAAATCCAAATGTGATGAAGGCATCCTGTCTCCTATCCTCACTCAATGTTTCCATTTAAAATTTATAAGCAACTCAGAAAGATGAGGACAAATAAAGATCAAGCAGTTTATAAGTTAAAATAATAAGAGCAGTTCTTCCCACTACTTTTTCTATTTTCCTTTTGATAAAACTTGATCGAAATACAGAACAATCCAAGCACCTCCAGCACTGTGAATTACTTGGTATCACAGAACTGCTGAGTAAGAAGAGATCTCAGAGCCTATCTACTTTACCTCCTGCCAAGTACTAGAAAATCCGGCTGCACTGTCCCAGACATGATCAGCAACACCTTTGCTAAGAACTTTGGGGAAGAGATGCTCATTCCACTAGGTAAGCCATTCTGCTACTGGAGAGATCCAGGCATTGTAATGATTCTTCTTGCAATGAGGTCATCACCACTCATGGCTTCAGATCTGCCCCCTAGGACAGCAGAACACTGCAAGGGAGATGCCTGGAAAGCTGCTAACACGGGCTACCGTCTACTCACCATCCTCGACCTCCTCCTCCTTTAATGGAATCTAGCTAAGCAATGTTTGACTTAAAAACAACAAAGACACCCAAAATCAAACACCAGTTGCAAATGAGAACTGGCAATCAATGAATGAAGATGGCTTTGTGTGATTCATGTGTTCTAAACCAAGGTTGCATTCCCACCTTTTAAAGCAGAGAAATCATGCTTGACCCATAAAAAGCCTGCAATAAACTAACACATTGGCTCTCATGTGAAAAAAATGCCAAGACGGATTTTTGTCCATATTTTGGACTTACAAATGCAATTTCTATAAATCCTAACTAGATTTAAATTTCTCCCACCTCAACTGTTTGTTGGTTTTATTTGTGTTTCAGCCCAAAATCTTTCTGGACTGTAATTCTCTTTTAGCTTCCCTCCATACTGTGTCCTCCGTAAACTGATCACACGTGCATGCGTGTATGTGCGCGCGCGCGCGCGCACACACACACACACAAAGCGGACAGGACAGAGCTTTATGGAACTTGACATGTTGACAGATAACTATTAAACACATCAAAACAGAAGTTCAAAATTAGTTTAAGTCCACTCAAATGTACTATTTATTGCCTATATGAAATCTTGCTATCACGATTACAATAAATTACTCTGCCTTGCTGAAATTAAGATATATTATCAAGCTGTCCCTTGATTTCTTCAAGTGTACTTTTATTTTATTTTATTTTTTTTTGCGGTACGCGGGCCTCTCACTGTTGTGGCCTCTCCCGTTGCGGAGCACAGGCTCTGGACACGCAGGCTCAGCGGCCATGGCTCACAGGCCCAGCGGCTCCGCGGCATGTGGGATCTTCCCAGACGGGGGCACGAACCCGTGTCCCCTGCATCGGCAGGCGGACTGTCAACCACTGCGCCACCAGGGAAGCCCCAAGTGTACTTTTAAATGCATCTCATAAGACAAATATTTTGCAAACTATAAAGTATTCTACATGTACAGCACTGCCTGTAACAAGCACTCTTTACGGCTTAAGTTATCTAAAAAAGTAAATCCAAAAAAGTTTTTAAAAAAATAACCCACAAAAGCAATGAGAATGGCTTCTTGCAATTTAGGGAAAGCTCCATTTGAAAACAGTTGCATGCTCTGCCATAAACATTCAAGTAGGTACAATAATAAGCCAATTCCTTTTCTAAAGGATCCTAAAAGAATGGTACAAATAATGCTGAAAAAAGATACTCCAAGTGGCTATGAGAGTTAGAATTGGAGAGTGTCAGGAAAAGTTAGAGACAGGCCTCAAAGGAACAGAAGAAAGGTGGCACTCTAATTAAGAGGCAGAAAAATTGTGTGGAGGCGAGAAAGGGGTAGTGAGAGTTACTCAGGAACAGCAAGCAATTCACTGTAGCAGGAGCATGTGATCAAATACAGCAGTGGAAGAGGCTGGCTGTTAAGCACGCACTGGGGCCAGATGTGGAGGACTCAGTCACAGCCAAGGCTTGTGCGTGCACCTGGTGGGCAAGGGAGACACCTAACAACTTCAGAGGAAGGGGGTGTGACTGCAACTACACACGAAATTAGTCCAAGTGAGGAAAAGGGAGGTTCACAGTAAAAAGATAATGTATGTATTTACCTAGAGATTAAGAGCACATTTATAATCCTGCACATCCTTTAATATTCTCTTTTGTGCTTTTTGAAAATCAAGACACAAATTACCTATCTCTAGCCTTCTGGGTAGCTTCTCATCTGTATCACTTTCCTAGAATGACAGTAGTTCAGATTCAACCAAGTCAAGTTCTACAAATTCTTATAGCTTTCTGAGTTGTAATTAATCAAGGCCAAGTGAAAACTCAATGAGACCATGTGTCCCTTTGGTATTTCATCATATTGGGTTTGTTTCATTTTTACAGTGAGACTTTTACAAAATACATGGCATACAACTAGGACTTGCTAAGGCAGCGCTACCCAACACCCATTCCTTGTTATTGCTGTTTAACTCAGGAACTTTGCCCTTCTAAAATTTAGTCTCCTGACACTATTTTTAACAGTTTGCAGTCATGTTTCATGTTTATTGTGTACTCCTCTTTCCCACATTTAGTATATTTTTTAAAAATGCTGACCTTCAAGAAAAAAAAAAATCAGCATTTGAGTTGAGTACCGAAGAAGGGATGGTATTACATCCACATGAAGAGACTGGGCTTAGATGGAGAGAAGAGAAAGCATTTCAGTTAGAAGAAGCACAAGCAGAAACAGGCAAAAAATAAGACGGGTATGTGTGAGACACATTATGTACTGAATACTACATTTCCGTACAAGGGCAGGGGAAAGGAAGAGAGTGGGAGGAAAGCTAACAGTTACTGAGCACCAATGACTGGGCAGGTTCTCATACTCAGGATGCCATTTACTCCTTACATCAGAACAATCCTTTGAGGTAAGTATTAGTTTCTGTATTTTATAAGGGGACTGAAGATACCGTAGCTCAGAAAGGTGAAATAACCTGTCCGAGTTTACTCAGCTAGGGAAAAGCAGAGCTAAGTGTGAACCTAGATGTTGACCTTTTTCTTACTGGGTCATTTAACTACAGCTTTAAATGATCTCCTATTTATTTATTTATTTATTTTTTGGCGGTATGCGGGCCTCTCACTGCTGTGGCCTCTCCCGTTGCGGAACACAGGCTCCGGACGCGCAGGCTCAGCAGCCATGGCTCACGGGCCCAGCAGCTCCGCGGCATGTGGGATCCTCCCGGACCGGGGCACGAACCCGTGTCCCCTGCATCGGCAGGCGGACTCTCAACCACTGCGCCACCAGGGAAGCCCTGATCTCCTATTTAGTAAGGAACTCTGTTCCTATCAGAAATACTCCTGGCTATTCAAAGCAAGGCTTAAATACAGTCTATTTTGTTACTATGAAAATCCATATATGGAATTATGAAATAACAGAACTTACATGCAGATGAGAAATCTAGAGAGATCTAGAAACACGAAAGGTTATTTTGTTACTGTAACTTGAACCGACTTAACATACTAAAAATTATTGTCCTATTTCTTCATTAACAGGCAGGTATCAATAAACCAAAAGTAACTTTCATCAGCCCTGAATAGAAAATATGCCTTAAATGCAAACTGTGGTTTTATACTTTATCTGTTAAGATGTCCAGCAAGTAGTGTAGACAGATCCTATAATTTTTGTACTTTGTGTAAAATAAGTTATGGGTTTCACAACCCTAGCTATCTATTGTTCCCTGGCAAGTTCCAGTTCTTCTTGGTTTACTGTGGATAGCAGACTGAATATAGTTAGAGGATCCCAACAAATAAACTGGCAATGGACAATTCACAAAAATAGGAACTATAAACGGTTAACAAATTAAGATGCTCAAGCTCCACTAGAAATTAAGGAAATACGCCATGCTTAAGCTACCAAATTCATGGAAAAGTGCTAGTATTCAAATGAAGGTGATGCAAAAACATTCAAGGTCAAGTGTAACCTGCTCCCCTGTACTATCCAGCCTTCAACTCAGGTTCTCTCTAATCTTCTATTTTAATAAACTACTTCACATTCTTCAGAATCTCATCCCCTATCTCCTTGCAAGAACTTTAAAGTTTATGATGCTTAATTCTAAACGGAAATAAAGCCTTCTGCATAAATTTGAGAAAACCTAAATGATCAACAACAGGGGAATTGTTAAACACCACAAAAACCTATAGCAAATCTATGCAATGGATCACTATACAGCCACAAAAATTCACTTACACATAGTTTATAAGATGAAAAAAAAAAACCTCCACTTGTTATAATGTGAAACGGCAAAGTACAAAAACATAATGTGCAAAAAATGACATGAAAGTATGCATTAACTTTAAAAATATATTTGCATGTATGCATATGCACATGTGTGTGAGAGAGAGAATATTCACCAAAAAGTTTATGTCATGGTGACTTTTTAAAATTCAACTTTAATATATTCTCTAGAATTCAATATATAATAAAAATGTATCACTTTTATAATGAAGTAGACAACAAATATCACAAAGAAACATACTGTGTGTAGTCTGGGACCATTTACAGCAGAGGCAAACATACCTAAACACAGCTCTTTGGGTCCTAGCACAGTACCACTGCACTACAGCAGAGCCAACTTCTACCTGTAAATCTGCATTCTCAATGACCTTGAATGATCCAAAGTTAAATTATGGACAAGGAAAGTGCAAGAGCTTGTACAAAAGATCTCTATCAAAACAGTACCAACAGCATATCTCACTGTTAAATATTAATCCTCCTAATAACCTAATAACATGTCACTCCCCTGTCCCCAAACCCTGAAAGTATCCCCACGGTGTTGTCAGTAATGTGAACTATTCACTGTAGGGTGCGCACATCACACAATCCAGCCCCATTCTAACGCCTGCTCCCCGCTCTCACCCAAGGGCTCAAAGGCTCTCATTCACAAGCCTTATGCTCTGGCTGGCCTACTCACTTTCTCTCAAAGAAACTTGATGTACTTGCCTGAGCTTTTGTTCACTCAGCCACCCTCACTTTTCTTCCCTTATTCACTCCTCCTCCTCCCCAGTGACTCCCCACCCTTCCAGGCACAGACCAGACTCTCCAACCCACACATCATCTCCTTCCTGTATATTCCTGTAGAAGTTATTGCCTATAAAACACACAAAGCACTTAACCCTATAGCCTAAAATTATGTAAATAAATGTTATCTCCTAAAATGCATTTTAATTTCTAAAGATTAGGGAACTTATATATATATATATATATATATATATATATATATTTTTGCGGTACACGGGCCTCTCACTGTTGTGGTCTCTCCCGTTGCGGAGCATAGGCTCCCCGGACGCGCAGGCTCAGCGGCCACGGCTCAGGGGCCCAGCCGCTCCGCGGCACGTGGGATCTTCCCGGACTGGGGCACGAACCCGCATCCCCTTCATCGGCAGGTGGACTCTCAACCACTGCGCCACCAGGGAAGCCCTGTTATATAGTTACAATAATAAATTGCTTTTATATAATGCTTTAGTTTATAAAGCAACTTCACATATATTACCCTCAACAAATACGTTGGTTAACTTAGAATGCTTTAAGAAAACAGAAACAAAAAAAAATTTTTTTAATGACAAAAGGTTTTTTAAAAATAGAACACTTCAATAATCATGGGCAGAAAAGTATTCACTCACAGTCCACCACCTAACGATCTGGGAGAATGATACTTTTCTTCCCCACAACCCACAGATATATTTAGCTAATGGTGGGAAAAAGTTCAACATTCATAATTAAAAACAACAAAATAAGACCAAAAAACCCTCATACCCAGTGTCCAGATCTTGGTTTCTAAATACCATTCTCCAATAAAAAAAACACCATTCTCCAGTCAGGTATCTCTGGAGAAATAGTTCATTCCAGAGCTGGGGTAGGGGACATAAAAGATTAGCCAGGAGCTTCTTGTAGTAATAAGGAAATGCTCAAAAAGGGATGGGGCATGTCAAAGGGACGTGTGAGCCAATCTGAAAGAGCTCCCAATGGCCAAAGCCAGGAAAAACTGAATAACAAAATAAATAAGAGTATTGGACTTCCCTGGTGGTGCAGTGGTTAAGAATCCACCTGCCAATGCAGGGGACATGGGTTCGAGCCCTGTTCCGGGAAGATCCCACATGCCGCAGAGCAACTAAGCCCGTGCGCCACAACTACTGAGCCCGCATGCCACAACTACTGAAGCCTGCGTGGCTAGAGCCTGTGCTCCGCAACCAGAGAAGCCACCGCAATAAGAAGCCCACGTATCGCAACAAAGAGTAGCCCCCGCTCATGGCAACTAGAGAAAGGCTGCACGTAGCAACGGAGACCCACTGCAGCCAAAAATAAATAAATAAATAAAATAATAAATAAGAGTATTGGATTATGAGTCCATATGGGTATAAGTAAGTGACTGAATAAATAAATGCAGAGAAGAAACAAATCTTCCTTATGGAAGAATTCCAAATCATATACATATTTCCCCTCCAGCAGGTGGAGCTAAATCCCTACTCCCCTTGAGTAAGCGCTGGACTTACTTTGAAAAGACAGCATATAAAAAGAAAAAAATAGTAACTTTCCATTGGAGAAACCTGACAGACAGCACCTTAACCAAGTGACAGAGGCTAACACCACTAGTGATGTCATGTGGGGATCATCCATCCCCAAAATGATAAGAAAGGCACTTCACCTTTGTGGTCTTCTTTCCAAAAACCTGCTACCCCAATGTAACCGTAAGAAAAACATCAGACAAATCCAAATTGAAAGACGTTCTACAACATACTTCCATGCATCTCAAAATTGTGAAGGTCGTAAAGAATAAAGTGAAGACTGAGAAACACAGACCACACGAGACCAAGAAGAAATGATGACTAAATACAATATGATGTTCCGGACTGGATCTTGGAACACAAAGAATATTATAGATAAACTGGAGTTAATGGTAACATACCAATGATGGTTCCTTAGTTTTGACTAACAAAATAATTTAAGATTATAACATTAGGGTAAACTGAAATTGGGTGAGGGTATACAAGAACTCCCTTGTACTATCTTTACAACTTCTCTGTATGCTTATAAGAGTTTATAAAGCAGAAAATTTCAGAAAGCCAGATCAAACAATATGTAGAAGCATCCTGTATCAAATCAAAAGATTTGCCCTAAGTTTTCAATACTGTTAGCCTAGAGGATGTCTAACTTGCGGCCAATGCTGCAGACTTCCCTTTCTTCCTCAGTAAAAGTGTTCTATACTAACAGGCAGTACCTCTAATCCCAACTGGCATTTCCCCTAAGTCCTTTGGATGAAAGGATGATCAGGAGATAAAAATCTGAACATGGTACAAACAACATAAAGTTTACATGAATGTCTGTAAATGAAGGCATTTCACAGTTTTAAAATCTAGTTAATTTTACCAGATGTTTAAGTCTTGGTAGGATATATTTTGAAAAAATTAAATAAAATAGATTCAAGGCCTTTAAAAGACAAACCTTGCCAGTATGCTATATTCCCATTTAATGAGTAAGGATTTCTGGGTATCACAGTTTTCTTAAAAAACCTACATTTAAAAAAGCACTTCAGGGATTTCCCTGGCGGTCCAGTGGTTAGCACTCGGTGCTTTCACTGCAGTGGGCCTGGGTTCAATCCCTGGTCAGGGAACTAAGATCCCGCAAACCGTGTGGTGTGGCCAAAAAAATGACTTCAGCTGTTCTACACAGGTGATCTTATAAACTGATGACACGTGTGAGTAAAAAGAGCCAATATTAAGATTTATGAGATACCTTATAAATAATATTACTTTGATATTAAATATCAATTAATATTAAATCAATATTTAAGCCAAGGTGGTCTTTGGCAAACCAGGATGTATGGTCACCTTAGCTACAGACCTCATTATGAGAAACACTGTTACATTGTTGTAGAGGAAATATTATGATGGCCTATTTTCTAATTAAAATTTTAATAAAATAGAATCCAAAATGCAAGTCCCATTCTGAATTTTACAAGGCAGAAGGTAGTGATAAAGTGAGGTACTTATGTCTACAAAACCCTAAGCCATTAGTATTAATATCATGTAAAGAAACAATGATGCTCATAAATTAAAAATGATTAGAAAGGAATATGATTTTTAACATAATTACTTCACAATATAGATTTGTCCATATGGATATAAATAAATGACTGAAGTCTGTATATGCAGATTTTAAATTTGCAGCCATATAAGACACACAAAAAAAACTGGAGCTAAAGAATGGCTGTTCAAAACAAAAACAAACAAAAAAAAATCCAAGTAGATGGTAACTTAGTAAACAGCTTAGCCAAAGAACACTTAAAATAGAAGATATTTAATTTTCAGTTTAATATGGTAATCCACAATTAATAAAGACAGGTTGTACTTTCATTAATAAAACATCTATTTTCTCAGCCAAGCAGACCGATGTTTTATTAAATCTTCACACTGGGAGCACTTAAGATTTTTCTGAAACTTTAACAGATAAAATTAAGCTAGCCTGAAAGATCTCAGAATGTAAAGTCACAGTAAACACAACCCCCTAGTGTTGACCTTCATTGCAATACACTCTAAAAAGTATATTATCTGTGACCAAAACTAAATCAGACTAAAAACTACCCCCAAAACGAAAATTCTAGCACAAATGAATTAATGCAGATTCATAGGTTTAACTGTGATCGATCACTGTATTATAGAAAAAGGCCTCTACATTAACCACATTTTAAAACAGGTACAGTATATTCCACCTATTTAAAAAATGAAAAACAAAGATTTTGGGGGGTAAAATAGTAATGTTGGTAGAGCCTATCTTATTCATGCTACATACATCCCAGTATACGATTAATTAGCTATACAGTATCTTAATATAAAACCAAAAGTGTTATCTCAAATCTGAGTCAATGTCTTTAAGGACTTACCCATCCATTCAATTCAATTAACTGATCTAAGCATTTTTTGTTTTAGTATTATTTTTATATTAGTAGCTAATTACTTCCACCTTCCAACAGCTTACACTTATTTAATATAGCAAGGTTCTAAGCAACGTTTTTCCTTTTATTCTTAAGAAGTATTCTATAGACCTCAAACAGACAGACTAAAGGGAAAACCTTGAGAAATGAAAGAAATCTCTTGCCACCCTTAGAACTACCAAGTTCTACACTCAAGAGACAATTCTAAATTGAAAAAATTTTTTTTAAAAATGGGAAAAGGCAATATAAAAATTTCCTAAAATGTAGAAGAAATTAGACTAATTTAGTTTTCTTTAATATCTTCTTTAATAAGACATTACAACACACAACTGAGCCCCCAGTGTGTCAGTTAAACATGGGGATGTAGATGCATACGAAGGAGAATGGAAACAAGTTTAATCTTAACCCCATTCCTTTTGGCAACTAATGGCAATACAGAACACAAAAGGAGCAATTCTGTGTATTTTATCAAGTCTTTGAAGATGCCATAACAGTTTTATAATGAACTTTGCTGTGATCTGTTAAAGAATCTTCAAATTAATGAGGATGTTTAAAAATTGTAATCTTCCCCTTACACCGATTTAAGCCAAACACAAAAAAAGCGGACTGCGCTATAATCCTCACATAAAGTGTAAGAATTAATGTCTTATGCTATATCAATGCAGCCATCTCCTTATCATTGAGATCTAAAGTTAAATATGGTGTCCTCAGCTGCTTATAAAAAAAGCGTTAAATACAAGAACATAAAGCTTTTATTCTGAATTAGTCAGTAAAACAAATTAAAAAAAAATTAAACCAAAACTTGTAAAAAGGTTTTTAAATGATTTGTTACTAACATAAACATACATATGCTCAAAGCACTTTTTAGAACTTTTAAATTGTAATTTAACCAGAACTTCTGTTAATAACCACTATAAGCAATTAGGCCAACTCTAATGTTTTGGTAACCAACATGTTGGGAATTAACAAATAATCAATCTGAAACTGAGGAAATCAAATACATGAAAAAAAATGACTATTTTAAAGTAAGAGTATAATAGGAGTTACTAAGAAACTATCACCACTGAAGCTTTTCCTTGGAAACATCTTATTTTAAACTTACAGTGAAGACACACAGGGTGGGCAGAATATGTACAGCTACAAAACAAATGCAGTGATGAGTTACAGCAGAAAGAGGGAATGCATTCTGTAATCCACGGCATCAGATTTGCGGCTCTAAGCAACTACGAGTAAAGATTTGAGTGTTCTTCCTATTCTATCAACTTTAAAATTTAAACTGAGTTACAGCGGTTTCATTTGTATTAACAGTTGGCAAAAGCAAATTAGAAGAAACCTAAATTAGTCTGTTTTAACTGGGTAGGATTTACCTCATTCATCGGAACCAACCCACTTCCCCAACCTTAGAGCCAAAAAAATGTGGATATTGGCCTATTTTAATATTTTTCTAGTTCAGACGGAAGTCATACTGTACACAGCCTTTGATTTTAGGAACCAGAACAAAGTAAAAATCCACTACTCACTTAAAAAGAAAAGGAAGGAGAAGGTTCTGGGAATTAACCCAGTCACAAGCCATTCCAATCTTTCTGTTAACGCAAAATGCATTCACATATTGGCCAAATTGTTATTAACTTCCAAAAACTCCTTTGAAAATTATGAGTTCCATATGAAAGAACTTGAACAATTTTCAAAGAATCAAGTATAATTTATAAAAGATAGATCTTTACCAGTTCACATATGTTCCATCATATTTTGTATTGAACAGTAAGTTGATTACTTCATTGTGGCATATACTTCAGAACCTAATTTTTCAGACGGGCTGAATGACAATCCAACCACTTTAAGGAATTTATCAGTTATCTACAAGCTATACCTGGCTGGCAGGTATAGCCAGGTCACACAGCAAGTTTAAATATTCCAACCTCAATCACAAGAAACAATCTGAGGGGAAAATGACACATGATTGCAATATACTAAGGCAGCAGGTAAGTCATTCTTCACCTAGGTCAGCAGCTGCCAATAAAATCGTGTGCACAAATTTAATGAATGAGCCTGCTCTAGTTTAACCGTGAACATGGCCCTGAACTTAGAAAGGGAGATAAGAATTGCGCTTGCAATTCTAGCTGATGAATTCATTAGATTTTTATAAGGCAAATAATGTAGAAAGTTAGAACAGAATTTCTAGAACGATTTATCCTGTGATGTTGTAAAATCAAAGTACTACTTTATTAAATGAGTTATTTTATACAATATGAACATCAATATAATTACAATTGTAAAAAAATTTTTTATAACAAGGATGGACTGATTTTCAGATTTCCAAATCAGAGTCAACTGTACATTTACACAGAATTGTCTTTGCATGAAGCCCAAAAGGGAACAGCATAAAAATGAGTGTTTCTGTAGCCCCTTTATTTTTGCTGATCAACAGTTTGTTAGAAAAGCAGCTGCAGGTTTGTTACCTAAGGTCTGAGACAGGAGAAGAGTCAAAGGTGTCACGAATTCACCTACAAAACATAAGCAAGATTTTCGGTGAACGTAAGCATTACACAAATGTGATTTATATGCATTTCAAATGTCTTTTAAAAAAAAAGCACAGGAAGGGCTTCCCTGGTGGCGCAGTGGTTGAGAGTCCGCCTGCCAATGCAGGGGACACGGGTTCGTGCCCTGGTCCGGGAAGATCCCACATGCTGTGGAGCGGCTGGGCCCGTGAGCCATGGCCACTGAGCCTGTGTGTCCGGAGCCTGTGCTCCACAACAGGAGAGGCCACAGCAGTGAGAGGCCCGTGTACCGCAAAAAAAAAAAAAGCACAGGATGAATTGGGAGATTGGGATTGACATATATACACTAACATGTACAAAACAGATAACTAATAAGAACCTGCTGTATAAAAAAAATAAATTTTTTTTTAAAAAAGCACACGCCTAAGCTACGAAGTTAGTCTGATAGATCTGTCAGCTAAATTTTTATAAACAGATCTTTGATGAATTTACTTTAAAAATAATACTCATGCATATATCATCACCACCATTTAGAAAAAAAAATCCAACCACACAAAGTATAAACTGATTATTTTCAAGCAACTACCTAGTTTATACAGTGAATGCCTACATTTTGCCTTATATTTTAATGTACTTAGAAGCTCTGCTAAGCATTCTAAGTAAAATACCTGCAAAAAAGCACTCATAAACTTTGGTCTGCATCATTTCTGGGAGCAAGACTCTCAAATACCTTTATAAAGTTATTTTCTTTAAACTGAAAACTTTCTTCCATTCTTGGACCAGAGTTGGCCAGCATCACCTCATGCCATTTTTGGCTACAGTGGTTAAAAAACATGGATGTTTCAAGGGCACTGAAAGGATATGGTCTGTGAAAATGGACTTTCAACAACTGTTAAGTTAAACATTAACTTAAAAGGGGGCAGTAATGAAGTCTCAGCTAGAAGACAGAAATCAATTTTACAATTACAGAAGATAATTCTGCTCTTGTATACAGTCCTGCCATTAACGAATGAAAAGAAGAAAAGGTCAATTACCTGTAAACAACTTTATGCCTGAACATCAGCTAATTCTGGAGGAAGTGGAGTCTTAGGATGCTTGCTCTCAAAGTGCTGCTTGAAGGTCTTAGGGTCTGGCATTTGTGTCTAATTTTAAAAATTGTGCAAAAAAGAAGAGTTAGACCTGACTCATGAAATTAAAATGTGCTAACTTTTAAAATCCTGAGCCTACTCACGATCGACAACTATTGCAAAACACTTTTAAAGTCCTGTAACTTAATGGCTGGAATATGAAAAAGGATCCTGTAACAAAGAAATTCCTAGCATAGTCCCTCATTTCACATATAAAGGGTCACAAAGAATGAAGTATTCTTATCTGATTAATAGTAAATAGGTAACATTTACTGAACACATTATGTTAAGCATGTTACCAAAATTCTCATAGAACCTTCCAGTAATCTTAAATCAGGTCCTACTATCCTCATTTTATGTGCTAAGGAAACTAAAACCTAGAGATTAATTTGTCCAACACCTATGTTTAACCTAGTAATAGGTATTTCAGATCTCAAATACTACACTATACTGACTTACCTAGGCAAGGACCTTCAATTATTCTTTAGCACATTACATTAGACAAAACATGAAATAAACATTTTTTGTTGTTTTGAGTTTTTAAATATATGAGTTACTCCAATACTTTTAAGTCAAGGTATTTCTCCATTAGTAATTTTGTCCTTGCCTCTTTCCAAACAGAATCTGAAGCTGCTCAATTTCATTATTTTGAGTATATCAAAGCTCATTATTACATTAAATAACCTTCAAAGCTCAGTATGAAGGTTATTTAATATAATAGATTTCCTCTCTTAGATTAATGAGAACTTTTATGTAGTTAGGAACTTCTATTTCATCAGTAATGACTTCAATAAATGATAAACTTTAGTCCAGGAATCAAGTCTTATCAATATCCCTTCCCATTCATACTACCAATTCTACCTAGGCATAGGGCTTTGGAGGGAACAAAAAAAGTTTGTTGTAACTGGACCAACCTCACTATGCACTTTTCCTTTGGCACTTTTATTCACTAACTTCAAGGGTAGTGAGCTTGAACAAACAGGCAAAAAAAGAGACCCTGGCTTGGAATTTAAGAAAAACTTCTTTGAGGCAGTGTGGTATAGTGGTCTAAAAGATGGGCTCTGGAGCTGGACCTCCTGGGTTTAGATCTCAGCTCTTCTGCATACTAGCTGGGTGACCGTGCACAAGTTATTTAGTCCCCATGACTCAATTCACTCTCCTGTAAAATGACAATAAAAGTACTTTACGCCATAGGGTTGTTATGTGAATTAATGGGCTCAGGCATGTAAAACACTTCGATCAGTGTCTGGCACCTGGTAAGCACTCAATAGCAGCTGTTATGATTACTCTTCAAATCTAATAAAACACATTAATTCTAGTAAAAGCCGTCAATGTAAATATACTGTTTAGTTTTGCAGACATCATAACAATGAATTTAGCGAAGCAAAAAAAAAACCAATTATATAACCACAGGTATATTACATAGCTCTAAATTAAGAATGTAAACTGACCTTTTTTAAAGTTCAAAGTGTATTATTTGCCCTTAAGAAGACATCTTTATTCTCCATGAGGAAACGGAGTTTGCTTTGTTCACTCCTTTTCACTAACACCAAGAGAACTGTGCCTGGCCAAAGGAGCTATCCAAAAAATGTAATTGTTGGGACTCCCCTGGCGGTCCAATGGTTAGGACTCCACACTTCCACTGCAAGGGCACAGGTCCATCCCTGGTCAGGGAACTAAGACCCTGCATGCTGCACAGCGCAGACAACAACAACAAAAGGCATATATATGTGTGTGTGTGTGTGTGTGTGTGTGTGTGTGTGTGTGTGTGTGTGTGTGTGTGTGTGTGTGTGTGTGTGTGTGTGTGTGTGTGTGTGTGTGTGTGTGTGTGTGTGTGTGTGTGTATGTATATATACATATATATATAAAATTGTTGAACAGATGAATGAAGATGGGTTCCTAACACAACTAGCTCTCGCCATGTCTGCAAAATTTTAACCTATATAAACCAAGCTCTAATGAAAGAACTGTCCACGAGAAAGCTATGTCTTTCAATTCCCCTTACCCTACAGACAGTGCAGGTATATATTAAGGCAGCTTTGGCAGCAGCCTTTTGGTCATGTCCTTGTTTCTTCTTTTGTCCAGCTTGCTTTTTGGCATTTTTCTGCTGAGACTGAATCTTCTGCTGTCCACGAGCCATATCTAAAAACAGAAGTTGAGGCATTAAAGTGAAATCTAAGTATGATAACACTCTCAGAGTTTGACAGTTGTTTTATAGAAACACTTGTCAATCAAAATGTATGGATTTACAAATTCTCATATACAATGCTACTAGAGGATAAATGGATAATAACCACTGTAGAAAACTAGTCGTCTACTCTATAATCTCACAATTCCACTCTTGGTATATATTAAACAGAAATGCAGGTACACTGTTTCTAAAACTGGAAACAATCCAAATGCCTACTAATAATAAGATGGATACATAACTTGTGGCAGATTTCTACAATGGAATACTATGCAGCACTCAAAGAGAAGAAACTATTTTTAAACAACATGGTTATATCTCAGCATTAAGGAAAGAAGCCAGATACAAAGAACATATTGTTGCAAAACTAATCCAGGAAGTAACGCTGGGAAGAAAGGGCATGAGGGGGATTTTTGGGGTACTGATAATGTTCTGTGTCTTGAACATTGAATACACTTTTACAAGTGTATTCACTTGTAAAAATTCACTGAGCTATATACCTAAGAATTGTACACTTTCTTATATGTAATCTTCAAAAGTTTACCATAAACAGTTTAGCCCCTTCCTCAATCATTTTTCTGATCATTTTGCAAAGGTACTCTCCCCTTCCAGTATTCACTGTGTGGCCTGAGATTCTTACAACTTTAAGAGAAATAAAAGCTGTCATCTAATGTCTCTAAAGGAGCTCATATGAGCAATGGAAACCGTTCTCTTAAATACTCAGGTTTCATGAAACTACTGTGCTAGTCTTTCTTTAAAAAAAAAATGCTATTCATAGGATTGTTGGACAAATTATTAAATAAGATTAAGGGTACCTTTACAAAAATGAAAGATACCACTTTTTACTACTGCTGATCTGAAATGAACATGGGCTAAAAATTAAGGTAAAAGAACTACTTTTACTTTTTCATTAAAATTAAAGACTCCTTTAAGACAACACAAGTTAAATCTGTTCATAAAAGGTCTATAATGAGTCTCAACTGCTTTTTAAATACTTTAAAATAGGATCTAAGGAGAATTCCTATGGATAGTTTTGACTAGCACTGCAATTAAATTTTAAACTTTTAAGTCACTGTAGGACATGAACACACAATGGATCTATAACTTCACCAGAAAATAGTGCTAGCTTTTTCTAACTGGAACCTTAACTAGTTAACTGGTATGAGGTCAAAGCATTTCATTGAAACACCCGAGCTTCTCCCAAAAAGAAAAAGGGAAACTGAAAAAATAAACACATCAATTGGACAAGTTCCCACTAGCATTAAACACTGAACCAGAAGTCAAAATATAAAGGAGGATCAATCCTTTTCTAGGAAGCTGGCTGAATATTTTAACAAATTACAAAAATGTTTAGTATGCTAGCCTAATATAAGAACCCCATTCCCACCAAATAAAGGTAAATATCACCAGACATCTTAGCCCTTGAAGACTACCATTTTTGGGTTTTTTTGTTATTTTTTAAAAACCAAATTCTTATTAATTCCAAGCCGAATGAAATGATTTTTTAAAAAGTATATTTATGGCACGCTTACAAACCTATTCTCATGGAAACAGATTTGGATACTTTTGTATTATTTGGATGATAGGTATTCAATCTTTACGCATCCTAATGTTTATAGCATTCTTAATGTCTCAATGCCTTAGCATCAGTACCTTATGTTAGAATACTTCAGTCCTCTCATAGATCTGAACTCTTCCACACGATGTATGCTATGCTATGTATGTTAATACACTGTGTGGCTAACCTCTTGTTTTACATTGAAAAAAAAACTTATAAAATGGTAAGCTACTAATTCTAGAGGTTTCTTTGATATCTAGATGTTATTAGCTATTTTGATAACATTTTCATGCAGTGATCTGTAGAAAGCAATGCCATTAGATACACATTATTTTTAACTTTTGCAGTTACCATTTCTCCTCAAATATAACATTAACAATACATTTAACCCATTTTCATTGTCATCTAACAAAAGTAACAAAAAGCCATAGAAGTTTTAATAAATAGAAGACTGTGGTTGCTTGTTCTTATTTTTAAAACAGAAAACACCAGGTAAGGGAAACTGAATCAGTCTAAACGCCTGAGATAGGCCCCTAAGTTCTAGCAACACGCTGCACTGATTTCCTTTCTGAAAGCAGAAATGCAAACGAACAAACCACCTGCTTTTGGACAGCTCGACTTAGGACTTACTCTCAAGCCAGCTGAGTTTTCTACAAGATCTAAGCGTAACCAAGCATAACTTCTCCTTGACTAAATGCAACAAACCGAGGAGCAAGAAGTCCTTTATAAATACCCCAAAGCTGGCTTTTAATATAACTCTTATTTTGTATGGTCTTCTGAGGGGGCTCCAAAGAGGGAAGCAGTAGAGGGAATAATGAGTTCTTCCAAAATGAGGAGCTCTTACAGGAGGCAACAAGTAAGCACTGTCCCAGAGATCCTCTTAAAACCAAAACAAACGAGTAAGAGAGAAAAAGATTTTGGATCCAAGAAGTAGGATCATTCTCCACAAGCATCTAAAACGAAGAGGCCCAAGCAGTGACCAACATATTGACCCTAGCCTCTTTTAAATACATCCCTTTGGAGAGGAGAGAGGATGATAGCACCAGCAGTGAGGTCTATTTCACCCAGCACTTCGCTGAGCCCAGCTGCAGCCCCGCGCGCCTTCCTTCCCAAACCGGCCTCTCCCGCCTGGGAGAGCTCCCTCCTCTCTTCTGCCACCCAGAGCCACACAACCCCTACCTACCCGCCACTCCTCACGGACCCCGGCCCGAGACGCGCCTCCAGGAGGCCTCGGCTGCCCGAAACCCGGCCCCTTCGGCCACGGGGAGCCCCAGCCTCGAGAAACCGACCAGCTGCTGTCGCCGGCGTGTTACTGCTCCGCCGCTGCGGCCGGCCTGCGACCCGGCCACCTGCAGGGCCTGGCAGGCGCCCGAGCTTCCCGTCCTTCCGCGGCCCGCGGCGGGACAGGACGGGCTCGGCCGCCCCCAGGAAGGCGGGGCAGGCCGGCGGCCCCTCGCGACCCGCGATGACCCCCCACGGTCCCCGCCGACCCCGCCGGCAGGGCCCCCACCCGGCTCCCAGGAGTCCTGCGGCGTCAGCACCGCCCCACAGCCGCTCACCCGGGCCGGGACAGTCTTGCGTCGGAGAAACCGCGCAGCGCGAGAGGGCCGGGGGAGGTGGCCGGAGGGAGAGGAAGGGGAGCGCAGCGCGCCCAGTACCGCTTCGGCCTCCTCCACCCGCCAAGGAGGGGAAAGGGGGAGAGCCGGGAGCACAACAGCCCGCGCCTCGCACCCGCCGCCGCGCGCGCCCGCCGCCGCCTCAGCCTACGGGGAGGCCACTACACCTCGTGCTCGCGCACGCCGCACAGCTCTCCCAGTCGCCCCAGCGTAGCCTGCTCTGCGCAGCCCCCGCCCACCGGCCTTCCTGCCGCGGCCTCCCTCCGCCCCCACCCGCTCGCGCGCCTGCGCCTCTTCCGGTCGCGCGGGCCAATGGCAGCGCGCCCCTATTACATAAGCGAGAGGGGGCGGGGCCTGGCGCGGACGGTGGCCCCTCAGAGACGGGAGCAGCAGGGGACGTCGCGCTCTGTCCCTGGCGCACCGCCCCCCCTTCTCCTGTGTGCTCCATCTGGGCGGCTTCAGCCGGCCCTGGGAGCCGCGTGATCTCGGTCCTGGCGGGTGACGGCCCGCAGTGTGATTCACAGGTCGCTTGCTCACTCACTGGGGCGGCGGCCAGGCTTCGACCCCTGCGTCCGCTCTCACGAGCCTCCAGTCTCGGCTGCGTCCTTCTGTGCCCCGGCCTGGGGAGGGTCCCGGAGAGGTGCGCCAGCGCCGCGGCTGTGTGGGTCACCGACCTCGGAGCCCGCCACCCGGGCACACCGCAGCTTCCGCCCCGAGTGCGGCCGGCGCGCCGGGAGGCCCTGAACTGGGACGCGCGGCCTTTGTTCTCTCACCACCTACCCTTTACGTCGTTCCCACGGAAACCTCAAGTTATTTGACCATTCTGGGGGTTTTAGTGAGTTCAAGATTCACGCCTGACTGTCTCACTGAAAATTGCCGGCTAGGCCCCCCTGACCGTTTCAGGCTGACTACTTAAAAATATAGTGAGTTGTTAATACTTAGGGAAATGGTTAAGTTGTGGGTTTTTTGGTCTTGATTTATAGGCCACGATAGCTCAATATCAGAATCAAGAGCGATGGCGATTGTAACGATTATTAGATGTTTATCTGGAAAGGGCAGCATGTTTAGACGTCGGCTTTTTCTTCCCCTTCCCCCCCCCCGCCCCCAGCACACATTGGTTTGTAATTAGAGCTACAGATAAAACAACAAAAGAGGGTCTTGCATTTGACTGTCCCACCTTGACCCATAGCCTCCGCTCTCCCAAATTTGGCTGTCAGTGCCCCAGGAAATGTTAGTTGAACATAAGTACATCGCAGGTTTTCTGGACTGGGATATGTGTATCACCAAATTGTTTTAAATAGCCAGGAAGGGGTTAACTGCTTATTGCATTTGGGTGGCATACGACAACAATCTCGTTGTTCAGTCCTTCCTTTTCAACCTCATTTCAGTTCCTCTCGCCTTCACTTTTCACGCCCTCCCTTCCGTATTGCAGTTTTAAGTTACATGTTCAAATTTTGTTAATATCTCTCCAGTATTCAATTGTAAGCTCATTTTCACCACTATATACCCAGTGCTTAGCAGCGTATGAAACATGGTAGGAATTGAAAAGAAAGCAGGACTTTTAGTGACATTTCATGAAGCCATAGCTTAATTATTAGTAGTCACCATAACCAAAATAACTATATTAACCTGGCTAATAGGTGGATGAGGTACTTGGAAAACCTAAAGACAGGAAATCCAAAGAGCTGTGTTTGTCTAGCCATGAATGAGATTGGACAACAGAAAGGGACAGGGAAATCTGATTGGCAGAGATAAGTCTTTTTAACTAGAAAGGTGATTTCTGTTGTGAAATAGGGTTAATATGGCACTTGTTACCAAGGCCTAGATGAAATATTCATTAAAACCAGTGTTTCTTAAATTTTTGAGTTATACCACTTTCAAGAAAATGGTAAATGCTATGGACTTTGCCCCTAAAAATTTCATGTACATATAAACTTATCCCCGTTGGTAAAATTTCTGAACCTTGGTACTAATCACATTTTGGGCTGGATAATTCTTTGTTATTGGGGCTGTCCTAGGGACCATAAGATGTTTAGCAACATCCCTGTCCTTCTACCCTCTTGATGTCAGTAGCATTTCATCTCCAGTTGTGACAACTGAAAATGTCTCCAGACATTACCCCATGTCCTCTTGGGTCAAAATCTCCCCTGGTGGAGAACCACAATAGAGGATATGGTATTATGGTAACTTTATATGGTGGTTAGGGCATTTAAAATACAAAGGGAAAAAAATGAAAGAAGGAATGAATAAGATTCAACACCTGTGAAGTGACAAACAGTAAATGAAAGGCAGATGAATTCGCATAACTACCAGCTGGTGTCCTACTTATGTTATAGAAATGTGACAGCAAATGGGATATGAACGCCTTGGAAAAATTTTTATACATAGTTCTGGTTTTAATCGTGAATGCTACAGTACTTCTACTGACTGTTTTTCCTCTTCTGCCTGAGACAATTACTCTAGTTTAATATGCAGTAAGCCTGTGCCTATTTTCTATCCCAATCACAATCAGATTAAAGTGCTGCTCCAAAGACCTGAAAGACTTATTTATTTATTTGTATTCATGTCAGATTTTCAGGGGTGAAAGAGCTGGTGGTTAGTCAATATATTATTTCTCAGATAAATATGGATTTATCTGTGGCATGTAGGTTAATATCTAAATATAGTGAAGTGCTGGGAATTCCCTGGTGGTCCAGTGTTTAGGTGCTTTCACTGCCAAGAGCCCAGCCTGGGTTCAGTCCTTGGTCGGGGGACTAAGATTCCACAAGCCACGCAGTGTGGAAAAATAAAAAAGTAGTGCAGTGCTCAGCTCAAGGGTTCATTGAAGAACAAAGGAGGCGATTTCCTGCCCCTATAGGTCCTTCCATCTAGTGACAAATAATAACAACAGCAATAATGACAATAATAGACTCAAAACAAAAATGTTACCTTTGCTGGCTCTTCTTCCTCTGCTCAACTTCTACTTGTTGAGATTTCTCAGGGCTGCCCCGTGGATTCTCTTGTCTTCTCCCTCTTAGCCCAAAGGGAAAAGTTGTGGCTTTACATAATGAACTTCATATGACCCCACATTTCTATCGCCAGTTCAGACTTCTCTTCTGATTCCAAATTAATATACCCAAATGCTTATTTTTCATTTCCACTTCAACGTTTCACAGACATTTCACATTTGGTGCTATATTGTATTGAATTTAAGAAGCTATTGATTGTAAGTCACATTTATGTCCACCAAGATAAAAAAATTTCTTCCAGTTGAAGGCATTATACTAAAATACTCTTGATTGTAAGACATCACAATTTCAGAGATGTTAAAATAGGTTTAAAAATAATGTGATGTATTAGAATAGTATCAAGAAGAATAAAATACTTAGAAGTAAACTTACCAAAAGAAGTGCAAAACTTACATTCCGACCACTAAAAAACATTGTTGAAAAATATTAAAGAAGACATAAATAAATGGAAAGGCATTCCATGTTCACGGATCAAAAAACTTATTATAGGGCTTCCCTGGTGGTGCAGTGGTTAAGAATCCACCTGCCAGTGCAGGGGACATGGGTTCGAGCCCTGGTCCAGGAGAATCCCACATGCCGCGGAGCAACTAAGCCTGTGCGCCACAACTACTGAGCCTGCGCTCTAGAGCCCTGGAGCCACAAGTGCTGAAGCCCGTGCGCCTAGAGCCCGTGCTCTGTAACAAGAGAAGCCACTGCAATGGGAAGCCCACGCACTGCAACCAGAGAAAGCCCACACGGCACACAGAAGAGTAACCGCTGCTCACCACAACCAGAGAAAACCCGTGCGCAGCAACAAAGACCCAACACGGCCCAAAATAAATAAAATAAATAATTTTTAAAAAAACAAAAACAAACAAAAAAACTTATTATAAAGGTGTCAATAGTCCCCAAAATGCTCTGCAGATTCAACACACTTCCCTATTAAAATCTCAACTGATGTCTTTGCATAAATCAACAAGGTTATTCTGAAGTTCATTTGGAAGTTCTAAGGAACCCAGATGTGGTATAGTATGAAATGTATTTGGTCTTTGTCCCTGTCCCATTCCTAAAAAGTTTCTAAAACCCCCAGAATGTTTGAATGATAGGAGTGTTTTTTGTAATTTATAAGAAGCTCCTTTTGAGCATACCTGAATTTATGCTAATAAGGTGATTTAGGGCTTCCCTGGTGGCGCAGTGGTTGCGAGTCCGCCTGCCGATGCAGGGGACACGGGTTCGTGCCCCGGTCCGGGAAGATCCCACATGCGTCGGAGGGGCTAGGCCCCTGAGTCATGGCCGCTGAGCCTGTGCTCTGCAATGGGAGAGGCCACAACAGTGAGAGGCCCGCGTACCACAAAAAAAAAAAAAAAAAAAAAAAAAAGGTGATTTAGGTTGGGGGCCATAGATGGCCTCAGGATGGGACTGGTCACCAGAAAAACCCAGTTATTAAATGATTAAAACTTTCAGCCCCACACACTGACCTCAGGGAAGGTAAAGAAGAGAGGCCTGGAGATCAAGCTCTATGAAATCTCTTGAACAAGATTTGATGAGCCTTCCGGTTGGTGAATGGGGCCTTCACATGCTGGGAGGGTAGCACATCCCAGTTCCATGGGGACAGAGGTTCCTGTGTCTAGAGTCCTTCTGGACCTCACCCTCTGTCTTATATAACATCTTTAAACATAAGTAAATGTTTCTTTGAATTCTGTGAGCTGCTCTAGCAAATTAAATCAAAGCTACAGAGTGGATTGTGGGAATCTCTGATTTATAGCCCATCAGTCAGAAGTGCAGGTAACAACCTGGACATGCAATTGGCATCTGAAGTGGAAGTGAGGGCAGTCTTGTAAGACTAAATCCTTATAAGACTAAATCCTTAACCTGTGGGATAGGGTGCTATCTGTAGGTAGATAGTGTCAGAGTTGAGTTACATTGTAGGACACCGACCTGGTGTTGCAAAATTTCTTGATGTTTGGACAACCTACATATCTGGTATCAGCAGTGAAGTAGTGCAGTGAAGTAGGTATTGAGAGTAGAGGAGACACACACAGGAGTGTACTTCCTCACACGAGAAGAGCCAAAACAATGTTGAAAAGAGGAACAAAGTTGGAGGGCTTACACTTCCCAATTTCAAAACTTGCTACAAAGCTACAGTAATCAAGACTGTGGTACAGGCATAAGAATAGACATATAGATCAATGGGACAGAATTGAAAATCCAGAAGTAAATCTTCACATTGATTTCAAAATAGGGGCCAAGAAAATTCAATGAAGAAAGGAACAGTCCTTTCAATAAACGATGCTGGGACAACTGGATATTCAAATGCAAATAATGAAATTGGACCCCTACCTTGCACCATATACAAAAATTAACCAAAAATGGATCATAAACCTAACTATATATGCTAACACTATAAAATTCTTAGAAGAAAATATAGGAGTAAATCTGCATGATCTTGGGTTAAGCAAAACCTTCTTAGATATGACACTTAAAGCATTGATGACAAAAGACATAACCCAGTTAAAAAATGGGCAACAGATCTGATTAGATATTTCTGCAAGGAAGATATACAAATGGCCAATATGTACAAGAAAATATGCTCTCCATCATTAGCCAAAAGCAAAATCAAAACATTGAGATAGTACTTCACACCTACTAAAATGGCTATGATTGAGAATTCCCTGGTGGTCCAGGGTGGCCTCAGCCTGCAGCGGCTTGAGGCAGGATCTCAGTTCCCCAGCCAGAGATTGACGTCAGGCTGCGGCAGTGAGAGTGCTGAAGACTAGCCACTAGACCACGAGGGCCAGTGGCCAGTGACAAGGGCCCTGGCCCATCAGCTTTGTAGAAAAGAATTTCCACAAAGAGACAGAAAGTAGTGAAACAAGTAAAGTGTTTATTAGGACCTAAAAGAGTACGTGTGAATAGACACACGTGGGCAGACTCAGAGAGAGGGTCGCGCCCTCGTGGTAGTTTGAATCACTTATATGGGGCATTTCTTCCACATTTCCTCTGCCCAATCATCTTACTTTGCCTGGTTCTGAGTCCGTATTTGGTTTATCTCAGGGTTCTCCCCAGTGTGCGCACGCATCTCTTAGCCAAGATGGATTCTAGTGAAGAGGCCTATGGGTAGGTTGACATCACTTACTATGGGGTGGTGCCCCCTCCCTTTTAGGCCCCCAAGAAGGCTTTCTGCACGTATGTAGTTGGGAAGGTCTCCTTGACTTCTAGAATTAGGAATATGTGGTCTCTAGCTTTTATCTGGACAGGCTCAACTCTCTTCGCTTTTGCCATTATCTCCATCTTGGAGTCTCTGTTCACAGGGGACAGACTCCAGCTGCTCAGCTTGGGGCCCATCTATCTCCTGCCTCAGTTAGGACTCGGTGCTTTTACTGCCGTGGGCCTGGGTTTGATCCCTGGTCAGGGAACTAAAATTCTGCAAGCTTCTAGGGGCGGCCAAAAAAAAATTAAATTAATAAAATAAAATAAAATGGCTATGATTAAAAAGCAGATAATAAGTGGTGAACAGAATATGGAGAAACCAGAACCCTCACACACTGTTGGTGGCAGGGTAAAATAGCGAGTCCTTTGGAAAACATTCTCGCAGTTCCTCAAAAAGTCAAACATAGAGTGACCATATAATGCAGCAATTCCAATAGTAGGTCTATATCCAAGAGAAATGAAACATACATCTACACTGAAACTTGTACATGAATGTTCAAAGCAGCATTTTGGCTATTCATAATAGAGCCCAAATAGAAATAACTCAAATGTTCAGCAGCTGACATATTGATGAATAAAATGTAGTATATCCATAAAATAGAGTATTATTCAGCCATAAAAAAGAATGGAGTTCTAACACCTGCTACAAAATGGATGAATCTTGAAAACATTATGCTACGTGAAAGAAGCCAGTCACAAAAGATTAGATATTGCGTGATTGGATTTATATGAAATGCCCAGAATAGGTAAGTCTATAGAAACAGAGTAGATTAGTGGTTGCCTGGGGCTGGGAGAATTGCGGGGGTGGGGGTGGGGGGGTAGTGACTGGTAATAGGTATGAATAAGTAGGGATTGTCTTTTGGGGATGATGAAAATGTCTTAAAATTGATTGTGGTGATGATTGCACAACTCTGTGAATATACTGAAAACCATTGAATTGTACACTTTGAGTGGTTTGTATGTGAATTATATCTCAGTAAAGCTGTTATATATTGAAAAAAACACTTGCTTTAGAATAATGAAGAGCATAATGTCCACTATTCTCTCCATTGCCATGCCCAAATCTCCTTCTCATCAATCTATCCTATCTCAATAAAGGCACTGCTATCCACTGGGATAATCATTTCAAAAGCCTCATTGTTAGTCCTGGTACTTACCAGTCCCTGAGCCGGCACTTCCAATCTATTGCCAAGTCATGTTGATTCAACTCTAAAATATACATTGACTCTGTCCAGCGTTCACCACCTCCACTGCCATTATTCTAATCCAAATCACCATCTTTCATCTGGTTTGTCTGGGGCATGAACTTACCAGGAAGTGGAGAACTTCTCCAGCTCCGCCCTCCCACCCCTCCTTTTTTTGTTTTTTTTTTTGGCCGTGCCTGGCGGTTTGCGGGATCTTAGTTCTCCAACCAGGGATTGAACCCGGACCCTCAGCAATGAAAGCGCTGAGTCCTAACCACTGGACCGCCAGGGAATTCCCTCCAGCTCCTCTTTAATAAATCACTTCCAGGCAATCAGAATGACCTTTCTAAAATAAAGATCTGCTCAGGACACTTCTGTGCTTAAAACCCTTCACTGGCCAGCCATGGCACACAGAATAAAATCCAGTACTCTCATCATGGCTCACAAAGCCTTGTCTGGGCTCCTGACACTCTTCTCTCTTGCTGTGCTCCAGCCTCAGTGGTCTTTCAGTTCCTCAAGCCTACCAAGTTCTTTCCAACCCTGGGGACTTGATATATGGTCTACCCTCTTTTGTGATATTTGTAATGTGCTTCTACCCCTCCGTCTACTTTCTAGTCACTCTTCGATTTCCAGCAGAAATGTCACATTCTCAGAGAAGCGTTCCTTCCTTGAGCCCCCATCTAAACGAGGATTCCTCTGGTTTAGTGCTCTCATAACACCCTGTACTTTTCATCCTTAGGACTTACACTATGTAATTTATTGTAAATACAGCGTATATACATGTATATGTGTATATGTATATATATCTGTAGAATATACATAAAATGTCTTCTTTCCATTTGACTCCTAAAATAATAAAAAGATGTAATACTTATATAGTTCCCACTATCTACCAGGCACTGTTACATGTGTTTTACATGTTTTGATTCATTTAATCCTCCCGACAACTCTTAGGTAAGTAAGGTACAAAATGGTTAAGTAAATGACCTAAGATTACATGGCTAGGGAGTAGAAAAGCTAAGATGTGACTCCCGACACTCTGGTTCCAGAGGCTGGACCACTGTCCTACACCGTATGGGTAGGTTCTGTATGAGTTCTTTTCACCGCCCCCCCCCACCCCCGTGTGTAACCAGCTTTGAGCATAGTGTCTGACATGCTGTGGGCATCCTATAAATACTTGTTGAATGAATATATGCCTGGATGACCCCTCCAAACTCGGTTAGGAGCCCTCTTAAGTACCAGAGAGAGTGCTATGACTAGCATTTCTATAATGATAATAATGTAAATATGGATCCATCCACAATTATAAATACAAATATACTTTTCCTGGGAGGATGGGAGAATGAGAAAACTCTGTGTGTGGTGAGGCCATGTAAGGGGATGGGCTGAAAGAGAACTAAATTCTCCCCTACCATAAAGTCCCTAGATAATGCCCAAAACCGGGAAAAAACTTTCAAGAAATAATAGTATAAGAAGGCTATTCAGGGCTTCCCTGGTGGCACAGTGGTTGAGAGTCCGCCTGCCGATGCAGGGGACATGGGTTTGTGCCCCGGTCCGGGAAGATCCCACATACCGCGGAGCAGCTGGGCCCGTGAGCCATGGCCGCTGGGCCTGCGCGTCCGGAGCCTGTGCTCCGCAACGGGAGAGGTCACAACAGTGAGAGGCCCACATACCTCAAAAAAAAAAAAAGAAGGCTATTCAGAGATATAGAGAAAAATACCAAAATAATTGACTTAAAGAATTATAAGTAGCTGTGGTTGAAAAGAGAATTTGGCAGGTGGGAAAGCACTGTTTTTCATAACTAGTCTTGTAGGACTAGCTGAATTTTTAAACTGTGTGCATATTACTGGGATAAAACCAAAACTCAATCAATGAAATGCTTTTTATGTCAAGTAATTTTCTATCCATGTTTGTTTTCAGGCAGTATACCTGTCATCACAGTGCTTCAGAAAGCTGCTTGAATGAGGCCAGCCATCTCAAGCACCCTTGGCATCTCTCACGGTCAGAGCCTCTACTTTTCTCTCCCCGTGAGGATATGCCTCAGGTTGCACCATTTTTATTTTTCTGGTTCTCTGTGTACCATCTTTATCATTAGACTCTCAGGCAGCTGAATGAGCAAAGGAGAAGAGAGTATCCCAATTTAATGTGCTTGTCCTGCTGTCTTTCCATTATTACTCTTTAAGCAGGGGGGAAACCAAAACAAAACAAGGAGATCGAGGATGGAGTGAATCATTCTTCTCCAGACACGAATGCATTGTCTGTTAAGTGAGGACCTTTGCCTTGATCTTAAATGTAAAGCTGTCTCGGGCTGCTCAATGGTCTTGGTGTTGTCTGAAGTCTGCTGAGAGCACTGGGTGGTGGCAGAATGACTCCACAGAGAGAAATCTGTCTTGAGAAGGACTCTTGTATTCTTTCCTAACTTCTGATGACCTGCAGAGACTTTTTTCTTACGCCTCCATTTTGAACTATTACTTTGGAGGAGAGAAGGCAAGAAAAGAAAAAAGTTTCCTTACGCTCTGAAATTTAACCTCTTTTTGGCTGAGAATGGTTCTTAATGCTTTTAATTAAGTGCTTAATTATATTCTGTTTGATTTTAATAATAGTAAAAGGCATTAAGACTCAGAAGAATTTTTATTATATTATTTTTTTTTAACCAGGAATTTTTATTCTTTTTTTTTAACATCTTTATTGGAGTAGAGTTGCTTTACAATGGTGTGTTAGTTTCTGCTGTATAACAAAGTGAATCAGCTGTACATATACATATATCCCCATATGTCCTCCCTCTTGCGTCTCCCTCCCACCCTCCCTATCCCACCCCTCTAAGTTCAGAAGAATTTTTTTTTTTTTTTTTTTTTTTTTTTTTTTTTTTTTTTTTTTGTGGTACACGGGCCTCTCACTGTTGTGGCCCCTCCCGCCGCGGAGCACAGGCTCCAGACGCGCAGGCTCAGCGGCCATGGCTCACGGGCCCAGCCGCTCCGCGGCACGCGGGATCCTCCCGGACCGGGGCACGAACCCGTGTACCCTGCATCAGCAGGCGGACTCTCAACCACTGCGCCACCAGGGAAGCCCCAGAAGAATTTTTAATGACTGATTCCCCAGATATAAAATGAAAGGGTTGGTCTGAGTAACTTCCAACACCCCTTCTAGCTTTTGAACTTCTGTGACTTAATGACTCAACATGAACTTCAGGGTCTTTAAAAAGAACTCTGTTTATGAAAGGCAGCATAACAATCACCGCAAACTCCCACCAGATGAAAATTTGAAAGCAAGGCTGCTTGCTATTTACATATAAAATGAAAAGGTAATTTCTATATATCATAGGAGAGAACTAAGTGATGGAAGGATGAGTAAAAAGAGGCATGCAAGGGAAAATACTTGTTTGAAACTTCCGTGACTGTATTAATCATGTTTTATTTTCTGTATATTATGAAGCTTTAATATTTGGGGGGCCTTCTAGCCCCAGGGAGAGACTGCACATCCCAGCGCTAGCTAATTCCTAAAGATAGTAACAACTTACCTAGGAACATGCCTTTTGTATGCAAACCAACCAATCTCAAGTCTGTACCCCCAGCCACTCTCTTACCTAAATTACACACCAAGCCAATATTTCCCGGGACCTAAGTCATCCCAGAGCCAGGTACCAGGCAACTAGGGACCATCCCTATCACCAAAGTCTGCCAGAATCATTCACACTGGCTAATCCTAAAATGCTCACTGTACCCTGCCTTGCCTTTCCCACACAAACCCCAATAAAGGCTCTGGTCCAGACTCCCCACACCCCTCTCTCCTGCTCTGCCTCCTGACCACAATCAAGCGGTCCCCAAGTGGCCCTGTGTGGTGTGGCGTATGCCCTCTCCTCTTGGGAGACGTAAGGAGTCAATTCTTCTTTCAATGACATTGATCTCTCTGTATCCACATTCAGTCACCTCTGTAAATTGAAATCCCATGGGTACATTACAATGAAAAAACTCTAGTATTTAAAGTACTAACTCTTGATTACTAATAAAAGTATATACCCAGTGTGACTTTCCCTGTAGGTTCATAATGGCTGAGATTTTCTTGTATTTTTGTTCAAAAAATTAAACTCTAATTGTTCTAAGTTGGTCAAATTGTTTATAAATACAGAATTCACTTAGGTCAGAGGCTGAAATGACTACATCAAAAAACACACAGGGCTTCCCTGGTGGCGCAGTGGTTGAGAGTCCGCCTGCCGATGCAGGGGACACAGGTTCGTGCCCCGGCCCGGGAAGATGCCACATGCCGTGGAGCGGCTGGGTCCGTGAGCCATGGCCGCTGAGCCTGTGCGTCCAGAGCCTGTGCTCTGCAGCGGGAGAGGCCACAACAATGAGAGGCCCGCATATCGCAAAACAAACAAACAAACAAACCCACAACAAATCCAAAGGAACATAATGTTGTGTGATTCAAATAAACCTCACATACAAATTCTAAAAAAGAAAAAAATCCCATGGGTACAAATGAGACAGTGACCTACGTTCAATTATGTTGTCTGTGTGAACTGGGACGGGGGATTCCCTGTCCTCCATGTGTTACAGAGTCTAAGCTCGTACTGCTCGCCATACGACAGGCCGATAATCAAGAGACAAGCTGTTGGGCTTCCCTGGTGGCGCAGTGGTTGAGAGTCCGCCTGCCGATGCGGGGGACGCGGGTTCGTGCCCCGGTCTGGGAGGATCCCGCGTGCTGCGGAGCGGCTGGGCCCGTGAGCCGTGGCCGCTGAGCCTGTGCGTCCGGAGCCTGCGCTCCGCAGGGGGAGAGGCCGCAGCGGTGAGAGGCCCGTGTGCCACAAAAAAAAAAAAAAAAAAAAAAAAAGAGACAAGCTGTTGGGGCAAGGAATAACGACTTTATTCGGAAAGCCAGCAAACTGGGAAGATGGTGGACTCATGCCGCAAAGAACCATCTTGCCTGAGTTAGAATTCAGGCTTCCTTTATACTAAACGGGGAGGGAGTAAAGTCAAAACACTTCCTGGTTCCCATGGGCCTCCGAGGGGTGTGTTAATTTCTTCCTGCCTGCAGTCATTCACAGGTGGGCCTGGTCAGGATGTTTCCTGTGTGCTAAACAAAGGTATTTTAGCTTAATGCTCATTACCTGGGAAGCAGGGTTCCCAGAGATGGGCCATTACATATAATTTAAGGTTATAGGCAATATCTCTTTAGTGATTAACTTGTAATAGAAGACATAGGTTCTTCCCTATTAACACATGTTCCTTATGCAGCCGAGAGGTTGGTTCACTTGCTTAGGACAACTTACAAAGGATCAACCAGACTTCTAATTCAGTCCCCATGTGTGCCATGCAGCTTTGCTTCATGTTCACACACCAAACCCCTAGACTAGGCCAAATTCTCAAAGTAAATGACTTATTTCGAAGTACAGGGTGACAAAGGCATTTGGAGGTAGGGAAGAGAATGACAGATCATTGCTGCAGCTATGACTTGTTTCATCTGGAACAATTAGCCATAGAACATGTCCTACTGAAGCTGGGTCCCCAGTATAATCTTCCCATATAAAATTGAATTCATTATTGCTCAAAGCCTCCTAATGATAATAATAACAGCTATAATTTGGGCCCATGCTGTGTTACTCTAATCCTCACGTTGGACATTCACAGTACATCTCATTGTTCCAGTTTACTGATGAAGAAACTAAGGCTCCAAGATATTAATTTTCTTATCATCACACAGAAGGAGAACTAATAAGTAAAAGACCTAGGATTGAGAATCCAAATCTATCTGATTCCAAACCTGACCTTCCTTCCCCCACACCACACAGCCTCAGGAATGAATTCCAGTGTAGAGAGCTCCTCTTGCATTTGGCTGAGAACCGCTGACGCCAGACTTAACAATGGCTAACGTGGGCACCGTTGTTCTTTCTATTGTCATGACCATGCTCTGCTACTCATCTGGGTTGCACAGAGAAATTGCTTATCATTTCTGGCTCTCGTTTCTTAATCTGAAAAAAAGTGAGGGACTTGGAGTAGGTGTCTGTTATGATAACAATTTGGATTTTTAAAATATGATTGTAACTTTAAGTATGATGTATGGGAAAATGTATATTTTATACACTTCTTATTCCCAAAGTAGATTTGGAGTACCCAAATACCCAAGTGTTAGTTTTATTTAGCTGACATTTTAACTTTTTTTCTTTCTTATAATTTCAGAAAGTCAACAGGGAACATGAATTGGTTAACATTAAAGAGAACTATCTTTAGTGGCTCGGAATTTAAAGTACAAATAAGAGAAGGATGTCTTTAATAAACAAATGATGTGTCATTTGGGACAAATGTAATATGGTGTGTGGGTTCATCCAACACAGTCATCAGGATACTTCGTCATACTTGGCATAGTTAAAATTTCCAAGGTACATGTGTGTTCGTGTCAACCTTACTTAGTGTGTAATTTCACCACTGATTGGCCTCAGTAGGGCTTGTGCTTTCAGCTGTCTTTCTGTCAGTGGGGTTGGATGGATAAACACGGATCCTTCTCTTCCCTGATCCATCTTTTGATTTATGGCTTACTTGTGTTAGATGTTTGGCTCACTAGAAACTGTGATCATAATAGTGCATGATTATCTGACCCTCCGGGGGCCTAGTCCCATTAGCCTTAGAATCCAGTCAACTATCTTTACCTATCACTCCATTCAGGCGATGTGAATTTTATGCATCAGCTGGGCAAGTTGTGCTACCTCATTATGCCTTAGTTACTACATATTTTCACAGGAATCATATCCTGTGATACTTAATGGAAGCCAATATTTTGCCTGATGGTATATGTTCACTGCAAGTAGTTGACTGGCTTATAAAATCATCCAATTAACTGGAGGGAAAGGCAGTGTACAATGTTAAAAGCAGTTTTATGGACTAAAACCTAATTAAAACTAAGTTGAAAATTGGCTTTTTTTTAAAAAAAGGAATGTTTTAAATTTGGGGAAAAAAGATGGGGAAAAGAAAGAGAAAGAAATTGAGAGAAATAGGAAGATAATTTTTTATTTGGGGGTATCAAAAGTTTTTGAGGAAATCTGCATATTCTAATCCCTGACTTTTCTTGCTGTTCAATAAAATATGCTCTAACATGATGATTCTGAGTTCTTTAATTGTGAGACAAACTGTCTTTTGCTCTTATATTATTATTGTAATTAGAGTGTATTTTTCAGCTGACACAGCATTTCTTTTTTCATAACATAAAGGCTTAGCCTGAATTGTGACCAAGAAGTGGCAGAGTTAAAACTACAGATCATAAACACATATTGAAATGTGACTGATGGTAGCAGGTCCAAAATATTGGAAATGCTGCTGAATAAGCATTTGAAGCAGGGTGTGATTCTAAATAACACCAATATATCTGGTTCCTGCCTAGTTAGGAAAGGGATGAGTAGACTTGCTAGACGAGTTGAACGGAGACTAACTTGAAGCCCTGAAATTGTGAGAATGTTCTCACGTTCTGTTCCCATAGGATAGCATTTGTCAGGTTAAAAAAAAAGAAAAAATTGCCATGCAATGTACTTTCAACAAAACATAAAACAGACTTTAGGATTTTAATGTTAAAGTGGAGTTTTGGTATTATGAGTGCAGTTAGTTTTTGAGAGCAGTTGGTTGATGTTTTTCAACTTATAGCTCAATACTCCGCAGGCCGTGTCACTCACTCCTTTATGCCAAAAATCTCTTGTGCATCCCAGTATCATGATTTATCTGCAGAATTACTAACAGAGAGTCATTTTCCATCATCCAAAAAGATGATTGGTCTATTTGCTAAACAGAATTCTGGCTCCATAAACTTGATTTTTATTTTCTTATTCATCCTCTTCTTCCTTCCAAACAAAAAATAATTTAGGCAACTGTTGACATTTTCTTAATGCATCATTGCTTCATTGTCATCTTTTTTGCTTTTTAATAAATTTATTATTTATTGGCTGCATTGGGTCTTCATTGCCGCGTACAGGCTTTTCTCTGGTTGCAGCTAGCGGGGGCTACTCTTCACTGTGGTGCACCGGCTTCTCATGGCCTGTGGCTTCTCTTTGTTGCGGAGCACGGGCTCTAGGCGCGCGGGCTCCAGTAGCTGTGGCATGCGGGCTCAGTAGTTGTGGCTCGCAGGTTTAGTTGCTCCACGGCATGTGGACCAGGGCTCGAACCCCTGTCCCCTGCACTGGAAGGCAGATTCTTAACCACTGCGCCACCAGGGATGTCCTCATTGCGATCTTAAAGCATGTGTCAGAGGAGGGAAATGTAGAGGGATTGTCTTAAATCAGGGTGCAGACCAATTAGGAATCCCTCTGGAAAATTACTGGAGACAAATCAGGGCCTGCTCAAATGGAATAATCATGAGCTCCATCTTACGTATAAAATGGATGTTGATTTCTATGAATAACTCAAATTGTCTAGTCTACGTATTAGCCTCTTTGCAATTATATGTAGGGAATATTTTTTGCTTTTTCTCTTTACATAGCTACTTTGAAATCTTCAGCACAGCAGGTTAAGCATTTGAGAGGAGGAGTACTTAAAGATCTGTTAACAGTGGTAAAGAATTTAGAAGCTCCGTGGCTTCTGAGATCTGGTGAAAGAGGGGAGTCTGAAAGTACTGTGAGATGAGTGAGAGTGATGGATGAGCTCGGCTCATCATGTGAGCACCGAGAAAGGATAACTGCATAGTCATTCTCTCACACATAAATAAAAGATAACCTCTGAGAGAGAGAGAGAAATTGTGCAAACCAGCATGGCAAATTAGAATAATCACCATTTTTTAAAAAAGCAAATATCCTCAGGCATATCTGCTTCAGATTTAGATTGCACCTTTAGTTCTGTGTCCCGTATAGTGAATTTCATGTTAAAAGCCTGCAAATCTTTTCTGTTAACAGAAGCAATAAGATATTTTCCATTACTCACTTCAATTAGAAGTGTGCAAGTTTTCTGTGATTCCGTTTCACTGCCCCCTGGTGGATTTTACTTAAAACTGCTGTAGTAATGTCCTGGGTATGAGCATGTCAGCTGATGTGTATGTTTTACCTCATTTGAATTTTTCCAAATGATTGACACTGTTAATAAACACTTTTAAAACCCATCATAGGTTAGTAATAAAAATACCAAGGATACCTAGGTCCCTTTTAAGACTCTTTTAAAAAGAATTTTTATTATTAGATTATTTTTTACTTAGGCCCATTTCTAAGCAGAAATAGAGTGGTCATAACTTTGGGCAAGAGCCTTGGTTAAGGTTTCTGATTTATTTCGGATTTTTTAAAAGGAAAAAAAAAAACAAAAAACTTTCAAGACTGAAAGACTTTTACAGTACATCACTGTATACTCCCACAGAGATTCTACCATTCACATTTTACTTTACTTGCTTTGTCACATATCATGCATATACCTAACCCTCTGTCCATCCTTATTTTTAAATGAATTTTAAATTAAGTTGTAGACATCAGTACCCTTCCCCCTAAATGCACCTCATTAGTGAATGTTTGCTTGCTTATCATATAGACCTTATGATTTATGACTGATTCTTTCTTTGGTCACTAGGAAGCTTAGCAATTGTGACCTACCTACTTTGCAATAATTTCTGGTATATTATATTTTTGTGTATGTTACCCATGACTTCATTTTACAATGCCATCCATGATTTTCTCTAAATCTCTTCTTTTTAGAAACACCTATTTTGATCCTTCTGTATTTTGTAAACTTCCTCAAATAAATTCTGGACTAAGGCTAAAATAAAATTAGGCTGGTTTGGTATGTTGTTTAAAAGCATTGATTATTCAAAGAGAATGTTGCTAGTCATTTCCATGTATATATTTATAAGAAGTTGGAAACGTTTGTAACAGAGGTGAATCACAAGAACAGACTAGATACCATTCTTTTGTAATTAGGGTTATTAGAGTTGCTAGGCATTTAATAGTAGCAGCATTATTCACAATAGCTAAAAGGTGGAAACAACCTAAGTGCACATGAACAGATAAATGGATAAACAAACTGTGGCATATACATATGGTGGAATATTATTTGGCCATAAAAAGGAAACTCTGATACATGCTACAACATGGATGAACCTTGAAAACATGTGAAGTGAAAGAAGTCAGACACAAAAAGACAAGTATTGTATGATTCCACTTGTATGAAGTATTTAGAATAGATAAATTCATAGAAACAGAAAGTAGAATAGAAGTTTTCAGGGCTGGGAGAGGGAAATGGGGAGTTATTGCTTAATGTTCATAGGGTTTCTGTTCGGAGTGATGAAAGAGTTTTGGGAATTGTTAGTGGTCATGTTACCCAACATTGTAAATGTACTTAATGCCACTGAATTTTACATTTAAAAGTGATGAAAATGGTGAACCTCATTTTATATCTATTTTACCACATTAAAAACTTTTTTAGGGGCTTCCCTGGTGGCGCAGTGGTTGAGAATCCGCCTGCCGATGCAGGAGACACGGGTTCGTGCCCTGGTCCGGGAAGATCCCACATGCCGCGGAGCAACTAAGCCCGTGAGCCATGGCCGCTAGGCCTGCGTGTCCGGAGCCTGTGCTCCGCAACGGGAGAGGCCACAACAGTGAGAGGCCCGCATACCGCAAAAAAAAAAAAAAAAAAAAAAAAAAAACTTTTTTAAAAAGCAGGTTAAATATCATTCTTTTTGCGATTAGGACGATTAGAGTTGCTTGTCTTTCAATGGGTTGTTTGTAGTTGCCATGCAGTTTTTCCACAAGGCATCCTAGAACTCATACCACACAGTTGATCATTATAGATAAGGTAATGTTTTATTAAAGGAACAATTTTATAATTGAAAATTACATTTCAGGGTACACGACCAAGGAAGCAGTATTATGTAAATTGCAGAGATGACCAGAAATATGCCATAAAAGCCAGGACACTACAATAATTGTCGCAACTTGGGGCTATTGTGTGTGTTCCCACACAAAGAGGACAGTAGGGAAAGGCAGCCTCATGGTGACCCTGGGTATGTTCAGAAAAATGGTCTGCCCTGGGGTCAGAGCAGTGGGCAGGTAATCTGGAAAGGGAGCCATGCCAGACAGACAGGCAGACAGTTCTACCTGTGTTACATTACCTCTAGCCATGACAGGTAAAGGCAGACAGGAAGTAGGCACTTGGAAGGCTTATGTATGAGGGGCAAGGTCCCACCCACTGCGAGAAGCACAGAGCAGGACTCCAATTCCAGGATAGAGCTAAGGATTTACTCAGTTTCACATATCAAGAAAATGGAAATAGAGTGCCTGGGAAAGCTATCAAAAGCCTTGATAATAATTATATACTTCAATATAAAAACTTATTAATAAGGAATTTATTCCACAGAATCATTTAGCATAAAGATGTAACTATTAGTACAAAGATTCTTATAACAACAGTGCTTAAAATAATAAAAAATTATGATTAACTTAAATGCTCAACAATAAGGATATCCATCCAGCAAAATAACTGGAGCCATTAAAAATGCTGTTGTGGGGGCTTCCCTGGTGGCGCAGAGGTTGGGAGTCGGCCTGCCGATGCAGGGGACGTGGGTTCGTGACCCGGTCCGGGAGGATCCCACGTGCCATGGAGCGGCTGGACCTGTGAGCCATGGCCGCTGGGCCTGCGCGTCCAGAGCCTGTGCTCCGCGACAGGAGAGGCCACGGCAGTGAGAGGCCCGCGTATTGCAAAAAAAAAAAAAAAAAAAAATGCTGTTGTGGAAGCATTCGCAGAGGCATGTAAGTAAAAATGCTTTCATTTTTATATATACTACAACTATTCCTTGGTTAGATATGCAAGTACTCCACTGAACAAATCAAAGGAGATTACACTGCCAACATTTTGTATCTGAAGCTATCTATGTTACTCTGAACTTCTTTTGGTTGCAGAGTAAGCTCATGGGATGAGAGGGGTCTTTCTTTCACTCATTTCATCTAACGATATTAAAGTATTCTACTACCTTTGTATATTTTACAGAAAGAACACTTTTATAAAGTTTTGCGTAAATGCAGCAGCAAAGACTGTATTTAAAAGTTTGCATCTATTATTGCAGAGGGGAGAGGAGCCCTGCTCAGTAATTAATCCACTTTCATTCATTCAGTCATTCATCAAACACCTGCCATGTGCCCAGCATTGGTTAACACCAAACAGAACTCTATAGGCTGCTTACATTCTAAGCGGAAGGGTGGGACACACCACCAGTAAGTAACCATACAGTATTGTAGGTAGTGATAGATGCTATTAAAAAGTTGAACAGGGCTTCCCTGGTGGTGCAGTGGTTGAGCGTCCGCCTGCCGATGCAGGGGACACGGGTTCGTGCCCCGGTCCGGGAGGATCCCACATGCCACAGAGCGGCTGGGCCCGTGAGCCATGGCCGCTGCGCCTGCACGTCCGGAGCCTGTGCTCCGCAGCAGGAGAGGCCACAGCAGTGAGAGGCCCGCATACTGCAAAAAAAAAAAAAAAAAAAAAAAATTGAACAGGAGAGAGCAAGACTGGATGGGGAGGCTGTTTAGGCAGAGTGTTCCGGAAAGTGCTGTCTCTGAGAAGCAGATATATAACCAGCCATATATGTCATTGCCAGGAGGAAGTATCCCACACTTGACACTTCTATAAAATAATAAACCATGTCACTTCATACAATCTATACTTATTTGCTCTGTGTTAAAGTATGACACGATGCAGGTGATGTGTTCTTGAGAAGAAATGTTCAGTAAATGTCATTCTTGACTCTTTGGTCGTCTGCAATTAGATCACTTCAAAGTGATCTTTGGTGAACTTCACCAAAAAGCCGTAAAAGATATTACCAGGTGATTAATTCGGACTTTACAAAGTGAGCTTCAAAATTCTGCCCAGAAAATTTCTAGGACACGGCTCTAAGTGGACTCCGTCCCAGAGCTGCCGGCTCAGGGAACACATGCCCGACTTTGGCTGGGGAGATGGGCAGGACGTCCCCAGGCACTCAGCCAGTGCCACAATCGCTCCTCCCCTTCCTCACCATCCCCCGTCAGACCCTGCCTGAGGCCAGGTTTGTGTCGGCCGATCTGTTAGAGATGACAGAGTTCTTTTTTTTTTTTTTTTAACATCTTTATTTGAGTATAACTGTTTTACAATAGTGTGTTAGTTTCTCCTTTACAACAAAGTGAATCAGTTATACATATACGTATGTTCCCATAACTCTTCCCTCTTGTGTCACCCTCCCTCCCACCCTCCCTATCCCACCCCTCTAGGTGGTCACACAGCACAGAGGTGAACTCCCTGTGCTATGCTGCAGCTTCCCACTAGCTCTCTAATTTACATTTGGTAGTGTGTATATGTCCCTGCCACTCTCTCACATCGTCACAGCAGAGTTCTTTTTATTCACTTATTCAGTGAATATTTGCTGAGAGTCCGGTGTGTGCTGGGCTCTGGGGGTAAAACAGGGAGAGAGACAGAAATACTCACTGTGCACAGAGCTTGTAGCCTAGCGGGAAAGGCGGATGATTAACAACCAGCAATTACAACAAATTGCAACAGTGTTATATGGTAAGGTGCTATGGGGACCCAGAGCAGGGCCCTGCTTGGTATAGAGGTGTCAGGAAGGGCTTCCGGGAGAAAGTGCTGTGTGTTTAAGCTGGGCTGAGAGGTTAAGTGGGAGTCAACTAGGACAAGGAGGGAAGACGGGAGAAAAGAGGGTTCTGAGTGAGAAGCATGGGAATGCCTGGAGGTTCAATAGCGGACTCTGAAGGGCTGAAGCTTCCTACAGCTGGAGCACGGAGCCGTGGGGAGTGGGCGGGCGAGGGGACTTCTCAGTTCTCTTCGCCCATCACATTTTTAGCAGAAAAATTTTGAACATACACTGAAGTAGAGAGAATAATGTAATGAACCCCTAAACCAAGCACCCGGCTTCCATAATTATCAACTCGTGATCAGTCGTGTTCTCTGTACCTCTTCTGCTCTACCAACCCCCCCTCGTCCACTCCTTGGGTTATGTGTGTGTGTGTGTGTGTGTGTGTGTGTGTGTGTGTGTGGTACGCGGGCCTCTCACTGTTGTGGCCTCTCCCGTTGCGGAGCACAGGCTCCGGACGCGCAGGCTCAGTGGCCATGGCTCACGGGCCCAGCCGCTCTGCGGCATGTGGGATCTTCCCAGACCGGGGCACGAACCCGTGTCCCCTGCATCGGCAGGCGGATTCTCAACCACTGCGCCACCAGGGAAGCCCTCCTTGGGTTGTTTTGAAGCACATCTCAGATACTGTTTCATTTGTAAATATTCTTTTATTTATTCTGTATTACTTCTTCTCTAGCTCCTGGTACAGCATCTGCTTACAGTAGGTGCTCAGTAACTAAGTGGACTTGTTGGGTGAACCAATAAACAATTGAGTGGATGAAAGAAAGGCAGGCAGGTGACGGAGTTTGGACTCAGTTCTGTGGGCACTGAGAAGGCCGTACAGGGTGTTGAACTGGGGAGTGACATAAAGCGGTCACTCGACTGAAAGTGGAGCAAGAATTGGAGGTGGACACTGCCACCACAGAGGGATTTCTAGGAGGCTGCTCTACAAAGCCTGGCAACCAGATTACAGTTATGTGTGGGAGGCGGTAAGAAGCTGGAGGAAGGGAGGGGAAGGGCAGAAAATAACCCCAGACACCTAGAGAGAGAGAGAGGACAGGAAGGAACGTAGACCGGGAGACAGAACAAAGGAAAGAAGTGAGTCAGAGAAAGATGAAGGAAGGGTATAAAAGGGGAGGATGCTAAGAAGTGCTAAGGCAGAGGGGTGCAGAGGGCACGGGGGATGGGGGCAAGAGGTCCTTACAGAGATTCTCACTGTGCCAGGCCAGGCCAATGCCAGCTGGAGGGGCCCGTTTCCTGCCAGCTCTCTTTGCCACCGTGGGTGAAGTGCCAGCAACACTCAAGGCGAGAAGTCTGGTGTCAGTATTTGATCCAAGAGGCAGGGGTGGTGGGGAGGGCCGGAGGACAGGCCGAAGTGCAGCATAATACTTCTCAAGCCCGCGTGGGTCTCCAAGGAGCATCCGGACCATACGGGGGAGGTGAAATCCAGGCAGGAAAAGAGCTGGCAGGAAGCAGGCTGAGCGGAGAGCCTCCAGCCAGCTTCGCAGAGGTTCAGGGCCAGGTCCTCTCCCTGAGGGAGCTGGAATGGGAACAGGGCTTCGGGACTCTGAGCAGATGACCGAAGTCCATGGCACATCCAAGTGCTGTTTAATAAAATGTCAGCAGTTCAGGGAATCTCACAGACACTGGCGGCAGGGGAGGGGGCAGCCACCCTGTCCCCAGGCTCACAAAGGTGTGAGAGCCACTTGCTGTGTGTAGGTCCCACTTCCAGACCTTCAGCTCAGGGCATCGGAAAAGCAGATCTTGAAGTGAACAACCTTGAATACCCAAAGCTTGGCAGGCAGGGGACCACTATTTGAAATACTCCTCTTTTCTACACTGGCAAGATTTAATAAGGTTTCCTAACCGTTGTGAATATTCATTTGTTTTAGGGTTCGACAAACATGGGGGCTGCCTCTGCTCTTTGAGCCAGACGGTGCTGCGGAGGACTTCTCTCAATTCAGCCGGCCTCTTAGCCCACCCCTTCCTCCTTGGCTAGTAGATGACAATCGTTGGTCTGTGTTTGTTTATTGCGGGGAGTGATTGCCCCCAGCTCCTAAGCATGCATGGATGGAATTTGTTCCTGGACTTCATTTTCTTTCTGGACTGGCAAGAGGCTGCCACCTGGAAGTGCGTTTGCAGATTCCACCTTCCCCTGGGTGGAGGCTGACCTTGGACGGGGCTTAGCAGGCCCTGAGCTGTGCTCCCTAACCTAGCCTTCCTCGGCAGCAAAGGTGGCCTTTGGTTCGCTGCCACTTCTCCAGTCCAGAACTTGGGGATTTGCTGTTCTTAGGCCTGGGAGGATCTGGAGAATGCTACATGTAGGCGAGCCTTGGCTTCCGGCAGAAGAGGAAGACGTCCTGACTCCCTCAGGGACTTTGTTACTCCCTCAGGACTGGTGGTGAGATCCCCTGACACTGGCTTTCTGCCTTATTGGTGATATACATGCACAAGTGTCTCCCAAACTCTGTAGATTTGGATCAAAAGAGAAACTAACAGGAACAGTAAACAAAAGAGGCCCTAAGCAAGGGACTGGTGGATGTCATTCGTGGTACAAACCACATATATCTAACAGACAAGGGAACAGCACACTTAGATTTTCTCGCTCAAGAACGCTGGTCACAATCTACTGTGCTCTTCGTTCCTGTAAGAAAGATGGTCTGTGACACTGTAACTGCTGGGAGCTTCAGGGCCCCCTTTGACATTTTTCCTACTTCTCCCCCTATCTCTCCAGATGGGGCTGGATCAGATCGAATGTAAACCTCTGCCCTCTAGTCTGAATGTCTGTGCTTTGAGCTGGTGCCCCTAATGGTACAATACAGTAATAGCTCATCATGCATTGGCAGAGAATGATTCTAGATAAGGACGTTTTCTCTGAAACATGACAATTTAATTCCTGAAATTCATTGTTTGTAGCCATTTTAGAAAGAAAGCTTTCAACAATACGTACTCATTACTCTGCCTTAGTTAACAGAATGAGTGGGGTATAATTTGAAGTTCTGTTAATTTGGATTGCTGTTGATATCCTATTCGGCCTGTGGAGGAACATGGCCTGTCTTTTCCCTGAATTCCACCAGATTATCTCCACCGGTCAAAGAAGTAGCCATCTTTGTCCCTGCTTCTGTTTTAGTAGGTTAAGTTTAGCAGTTTAATAGTTCAATAGTTAACTTTTAAGACTTTGGCACCAGTCTCCCTTTAGTAGGCTCTCTAAACCTACAGCTACTCATAGAATGAGAATTTTTACAGCTAGAAGTAAATGGGAGCCTTTAGTCTTTGATTGTCACCGAGGGCGGAACTGCAGGTTGCCAAGGAAACCAGAGAATGCAGTGTTTTTTGTAACATGAAGTCAAAATTGTTCTCTGTGCATCTGAAGGAATAAAGTATCAAGACTTTGTCACACGGACTTCCCTGGTGGCGCAGTGGTTAAGAATCCGCCTGCCAGTGCAGGGGACACGGGTTCGAGCCCTGGTCCGGGAAGATCCCACATGCCGCAGAGCAACTAAGCCCATGCGCCACAACTACTGAAGCCCATGTGCCTAGAGCCCGTGCTGCACAACAAGAGAAGCCACCACAATGAGAAGCCCCCACTCGCCGCAACTAGAGAAAGCCAGCACAGTAACAGAGACACAACGCAGCCAAATATAAAAAAATCTTTTAAAAAAAAAGAGATGACTCAGTTCTGAAAAACAAAAACGACTTTGTCACAGTTGCCTTTTTGAGGTCAGAGTCTTTTAAACTGATTTACAGTTTATCTTCATGGTCACGGTAAATCTGGAACCAGGCCCAGATTCTATCCCCTCTGAAGCAAGAGTAAGCATAATAGGGTTTGCAACCATCCCCATTCCCATCTAAGGCTCACGTGCCTCTGGAGTCAACGTCAGATGCATCCAGAGGTAACATTGGGTACTTGGGAGGTGTACGAAATAGTCCAAGTTGAAGGTTAGGGAATCATTATGGGAACAGAGGAGCACGCATGTTCATCAGATGTTCCAAAGTGAGAATTGGCAGGTTTGATGACTGGTTTCTGGATAAAATGTGATGGGGTGAGTAGTCCTAGGTAAGCCAGCAATCTAATTTGGCTGTGACACAAACCAAGATTTAGAGCACAAAGATAGGAGCTATATTAAAAGTGTAGGGCTTCCCTGGTGGCACAGTGGTTAAGAATCTGCCTGGCAATGCGGGCGACAGGGGTTCGAGCCCTGATCCGGGAAGATCCCACATGCTGCGGAGCAACTAAGCCCACGTGCCGCACAACTACTGAGCCCGCGCGCCTAGAACCCGTGCTCTGCAACGAGAGAAGCCACCACAAGAGTAGCCCCTGCTTGCGGCAACCAGAGATTGTTTGTTTTTCAGGATTGCCTGTGTGAAGCAACGAAGACCCAACGCAGCCAAAAATAAATAAATAAATAAAATAGAATAAATTTTTTTTTTAAAAAAAGTGTAGATAGCAGGTTTCTCTTTGTACGTGGGTTTGAGGGGACGTGCAGGGGAAATACAATCGTCCCTGGCTTAACAAACATTCAGATCACAACTATTCTGAAAGATATTTACAGAATTGCCCCAACTGTGAAGGTCAGGTGGTAGAAAGATACAGGACATTAGTTCTCTAGGGCCAGGTTCTTCCACTAACCAGCTATATTCCCTTAAGCAGGTCATAACTTTTCTGCAACTTCCATTTTTTAAAGTATCTAGGGCTTCCCTGGTGGCGCAGTGGTTGAGAATCCGCCTGCCGATGCAGGAGACACGGGTTCGTGCCCTGGTCCGGGAAGATCCCACATGCCGCGGAGCACCTAAGCCCGTGAGCCATGGCCGCTAGGCCTGCGCGTCCGGAGCCTGTGCTCCGCAACGGGAGAGGCCACAACAGTGAGAGGCCCGCATACAAAAAAAAAAAAATAAATAAAAAATAAAAAAATAAAAAAATAAAGTATCTAAAATGAGAATATTTTCAAGGTGTCTTTTAACTGTGACAACTATAGGGAGATGTGCTTTGATTTGCTCTGTCTCCTTTCCCAGGGTGGTATACTTGCTTGTTTTTTCAGTCAATACATTTGTGTATTGCCAAGAAGACAGCTGTGTCAGTAGTCTCACAGATTTCTCAGCCAAGTTTATTAGAATCCTTGTGGCTCTGTCAGTGTACTGCTTTCCTGGTAGGGATTGAACTTAGCGCATTGTGTGATGGTTACTTTCTATTTCCTTCATTTCTCTTTCTGATACTTTGTTGTTAAGTGTATAGAAATGCAACAGATTTCTGTATATTAATTTTGTATCCCGCAACTTTACCGAATTCCTTGATGAGCTCTAGTAGACTTCTGGGGGCGTCTTTGGGATTTTGGTTACTTTCTCAAATAGTGAGAGGACTAGACTTCCAGCACTGTGCTAGTTCATTTGCTAAACCATCTCTGGGACTCATTTGTTATTGTGTAACCTCAGAAAGGTTTTTTTCTTTCTTTAAATTGTGGTAAAAAAAAAAAATCATATAACATGAAATTCACCATTTAACCATTTTAAAGCGTACAGTTCAGTGGCTTTTAGTACATTCACAATGTTGTGCAATGATCATCATCATCTAGTTCCAGAATGTTTTTATCACCCCCAAAGGAAATCCCATCCTTATTAAGCAGTGACCCTCCATTTCCCCCTCCCCCAGCCCCTGGCAATCACTCATCTGCTTTCTGTTTCTATGGATTTGCCTGTTCTGAACATTTCATATGAATGGGATCATGCAATATGTGTCCTTTTGTGTCTGGCTTCTTTCCCTTAACATGTTTTCAAGGTTCATCTATGTTGTAATATGTATCAGAGCTTCATTCCTTTTTATGGCTGAATAATATTCCATTGTATGGATATCCCATATTTTGTTTATCCATGCATTTGTTGATGGACATTTGAGTTTTCTCCACCTTTCGGTGATTGTGAATAGTGCTGTTATGAACATTTGCGTACAAGTTTTTTTTGAACACCTCTTTTCAATGCTTTGGGGTATATAATTGGGAGTGGAATTTCTGGGTCATATGGTAATTCTATGTTTAACTTTTTGAGGAACTGCCAAACTGTTTTCCACAGCAGGTGAACCATTTTACATTCCCACCGGCAATGTGGGAGGGTTCTGGTTTCTCTATATCCTCACTAATACTTACTATTTTCCAATTTTTTGATTATAGCCATCCTTCAGGGTGTGAAGTAGTATCTCATTTTAGTTTGAATTTGTATTTTCCCGGTGACTAATGACGTTGGTTATCTTTCCATGTGCTTGTCAGCCATTTGTATATCTGTCTATTGAAATTTTTTGCCCATTTTTTTTCATTGAATTGTTTGTCTTCTTGTTGTTGAGTTGTAAGAGTTCTTTATATATTCTGGATAATCACACTTTCTACATATATGATTTGCATATATTTCTCCCATTCTGTTGATTGTCTTGTCATTTATTTAATGGTGTCCTTTGAGGCACAAAAGTTTTTAATTCTGATGAAGTCCAGTTAATCTATTTTCCTTTGTTGCTTGTGTTTTTGGTGTCATATCTAAGAAATCATTGCCAAATCTAAAGTCATGAAAATTTACCTCTATGTTTTCTTCTAAGAGTTTTATAATTTTAGTTCTTATATTTAGGCCTTTGATCTATTTTGAGTTAAATTTTGTATATGGTCTGAGGTAGTGGTCCAACTTCATACTTTTCCATGTATACATGTAGTTGTCCTAGCAACACTTGCAAGGTGTTTACATCTATTGGTTTAATTCCACAGCAGCTAACCAACTGTGCTATGATTTCCATATATTGTGGTCACATGTAGTGAACACCGTTGGTTGCCTATCAATATTATTCCTTCTTTCTTTCTAACAGAATCCTACTTTTGTTTAGGTATCTACTTCTCTCCCACGTGATTTGGGGTAAAGTGATCCCACTATGTGCCCTAGATCCTGCTAAACCTAAGCCTGCTGTTCTCATAGTATAGTCCCTAGGACCCTTTCAGGAGTTCTGTGAGATCAAAACCATCTTCATAATTATACTAAGGCATTATTTGCTCTTTTCACTTTAGCTGACATTTGCAAGGATGATGCAAAAGCATTGATGGGTAAAACTGCTGGTGCTTTAGCATGAATCAGGTCAGTGGCACATACTGTACACTCTACGGTGGTACCGATGTATTCTTGCATTCCACCATGCACTTGAAGGGGGAAAAAAAAAAAAGCAACTAGGGCTTCCCTGGTGGCGCAGTGGTTGAGAATCCGCCTGACGATGCAGGAGACACAGGTTCGTGCCCTGGTCCGGGAAGATCCCACATGCCACGGAGCAACTAAGCCCGTGAGCCATGGCCGCTGAGCCTGCGCGTCCGGAGCCTGTGCTCCGCAACGGGAGAGGCCACAACAGTGAGAGGCCCGCATACCGCAAAAAAAAAAAAAAAAAAAAAAAAAAAGCAACTAGTTTCACTTAGTGTCCTTGATGAAGTAAAAAAAATTTAATTCTATGAAAATTTGATCCTTGAGTACACATCCTTTTGATCTTTTAAAATAAATTAAAAGTATTCATAAATCCCTTCTCTGCATATTAAAGTATGATGGTCATCTCGAGGGAAAGCACTTGTGTGATTGTTTGGGCTGTGAGTAATTTCAGCTTCTCTTTTACTTGAGAGAATGATTGATAAACTGTGGTTACTTATACTTGAGTATTTGGCAGACGCTATCTGGAACTTGGAGAAAATGAGCCACTTCAGGGTAAACAATGGGCAATATTTGTTATCAGTGATAAGGTCAAGCTGTTGAGCAAAATTAGAATTTTGGAAAATTTGCATGTGCACAGCTTCCCCACATTTACTGATAGTTTCCCAATGTAAAGACTTTTCTAAGATCAGTGGTGGTATTAGTTAATTGGATTATTTTGATATGTTATAATGAAATGTGTCAATATTTGGAAGACCTGCTTAACGCAAGGGACTAATATTTTTCAAATGACCAATGACTTTACAAAATTATGCATGGGCTAAAGATCCATTCAAGGTGCAAGATACAGACCAATGGGTATTAATACCATTTGACAGAATATAAAAAGTTATTGAGATGGTTTCAGACCCACATTATAACTAACCTTCAGGAAACTAATCTTGAGTTTGAGTATACTATCAAAGAAGAATATCAACAATTATATGAAAAGGCTATTAAAATACTTCTCCCTTTCGTAACTATGTATTTGTATAAGACCAATTTTCTCCCATGTACTTCAACCAAAACAACATTGAATATTCCTCAGTTTTAGTTTTTACTACAACAGATATTAATAAATATAACCCACATAAACAGCGTAGAGGAATCCTGAGACCAAAAGTTTTGAGAACCGCTGGTCTAAGCCATAATGGTATCATTGAATCAGTAATTTTACTGTTCCTGGAGCCTGCCCTAGCTCTGTTATCTTGTTTTGAATGATACTAACTTTCTTTGGTGTTTAAGTCAGAGTCAGTGAAGGTTTATTATGGCTTACAGCCTAAAGCATTCTAAATGACACAGCATGGTACAAGGTTCAAATCAATAGACTATTTTTCTCTGATGAAATTGTATCTGAAATATTTTCAGCTGTTTTTACTTTTTATGTTCTTCAAAGTCATTTCATCATGTTTTATTGTATCATAAGCAGCATAATTATTTAAATCCAAGTAATTTAATTCTTGTTGTCTACCTTCTGCAAAATAGAATGAGCTTAACACTACGCTTAATTCCTTCTGGCCAGCTCCTGCTTTTCTCAGCTTGTCCAAGATGTTATGGCTAATGTTATTATCATTCTATTTGTACTCTCAAATTCTTCCAATTCCTGAGCTTGTTTTGAGTAAGGCAATAAATATCTCATGAACCTTAGCTTAGAACCCAGTGGGGGCTAGGAAGATATTTGCTGCTATTTATGTGGAACCGGTGCATAGCGGTGAGTTCTGGGCTTCAAGGAGCTCTTCTTGCTGTTACATTCTCTGACCCTGTCTCCTTATTGGTCTCCCTGTCTAACCCTTCAGTTTCCTGTGAATCCAGTAGTGGCCACCCAAGTTTTTTGCATGCTCAGCAACCATATTGCTGCTTCTGGAAACAGCATTAACAGCATTCTGATTTTCCTTTGAGGAACCAACTCTTTTTTTTTTTTTTTTTTTCTGCGGTACGCGGGCCTCTCACTGTGGTGGCCTCTCCCGTTGCGGAGCACAGGCTCCGGGCGCAGCCGCTCCGCGGCACGTGGGATCCTCCCGGACCGGGGCACGAACCCGCGTCCCCCGCATCGGCAGGCGGACTCTCAACCGCCGCGCCACCAGGGAAGCCCGAGGAACCAACTCTTAACTAAGTACATGCAGTTTTCTGGGGACTATTATTCAAGGTACTCTGTCCATCACCTGCCAAAGTGAAGGTGAGTGGCCCAAGCTAAGTCATCAGGCTCTCTCTCCCCTTGGAAACTGAATCTTGGTTGAAAAGAGGAAAGGATAGAAAACTGCTGAAGTTGACACTGAGAGAGATTTTTCCCTTTGCCCTTGCTACCTGAATTCTCAGAGTTGCCCTAATTCCTGTCCCTTCTAAGGGCTGAATGTTCAAGTTTTCCATAGATTTGTGAACCACCGGTATTTTTTTTTTTTAAAGAGAGAGGTGGGTGGAATCTCGCTTGGTCACCGTGTGACATGGGGCCAATTATTTTTTTTTAATTAATTTATTTTTATTTTATTTATTTATTTATTTTTGGCTGTGTTGGGTCTTCTTTTCTGTGCGAGGGCTTTCTCTAGTTGCAGAGAGCGGGGTCCACTCTTCATCGCAGTGTGCAGGCCTCTCACCGTCACGGCCTCTCTTGTTGCGGAGCACAGGCTCCAGATGTGCAGGCTCAGTACTTGTGGTTCACGAGCCCAGTTGCTCTGCGGCATGTGGGATCTTCCCGGACCAGGGCTCGAACCCGTGTCCCCTGCATTGGCAGGCGGATTCTTAACCACTGCGCCACCAGGGAAGCTTACCACCTGTATTTTTAATAAATTATTTTTTGCTTAAGGAAGCTAGTGTCTGAATCTGTTGCTTTTGACCAAGAACTTGGACAGAAATGTGGAAAGCTGCTCTGAGCTGCCTCCTAACTGGCTGGAACTCTGATGCTCTCCCTGTCTTGTTGGGACTCTTGTGACTCTAACCCATAGATTAGGGACTTATGAATAACATTGTGGATGGACAATGGATGGACTTAATTAACCTGACTTCCAGCTAACCCACCTGATTAAACATCCAGCATCCATCCATCAGATACATCACTGTGCAAAAGGACCGCCTCTCTGGGCCAAGCCTTCTCCCTCAGTGTCCTTTCAGACAGTGTATAAGTAATATCCTGGATGCTTCCTTGAGGACTAAGTACAGCCTGGTCCCAATTCCTTTCCCTCCCCACCAGTCCTGTGCTTATGAGTCCCACCATTTTTCAGACCCAAGACTTCAGTATACTTATAGTAGAGAAAGGACATATACCTGTTTTATATACATCTTCATAATGCATTGGAAAGAACAAGGGACCCAGCATAAGAACACCTGAATTCAAATCTCAACTTTACTACTTGCTATGTAGCTTTGAGCAAATCATTTAATTTCTCTTGAGTCTCAATTTTCCTATTTGTGAAATGGGGGTTGTAATTTTTCCTGTCAAAGAGGTTGTAAGGATCAAATTAGATGATGGATGTGACAGCAGCTAATTGTATCAAACTGAGTGTTTTTTTTAATTTTTTTTTATATTGGAGTCTAGTTGATTAACAATGATGTGTTAGTTACAGGTGGACAGCAAAGTGATTCAGTTATACCCATACAAGTATCCATTCTGACTTTCTAAAGGATCAGATTTGCCTTTTACCTGCATTCCAAGTACATGGCACAACACCTGCTTCACAGCAAACACTCACAACATGTTGGTTGAATTAATCCACTTTGGGTGGGAGTTGTTCCAAAGCTCAACTAGAATTGGGACTAAATTGGTGATGGGAAGAAGAAGTAGATCTGGGAGCATGTGGCTTCATTATTTTGTCGTCTTATTGGTTAGCTCCTCCTTCAGGGTCCTTTACACTGGACTGAGTTTCTGTAACACTGAAAATCTGGGTTTTTTTGCTTCCCCCAGTTGCCGTTGAAATCAGAACTGCCTGAAAGAACAGCTGAGCAACTCATCAGGCTCTTGTGGCTTAGAAGGAGCTGCTAGGATGAGATTTCTAATGACACACAGGCTCCGGTGGGGATGTTACAATTTCACGGTCACACATTATGGGCATTGTTCAAAGCCTGCACGAAAGATTTTGCTAAAGCCCAGCTGCCTTGAGCTTTGCATCAACTATTTGGGCAAAGTGCCAGCCCCTCTGCCACATTCTTTCCAGACAAAAAAGATTGTTGAGTATCCCTCACAGATTTTTCTTGGGTGAAACAACCCAGCAGATATAGGTATATGTGCCCTTGGACTGAGGCAAAGGCCAATGGGATTTTTGTTGTTCATTAAAATTTTATCCTTATTGAGGTAAAATGTATATACAACAATACTCAGAGATCTTAAGTGTACAATTGGATGAATTCTTTCAATTGTGTATACCTCACTAACCCCCCAAATAAGGTGTAGAACATTTCTGTCATCCCAGAAAGTTGTCTTCTGTCCCCTTTAATCTCTGCCCCACCCAGTAGGCAGCAGTTTTTGCTTTTTCTAGAATTTCATATAAATGGAATCATGCAGTGTGTCCTTTTTTGATCTACATTTTTGTGTGTGTCTGTCTTCTTTTTGAGATTTACCCTTGTTGTTGCATATATCCATAGCTCATTATTTTTTAATTGCTGACTAATATTTCACTATATAAATATACCACAATTTGTTTATCCATAATGTTTTGAGATTTATTCTGGTTTTTTTGCATATCAAACTTTTGTTATTTTTTATTGCTGAGTAATATTCCATTATGCAAATACACCATAATTTGTGTATCTCTTCTCCTGTTGAAGGACATTTGAGTTGTTTCTAGTTTTTGGCTATTATGAATAAAGCTGCTGTAAAGATTTCTGTAAAAGTCTTTTTGAGGAAGTATCTTTTACCTAGGAGTGCAATTGCTGGGTCACACAGCAAGTGTCTGTTTAACTTCAGAAGAAACTGTCAGACCTTTTCACATCATGGTTGTACAATTTTATATTCCTACCAACGATGTATGAAGTTACAGTTGTTCCACATCCTCACTTATACTTGTCTTTCATTTTAATCATTTTAGTGGAAGTAACATGGTTGGTATCTCATCGGATCAGTGGGATCTTAATGGAATTTTCTATATTTGCTACACACAATTCTAAGCCGGACAGATGAGAGCAATAGGAGGACCCTGGCAGTAGTCAAGGGTTCTGGTACTTTACACTCACCTTCTCACTACCCTTCACCAAGTTCCACAAATTCTTTCCTTCATAGTCTCCCACAGATTTGGCCCTTTTCCATTTTCAGAGTTATCACTCTACTTAGTGCTCTAATGGTTTCTATTTTGGGGTTAAATCCCTGAACCTAGGACAAACTCCAGCTTCTGTTCCAGGAGAGAGGGGGTGCTTGAGGGGAAATGCTATCGAAAAAAGTGCTTCCCTCTCACCTCCACCTTATCTCAGCCTTTTGGCCTCCTTCAGTATTATAATTTCACTGGAATATGCAAGACAGAGCAGACACCATGGCTGTTCTATCATGTGGAACAGAAAGTTCTTTGGGTATTGAAGCTGATTCCCAGGAATCAGAGAACTTAATCCAGTTATCATCAGAGCTTCACCAAGAAAATACAGTCAAGGATGACTTCAAGGTTTTGAGTCTAAAAGGCTCTCTCTCTAGACCCTTAGACTTTCATCTTTATAAAACCGGTGGTTTATGGGAGCTCTCCAGGGTACTGGACTTCTTCCTGAAAACATCTCTGATACAGAAGACTAATGTTCCATGTCTGCATCTAACTAACGGTTCTCTGTGTTTTGAACATTGTTCTCCTTATTCCAACTTTTAATTCTAATGCAAATTCTGCATGCCTATGACTATCTTTACGATATCCCCTCTACTTTTCCATCTCCCAGCCACTAAGTTAGGCCAAGCTACCTACTGTGGTCTTCCAACTTAACTCTACTCAAACTTTAATGTGCAAGTGAATAACTTGGGATATTGTTAGAATGCAGATTCTGATTCCAGGCTTGGGGAGGGGGCCAATATTCTGCATTTCCAACAAAACTCCTAAGTCAATTTGTGCTGCTGGTCTGTGGACCACAATGAGTAGCAAAGCTCTAGTTTTCTCTCTTCCACCCATTGCCTCTCAACACTGGAGTTATCATTTTGAAAGCGTAAAACCTTTCGGTGACTTCTAGTTATGCTTAGAATGAAATATAGACTCCTTATTGTGGCCAGAAAAATGCTGCTGGGTGGACCGACGTCTGTTTACCTTCCTTGCCACATTAGGCTCACCCTTCCCCTCCTTCTCTACACTTCAGCCACGCTGGGCTTCGACTGCACTTACAGAGGAGCACATTCATCCCAGGCATTTGTGGGGATGCACAAATGCACAAACCCCAGGGATCTGTGCATGCCATTTCCTCTCCTTGGAACCCCCTCTTCTTGTAAGACTCCCTCTTTCTAATACCTCCAGCTCTACCAAACTGGTCTTCGTTAACATAGTCTTTTATCAGTTACAAAGAGATAACTTGTTTTTCTGTCTGGTACTCCAATCACTGATCATTGTGTCCTGAACAATTGCCGATAGCTTTCTAACTGTATCTCTAGGATTTCCTGCTTGTTAACCCGTCGTATGTTCCATCATCAGTTAATGAACCTAAAGCACTTGAATATGTTTATATCCTAATGCCCAGAACCTGTTATTCTGGTACCACACGTGGCAAAAGGGACATTGCAGATGTGATAAAGTTAAGGATCTTGAGATAGGAAGATTTTCCTGGATTATCTAGGATCAGAGTCAAAGAAAGGTGATGACAGAAGCAAAGGAGAGAAAGAGAGAGAAAGAGATTTGAGGCTGCTTTGAAAATGGAGGAGAAGCGGTCATGAGCCAAGGAATGCAGATGGCTTTTGAAACTTGAAAAGGCAAGGAGGGGCTTCTCTGGTGGCGCAGTGGTTGAGCGTCCGCCTGCCGATGCAGGGGACACAGGTTCGTGCCCCGGTCCGGGAAGATCCCACATGCTGCGGAGCGGCTGGGCCTGTGAGCCACGGCCGCTGAGCCTTCGCGTCCGGAGCCTGTGTTCCGCAACGGAGAGAGGCCACAGCAGTGAGAGGCCTGCGTACCTCAAAAAAAAAAAAAAAAAAAAAAGAAAAGGCAAGGAAATGGATTATTCTCTAAAGCCTCCAGAAAGAACACAGTCCTGCTGACCCATTTTAGACTTCTGATCTCCAGAACTGTAAGATAATAAATGTGTGTTGTTTTAAGCCACTACATTTTTGGTGATTTGTTACATCTGCAATAGAAAACTAATGCAGTTAATAACACAGGGAACTTTTCAAAAACTAAGTTCCCAGCCAAGGGGGAAGCTCTGCGAGCAGGTCCTTCTAAAGAGCAACATCAGGCCTACAGTGTTAACTCTTTCCTGTACAAGCTGATAGCCAGCCAATTACCAAACATGTGACAGGGATCAGCCAAGATCAGCAGAGCTGCCTAACCCAACCCACTATGAGTGAGCCCAGCCAAGACAAAAAGCACTTCTCAGCACAATTATTATCATGGACAATAATAAATGCTTGTTGTTTTAAGCCACTGAGTTTTATGGTGGTTGTTATGCAGCAATAGCTAGCTAAATCACATGGAATTTAAGGCCTTTGAGTAGGAATTCATGAGCCCAATCCATATATCCCACCTTACCTCTTGTTTAGAACTGTTTTATTTATACTGGTCTATTTCTTTTTTAAAAATTAATTAATTAATTAATTAATTAATTAATTTATGGCTGCATTGGGTCTTCATTGCTGCACGCAGGCTTTCTCTAGTTGCGGCGAGCAGGGGTTACTCTTTGTTGTGGTTCACGGGCTTCTCGTTGCAGTGGCTTCTCTTGTTGTGGAGCGTGGGCTCTAGGCACATGGGCTTCAGTAGTTGTGGCACGTGGGCTCAGTAGTTGAGGCTCACGGGCTGTAGAGCACAGGCCCAGTAGTTGTGGCGCACGGGCTTAGTTGCTCCGCGGCATGTGGGCTGGAACCCGTGTCCCCTGCACTGGCAGGCGGATTCTTAACCACTGTGCCACCAGGGAAGCCCTATACTGGACTATGTCATGTCACCCAAGCAATCTTTGTTCCTTCCTATCACTGTACTTTCCTCCATGTCATCACTGTATCCAGAGTGCTTTTTCCATTCACATCTTTGCCTCCTATTTCAGAATGTAATTGACAGGCAATTGGCATGTACTTTCTTGAGCATCCAAGCTTCCAAGCCTAGTCAATTGATGCCATTTGGAACTTGGTTAGGATCATTCAATGTGTTACTAGTATTAAAAAGGCTTTTAAGCCATTGCCATCTGTCAGCTCTCAAAAGAACGAATACCTTAGAAAACACTTTCAGCTTAGATTAAAAAGTAGAGTTGGTGAGAAAGCTGCCAAAGTTATTTGTTCTTCTGTTACTGAGAGGGAGGTTTATTGATTTTTTGGAGTGCTTATGGAACTCTTGTTTCCTAGGTCCCATAGCTGAGCACTCTGGTACTCTCACTGACACTTTATTATTCATTGCCGTATAAGAGTTAAACTAGGGCTTCCCTGGTGGCGCAGTGGTTGAGAATCCGCCTGTCAATGCAAGGGACACGGGTTTGTGCCCTGGTCCAGGAGGATACCACATGCCATAGAGCGACTGGGCCGGTGAGCCATGGCCGCTGAGCCTGCGCGTCCGGAGCCTGTGCTCCACAACGGGAGAGGCCACAACAGTGAGAGGCCCGCGTACTGCAAAAAAAAAAAAAAAAGAGTTAAACTAGCTACAGAGTCTTGAAACCAGGCAGAGTTCTAAGGTAAGAGCTGCACATCTTGCTGCCAATGACAAAATGGCGAGCTGGCAAATGCTCTCGCTGGGTTGTAAAACAGAAGCACAACAGCTAATGCTTCTGGAGTGCTTACTCTGTGCCAAGCCTTGGGCTCACTTATGGGGGTACAGAGGTGACAAGACAGAACAAGTCCTTAACCTTACGGAATTTATAACAGAGAGTAAAAGCAGTAATAGTTAAAGTCAGAAGAAAATATTTCCTAAGGGCAGCAATGAGCTATAAAGGCATTTGAAGGTGAAAAAAAAAATATGAGAATAGTGATGTAATCCCAAGAATACCCTATCTTTTGTATAATATAAACTATTCATTTCTAAATTTTGTGTCAATATTCCCCTACACAACAAATAAGTCTTGACTGCTAATTATATCAGAGGCACTCTGTCTGACACCAGGAAGACATGGAAAAGACCAATATAATCCCTGCCCTCGTGAACTGGATAGCCCATCCAAACATTAGCAGCAATGGGGACAAAATATCTGGGGCCACAAAAGTGTGGTTCATATTGCATTATTTGTATATTTTGCATTATTGAAATTTGTATGTTTTGTTAAATCATCCAACACACTCTTGAAACTTAGTTCTTTTTCTGGCTAAACTCTTTGATAGATATGTAGATTAATCAGATGGTCAGAGTTAGATTATGAATGAACTGCGCCAATAAAAGAGCTGGGACTTCCCTGGACGTCCAGTGGTTAAGACTCCGTGCTTCCAATGCAGGAGGCACCGGTTTGATCCCTGATTAGGGAACTAGGATCTTGCATGCCACACGGCGTGGCAAAATAAAAATATATATATATATATAAGAGCTAACCCTGGGACTTCTGGTGATGTTTTAAATGGGTTCCCCGTGTATCTCACTATTTGGTGAATGTGAAAAGAGCCCTGGACTCGAAATCAAGTGTTCTAGTTTCCATTTTGCCATGAAACACAGCTGTGTGATTTGGGGCAAATCACTTCACCTCTTGTGTCCTATGAAAACAGGAATTTCAGCTCCTCTCAGCCCCGAAGGCCTGTAACCCTCGGATGTATTTTCCCCATACAGTTGTTATTTGTATTCCTCTGAAAGTTTAACTTTGTTAGAGAGAACCAGCTCTCCTGAGAGAGAACTGTTAGTCTTATAAGAGTAACATCATGTGTTACTATCACTCATTTCAACAGCAAGAACATGAAGTGGCAAAGAGCAGTTGCTCATTGAAGAAGGCTTCTTTGTATTTAGACAAACGGGCTTTGGAGCACAAGTCACTATCGGGGGGGTCACGGATTGTGAAAGCCTGTTCTAGCAACTGTTTCAAAAAGGACACTTGGCTTCAATTTCAGGATGTTAGCCCTGGCATGGAGAACAGGAGAGGGATGGGGCCAGGGCGTGTGTGGCTTTTGTCATTCTGCCTACCCACAGACCCAGGGGCTGAAAATGGTGCATGGATTTGTCCTTTGAATTTTTTTGGTCTGCTGTGGAGCCTGAATGGTTCTGTTTTAGCAGCCAGGTAACCTCTGGGGATTCAGACTTTGCAACCCGGTCACAGCAAAAGCCACCAGGGTCAGGTTAGGGAGATTTCTTAACTTGAAGATGTAAAGAAGAGTCAAACAAAATGAAAAATATGATAATATTATTAAAATCCCCTGAACAAATAGTGATGCTTTAAGAATTTCGGGATACTGGTTAGAGGGAGCCAATCCGATGGCTTCTCACTAAGGAATCTTGCCCATACAATCGCTGACAGCACCAAATTGGTGGCTCACTCCTTAAACCCTGGGTGAAGAATGATGACAAGGGGAAGTAAATATTCATGAGGCTACCTGGGGCGTCAGTATTTATGAAGAAGCATTAATGTGTTAAATTCAGAGGGCACAGGTGGCAGAGGGCACACTCTCCCACAAGCTGCTACCTGGCTGCAAAGGAATCCCTGCACCTCACTGAACAGCACCCTCCCAGACACTCACTCTCCCCCGCCTCACACCCCCGAGGTGGCCTCTTGACTTAGAGAGTCAACTTCTTGTTTTTACAAAAGGTGTGTTTTGGTTATCCATGGTTGAAAATATCTTCCATATGGCTTCACGGCAAATATCTAATCCAAATGTGGTATCTCCTGTGGCCCAGTGGATTCTGGAGTCTTCTCCTGGTTTCTGTCACTGCTGCTCAGTGGATGCAAGAACATTTTTTTTTTTTGGAGGCACCGAGTGGCATGCGGGATCTTAGTTCCCCAACCAGGGATCGAACCCACGCCCCCTGCAGTGGAAGCGCAGAGTCTTAATCACTGGACTGCCAAGGCAGTCCCAAGAACTTTTTTTTTTTTTTTTTTTTGGCTGCGGTGGGTCTTCGTTGCTACACGTGGGCTTTCTTCAGTTGCGTCGAGGGGTGCTACTCTTCGTTGCGGTGCACGGGCCTCTCGTTGCGGTGGCTTCTCTTGTTGCGGAGCATGGACTCTAGGTGCACAAGCTCGGTAGTTGTGGCTCGCGGGCTCTAGAGCGCAGGTTCAGTAGTTGTGGCTCGCGGGTTTAGTTGCTCCACAGCATGTGGGATCTTCCCGGACCAGGGATCGAACCCGTGTCCCCTGCATTGGCAGGTGGACTCTTAACCACTGCATCACCGGGGAAGTCCTCAAGAACATTTTAATATTAGTCTGAGTAAAACCCACTGTGAAGGTGAGTCTGCTCTGTGCGAAGACGCCTTTTAGACAGGCCAAACACCAGAGTTGTGAGAGCGGGATATCTAAAGTGAGAAGGACCTGGGAGTGCAGGCCAGCTCAGGTCCCTGCTGGCTGGGTGGGGCCAGGCCAGTTAATTCATTAACCTAGCAGCCTGTTTTTTCCATCTCTAGACTGGAGACGCCAAAGCAATGCTACTTAAGTCACAGGGCTGTCATTAGGATTAAATGAGCAAATGCATATGAAGTTCTTAGCACAGCCTCAGGCATATGGGAAGCACTGATGCACTGCATCAGTTTATCCGTCAGAGGGGGCCCTGGCAGGAGCCAGACAGCACATGCAAACGGGGTCATCTGAACAGGGTTAATAAAGGGTCTTCAGGTGCTTACAAAGGTATTGGCAGGGTTTAAGGGTTAAGGACTGGGAACGTTGCAGTATAGTGAGGCTCCTGACACTGAAACCGCTAAAGGGGTCAGGGGCGGGAGTGGTTCACAGAGCCCAGAAAGGGGGGCCTGCGTGGGAGGCCACCCCCATGGCAGCTGTGGCCCTCTTAGAAGAACACAGCTAGTCCTCGTGATCTGAAGGGAGAGAGCATCAGACCCTGGGGAATAAATACTCCTCCTTCACTCTCTTCTCTCCCTCCCTCAGTTCCTGCCAGTACCTCCTTTTGGCTGAACCCAACTAGAAATGAACCTATTTTTACCTCCAACGTGGGTCAGCCTCCCATGGCTCAGAGTAGGATGGAGAGACAAAGCAGAAAATACCCAGTAGAATTAGTATTAAAAATCTCATCTGCTCCAGCTAGCTGAGGAGACAACTAGTCAATCTAGGTTAGAGAGACATCTGAACCACTGACTAGCCAACAGAGATCCAGCATGGGAAACAGGAGAGTTCCCTGGTGGTTCACCTCGATAAGTAAATAAGAAACCACTTCTAACTAGTATCTCAGTTGTATGTAAATAGTACTTCTAAACCAAATGAGAGTTTGAAAACAATTTGCTCTCTTTAGTGATGTATGCTTTCTCTTTTATATTGTTTATTCAGCAAACACATAGATAACACAGGGGCAAAATTTTGAGTGATCTTCTGAATTCATCATAATTCCTGATCCAGTTGAACACAATGTATAAAAATTCTGGTACATCTCGAGACTTCCCTGGTGGTCCAGTGGTTAAGACTCTGAGCTCCCAAGGCAGGGGACCCGGGTTCCATCGCTGCTCAGGGAACTAGATCCCGAGTGCTGCAACTAAGACCCAGCGCAGCCAAAAAAAAAAAATTCTGATACATCTCAAAGATCCAGTCAAATGATTCTGGAATATTAAAATATGGAATTTGTATTGGTTTGCTAGGGCTGCCATAATAAGGTATCACAAACTGAGTGAACAGAGAAATTCATTGTCTCATGGTTGGAGGCTATAGAAGCCTGGGATCAAGATGTCTGCAAGGCTATGCTCCCCATGAAGGCGCTAGGAAAGGACCTGGGCCGACCTCTCTCCTGGCTTCTGGTAGTTCTTGGCTTGTGGCAGCATACTCCAGTCTTCACATGACATTCTCCCTAAGTGCTCTGTCTCTATGTCCACATTTTCCCTTTTTATAAGGACATCAGTCATATTGGATTCGGGTCCGCCCTAATGACTTCATTTTAGCTTGATTACCTCTGTAGAGACCCTATATCCAAATCAGGTCAAATTCTGAGGTATTGGGGGTTAGGACTCCAACACATATTTTAATGGGGGAGATACACTTCAACACCTAGCGGAATTCTCGGGACCACTGCTTCCTCTTCAGGATACATAATGAGAGCTGGCTGTAGGTATGGCTCTGTGTCCACTTACATCGAGTTATATAAGCATCTTCTTATGTGGAATGATAGCCTCTAGCTGGGGGGAGCTTCATGAAATGCCGGGTCCCAAGTGGGATGACTCTATGATACTCTTCAAGAAACAAAGAATACGGGCAAAATTAGTATAAATCAACCAGCTTAGAGGCAATTGAGGGCTGGGCGTGAGAAAACAAAGTACCCAAACAAAGCACTCCACGTCGGTAGCAGCAGGACACAGGGCCCCTCAGGGGCTCACAGAAGGCTTATCCCTTCCGGACACTCTTGGAGGCAGTCTTTGCCCAGAGCAGCCTTCAATGCCTGCAGCAGAGCTTCTGGGAGTCAGCCACACATCTCAGGCCAAGTCAGACATTACCTGAAACAGCTTAGACTGTTTTAACTCCAAAACAACTTGAACGTGGTTAGTTAGGTACTTACTAAGCCAACCTCTTGCCCCTATAATCCTCAGTCAAGGGCAAAGGCAGCCCACTTTGTCTTCCTTTCCCCAGGCCCCCTCTTTTCTCCTTCCCCTCCCTCATCCCAGTATCTTCTACCCTCTCTTGTATGCTTATCCCCTTATTGCTATACACCCCACTGAATGTTATTGTTTCCCAGGATTTTGTCCTTGGCCCATCTACTTTCTCCCTTTGTACACTCCAAAGATAACCGTATTCAGTGTCATGGTTTCAACCACAGTCTATCCAGTTTCTCTGTTCTCCAAGTCTGTGTCAGACAGAGCCGGGCTAAACAACTTGCCACAGTGAATGTTTTTTGTCTCCTCCACTAAACTATGTCTTGTTTGTCACCGTATTTCCTGGTTCCTCAGAATGAATTTATTGAATGTCATTCAATAACTATTTGCTAAATTGTGCAAGACAGAATGACTCCAGTATATTTATCTTGACACCCCTCCTGAGCTTCAGACGTCTACTTACGTCTGCTATCTGGTTGTTCCATAGGTGCCCATGTGTCCAAAACCGAACAACTCTCAGTCTGGTTTGCCTCTCTCTGGATGACCCCACCACTGCCCTGATCTCCCACACTGGAGGCCTGAGCATCCGTTCTTTACTCCTCTCTCCTGCCCTTCTGTCTCCAAACAATTATGAGGCCTTTCCAAATAAATCTCCTAAATACTTCTCAAATCCATTCCCTCGGTCCGGTCCACTCCTCTACTAGAATATAAGCTCCATGTAGGCAGGAATCTTTATCTGATTTGCTCACTGCAGTATCCCCAGTGCCTAGAATAGAGCCTGCCACATAATAGGTGCTCAGAAACGTTTGTTGAATGAATAAATACCACTAACACCCTAGTTCAGAGCACATGCTATCTGTATCAGTTATCTGTGCTACTTAACAAACCTCCCCAAAACTTAGTGGTTTCTAACAACACTAATTTATTATTTCCGATGGGTGGGCCTTAAGCTGGTCTTGCTTGGGCTCGCTTATATCGTTGTAGTCAGAGAGCTGCTGGGAGGGCCACCTGATTGGTGAGCCTCAGCTCTCCACATTGCTTCCCGCTCTCCAGTTGGCTACACTGACTTCTTTGCAGTGTGGTGGTCTCAGAGTTCCAAGAGAAAGAACGTGGAAACTACATTGCCTCTTAAGGGACAGCCTTGGAAGTCACCTAAAATCACATGGCAGCATTCTACTGATAAAATCATGTCACGAGGCTAGGGCAGACTCAAAGGTGTGAAGAAACAGACTCAGCCTCTTGATCAGAGGAGTGGTGATGTCATATCACAAAAGGGTGTGAACACAGGAAGACATGGTTCTTGGATGTCATTATGATAACGATCAACCACACCGTCTTTCCCAGTTCACAGCCTCCAATTCCCCGGGGTTGTACACACTTCAAATCTGTTTTTCACATAGTTTCCAGGACAATCTTCCTGAAGCGCACATCTGATCCGGCTGTCATCTTCCTTCATTTTCTTCTAAAAGATAGAAGCTACCAAAAAGATATCTTTTGAACAGCAAATGATTAGCTATAATTACAGCTCCATCTACCTTCCACTGACAGTACTTTGGTGCAGTGGAGAAGGAAATGCAGAGACACATGCCTCCCCAGGCTGGCTCTGGTGGTAGCCCACAGGGACGCTTGAACGCTCTGTGGACAGCACAGAGACACCCCTGCTGAGCATGGCATCGGCAGCCTGCTGTGATCTTACAACTTGGCCAGCTCCCCATTTTGACGGTGAACTGAAATCTTACAAAAAAGGAAGTGGCGGAGGAAAATACGAAATACAGTAGAAGGAAAATTCAGAAACAAATGGCAGGTGGTTTGGAAAATGTGGAACCTATGGGAAGAGGGGGCGAGGAGGGGAATGAAACCAAGATGTTTTCTCCCTCCTGTTCAGTTCTCTTCTGGTAACTAAGACACACTCTGAAGCTGCAATTTTGGAGAATGTGCACTTTCTTTATCTTTTCATTATTTAAACAAATTTCAGTATATGGATTTTAAATGTTTTTGTTGGTTTTGTTTTTGTTTCTTTTTAAGACAGTTGATTTTTTTTTTTTTTTTAAGTATTTATTTAGGCTGCCCGGGTCTTAGTTGAGGCATGCGGGATCTTCATTGTGGCATGCAGACTCTTAGTTGTGGCATGCATGTGGGATTTAGTTTCCCGACCAGGGATCAAACCCGGGCCTCCTGCATTGGCAGCGCAGAGTCTTACCCACTGGACCACCAGGGAAGTCCCTGGATTTTACATGTTCGAAAGGCATGGCAGGAATCTTAAATGTTTTTGCTGACAATCTTCATAGAGTTGAGTTGCCACCATGAGCATCTTGGGGAAATACTTTCTGAGCGACCCACCAAATGCTCCTGTGCAGTGTTTGCTGGTTTCATTTCTGCACAGGCTGTGTTCTCAGAGCATCCAGCAGGAGATGATGGAGAATCCCCAGATGAGATGAATGCAGTAATGGCCTAAGATGCCCAAATTGTATCTCTGCTTATCCCATTAGTCCCGTACGTGGTGAGACGCTGTGGGATTAATGGCGGATGGATCTTGGTTACAGGGAAAGGAGAGAGTGGGCAAATGAGAGATTCAGCTCAAAATGCAGCTTCTCCGGGCTTCCCTGGTGGCGCAGTGGTTGAGAGTCCGCCTGCCGATGCAGGGGACACGGGTTCGTGCCCCGGTCCGGGAAGATCCCACATGCTGCGGAGCGGCTGGGCCCGTGAGCCATGGCCGCTGAGCCTGCGCGTCCGGAGCCGCAACGGGAGAGGCCACAGCAAAAAAAAAAAAAAAAAGCAGCTCCTCCAACCTTCATTCGTAGGTCCCAGCACCGGGGGGCGGGGCGGGGCGGGGGTGGGGCACTTGGAAGTTCCTAACATTCTGAACAGAATGACGGAGCTGAAGGTGTTAGCAGCTTAAATAAAGACTTAGATGTGGATTTAGGACAATGAAGAAACCAGAAAAGAGGATGTGCCCTGGGGACAATCGGGGTGGGGCATGTGAGGCCAGGTGTCATATATTTGAAGCCTGTCTGCTTCCCTCCTTTAACCGGCAGGATGGTGGGAGCTAGAATGTCCACTCGATGGCCACCAAGACAGATAACCTTGGGGCTTCAGGAGTCTGGGACCTCGGAAGCTGAAGAGGCTGGAAGAAAACGGACATCCAGGCTAGACAGGATGGAACTGGAGTACATATCGACCAGCTGACTCTGCCTTCACCCCTCCCTGAGACTCGATCCTGAGATAGAGCTTTGGGAATTGTGGGTGCCAGTTCTGACCCATGGGACACGGTTTCCTAGTGTAACCACGGTCTCTTTCTCTACCGGGTTGGGGACGAGGACTCCCTAGAGCTGTGTCCCAAGGTGCACCCCTGAAGCCCCTCACGCCTCCATTAGCAGGAAGTCCACACTTTCTCTCTCCAGGTCATCTTTCACTATATCCCAGAGCCCCAGGGGGCTTCCCCAGTGCAAGGGATCAGTCCTATCATTCCAACCTCGTGGGAACCAGAGGTCTGGTTGTTCCATCAAAGGGACTTCTTCTCAGCTGTCATTACCACTGCGTGGTGAAATCCCTGCCAGGTCTTGCCCACTGTAAAAAAGACCCACATCATCTTCAGCAGCCTTCAGGCTTCATAGACGAGCGGTTCTTGGGCAGGACTGACCCTCCTCCATCTGCCCTAGAGCTGTAGCTCGCCCTTCTGTGTTTCCATAGCAGTCCTCTTTACTTATTTATTTAATGGCTGTGTTGGGTCTTCGTTGCTGTGCGTGGGCTTTCTGTAGTCGCGGCGAGCAGGGCTACTCTTCGTTGTGGTGCGCGGGCTTCTCATCGCGGTGGCTTCTCTTGTTGCAAAGCACGGGCTCTAGGCGCGCAGGCTTCAGTAGTTGTGACACGTGGGCTCGGTAGTTGTGGCTCGCGGGCTCTAGAACACGGGCTCAGTTGTCGTGGCACACAGGCTTAGTGGCTCCATGGCATGTGGGATCTTCCCGGACCAGGGATCGAACCCGTGTCCCCTGCATTGACAGACGGATTCTTAACCACTGGACCACCAGGGAAGTCCTCATAACAGTCTTCGTAACCACACCTCTTTGACAGCGCTTTCCACGTAGGCTTGCTATTATTTCTTTGCATATTGCGGTCATTTTGGGGTCTCAGAACTTGAATAGTGCCTGACATAAAGGATGAGTGTTTGTGGAAATGAATCAATGAAAGAATGTTACTTTAGGAAATATTTACAATCCCAGCTTATATTCATATAGACCTGCAAATGGGTCAAGGAGGACTATGGAGAGTACAAGTAGGCTAAAACCTTCCAGTTCTGTAGGGGGCATCAAAAGATATTTAATTTCCTTACATTGATAATTAGAAAAACATATGTTCAAGTATTAAATAAATAAATGGCTTCTTTGGTCCTCTGCGGTTATTGGTTCAGGTGTTTACCATGACTATGATTTTATGTGAGGAACCTGAGACCCAGGTTGGTTGAGTGACTTCCCTAAGGTAGCACAGCTAGTAAGCAGCGTAGAGAGTACTGAGATCCCTCCCCTCCAAGTCTCTTTCCACAAACCACACTGCTTCCCTCTGACCCATCACATAAAATCATTGATCAATGGATGGATTCATTCATTCGTTAAACTACCAGCTTGGATTTGGCACTTTTCTCAGCAATGCAGATAAAAAGATACATAAAGTGCATAATCTGGCAGCACAGAAAGGAGCAATTCCTTCTGCCTGGTGGGTCGGAGAAGGCTTTACAGAGAAGTGACATCTGAGCTGGGCCTGCGCCTCCTGATTAAGCCGATAAATCACCTTTTTGACTTAAGCCAGTATGAACTATGATATGGTCAGTTGCAGCTAAGAAGTTCCTTGTGTATGCTGTATGGATGTATCAGAATTTACTGACCAACTGTGTAAGACATTTGGGTTGTTTCTGAAAGGTCAGTATTATTAACAAGATTATGAATTAACTTTTTGCATATCCGTCTTTCTGTGCATGTCCTGCGGGGTCAGAGGTTATATCTTTGATCCCTGTTTTCCTTATTTCCTTCCAGAAAGATTTATCAATTACTCTTCCACCATAATGTAAAAGAATGCCAGTTTCCCCCCAGCAAGCTGCCTCCTAATTGCAAGGCTCTGTATTAGGATCAAGATAATATGCATAAAATACTTTACAAATAGTTATTAAATTTTTATTCATTATAAAACAGAGCTTTTTTTCTTAAGAAGGGAAACACTCATTTATTGAGTGCTTCCAATGTTCTAGATACTGCACTAAGAACTATGCATTATGCTTTTTAAACTTCACAGGCCTTTGAGAAAGGGATAATTATTATCCCCACTTTTACAGATGAGAAAACATACTTATAGAAGTGAAGCAATTTATCCAAGGTCAAATGCAAAGCCAGCATTGGAACACAGGTCAGTCTGATTGCAGACCCTCATTTTATCACTGCTTATGTAGGTCAAATGTGCAAGTATGCAATAGTGGGCATGTCAGACATACACACAGCTAACAATACTACCAGGCAAAGTTAGATAACACGCAAGTTAAACAGATGGATAACAAGCTAAGTTTGTGTCCTTTCTAGGATGACTCAACTGCCCCGGCTCTATGACGGCAGTTGAAAGCAAAGAAATAAGCAGGCTGGGAGATAATACTTTCCCAAGATTCCCCTCAATTTTCTTTTCCACCAGTAGACTCCCCCCTAACTCATCCTGAGCATCCCTCACTAAAGACAAGGCTGGATGATCCAGAACCTCTTTCATCTCATCCCCAGCAAAATTCCTTAGTTCATATAAAATCTTAGAAGGTTTTAAGGTTCCTAATTTATTCTTAATAGCGGTCAATTAATACACAGTTGTTAGCCCAGTAAAGATCAGTTTTCCTCTCTCGTCCCCTTGTATTTTGATTAAAATAAAAGAGAAAAAATAAATAAATAAATAAATAAAAGAGCTTCACCTCATTATAAAAGGAATTCATTTTTAAAATTATTTATTTACTTATTTGGTTGCACTGGGTCTTAATTGCTGCAGGTGGGCTCCTTAGTTGCGGCTCACTGGCTCCTTAGTTGTGGCATGCGAACTCAGTTGCGGCATGCATGTGGGATCTAGTTCCCTGACCAGGGATTGAACCTGGGCCCCCTGCTACTACAAAATGAAAACGTGAGTCAAATATACCAGAAGCAAATACATTTCTCTCCTAGCACCTATTAGGATGCTTTGCAAACTGCGCACAAACTGGTTTTCAGTCTCCCGGGGGCTCAGGTAACCAAGTCCCAAGCTATGGCTGTCCATTAACACAAATAAGTCTTATCAGACTGGGGCCTGAGGCCTTGGACACACCTGCCCCACTCCCATGTCAGCTCTGTGGGGCAAAGTGGAATGAGCTGGCTGGACACTGCCAGGGTGACGTGAGACCTTGTAGCTTCCTGGTAAAGGGAGACAGGAACTCTGCCACTTTACTACATTTATGGCCTTAGACCAGCTTCTGATTTGTTTCCTCATCTGCAAAATGGTGATGAATGTCCTTCTCAGGGCTTCTGTGGGGACTATGTGAGATAATGTATATGAAAGCCCCATAAGCAATCTCTTTGCACTCTACCTGGCACACGCAGTGCTCAAAACACAGGCATTCTGAGCAGCTTCACGCTGGGAACAAGAAGAGAAAAGATGTCCATTGTGACCGCCATCTTGAAAACTCCAAGAGCTCTGCCTCCCCATGCCCTTGGCTCCATATTCCTCTGAACTTTGGGGAGAGGAAAGCAATAATGGAGGAGACCACAGCACCCCTGTTAGCAGTCTCCCTGCCCGTGTTGTAGATTTAACCACTGTGCCCTACCTCAGCTGCATATTTTTAGCTATTACCCCTGTTCCTCTTCTTACTTGGCCTCTTGCACTGTTATTGCATGAAGAACACTTGGAGCTGCAGGACTTAAGATAAAGAATGAAAATGATGAATTCATATCATTTGCACATAAAAAGCATCTGCTTTCATCCTAGCAGAAGGTAAAAGAACATTTCTAAACTGCTTCAAATTATTTGAAGTCCCATTCTTATAACAATAATAGGCAAAAGATTTGCTTATAATTCTTTGATCATGTTCTACTCTATTTTAAATCAGCATTTCTCAAAGCATGCTCTATGAAATACCTGTTCTGAAGAATATTAGGAGTGAACACAACATTAAAAAGAATCCCTTGCTAGTAAAATATAAGAAAAGGTGGGCTCAACAAAATTTAAACTGTAGGACCTCTCAGAGCTTTGAAATGATACTGCGAATGTCTAAGGAGCGTTGTGGCATGCAATATTTTCCAAATTAGAGTGCAAGCTCTGTTTGTGAGAAACATGTCATAGGACTCGTGTTCTTCTAAATCCACTTTGGAAAACAGCTATCAACCCAAGGAAGATGAAACCACATTTACTGATGGTTCTATGAAATGAAAAGTGGAAGTAAATCTGAAAATGACATACTTGGGGACAGCCAGAGAATCTGTCCTTCTGTTGCCAGGAGGATTCTTGAGAGGGAGGAGAAGACAGTGGTTATTGATGGACCGGCCAGTCAAATGGGGGCAGCAAGTTCTGGGGACAAAGCAGCACAAACGTAGAAAACTTTTCTGGATTCTTGTTGTGGAAAGGGAAAATAAAGTGCGCCTAAAGAGAGTATATGTCATGTAAACACAGCATGCGGGAGGGGGCAGAGAGGTGTGTGTATGTGTGGGGGGTACATTCCTCTCTTTACCTTTTTGGAAATACGGTAGAGCTGTGCAAAGAAATTAAGCCAGTGCCATAAATTATTAAATAAAGGCCCCATTATGTATCTCTGAAACAGTATACAAAAATCACAAAATGTTTAACCACACGGAAAACAAAAAAGAAAACTATGAGGGCTTCACTTTTGCCTTGTTTAGACTTTTCACTGCTAAATCCGAGTAGCTTGTACCTCTCCCCCAAGCCCCTCCACATTTCAGTCCGGCTATGTACTTAGCCACCGATATTATCCCCACCTCTGTGCCTCATCCCAATCTCAGATAAGGTCTATCATTTTGTTCAGGACTATTTCACTTGCTTCTGGCAACAAACAAACAAAATGAACTATTATAAACAAAGCCTGGCTTGGACAAAACTGGAATGTATTGGGTCACCTAACTGAAAAGTTCAGAAGAGTCTGGTTTCAGGCACAGCTTTGAGAGGACCTCAAACAAGGTGATCAAAGACCCAGGTACTCTTTCCATCTTTTGGCTCTACTGCCCTGCGTGTTGACTTCATACCCAAGCTCCGTAGCATGGCAAGATGGCTGCAGTTCTTCTGCATGCTCCTCCGATCCCAAGTCCAGTAAATAGAGTGGTCTCACACCCAGGAGTCCTTGCAATGGACACCGTTGAATCTCATGGACTCTAATTGGGTCCAGTCCCTGGGCCTAGGGAATGGGATGCTCTGACCGGCTGAGGCCTAGGTCACGTGATCCACCATTCCAACCAGAGCACAGGACGAGCTTGGGGAAGGAGCTGATTTCTCAGAGGAAAATCGGTGCTCTATTTAATTACCCACAGAAGGTGAATGGCTGCTGGGGGGCACAAATGAGCGACCTTCACCATGTCAGGCCTGAGAGGTCATTTAGTGCTACAGTCTGAATGTTTGTGTCCCCCCCAAATTCATATGTTGAAATCCTAGCTTCCAAAGATGATGGTATTAGGAGGTGGGGCTTTGAGGAGCTGCTTAAGTCATAAGGGCAGAGCTCTCCTGAACGGGATTAGTGCTTCTATAAGAGTCTTCAGACAGATCCCTAGCTGCTTTCACCATGTGAGGACACAGTAAGAAGCAGGCAGTCTGCAACCCAAGAGAGGGCTTTCCTTTGCCAAATACAACCATGCTGGCACCATGATCTTGAACTTCCAGCCTCCAGAACTGTGAGAAGTAAATTTCTGTTGCTTATAAACCACCTAGTCTGTAGTATTTTGTTCTAGCAGCCCAAATGGGCTAAGACACTTAGTGTACAGGTGGTCCCAGATTTATGACGGTTTGACTTAGGATTTTTCAACTTTACAATAGTGGCACCTTCTCAGCTCCGGGTCTACAGCTCTCTGGCTCCCCTAGTCAGTGTCTAACCCCCAGGTTCTGAGAGAAGAATCTGATTGGTCCAGTTCATCTGATCCTGCTAGGCCAAAGGGGAATTGTTTGTTTAGGGTCTTCCTCTCTGTTGACTATAAATGTCCAAAGGAAAGAGACTTGAGGCTCTTGTTCACCACTGTATCCCCAATATTTGTCACAGAGCTTGGCAAGTGGTTGGTCCTCAAAAGATAATTGTTACATGAATGGATGGCCAGTTTATGGAAGGATTGCCTTCATCTTTCAGGCTATGGGCGTAAGTGACAGTGGGCCCAAGAGGGCAACAAGGGCCCTGGACATAGGCAGCATCCTCTGCAGGGCCAGTAGGCATAAGGCACAGTGACTGACATCTCTAGTGTCTGTAAGATCATTAGAACATCATTGAGTCGCTGGCTTAGACTTGGTGGCTATAAAGCACAGATCTAAATTTTGCATAAGGCACAGTGACTGACATCTCTAGTGTCTGTAAGATCATTAGAACATCATTGAGTTGCTGGCTTAGACTTGGTGGCTATAAAGCACAGATCTAAATTTTGGGTTAAATTTTAGCAACTATCTTCAGCTTAGGTTTTTCCTATACAAGCATTCCTATCTGCTCCTTGGCTGACCTTCCCCTCCATCCAAAATTTTATGACTTTTTCATTAATGATTATTTTAATGGCCCATTGCCTCTGTGTCTTTGTCAAGTTCCCTATATCTTCAAAAAGTTATGTCTTAACAAAATAATAAGTCATAAATGACACGGTGGAGACAGATGGTTCACGGCCATGAAGGTCTGGCCCCAGAGGCACTGCCTGGCTTGAGGGCACATGAGAATGATTCTATACTCCAGGCCCTGAAGGAGAGCAAGGGCTGTTGCCTTTCTATGCCTGAAGAGGGCATTGGGCTCTGCGGGTCAATCTGATGGAAACAGAGTAAACAGAATCTGTGAGCAAACTAGTAGTGAGAGTAGAGGCAGGTACTTTCTCATTTCGATACAGTTGTCTCCTTCTGTCTGATCTTTAGACTATTCTAAAACCTTCAACCACACGCTGGGGGTTCATTATAGGATTAACCAGGCTAATACACATAATGGCTGGTGTGAATTCTGTGGCTGGGACTATGTTCTGGATGCTCTTGTTCTGTGCCCGTGATATTCTGGATCCAGCCTTCATCTCACAAGGTAGCTCCTGTCTCCCCCTACCCCAGCCTCCCCTGTCTGCCTCGTACCCTCTAGGAGTGTGTAATAGGGTCCCGCTTAGAAGTTCCCTGGCCACTGGTGACACAGGGTATTGTACTGTCCCTGTGGCCTTTTCAGAGGAGGCCTTGGAGAGATGGGCATTCTCATCCCTCCATATCCTATTTCTTCCTACTGGCAGCACAGCATGTAGATAGATACGCTGGGCTGCCCACACCCACACCGTCCCGTTGCCTTAGCAACAAGATTGAGAAAGTTGGGTTTCCTGGTATCCAAGGTTACACTGTGTTCAGACAACTGCTACCTACTACATGGACATATGGATCTACGGTTGGTTCGATGAGAGGAAGATATAATTGTATACAGGTATATACAGGTGACACAGCAAATCTGGGTCTGATCATGAGATTCCCTTTCATTTGTAAAACTAGAGCTCGGGATTATAACCAGGAACATTTTGCAGTGTTTCATGTGATCTTCCTCAGTCAACAGAGAGAGCTTTCTCCCTAGAAGTAAGGAAAGTGTGCTCTTAAAGGCAGGGAGGAGAACTGGGCAGAGGGTGGATGGAGAGAGAGGGTGAATGTTTTTATTACTTTTTATTCAGTAACGTTAACTTACAAAAGAAGAAGAGATGGGGGTATCTTAGTGCGGTATAGTTCATAGTCCTGGGTGCTGTTTCTGGGGTCCCACAGACCATCTCCCCCAAGAGAGCCAAGGTCAAGCTTGTAGTTCAAGGGACACACAGCTCGCTCCAGATACTGGCATCTGAGCAGAAGTGGCAGGCCCTCAACCCACAGTCCTCTGGTGCTTGGCCCTGAGCCGTCCTCCCAGCTCTCTGCGGCAGCCCAGGAGGAGAGCCTGGGCCCCGGCTCTGCTCTGCCTGCGGCCTCTTGGCCCGGCTCAGCTGCGCAGGCTTCTCAGCTGGGCACAGGTTCTCAGGCCCTCGGGTCCAGGGCACCTGGCTCCCTGCTCAGTTCACAGCAGAGCAGTTTCACAGGCATCACATATGATCTTGCAAAAATTCAAGGGGGAGGAAGGTATTCTCAGGCTCATTTGGCAAGTGGGCAAACAAGGCGGCCCTCTTGTTAGCTTGGAGCCTTGGCTGGACCTTGGTGCCCCGGGTCCTGAGGCCTGGGATCTCCTCTCTCCGGGAGATCCCATGACCTGGGAAGGTGGTCCTGCCAAAGCCATATTTGCCATCCAGTTGCAAAGGAGACTTGGTATATCCCTTCTACCTGGGGTAGAATTTTTCTTTCAGAGAAACTAGAAGAAATTAAAATGAACCCATCAAGCTCTAGTAGTATAGTTCTCAATACATAGTTTACAGCCACAGTGACGATATTTCCAGACTCAAAAAATAAGACATGGGGTCGCACCAAGGATTCTTGCTAATTTCTCTGAATTTGGTTTCATGAAAAAGAAAGCTCATAAAATTGAAATCTCATTGAGCTATACATTTAACCAATTGCACTCAGTAGAAAAAATAAAATGACTTCGATCAAGATTATCCCAGAAAGTTTGGGACAATTTTGGCTGCATTTATGATGCTATGTGGTATATAGCCATACTTAACTTATTTTTTAAATTCTCTGAGGGAGATTAAAGTGATTTATGAACGACTTCTAGGTATCCTTTTGTGAATATTGAAATGAGTTCAGTAGAAATTGGTTACTTACTTACTAGGATTCTTCAAAGAAACCTGGCAGAATTAATATTTAAGAGAACTGTAGAATTCTGATTGTTAATTATACCTTTTTAAAAATTCAGATTAGGAAGCTAGTAAAGTTGACCATTCAAACTTGAAAAAAAAATGTGATCCTTGATTTATGTCATGATATGTTGTCAAGGCTTTTAGATGAAATTTTATCCTAGTTTTCAGGGTTTTTTTTTTTTTTCCTGGTTTCCTCTCAAGGAAGTTTCAGAAGGATTTAATAAACATCTAAGTCAGGTAAATGTCTGGAATTTCTAAGAATGAGGTTGTAAATTCTTTGGCACCAGAGCTCTCCTTAGAAGGAAGGCTGGTGATGGCAATGGGCCAACAACTTTATTTTATGGCAATTAGAAATAGTGAGATTTTATTATTAATCTGATTAAGCTCTGCTCCAGAAACACCGGCAGTCACATATTTCTTATAGGTTTTTAAATTAATAAAAACCTAATTGCAGTATAATTTTATGACATTTCTATATTGCTTGTAAAACTATAATTATATAAATATGAAAATAGGCTTCATTATTTGAGTTCTCTCATTTTACGCAGGTCTTGGAAGAATTTATCCTCCAATATAAAACTAAACACTTTTAAGCTGCCTATTTTACAACATCAACAAAATTAAGCTCCCTGTTTGTCTTAACCTAGACTATTTTGCAAGAAGCCATGCTTAAGATTTAATAAGTGTTTTACAGTTTTAAAGGGAATGTAAGTAAACAGAGTCACATGATAATTATTTAAAATAAGTTTTGTGGGACTTCCCTGGTGGTCCAGTGGTTAAGACTCCAGGCTTCCACTGCAGGGGGCACGGGTTCAATCTCTGGTCAGAGAACTAGGATCCAGCATGCTGTGCTGCGTGGCCAATTGAAAAAAAAAGAGAGAGATTTGTATTTTCTCTGCAGATGACTATAAAAAAATGTTTTTTAAAAAAACAGAATGAAAACTCAGAAACGTAACAAATGTCATGGACGCTAAAGCTCTACAGTGCTTTCCCACCTTTACATACACATTTGTTCTTGCTTGACCTTTAAAATTGTAAATTACCAACTGCCACGTCCAATGTTATTCGTGGCCACGTGTCCAGGAACTTAATTTTCTTCCACTTCGGAGATGCCCTGTGTGAAGCTTATTTACATACATATTCAGAACTCGCAAGGTGCACACGGCTACATTTTACAAAGATAGTCGCACCTCCCTTGCATCTGACTGGTGTTACCTGTTCCGAATGTGAACAGGTGAGACACCTGGTCTCTTCCAGGTCTGGGGTGATGAGACTTTAGTAACTACACACCAGAGAGAAACCTGGTACCAAAAGTATCCAGGTGGAATCGGATTCTAAAAACAGCCGCCAGATTTGCCCGGAGTTGACTCTGATAACACACAACCAGCTGCAGTTAAAATGGGTCCCAGACACAGTTTGTGTGTTACAGAAGTGGCCAGGTTTGGGCGCTGCAGCAACATCTTCCCTTTTCCTCTTCTCCTCCTCGCTTTATCTCTTGGCCACACCAAAGGCTCTACACCAGCGTAACTGGGCCTCTGTTTGGCTGCCCACCCAGCAAAGTCAGCGGGGCTGCCTATTCTTGTGTTTTCCCTCCATCTGCCCAGAAACAACCCTCCTCCTTGTCTCCAAATCAAGATTCATGCCGTGGGCAGCAGCTTTTGCTAATAGAGCTTGAAGGATGAAAGAGAAAACAGAATCGAGTTGCCTTTTGGGAGGTTAACTGAAATTAATCCTGGATGGAATGAACGGCTTGAATGCCACGGCTCTCCTCTTCCCCGGCCCAGCCCTCTCCTGCCCCACGCTCTGTCCCCAAGGCTGTGACACCTGGCTCCCGACACACAGTCCTAATGCCAGCTTCCCTCCAGAGCCTCTGCACAGCACAACATTCTCTCCAGTCCAGCCAGTCATTTGTGAGTTCAACACATTTACTGGTTTTTCCTATGGGCCAGGCATTGCGCAGGGGAGGCAAGGATCCATTCATTCAATCAATCAGATATCAATATTTGTTAAACCACTCTTACGTGTTCTAGGCGCCAATTATACAGCAGAAAACCGAACAGCCTTCATGGAGTTTATAATCTACAGGGAAGGTGGTGGAGACAGAGGAACAAATTACACACACAAATATATACTACTTTAGAGAAGTGCCTGAAGAGAAGCACAGCTGGAAGAGGGACAGGGCATCGGGAAGGCCACACTGTAATGACTTAAATGAAGCCCTGTGGGAGGTGAGGGAGCATATGCCATGTAGACATCTGGGGCAGAGCTGTCTAGACAGAGGAAAAGCCACGCAAAGGCCCTGAGGCAGAAGGTGCTTGGCGAGATGAGAAAGGAGTCAGTAACGTGGCAGGGGCTGCGTTTGTGAGGGGCGGGGGCAGTCGTAGGAGATGAGATCAGAGAAATAAAGGGTGGGGGTAGGTCACATAGGTCTTATAAGATACGGAAAGAACTTTAACTTCACCTCTGAGTGAAACGGGGGCCACTTGGGGGTTCAGGGCAAAGGAGGGACAGATTTGCTGTGGTGACAATCGGCTGGTTGGGGAGGGGGAAGGGTAGAAGCAGGGCCACTGCAGTGACACAAGGGAGAGGTGATGGAGGAGGGGGTGGCGGTGGTGAGAAGCACCCGAAGTCTGGGTGGATTTTGAAAATAGAGCTGACGGGATCCGCTATGGATCGGATATGGGATGTGGGAAAAAAGAGAGGAGGTATGATTAAAATTTTAGGCCTGAAAGCTGAGAAATAAGACTGAGACAGCATACCTGCCCCGGAAGAGCCCACAGTCTAATGAGGGCCTCGCGTGCTGGGGGAGAGCTTGTGCAGGACGCCAGGGAGGGGTCTGGGGGGGGTACAGAGTAGTCACTGAGCTGAGCTGTGAGGGAGGGGCAGGGAAGTGCCAGGCTGGCAAGGTGCGGGAGTGGAGTCCAAGCTGAAACCCCACAGAAGGGTAGGGAGTTCTGGAAGCCCTGGGTCAAGCCCAGTGCACTGGGCCAGCGAGCAAGTGGCATCCCATGACTTTGAAGCCAGTGTGGCTTCAATGTTGCCAGAAGGAGCCATGAGTCCTTCCCACCTCCTCCTCCCCTGACAGCTTATCATGGCTGGGAAAGCTAGATCCCCATCTTCACCGTGTCCTTTGCAGGTTGGAGTGACCAGGTGACACAATTCTGGCCAATGTCACGTAAGCTTGCGTCTGGCTGGGGTTTGCAGCGGAAACGTGCTTTGCTCTCTTAATGAAGGAGACAGCCATGGCTGCTGGGGAGGAGCTCATATTCCTGTATTTTTGCCCTGTGTTCCTCTAATACAGACGTGATGTGGAGTTGCAGCAAACAGCTTGCAGCCTTGAGACAGTAAACCCACCTGCAAGGAGGGAAGTGGGAAGTTGGAAAGAGGATGAGACTCGATGAGGGCGAGCCGCTGCTCCAACTCTGATCGCCTACATCTAGACCACGCGTACGTAAGGTGACGAAAGGTCAGGGCTTCCCTGGTGGCGCAGTGGTTGAGAGTCCGCCTGCCGATGCAGGGGACACGGGTTCGTGCCCCGGTCCGGGAAGATCCCACATGCCGCGGAGCAACTAAGCCCGTGAGCCATGGCCGCTGAGCCTGCGCGTCCGGAACCTGTGCTCCGCAACGGGAGAGGCCACAACGGTGAGAGGCCCGCGTACCGCAAAAGAAAAAAAAAAAAGGTGACAAAATGTCTTTGCTTGCTGAAGTCTCTGTAAGTCAGATGTTCTTGAAGTGTCCCAAGGATTCCTGAGTCATGGGGTCAGAGCCTTGCAGATCTTGCTGGGTTGCTCAGACTTGTGGGCAGTGGGGAACCGCTGAAGGGATTATAGGGGAATGACGTGATCTGATTTTTATTTTAGAAAAAACCCTCTGGCAGCAACATGGAGCTGGATTAGAGGCTGGAGGCAGGGAGGCCCAGGAGGAGGCTGCCTCACCTAATCAGCAGAGCTTAAGGTGGGGGCAGCAATGGGTGCTTCTCACAGTCCTGTTGGCCTGTCCCCTCTGGCCCTCCTGCTCTCTCTGCTTTCCCTTCGTGCAGGGCCTCCCCTCAGGCTCCCACCGCAGCCAACCTCGCAGGAGGCTGTGTCTGCCTTCCCTTTCCCCTCGTGACCCTTCCTGAATTCTGGCCTCATCCACCCACAATTTTGACTATGCCCTGCTAAGAGTTCAGAGGGCTGGATTCTAGCCCAGGCCCTGCTTTTATTGTGCTGAGGAGCCTCGGACAGACTACTTTAACCTCTGCAGTCTGAGTTCCTTTACTCTAAGATCAGAGTGTAGAAATAGAGGGTCCCATGCCGCTCTAACAGCCTCTAATCTGGAGACATCTGGCCCTAACAAGCAGGCAGATGGGTGGCTGCTGGGCTCGGGGGCAGCCCCTGGAGGCTGACCATCTCCAGACAGTGTCCTCTACTCTACATCATGGGGCCTGAAGACCCACCAATAGTCATTTCCTTCCTTTGGGTCCTGAAGACCTTAAGACTTTCCATATGCTCCTGCCGATGTACATATACCCCTGGAGGGGGCTCCCTTTAATCTTCATCTACTAGCTGGGGAGCGGGAGGAAACAGAGGGACTTGACAGGAATCTATAAAACTTTGCTACTACGAAAGGAAGCCGGGGGCAGGAAGCGGGGAGAGGACTGATTTGAAAGGTCCAGAACCAGACGATCCTTGCTTAGATAGTGGGCCTATCCTCCCACTGCCTATGGCTCTGTCCCACTGTGACTCTCTCTGGACTGTATAGACTAGACAATGTGTAGTCTATTCCCTTGGAAAAACCCTGGTTTTTAGGGAAAAACCCTAAAACCACGTGACCCCAAGAAAATTCTGGTCGGTAAAGAAGATGTGCAGTAGTTTCCAGGTGCCCACTGCCCTTGCATTCTGGAGTTGTGCCTCCACTATAACTGAATGATTCTCTAAGCTCACATATGGCTTTCATTTCCTAAATACTGTAGGGTCAACTATCAAACTAGTTGCCTTTCTTGAAGAGACCAAATACTAAAGGCCATGTCAACGTGCCAAGAAGCTGTGCATTTTGGTACATTCTTTTTCCTCTGAACTGTTCAAGGGGGTTATATAATAACTGCTACCTATGTACATGGGTGTGCATGGATGGGTGTAAGGTGTCACTGCATCTTTAGTTGAAAGATGCTATTCTCATTCCATTCCAATGCTGTCTCCCTGTTAACTTTCTCTCTTTTTACATGTATTATTAGCTATTGCAGTAGCTTTTATTTTGGATTTTACTAATTAATAGGAAAAGCATTTGGCTTTATCTTTTTTTTTTAATCTCCTAAAACTTTGAGTACTAAAATTTGCATTTAAATGAAGAAAATGAGTTTCACTTTCTTTTAGGTTGATGGTTTCAAAATTTTGATCTTGTACCCCAATCAGTAAAAAGATGTTTTCGCATGAAAAACAAAAGGGGCATGAGTTGTGCCTCCTGTCCTGCCCTCTCTCCATCACCAGCCGGCCATCCCCACGTCTTTTCGGTCAACTCCATGACTCAGTTCTTGAGTCCTCTTCTTATCACCACCTCCACTCCCAACTGGTCTCTCCTCATAGTTGACAACTTGCCCATTTCTTTTCAAGGCCTGGGACATCTGCCAAATGTTTGTTTATATTGTTAAAGAGAGAGGTTATATGAGATACTGGAAGGTGGTAGATTTTTTTGCTCTGAATAATTCCATACCCTGTTCCCCCGCCACGTATGCCCTCCAGGTCTCCCAGACCCCATCAGGTAGTGATGTGACGGTGTGGTCTGGGGTTACCTGTGAAGAGGCTTCAGTCCCAGGTGGGGCCAGAGGTGTGGAGAGCCTGTGTGTTTGAAGCTGGAAGACTCTTAACCTCGGCACCTCTTCCTCGGCTTCTCTAAGTACTGTCTGTGTATGTAGGCGAAGCAGGAAAGGGGCAAGAAGAAATTCTAATCTCTGCCCTTTCTCACTGAAGTAGTTTCTAGGCTGCACAACAAACTACCATAAACTTAGCAGTTTAAAACAACACCCACGGGCTTCCCTGGTGGCGCAGTGGTTGGGAGTCCGCCTGCCGATGCAGGGGACACGGGTTCGTGCCCCAGTCCGGGAAGATCCCACATGCCGCGGAGCGGCTGGGCCCGTGAGCCATGGCCACTGAGCCTGCGCGTCCGGAGCCTGTGCTCCGCAACGGGAGAGACCACAACAGTGAGAGGCCCGCGTACCGCAAAAAAAAAAAAAAAAAAAAACAAAAAAAACAAAAAAAAACACCCACTTATCATCTGGGAGTTTCTGTGGGTTAGGAGTCTGGACACCAAGTAGCCAGGCTCTGGGCTCAGGGCTCACCAGGCTGAGATCAAGACAGTCAGCTGGGGCTGTGATCTCACCTGGAGCTAGGGATACTCTCCCAAGCTCGTTCACTTTGTTGGCAGGATTCAGTTCTTGGGGTTGTAGGACTGAGGTTTCTGCCTTCTTCCGGCTCTCAGCCAGGGTGGCTCTAAGCTCCTAGTGGCCTGTCTCAGGTTCTAGGCAACAGGCCCCATATGCAGTCCTCAACATGGCAGCATGCTTCCCCCTCTGAGGCCAGCAGGACAAATCTGTCTTGCGGAGTTGCACGTAACCAAAGTGATCGCAGAATGACTATCCCATCACATTCCCAGGTTCCGCTCACAGAAGAGAAGGGGGTCAGATGGGGCACACGTACCAGGGTGGAAGCTGGGGAATTCTGACTCCTCTAAACCCGTTGTCCTCCCTACCTCTTCTTACCCCTGTTCTCTGCACTCTTTTGGAACTTAATCTCTATGTACTTCCTGCCTCTAGAAACATGTGAGTCATATTCTAGGATTGGAATTTTACTGTCAAAAGGGAATTTTAAGTGAATCAAAGGATTTCAGATAGACCTGAACCTGGGACTTCCCTGGTGGCTCAGTGGTTAAGAATCTGCCTGCCAATGCAGGGGACACGGGTTCGAGCCCTGGTCCGGGACAATCCCACCTGCAGCAGCGCAACAAAGCCCACACACCACAACTACTGAGCCTGCGCTCTAGAGCCCACGAGCCACAACTACTGAGGCTGCATGCCACAGCTACTGAAGCCTGCGCGCCTAGAGTTTGTGCTCTGCAACAAGAGAAGCCACCGCAATGAGAAGCCCGCGCACCTCAACGAAGACCCAACTCAGCCAAAATAAATAAATAAATTTATAAAAACACCCAAAGAACAGAAAACAAATAGACCTGAACCTCCCTCACTGGCTAATCTGAAGTCTGCCAGATTTATTTTCCGCACCACAGTATTTACTGTGTTCTAGGTACTGCTGTTAAATGCTTTATGTTAAATGATTTTACTGAATCCCCTCAACATCTTTATGAGGGGAGCATTGGTGCCCCATTTTACAGACGAAGAACCTGAGACTCAAAATGAGTCGCCCAGGGAGCAAGCAGAAGAGGCCAGTCTGTTCATCTCGCCTCTGGCTATCACCCCACCAGGGGGCATGTGGAGGGGGTGCGGTGAGGAACAACAAAGGCACCTCTTGGAATGACATACCTCCTTGCATTAAACAGGAGACTACCCCGGCTTGCAAAGCCATACTCATCTGGTGCATCAGACAGCCCCCTTTGGCCTCTCTCTTCGTGACTGATGGGGTCTGACATTTTCGAATTAGCCTTCAGGCATCTTCATTAGAAGCACAACTTTGAGTAAGAGAAGAATAATTTTAAACCTCAAGAATCAGAAAGAAGAGATTGTGTGTGGGTTAAACCTGAGGCAGAGCTTCCAACTTTCAGGACTTGCACGCATTCTGGCTAGAAATCAATGGAGCATGAAACAGAAATGCTGAGTGACCCCCGAGCAAGGCGCACCCCTTCCTTGGGCCAATTGCCCAGGCCTCTGCACCGGTCAATGACGCCTGGCATTGCTTCTTCAGGATTTAGCTTTTGATTGGTTGCAGCCAGGCTTTTGACCAAAGCTTTCGAAGGAGACAGGAAGTTACTGGCACAAAATGACCATGTCAATTTCTTTTAGAATCTTTGTCTACACTCGTTGACCAAGAGAGCACCATGGAAAGCCTGGTGCACATATAAGGGAAGCAACGTAGCGCAACGATAAAGACCACAGATGTTGGCCCAGCTTCTGTGTTTAAACTCCTGCTTTCCTGTTTGATAGTTGTTTGACTTAGGGAAGTATTTTTGAAAATGATACAACTTTATTTCATTCACTGTTACACTGCTACAAGTTAAATATAATTGAGTAGTGATCTTTTTTTTAATTGAGGTATAATTGACATATAACATTATATTAGTTTCAACATAGTGATTCAGTGTTTGTATATGTTGCAAAATGATCACCTTGATAAGTTTTGTTAACATCCATCACGTACAGAGTAACGAATTTTTTTTTTTTTGATTAGAATTTTTAAGACCTACTCTCTGGCTTCCCCGGTGGCGCAGTGGTTGAGAGTCCGCCTGCCGATGCAGGGGACGCGGGTTCGTGCCCCGGTCCGGGAAGATCCCACGTGCCGCGGAGCGGCTGGGCCCGTGAGCCGCGGCCGCTGAGCCTGAGCGTCCGGAGCCTGTGCTCCGCAACGGGAGAGGCCACAACAGGGAGAGGCCCGCGTACCGCAAAAAAAAAAAAAAAAAAAAAAAAAAAAAAAAAAAAAGACCTACTCTCTTAGCAACTGTTAAATATACAATATAACAGTATTAACTATAGTCGCCTTGCTGTACATTACAACCCCATTTAGTGCCGCCAGCCGCGGCGGGTCCTCAAAGTGTAGCAACAATCGACAAGAGGGGGTAGGGAACTGAACGCACCAAGGTATGGGATCAGAAGGGCACAAGCAACTGATGGTTGCAAGGCAAGTTTAATAACAAAGCATAGCCGTATATATACCCCTAAAGCAGGGAATTTGCTTAGTGATCATCTTATCGGCATCAGCTGGTTGATTGGCTTCTCGGCTTAGTCACCACCTTATCTGCATTATCTGCATCAGTGAATCTATCGCTTGTTCCACAAAGGCACCAAGTTCCCCTCCAGGATTGCATTTCCTAGCTTTAGGGAACAGCCAGGGACTCCCATTAACTGAGCAGGTCCCTGGGGCGATCTGACCAAAGGCCATCTCCTTTTTTACGTTCATACCATAAAGTCCAGGATGCATACCAAGGAGAGTACAGTCGGGCCCTGAGGCTTATGAGGGTCTTAATGGCGCCTTCCTCAGAGGGCAATGCTCGCCACAATTTAGGGAAGTTTTTTTTTTAAATCCTCTTTGAGCCTCGGTTTTCTTATCTGTAAGCTGGGCACATGAATACCTGCCTCTGAGGGAGTTTAAATGAGATACTAAATCGCCTAGCCCTCGGTATTGCCCCTGCCCCTGTAATTGTTTGATAAGGGACAACTCTTGTTACATTGCTTTTGCAGCTGATACTTTCCTGCTCTGAACTGTCTGCCAAATTCTAGCAGAGTTACCTCCATGCCCCAGTGGCAGCTTAGTCAAGTTGCAAGCAGGAAATGTCACATCTCCTAAGAAACCTTCTTTTAGGTGAAGCTCCTAACCAAGCCTGGTCACGTCAGAGAAGCTTCTAGTAGGAGAGGAGACTCAGAGATACACTGATGGATGCACAGGAGTCAGCAAAAGAAAAGAGTGCAGAAAGGGGCTCCAGGAAGAAGGAGAAGCATGTGCAAAGGCCCGGAGGAGGTGAGACATGGTGCATCACCCATGCTCTGTGGTTTGTTATTGCTGGAAATTAAGTCCTTTGTGTTTTACCTGCCCTGATGTCTAGAAGGATGCGTGTAGGAGTTTAAAACATATGCAAGTGTCACCATCTGTATCACTTAGAGATTTAAGTGCTTGGAAAAGTTTATGTGTATGTGAGCAAGACACACACATACACACAGAGTTAAACACAGTTACATCAAGGTAACGTTCTCCAAAAGTTCAGTGATTCCAGTCTCAGGAATCAGAACCCATTTTATAACCTGTGACCTGGAGGAAGGAAGCCAACTGACTCTTTGATGCAGGTATGCTTGGGAACAAAACTTCCACTGCATTTTATTTATTTATTGGCCACGCTGTGCAGCACGCGGGATCTTAGTTTTCTGACCAGGGATGGAACCGGTGCTCCCTGGATTGGGAGTGCAGAGTCTTAACCACTGGACCACTGGGGAAGTCTCTCCACTGCATTTTAAAGTAGCAAACCCAAGATCCAGGCCCTGTGGACAGCACTTTACCTGAGTGATGCAGCTATGCTATTGTCTTTATCTATTTTCCCTAACTCAGTCTGCAGGCTGTTTCCTTTCCTGTGGATGCAGAACGTTTCACGCGTAAGAGCATGCCTGACTCGGCAACTGGGGTTTCTGCCTGTTTGTTTGTTGCTCTTGTTGTTTTTGAAGCCTGAATGGAGCCTTTTTGTACTCATGGCCTTGTAACCTGGAAGGGACAGTGGCCAAAGGACTGTTCACACTGGTGAAGGGGACAGGATGCTCTCAGTCTTGGGACATTGCAGCTATTCCTTTCCGACTCTTTGATTTCATCCCTATATCGTATTCACCTTTGTTTGCATACTGTCTCTTTCAAACTATGCCATAGAATGACATCATCTGAAAACAAATGTATCTTCCCCTAGATCTCCTGAAACAGAAAGAACAAAGGAAAGAAAGAGGTAGAAAGTCCTCATGTCAGCCAAGTGAAAACCAGGGCAATGTCACTGTTCTTGGGCCTCCGGGTACTGTAACTTACAAGCAAATACAGCTGCAAAAGAAATCACAGGCCACCACACCCTCAGGGCCCGGATCAGGCCCTCCTAGCAGGGTCAGGCCTGTGGCCAGCCAGCCCAGCCTGCCTGCCCCCTCTCTCCTTGCACCGTTCTGAAGCTTGATTTTCTTCTGCATTTTTACCCCGTTCTCTCTGGAGTCTGCTGTTCACACACAGGGGTTACTATGGTAATAGAAAATCCCTGTTGTGTTAGAAATTTTGTAGAAATATAATTCAGGAAGAAGCATGAAACTGGTGTGTTTATCTTTTTATGGGAATGGGAGCCTGGATGCTGAGTTTCCAGGGTCATTGCCTGGCCCGCTGGACCAGAATGGACTGTCAGGCCCGGGTGAACCAGAAATGGCTTAGAAGAAAGCAGGGGACAACAGGCCTGACCCTCACTCCTCTCGGTAAACCGTCAGCCTCTGGGTGTGGCCCATCAGCCCTGTACCTGAGAAATCTTTGTGGGTGAATAAACGAGCACGGGGTCTCGCTTTCTGTTCGTCCCCTTGCTTTCTTTCTCCCCTGAAGAGTTGTATCGGGGGAGGAGGCGGGACGGAGAGCCTCCTGATACCAGGGCCTGAAGCGTATTTGGGTTTTGCCCCCTCTTCCCCGTTTCCGCATCTGGCCCCCATTCGAGGCTCAGTGGACGCTTGATAAATGCTGATGTTGACTTAACCCACAGCACTGGAGACCAGGAGAGAAGGTTTCAGCAGTGCTGTGAAGGGAGTTAGGTAAATGCACACTCACCTCTGCAGAGACCTGTCTGAGCGGAGCTCCTGGCATGAGAGGAGCTTTGGGTTATCGGTTATCGCATGAGTCTGAAGGCATCTCTCTACAGAGGCTGGGAAAGTGACCACCCTCTCCTTCCCCAGGCAACCCAGGGCAGTTCCAGATGACTCTATTATGCAAAACATTTCTGTGACTCATGACAGGACCCACCGGCATATCTCCTCCACCCCGGTCCCCCCACCCTTCCCCCGTTTTTAAGGCGAATTATCTTTTCTTTTGCTTCGCAGTATAAATCATAGGGAGGTATCTGTCTGAGAGGATAGAACAAAAAAGAAGAAGGAGGAGGAGGAGGGAGAGAAAGAGAAGGGGAAGTTGAATACAGGGATAATAGGTATCATCCTGGGAGCTTTGTTTTTCTCCCCCCAAAATCATGGTACCCAGAAACTGCTGTAAACTTAATTTTCTGGGAGTTGCGCTGATACTCTAAAAATAAAGGGGTTGGAATAAAAAAAAAAAAATCATAGGGAGGTGACTGAACTGTTCATACCAGCGTTTTGTAGAAATCATAGTCTCACGGAACGTAAGCACGCCATGGATCTTAGCTATCATCTGGACCAGTGGGTGATTCACAGTCTTTTTTCCACCCAGCACTCTAAGGGGACGAGACACACTTCCATCAGCAGGAGAATCTTCTACAGCAGTGACTCCACCTGGGGTGGGATGAGGAGGTCACACTTGGAATCTCAGTGAGGGGGGGGGGGTGCTGGTACCTGTCGGGTGTGCTTTCTGTCATCTAGAAGGCAGAGGTGACATAGGACAGACGCATTTTAATAAAGGTGATCCAGAATAGTCGGGACCACATAGTTGGAGGAAGTCCTGAACCCCCTACACCCCACGATTCTGATACCCCATTGTCTAAGTTGAAAATCAACAGTCAAGTTAACATCTCGTTTTTGAGGTGTGTCAAGCCCAGGTCTCCTGACTCCCAAGCCAGGTCAGGATGTAGCACAACACCTAGCTCTCTGAAAAGGACTCTGCTTTCTGAAGGAGAGGGGTAAAGGATGTTGATCTATTCACTCATTAGATTAAAATACGGGATGAAGGATGAGCCAAGGAACTTTTTGAAAAGGGGCTGAAGAAGGCAGGGGAGGCTGGGCCTCAGCTAGAGGCAGGGACAGTAGGACAGGTGCTTGTCCAGGAGAAGGCTGTTCTGCACGATCAGGGCCTGGGAAGGGGGGTGCAGGTGTGCTGCCTGAGGCTGTCTAATAGAACATCCTGCAATGATGGAAGCGTTCTAGGTCTCTACTAAGCATATGTCTAGCCACTAGCCATAGGTGGCTATGGAGCTCTTGAAATGTGGCTCATGTGATTGCAGGTTGAATTTTTAATTTTGTTTAATTTGAACTAATTTATATTTGAATAGCCACATCTGGTCTGTGACTATTGTATCGGCATGTGTCTAGAGGACAATCTTACCTCTTTCTTGTCCACCCTTCATAGAATTCAAACGTGTTTTGATTTGTTAAAAAACCAAAGGTTAAGGGTTAATAAGGAAACGGGGTAGGGTGAAAACGCTGGCTTTTGACAATTCCTTTCACCTCTTTCTCTGGAAGAAAGTTGTGAGGTTGGAGGACCATGATTCACTTAATGCAGATGCTGTTCATAAGTGAATCCCACTGGCAGGACTCACAAATCATAGACTTACCTGCACGAATTATAAGACTTGTGCCATCTAGCATGCTGGCAGGTCTTATAATAAGTTCAAATAAAATTACTCCAGGGACTTCCCTGGTGGTCCAGTGGTTAAGAATCTGCCTTCCAATTCAGGGGACGTGGGTTCAATCTCTGGTTGGGGAACTAAGATCCCACATGCTGCAGGGCAACTAAGCCCATGTGCCGCAACTACTGAGCCTGCGTGGTCTGGAGCCCGTGCACCACAAATAGAAGCCTGCACGCCACAACTAGAGAAGCCCACACACTCCAATGAAGAGACCATGTGCCACAACTAAGACCCAACGCAGCCAGATAAATAAATAAATATATTTTTTTAATTACTTCAGGACTTCCCTGATGGCACAGTGGTTAAGAATCTGCCTGCCAATGCAGGGGACACAGGTTTGATCCTTAGTCTGGGAAGATCCCACATGCCGCAGAGCAACTAAGCCCGTGTGCCACAACTACTGAGCCTGCGCTCTAGAGCTCGCAAGCCACAACTACTGAGCCCAAGTGCCACAGCTACTGAAGCCCGTGAGCCTAGAGCCCGTGCTCCGCAACAAGAGAAGCCACCACAATGAGAAGCCCGCGCACCGCAACGAAGAATAGCCCCTGCTCGCCACAGCTAGAGGAAGCCCGTGCACAGCAAAGAAGACCCAACGCAGCCAAAAATAAAATTAAATTAAAGAAGAATTACTCCAGTGTTCTCTTGGTAAAGTCCTTCCAAATTCAAGCTAATTTAATACCCCTTGTTCTTTTTCTAGCCACATGTTCTTAGAGACACTCTTTCCCATGACCTTGAGTTTATTAGGTTGTCATGAGAGGTTGAGAGCCATGTCCTTTGGAGGAACATTGAACACATTTTCCTAGGAGACAATGTTGGCTTATAACCATTTGTAGTGTAGAGGAAGAAATCACAATCTCTTCTGTATGAAGGGTTAAGTCAGGCTGTCCATACGGACTGAGGGCCCTCGTCATTATGCAGTTTTGTATTGTGACCAGTTACTCTCTTGCTGTTGTTGTGGCAAAGGATGCAGGATGGTGATAGATAAGAGCTTGGGCTTTGGGGTCAACCAGACCTGGAGTGGATGCTTGTGTCTTCCTCTGTGTGACTGTGAGACTTTGAGCTCATTACTTGATCTTTTCCCATCTGCGAAATAGACATCATAATACCCAGGCCAGCACATTCCTGGCACTCAGCAAATACTGACATCTTCACCATTGTCATCAGGCAGATCCAAGTTCCAATCCCAGCTCCATCATTTATTGTGTGACCTTGGCCAAGTTGCTTAACCTGTGTCAGAATTTCCTCACTTTTACAATGGAGATAATATCAAGCTTGAAGGACTGTAAGGAATAAAAATAATCTGTAGGCAGTAGTTGGTATGCAAACGGTACTAATTATGTAATTATTATCATATCCTTTTTTCCCTCTAATGATAGTCACATGGGAAGCATGTAACAAATGCCTTCTGACTTGATTTTTTACCCTTTCTGCTGAAAAATACCAGGCCTCTTTGAAATCACTTTCGTGGACTCTGAAATTTATGTAGTGTTCTATGAATTTATGTTGGGGATATTCTCTCATTTGACTTCTTGTTTTTACTGACTATAACCAGGGATACATTTTGTATTTTATATTTATATTTCAGCCATATTTTGTGCATACTCAAGTCTGTTTCAGGGATGAGGAGTCTGGACTAGGAATAAACAAACTATCTGAGCACTTTGTGTCCAGCACTGGGTCTAGATTTACCTGTACAATCTCATTTTGTCTTTATAGCAATCCTTTGTGATTCCTCTAAGGGGCTGTTATCATACCCATTTCACAGATAGAGAAACTGAGGCAAAGAGCTGTTAAATAGGTGGTCCAGGGTCACACAGGGCAAAGCCAAGTTGCAGAGCCAGGCTGTCTCCCTCCAGAGCCCTAGCTCTTCATCACTCTGCTTATTCCCTTCACTTCTCAAGGATCTCTACTCTGGCAAAATCTTATCAAAATGAGTCTCAAAGACATACACCAAAGAGCCCTGCACAGCCTGAGGAGGGTGTGTGGAGAGGGGCAGAGCTCCCTCGTGGTCAACCCCGGGGCCCGAGTGAGGCCTGACCTTGGCCATATGCCAACATCAGCCCGTCTTTGAGTTCCCCTGCCCTTTTCTCTTCTTGAACCGCTGGGTCCCAGCAGCAGTTCAGCCCCTGACCCTCCCTTCCTCAAGGTCTAGGTGGACAGCAGCTATCCCCACTTGCCACCCCATGGGGACAGCTCCTGTGCTTGCTTTTCTGCAGTTAAAGAGCTCAGTGAAGCATATAATGTGATACTGAATTTCCAATTGCTTTAGTAACACCTTGGTAAATGGATTGCCATCCGGTTCCACTGCGGGCCTTTGCCGTTGTGAGGAATACCAGGTAGGTGACGATTTGTGCATAAATGGGAATGCAGGGTGTGTGCTGTGCGTGATACAGAGAGTCAAAAGCAAGGTTGCTGGTTGGGTCTAATCTCTCTCTGTCTCTCTGTCTCTCTCTCTCTCCAGCAAACTGAACGAATGTTATTTCATGAGCACAAGTGTGGCAATATCTCTTCTTTTAAAGCAAGATGGCCTCCTATTCCCAGGCTTGCTGTGGTGGGTTGAACGCTAACCATGCATGCACTGGATCCGGACTGCATGTCGCATAATTCACATTCTTGGCTTCCTGAGTCACTGCCATTACCTAACCTTTCCGGAGAGCCTGCAGTGTGTGGGCGTAGATGGACAAGAAATCAGATAAGCCCCATCTGTGTGCACATCTGCTCGGGACCTCTTTACCTGTTTCTGGGAAAGAGCTTCGCATTTAAAGTAACATGACTGGAAAATTCTTGTCTGAATTTCTAAATCCCTTGTTGGAGTCAGTGGAGTTTCTGGACTGGAAGGCATAGGGCTGCCATTAAAAGGCTGAATCAGAAGGTAGAAAGCTTCTCTTTCAATCCAGGACCTCTTTTAACTGTGGAGTGAAAGGTTAAACTAGTCACAGGTTGTAAAATTATTCGCAGAGCAAGAATCATTCTCCAAATCTAGTCTTAATTCCAAACCTGTTCCTACTCTTTTTAATTCCACAACTGCTGGGAGAGATTCTTCTTCTGCACTAAACTCCAGCCCTCTTCAAATAGGAGGCACCTTTGGAAACTTTCTCTTGAGACGTTATCCCTAAGTGGTAGATGTCTCTGCCACCTCTCTCTCCATTTGCCCACGTGCCCACTCCTTCCATCTTTGTCCCCTGGTTTGTGTAGAAAGCCTTAATAAGAAATGAGTCTGTGAGGGTTTTCCAGGGTCTGCAGTGAGGATGAGATGGGGGGGAGTGTCCATTACACCCCATAATGGTCACTTTGTGAGGTCCAGGCTTAGGATCGGGACACCCATATTATCCTGAGGAACTCATTGGCTTCTATCCTGGGGACCCTGTAAACTAACTCCAGGGTCACAGATTCAAAGGCCCATGGGACAACGCAGGTAACAGATGAGGAGCCACAGGGAGACCTGGTGAGCACGCGTGTGCTTCAGACGGGACGGCTACGTCAGCTCCAGCTGACTGCTGCCAGGTGGGAAAGCAGGCCCAGTGCTGCTGCATCTTCTGATTTTTTTAATGAGGAGTGAGAAATACTTTTGAACAACTTAAAATCTCTCAATTTTTTTAAGGTTGGCAAGCAACCAACTGAAAAATAAACAAACGATCCTGGAAAGGCCCAAAGAGAATATATGCCTCGGCCACATTTGGCCCACAAGCTACCATTTGCATCTTCTGGCAAGATCTCCTTGCACCGACTGTTAAACCCACGTTGGTGGCCTAACTTCGCAAGCCACAGAGGATGTCACACTACGCATTTTTTGTACTTGATTGTATTTTGAGCTTTCTTTTGTGTATCCTTGCTTTTTCAAAAATCCATCCTCATCACTTAATCCTATTAAACATTATCTTGTTAAATTGCACTGAATATCACTGAAGGGAGCTTTTTGGAATAACAAAGGAAAGCCATCAATTGCTTAATTGCCACAGGCCTTTCTTCCCTGTACTCCCAGGCCCAGCCAGCTTTGGACTACTTTTCAGGTGAATGCTGATTCGTCTAAAACAATCATGGTAATTCCACTCCCCTTGCGTGGTCATGTGACGTAACTTGCATTGGGTTAGGCATAGTCATGTGACATAACTCTGGCCAATAAGATGTAAGATAAAATCTGGGCCAGGGGCGTGCACCCTGGAAAAGTTTTCCTTGATGAAAAAGGTCCCGAATCTTGATGTCATCGTGAGTCTCAGAGCTAACAATCCTAGACCCCTTGCTGTCTGCCCCTGGTTAGGTGAGATAATCCATTTTCCTTCTTAAGCTAATTTTACTCTAGTGTTTCTGTTGTTTGTAATCAAAAGTGCCCAAACTGGTACAAAAAAGAACATTTCTGGGTCTCTAAACATACTCCACTCATGAGATCAGATTATTCACCCATCAGTGGGCACAGGCTGGCTGTTCTATCTAGACCAAATTGAAGACCTTGCCCCTCTCTTGCTCTTGCCAGGTGGTGGAAACAGGTCACAGGCATACTCATTCCATAATGTTTAGCCAGTACCTACACGTGCAACCCTCACTTGCAAACATCGCCTGGCTATAAGCAGGAGGAACTAGGTTGTGTGTTTAGTGACAGCCTCACAGAATTCCAGAGGTGAAAACTGAAGGGAGTGACTCTGGAAAAGGTCACATTTCCTTCTCAAAACCTATCAGGATTCCTAAGCTGTCAGGATTAGGCCATTTTTTTTGCTTATTTTCTTTCTCGTATCAATATTTTAGCCGTATTTGACCCTCTTACTCTACGAGATGCTAGAAGATGTGATTTGTGACTCCCAGCAGAGGCACTGGGGACCCAGACACCCTTGAGGGGTCTACAGTGGGATGAAGTCGAGGGTGTCCATTACATTCCAGTGGCCACTGTGCCCAGTTGTGCACCCTCTGGTCTGGGAGCCTCCTCCCTAATTCTGGGTTCCTTCCAACACTTTCTATTTCCTGAGCCCATTGAGGCTACAGGAAACACTATTCATAAATAATGACGATGATGTGACAGTAGTAGTCGTAGTAGTGATGGCCAATCCATATTGAGACTTTGTGTGTGTCAGGCACTGTTCTAAATGCTTTTCGTATATTAACTCTCTCAGCAAACTTCTGAGGTAAGTTATCCCCATTTTACAGATGGGGGAACTGGGGCCAAAGCCACAAAGCTAGGATTCAACAGCGGACACTCTAGTTCCAGAGCTTGTGCTGACACTGTCCTCCCCTGCTGGACATGGCAAGAGCGGGTGAGAGATGTTTGCTTCTCACTCTGCATGATATGGACTTTTAAAATCTTGAACATGTACTACTTTTTGCTGAATTAAAAATATTAGATGTGACAGCCAGCACACACTCTTGGGAATTTGCGTCTAAAGACTATTCACCTAACCTCTGATGTGTTATCCTTCATAAACGCCTTCATGTCTTATGCCTACAAACCTCCACCACTCTCCCAACTCCTGAGAGGCTGGAAGAGGAGAGATGAAGGGTGCATTCTACAGTAAGAGTCTGGGGCGCTCATGTGGTCCCTGGATAACCTTAGCTAAAACACCTCTGACTTGGGGGAATGGAGGGAGAAATTAGTCAAGTAAAGACAAGGAGCTGAACTTGGGCAGAGTATTTATCATGGCTCTTAGGTTGCAGGGTTTATAGCATGAGAGTCAGGGCTGGCGATATGTTTTTACAAAGTGAACATATGACTTTCTTGGTTAGATGTCTTTCTTCATTAAATGCCATTGGGTGCACATGTTCCAGTACTAGGTCTGCATAACAATTATCCCCTAAACTTAGTGGCATAAAACAGCCATGTGGGCTCCCCTGGTGGCACAGTGGTTGGGAGTCTGCCTGCCGATGCAGGGGACACGGGTTCGTGCCCCGGTCCGGGAAGATCCCACGTGCCGCGGAGCGGCTGGGCCCGTGAGCCATGGCCGCTGAGCCTGCGCGTCCGGAGCCTGTGCTCCGCAACGGGAGAGGCCACAAGAGGGAGAGGCCCACGTACCGCAAAAAATACCCCAAAACAGCCACGTATCATGCTCCTGGGTTCTGTGGGTCAGGAAGCCGGTCAGGGCAGAGTGAGGAGGGCTTGCCTGTGTCCACTCCACAGGGTCTGAGTCTCAGCTGGAAGCCTTGAAGGCCAGGGGCTGGGACCTCCTGACAGCTTGTTCTTTCACAGGCTGGCTGTTGGGTAGGGGCCTCAGTTCCTCTCCATGTGGTTGAACTAGTTTGTGCTTCCTCACTGCATGGAGGCTGGGTTCCAAAGTTGAGCATTGAGAAGGGGGTGGGGAAGGGAGGCGGAGAGAGAGAAATGTGAGCGTCAGGTGGAAGCTGTAACCTCCTTATGCTGTAGCCTCCGAAGGCCCATAGCATCACTTCCACCGTTCTCCAGGTGCCAGAGCAGGCTTAGTTAGGCTGGTGCCCAGATTCAAGGGGAGAAAAAAACAGACCCCACTTCTCAGTGGGCGGGGCATCAGTCACATTATGAGAAGAGCACGTGAGATGAGATAGGTATCTCCATCTTCGGAAAATATGGTCTGGCCCATCATACGATTGTGGCCGCAGTAGAAGTAATGGTAGCAGCAGCCGAATGAGCCTTGACCATCCTTCCCGCCTCTACCAGAGAGACTACCCACCCCTGTTCTGGAAAGACCCCAACACTATTTTTGACAGTTACCCATCCTATATCTCTTTCCACCAGAGCCTTGTTCTGAGCCAGTTAATCTGGGAAACTCATGACTGTTAATAGGTGCTAATGGGTTACTCATCCCAGGAGACCTAATTGCAGTTAATAGGGATCTGCCTCCTGGACATACGATTACTTAGCCTAGAAAGTGACTTAATGATGGCCCTAGAAGGAGAGAGTGGGCACAAATGGCTCTCTTTTGGTGCCACTCAGTCCATACTGTGTGAGCAGCCACCTGTCTCCCCCAGTGCAAACTAGGATCTGTGTGACAGTTCAACTCATGCAAGATTGCTAAGTGCAAGTATCCCTACAACATGAGCTTAGAGAAGTCATTTATTTTCTGGGTCAAAAATTTCCCTTTTTGGGGGTTATAAGTGCTATAGGCTGCATCTAGATACTTGAGAATTCCTGGAAATCAGAGACTTTAAGCTTAGCTCACCTCACCTTGAAGTGATTACGTAAGCCCTCTTAAACTGGTACGTCAAACCAGGAGGTGCAACTTGTTTGTGTTTCTGGGCTGCCCATCTTCCCAAATTTCCAAAGATCCCCTTATGTGCACTGACTTCTGTTCCCCTCAGAAGTCCAACTGAATATATCCTCAAAGGAGCACATAACACATCTCTTTCAGGGCTAGCCTTCATATATGTAATAAATCTTAGCATAGGACTATCCACTGAAATCTATACCAGTTAACCTTCTTGCTCCCCTCTCCACTATCACTGAGTCTAACTCCCCACTGGCTTATAGAACTCTCAATTTTTAATTTTCTTTCATTCTAAGAATTCACAGATAACACACTAGTCACTGCTTGCCCACTCTGTTTTTTTTTTTTTTTTTTTTTAATTTACTTTTGGCTGCATTGGGTCTTCATTGGGTTGAGCGGGCTTCTCACTGCAGTGGCTTCTCTTGTTGCGGAGCACGGACTCTAGGCTCGAGGGCTTTAGTAGTTGTGGCTTCTCGGGCTCTAGAGCACAGGCTCAGTTGTAGCACACGGGCTTAGTTGCTCCACGGCACGTGGGATCTTCCCGGACCAGGGCTCGAACCCGTGTCCCCTGCATTGGCAGGCGGATTCTTAACCACTGCACCACCTGGTAAGCCCCAATCCACTCTGGTTTTAAATAAATCACCAACATTCTATTTAATTTTATCACAAGCGAGGGCAACTATTTCTCTTACTGGTCTTTACCACCTTGTTTCTCCCTCCTCTGTGACTTTTACTTAACCCAAGAAAGACATTTCCGGTCTCCACTATCATCTGCTCTTTATTTTTCAGCCTGTTCTCTGAGACCCTTACTTCCAAAATTTCTCCAGCATCCACTTATTACAAAATCAGACAAGAAACAAAGCAAGCAAGCAAACAAACAAACAAAAAAACCCTAATACAAAACACAACCATTCTCATTTATTTCCTTTCTTGTCCAAATGTTTTTAAGAGCCAGTGCCAAAGCATGGATAGAAGCTGAAGTATCCAATGCTTTAGTATAATCTCATCTGGGAGAGTCCACTGTTGCTTTTAACATGAATTACTATTTTGCAAATGATTAACATTTGTATCTGCAGGTTAGACTTCTCTGAATTCAAGACCTGTATATTCATCTGTTCCTTGACATATCTTTTAGGTATTCTGCAGGTACTTTATTTTATTTATTTATTTATTTATTTTTTTTTTTGCGGTATGCGGGCCTCTCACTGCTGTGGCCTCTCCCGTTGCAGAGCACAGGCTCCGGACGCGCAGGCTCAGCGGCCGCGGCTCACGGGCCCAGCCGCTCCGCGGTATGTGGGATCCTCCCGGACCGGGGCACGAACCCGTATCCCCTGCATCGGCAGGCGGACTCTCAACCACTGCGCCACCTGGGAAGCCCCTCTGCAGGTACTTTAAACTCTACATATCTAAAACCAAAATAATCTTTTCCCAAACCTCACTCTTTTCCAGTCATGCATGTTTAAATAAATATCATTATTGTCCATTTCCTTTTTAAAAATGTATTTGAAGTTTCAAAAAAATTAGTAGACTATTTCTTAGAAAACTTTTTCATTTAAAGAAAAATTGAACAGAAAAATACGGAGAGTTCCCGTACATTCCCTTTCCTCCTGCCCTCAGTTTATCTTGTTACTAATATATTGCAATGATATGTTACAGTTTTTACAGCTGATGAACAAATATTGATACATTATTATTAACTAAATGTCATGGTTTACATTAGGGTTGACTCTTTGTATTGTATAAATCCATGGGCTTTGTTAAATGTATAATGTCATGTATCCACCATTGCAGGATCACACAGAATACTTACACTGCTTTTTACTGTCTCCATAGTCTTACCTTTTCCAGAATGTCATATAATTGGGATGAATTATATGAAAAGTATGTTGCTTTTTTAGATTGGCTTCTTTCACTTAGCAATATGCATTTAAGGTTCCCCCATGTCTTTTTTGTAACTTGATAGATCATTTCTTTTTATTTTTAAATAATATTCCGTTGTATGAAAGGTAATTATAAATAAAGCTTACAAAATTATTTTTTAAAAATTCCCTTTTGACCTGCAAAACAGTATCATGATGTTAAAAATAATTGTGTTTGAGTGGTAAAACTAAGGGTAATTTTTGTTCCCTAATTTTCTCCACTTTCTATTTTTTTTTCCATGAGTATGCATGCATTACTTTTATAGGAAAGGTTTTAAAATTGTTATTCTTAAAAATTTCACCAGTAAGAGTTAACAAAACAGAAGACCTGGGCTCTAACCGTCCTGTGTCACTATCCACTGTTTACATCTGCCAGAGCCCTAGACAGCTCTGTGACTTCCTTTCCACAAATGTCCAAATTGGCGCCATTCCTAACTCTTGCTACTTCACAAGGTTGCCGTGATTATCTCACGAGTGAGAAGTTGCAAAGCATTTGGAAAAGGGCAATATTGCCTTTGTCTTCCTGAAAAAACTCAACTTCCTCAAAACAATAAAAGTGAAGCCAAGTTATTTACTTGTTTACCCTAACACGCAGGGCCATTATGCAGCAAAAATCTAAGGCTGAAATATAGGATTCACAACATGTTCTGAAATCCTACTCCTGATGTCCCTCTCACCCACACACACATTTGATGTGACACGAGGCAAATGGAGAGAAGGGTTTCAGAGACACCACACTCACGAACAGAAATCTCCTTTAGCATTTTCTTCTCTGGCCTTCCTGACATCTATCTTATAACTAGATGCAGCACCTGTGTGCTAATAAATAATGTACCCAAAGAATTCTGCCAATTCAGAAAGGTCACCGTTTGTGCATCATTTGTCTGCAAGAGAAATTTTTGGTTCAAAGCGAAAAATCAAGTTTATTTTGGGGACTTGGAATAACAGCTGCAAAAAGAAATGGGAAATAAAGACCTGCTACTTAATCTTCTTTCTAAATAGTCAATTAAAGTCCAACTCTGATCAAATGTGATTGGTCTTAATGGGCGAAATCTTGCCCGATGGGTGAAGAATGGGAAGGCAGCACAACCTGGAATCCGGAATTGCTGGATGTGTACAAGCATTGGTTAAGAACTGAGCACAGCCTAGAGTGGGTGTCAGCCCAACTATGACGTGGTGTCCCAAGCCCTGCCTGCCTTGTTGCACAGTTCAGGAGACCAGTGATGCTGCAGAGACCAGGACCACTCTCGCCAGCCCCTCCTTGGGTCCCAGAGCAATCCTGATGGAGGCCCTAAGCTTTGCGCGCACCCCCCTCCTCACCCCCATGCCGGGTGACTTGTACTGACCGACTTCAGCCCCACTGTTTCTTATGAGGCTCAGCCCCTCCTCCACCCCCACCCCCGCGCCATGTTCCCAAGACTTTCAACAGGCATCCTCCACACGGACTCGCCAGACAACCCCGAGAGGGAGATGATGACATCCCCATTCTCTCAATGAGGGAACCCTAACTTAGGTCAGAGGGCTTGCCGAAGGCCACCCAAGTGACCAAGCCAAGCACGCTTGTCCCCAGTGCCTCCCTTGTGATGTTTGTGCTGTCCTGCCCCCCTAGGCTTCTGTTGGGCCCCTGGGGTGAGTCCTATCCCCACCGCCCTCTGCCCTCCCTGGCTCAGTGCTGGTTTGTAGGTTTACACCTGAGTCACCCTCTGGGGCACCTCACTGCTGCCTCCTGTGTTCTGTGGCTTGAACATTTCAGGGCTGTAATCACTGGGTGCCAGTCAATTTGGTCTTGAGAAATTTCAACTTTGTTGGGAGAAAGGAACCCTTCCGTTCCTTTCTCAGCCTAAACTAACAAAGATCACGGCCCGGGTTCACAGTATCGGCAATTTCCCTTTCTCTCCAGGCCACGGGACTGGCTTGGAGCTCCCGCTCTGGCTTCAGCTCTTCAATATCGGGCCCAAGGTACAGCCGATTCCTCTCACAACCAGGGGCCCTTCTTGGGAAGATGGCGCCCTGACCTTGGAAGAGCCTGTTACCCACTCTTACAGCAACTCCCACAAGTGAAAAGACCTCAGACACAGAACAGCTAATGCCCCGGTGGCACTGACCTCCTCCACCTCCGCAAACGTGGCAGTGGCGGTCCCAAGGGGAATGGAGCAGGGACAGGCCTGACTCGTATTGTTTTCAAATGCCCAGGTTTCATGTGTTTTCAGTCACAGGCTAGTCAACCACGAGCAAAGTCTTTCATGTGGCTAAAAATGTATGGAAATGCCAAACCAGTTTTTAAAAGTCAAAGTTGGACATTCAGCCCAGGAATCTTACTCTGCAAGAGAATAACATGTGCATTTGTCTATATTCTGTCTCCGTGCTTGAGAACAGACTCCCAGATCTTGTAACCAAAGGCCTCGGGTCCCAGAGACTACACCTGCCTGTTTCCTGACAGCCCTTGGATTCCAGCCTCTGATTTTTTAACAGGCCTCACTGTGGACAGACTAAACTCAAAATGTCTTCAAAGGCGGCATTGCAGCATTGCACGGGCTGGCTGTTTTCTGGGCTCAAGTTCACTCCTTGATCACATGAACTATCTTCCCTAGAGAGGCAGACTTCTTCCACTCCAGCCCTTTAATCATTATTTGTATTAGGCTTGATCAAACTTTCTGAAGGGCAATTGATTTTAAATAAGTAGTCACAGGCTTAAGTGAAGTCTGCAAAACACATTTATATTCCACTGTTGTGGAAGAGCACATGTAAAACTGTGCATGGCTCAGAGGAGGCAAGAGAGAGGAGGGTCAGCTCAGGACAGGAAGAGAAAACACTGTTCCACAAATTACATAATCCACAATTACATAATGCATTAGCAGGGACCACGTGACATCCCAAACTCTTGGGGAGGAAAAAAATAATTTGGTTTTTTTTTTTCCCTCGTCCTTTTTTCCACTCTTAAATGCTGAAAATGAGTTGTGATGCAAAATCAGATTACTTCAAACCTGGTGATCAACACCCGCACTTGGAGACAATATTAAAACAAGCAGGGAGGGCTTCCCTGGTGGCGCAGTGGTTGAGAGTCCGCCTGCCGATGCAGGGGACGCGGGTTCGTGCCCCGGTCCGGGAAGATCCCACATGCCGCCGAGTGGCTGGACCCGTGCGCCATGGCCGCCGAGCCTGCGCGTCCGGAGCCTGCGCTCCGCAACGGGAGAGGCCACAGCAGTGAGAGGCCCGCGTACCACAAAACAAAACAAAAAAAACAAGCAGGGAATGACTGTCCTCCATTTGATTTCTCCTGTAGTACTGTTACTATAACTACCACTACAAACTATGACACTGGAATAGGCTTTCTCAGATAACAAAGCTCTTCTTACTGCATGTGTCACCACAAACAACTCTGTGAGTCCTCATTTCCATTGTGCTCACTTCAGAGATGAGTCGCCTCATCAGTTTATCACTATGGAGACAGGGGAAGTCCAAATCCACACTATCTGATGACACTCTGGATTGGGATTTGTGGACGGCTACCCCCTACATTTCTACCCTCAGACCCGATGGAAAGTGACTGGTGCACAATGTATGTGGAGGTCACCAAATTACCTCCCGAGCATCACAGACTAGCCTGAAACTTAAAGCTGTAACACTGCAATCAATTTCTTCTATCTCACAGCCTCGTGGAGCAGGAGTTCAGGGAGGACTTGACTGGGTGATTCGTCTGCCGCCCGTGGTGTGGACTGGGTCATTCGGTGGTATTCTGTTGCCCACTGTGCTGGTCTGGAGGGTCCAAGGCAGCTTGCTCGCATACCTGGTGCCTTGGTAGGGACAGCTCCCCGGCTGTGTTCAGGAAGGCTTCTCTTCTCCTCCCAGGACTCTCCGGTGCTCTCCATGCGGGTCTCTCCAGCAAGGTAGCTGGACTTCATGTGGGGAAGATCAGGGCCCCCAGAGCCAGTGTTCAAAGAGACAGGACGTGAACATTGCCTCTTTTTTTTTTTTTAATTGAAATATACAGTAGTTGCTTTACAGTGTTTTTTTAAATTGAAATATACAGTAGTTGATTTACAGTGTTTTTTTTGTGTTTTTTTTGTGGTAAGCGGGCCTCTCACTATTGCGGCCTCTCCCGTCGTGGAGCACAGGCTCCGGACGTGCAGGCTCAGCAGCCATGGCTCACGGACCCAGCCGCTCCGCGGCATGTGGGATCTTCCCGGACCGGGGCATGAATCTGTGTCCCCTGCATCGGCAGGGGGACTCCCAACCACTGCGCCACCAGGGAAGCCCCTACAGTGTTTTTTTAAATTGAAATATACAGTAGATGATTTACAGTGTTGCTTTACAGAGTGATTCAGTTTTTTATATATATTCTTTTTCAGTGCCTGACTCCTAAGGCCTGGGCCTGGTCAAAGCAGTCCAAGAGCCTGCCCAGATTCAAGGGGGATGGCAAATGTATCCAATGTCTCCAGGACCCCACACAAACCAGGGAGCTCCAAAACGGACACTATTTTATGTTGATAACTGAATACATGTCTAGGAAAGAATGCTCACCATTTTGGGGAATTTCCACTCACAGGGGAGAAAAGAATACATTGTTATCTGCTTTAGGGCCCACAGATTCCTACCTTCTGACAAATGACCAGCTCTGGATTTCCCCAAGGCACAGTGTATGTAAGTGTCCATTGACCATCCCCAGGAGGACTTTAAAAGAAGAGACAGTTCTGAGGTGTTTGTGAGGCCTGGATTTCCAAAAGCTTGCTCCTTCCCTGTGGTGGGTGAATAACGGCCTCTGAAAAAGTCAGAATCCTAGTTCCCTGAACCCATGAATGTCAGCACACATGGCAACAGAGACTTGCAGATGTGTTTAGGATAAAGATGTTGAGATGAGGTTAATTTGGATTATCTGGGGGTCCCCTAACAGGGAGGCAGGAGATCAGAGTGGACAGCAGGAGACGTGATGACAGGGGCAAGAGGTCTGCGTGATGTGAGGAAGGAACCACGAGCCAAGGAACGTGGGCAACAGCCTCTAGAAGCTGGAGGAGGCCAGGAACGAAATCTCTGCTGGAGCCTCCAGAAGGAACCAGCCCTGCCACCCTCTTGATTTCCGTCCCGTAAGACTTATTTTGGACTTCTGATCTCTAGAACTGTAAGGCAATAAATCTGTGTTGTTTTAAGCCACTAAGTTCGTGGTAATTCATTACAATAGCAATAGGAAACTACTAATATACTCCCCTAAAGCATTGCTAAGAAATCACCTACAACACCTCACGGGCTTTATTTCAACAAAGGGCTTGACCTAATAAATAATAGAGTAAAATCTCTTTCTGCCCAGAGATAAATTACAATTCAGCATCCTGCCTCTGACTAAATCCCTGTTAACACACTGTTTGATTTTTGCTCTCCTTTTTCTCTCCTCTTTCCAAGTGAACAGCTTTCAGGGAAAAGAATCAAAACTAACCAAGAGCTAAAGACCATCTTCTAATGACAAGGGAGGGAAGAACAGTGGATTTTGCTTTTATTTCAACTTCTGAACTTAAAAGAGTGGTTTAATGTGTGGGGGTGGGGACGGGGGTTGTTTCTCTTTTAAGAACAAGGCCATTAAGCATTGAATACAGGGCTTCCCTGGTGGTGCAGTGGTTGAGAATCTGCATGCCAGTGCAGGGGACACGGGTTTGAGCCCTGGTCGGGGAAGAAGATCCCACATGCCGCGGAGCAACTAAGCCCATGCGCCACAACTACTGAGCCTGTGCCCTAGAGCCCGGGAGCCACAACTACTGAGCCTGTGCCCTAGAGCCCGGGAGCCACAACTACTGAGCCTGTGCCCTAGAGCCCGGGAGCCACAACTACTGTGCTCCGCAGCAAGAGAAGCCACCGCAATGAGAAGCCCGCACAACCGCAATGTAAAGTAGTCCCCCCAGGCCCTCCTCCCTCCAAGGGGCAAAGAAACAAAGACCCAATGCAGCCAAAAATAAGTAATAAATTTATTTATTTTTTAATTGAATACATTTCTTCAGAATGATCTGGGTGGTTCAGTTGACTTCACACCAAGGTCAACTAATAAATTTTTTACAGGGAAATACTGGAGGTTTGTGTAATAATATTTATTTACTTTTGGCGAGTGTTTTCACAGACTTCTCTCCATGAGTTTTGAGGCTCTTAACAAGCAAGCTTGTCCCCTAGGAGAGGCTGGGAAGGGAAGACTCATCAGATCCCAGACTAAGTCACAAAGGAGGAGATCTGGGAATGAGTCTGAGCCTGAGACCCACACACCTTCCACTAAACCTCTCAGTTCAATGTCAAAGGGAAACATTCCCACCTAACTCCCTGCCCCTCACCCAACAAGAAGGGTTGGGGAATTGAAGTGGGTTAAATGGAAAATCAATAAGATGTATATCAAGTAACAATCGGAACTCAGTTTAATAGAACTGACTTTTGAGACAACACAGAAATATGAGTATGAGCTACCATGGTATTAGATTATAAAGACTTGGTGGTTGGGAATTCCCTGGCGGTCCAGTGGTTATGACTCTGCTCTTTCACTGCCGGGACGGGGGTTCAATCTCTGGTCGGGGAACTAAGATTCCACAAGTCATGCTATGTAGCCAAAAAAAAAAAAAAAAAAAGACTTGGTGGTTATGTTTAAGAGTCCTATCAGTTAAAAATGTCCCTCTGGGGCTTCCCTGGTGGTGCAGTGGTTAAGAATCCACCTGCCAATTCAGGGGATACAGGTTCGATCCCTGGTCCTGGAAGATCCCACATGCCACAGAGCAATTAAGCCCATGCCCCACAACTACTGAGCCTGCACTCTAGAGCCTGCAAGCCACTACTGAGCCCATGTGCCACAACTGCTGGAGCCCATGTGCCACAACTGCTGAAGCCCATGTGCCTAGAGCCCGTGCTCTGCAACAAGAGAAGCCACCGCAATGAGAAGCCCGTGCACCACCACGAAGAGTAGCCCCCGCTCGCCACAACTAGAGAAAGCCCACGCGCAGCAACGAAGACCCAATGCAGCCAATGATAAATACATTTTTTTTTTTTTTTTTTTTTTTTTTTGCGGTATGCGGGCCTCTCACTGTTGTGGCCTCTCCCGTTGCGGAGCACAGGCTCCGGACGCGCAGGCCTAGCGGCCATGGCTCACGGGCTTAGTTGCTCCGCGGCATGTGGGATCTTCCCGGACCAGGGCACGAACCCGTGTCCCCTGCATCGGCAGGCGGATTCTCAACCACTGCGCCACCAGGGAAGCCCGATAAATACATTTTTTTAAAAAAGATGTCCCTCTGACATATTTATGAGTAAAATTATAGGTTGTCTGAAGCATGCTTTAAATTCCCCACCCCTGCCTCCCGGAATTAATAACAAGAGATGATATAAGATTGGCAACCTGTCACAGCTGGGTGATGGGGTCCATGGGGCTTCACTTTACTATTCTTTCTACTTTTGTGTAGGTTTTGAATTTTCCATGATTAAAAGTAAAGAGAGAGAACTGTGGCCTTGGGTCCCAGGACAAGACCAATGGAGATCCCATTACAGAGGGTCTCTTCTCCTAGCAGGTCCATCCCCAGCCTGGATCCTCGGCCTGGCCTCCTTGAACATCTCAGTGCCTGAGAGCAAAGATCTTACCTGGAGCACACGTCTGAGGAAGGTGGAGGTGGCGAGCTGCTCCCGGTCAGCATTTCAAAGGAGGGAAAGACAATCTCCAGCTTGTCTGGAAGAGAAACAAGGAAATGCTCACGGGGCAGCCAAGCAGCATCTGTCACCAGCTCTCTGTCAGGCACCAGTGGAGATGGGACCCCTGTGACCTGAAGAAGGCAGAACTGGGGTCAGCAGCTGAGGGCTGGAATCCAGCAGGCTCCCAGATCACAGCTGTACCCACTCATCAGCTCCAGGATCTAAGACCCCTTCCCCTAAAGATTCTTGATGAGTTCCAGAAGAGAAGGGGGAGAGGCAGGCAGTTCAGGTACAAGGTCAGAAGAGATGAGGGTGTTGGAGAAGCAGCTCCGGGGGGCCACCTGGGGAGACAAAGCGTGCTCCCTACTCTAAGACCAAGAGATGGTAGGACAGCCCCCTGCTCCCAGGCAGGCCGCTCGAGGGAACCCATGCCTGGGCAGGACAGGGCAGTGGCCACGTTTCCCCTGATCTTCAGAAAAGTGAGATGATTCAGCAGCCCAGAAGGCTGGCGGAGCACGAGGCGTATTCTGGCTTGCTGAGTGAGCTCTGCTGTCCAGCTCGCCTGGGTTCCAGGGAGCAGCTGGGAGAGGGCCTCTGTGCTGCAGCCAGCTCTACATCAGGCAGCAGCAAAAAAAAGAGTCCCTTTTCATTTAGCTTTGGGATAATTCCCTACCAAGGCGTGTGATTTCCTGCTTAGATGTTTAGAGTTAATGGTTCTCAACCCTGGGTGTGTACAAGGATAACCTGAGAGACTTAAAACTCCCAGTGCCTGGACCCCACCCCTGAGCAGTTAAGGCATCATGCTCGGGGCTGGGCCCGGGCACCAGCCTGGTTAAAGCGTCCCAGGTGATTTCAAGGTGCACCTGAGGCTGGAGCCACCTACTTGGAATCATTCAGGGCTCTGCTCACCTGTCGCCTCCCCAGAGAGGCTCTCTCAGACCTGCCCACTAAAAGAGCCTGCTTATTTTTTCTTCAGAGCACCTGTTGATGACAGCCATCACATGATAGGGTTGTTTGTGTTTTTATTGGACTTCATTTAATCGTCTGTTTTGCTCGGTTCTCTATCCCCAGCTCCAAGAATTGTACCTGGCACGTGGAAGGCACCACTGAACCGTCGCTGAAAGAACGAATTCATTAGTTGGAAGCAGTTTTATACATTTAGGATCCACTCACAGGTTTGTGGTAGATGAATAGTGTCTGTAAGGTTGCAGAAGAGAATGAATCAGAGTGGAGCCTGGTCCTAACTCCAGGCTTTGGGGCTCAAACCCTCCTGTTTGGGGGTTGGTAGAGTCCCTCAAAAATATTGAATACCTTTCGATCGCTCTACAGAGCGCGGTGCACAGCGCCATCTGCTGGATAAAACATAACACTGAGTTCATTCTTCTAAGCCTGGACGGTCACTTCAAAGCAGCTCTTCTTGGAAAAGAGCAGCAGGCAAGCCTCATCTTGGACACATTCACTAGTTTGGGTGCAAACCGTCATGGATGTGATTGTATGTGTGTGTGTGTGTGTCTGTGTCTGTGTGTGTGTGTGTTTATGTACATGTTGACAGTGATTGAGATTTTACCTAAGGCACAAATGCAAAGCCAATCCCCGCTACTCTTTTAGGACTAGATCCAGGCAGTGAAGAATCTCTGGGTCTGTGCCAGAAAAGTCAAACTTAAAAAATCTTCAAATAACTCTAAAAGGTAAAAAATGCCGAGCTTGAACTCCGTGGGAGATACATGAAGGCTAATTTGTGGTCTTTGATCAATTTTCTAGAGCTGAAATGACAGAGGACCCCGCTGTTAGAAGAGTTATTCCAAGTATTGAAGTGGGTTTCCAGATGCTTACCTTATGTTCATTAAACTTTAGACTGATTTGGTTTTTATACTGTAACCTGATCTTTAGAATGAAGCCTCCATAATCTCTGTCTCTGTCTCTCTCTCTCAGACACACACACACGCACACACACACACACACACACAATTTAATATATTTAGAAGCTTCTCTTAGACACTTACAAGAATAGTGTTTTCTGTTTCAACTTGAAAATATTGGACAAGGCCAGAAATAATACCTGGGACAACTGAGATTATTCAACCCAGAGAGGAGAAAATTGATTTAATAGAAACTTCAAACGAAGAGCAGGCCTTGATTAGGTAGAAATAGGACTGAAATATGAGGGCCTAGTTACACCATGGGGGCGTCCACTTTGTAGGGTTCTGTTCTGGGGTCACCCCGTGCTCCACAACAAGAGAAGCCACCACAATGAGAAGCCCGTGCGCCTCAACGAAGAGCAGCCCCTGCTCGCAGCAGCTAGAGCAAGCCCATGTGCAGCAACGAAGACCCAGTGCAGCCAAAAATAAATAAATAAATTTTTTAAAAAGATGCCAATGGTCAAAAGGAATGGTATGACCCACATACGTTCTGAGTCTACATTTTATTCTGCTGGGTGTTGGGACTCCCAGGGGTCCCCTCTGTGTCCTGGCATATCTCAGGCCAGGCACAGGAGAGACTGCTGGAGCCTTCTTCAGCAAACACAGCAGCTGGGACACAGGAAGTTGCACGATCCACCAAGCTCGCCTGAAACCCAGCTCAGGAGGTGTAACCTAATCAGCATTGCATGAAAGCATCATAAACAGATTTCTACTTCGTTTTGTTTGTAAATTATAATCTTATACAGATAATAAACCTGCTATCCTAGGGACTGAGAGGTCTACAAGCCTCTTTCTATTTTTCTAGGAGGAATAGCCTCCTTAGGTATTTTGAGGGTGGTTTATCTCCCTAATTTGAGATTTCCACCTACACTGTATTTGCTCCCTCTCTTAGGTCTGGTGCTATTTGGAGGCGTTTAAAAAACTGAAGTCTTGGGCTTCCCTGGTGGCGCAGTGGTTGAGAGCCCGCCTGGCAATGCAGGGGACGCGGGTTCGTGCCCCGGTCCGGGAAGATCCCACGTGCCGCCGAGCGGCTGGGCCCGTGAGCCATGGCCGCTGAGCCTGCGCGTCCGGATCCTGTGCTCCGCAACGGGAGAAGCCGCAACAGTGAGAGGCCCGCGTACCGCAAAAAAAAAAAAGAAAACTGAAGTCTTTTCGATATTTCTGGGGTAAGAGTAGCCAAGCGGTTAAAGTTGGGCTTTAGAGTCAGACTCCCTGCAGTTCACATCCTAAAAAACATATTGTGGGCATATTAATTATGCCCTCTAGGCTTCGGTTGCCTCATCTGTAAAATGGCCATAATCATGGTACCTGATAAGTGACTGAGTACATGTAATTAAAACAGGGCCTCAGGCAGAGTCAAAGCCCCGCCCCCTGGATGCTCTTTCCATTCTTTTACTTTCTGTCCTTGGGTCAAAGTCAGCCTCTCTTTGTTAACATCATGCCTGGCTCCCAGCTGGCCTGGGGCTTTGATTCTTGCCACAGAGGCCTCTCTTGCCAGAGTCCTGCTACCTCCTAGACCTCAGGTCCAGCCGCCCTCTTTACAGTCCACACCCGATGTTACCAAACTCTGCTTCCCTAGCGCTCTTTCACGCTTCAATGCCTTCGCAGATGTTTTCCCAGGATTTTACATCTCCTCTCGGTCGTTCAAACCCAGCAGAGGTCATCTTCCCCGTGAAGACTGTTGGGCAGGGCTGCTCTCACCACACTCCATCACGACCCCCCCCTCCCCCGCCTCCAGAGAGTGGGTGCGCCTCCACCGTGACAGCCTGGGCCCCACTCCTATTTCTATCGCTGCGTCCACTGTGCTGGTGGGTAATTACATCTCTATACACCTGTCTCCCCGCTGCACTGCCAGCCCAAGGACCTCATCTGTGTTTGTAACACCCAGCAGAACGGGAGACAGCGGGCACCTGATAAACGGTGCGCACCTGAACTATATCGCGCTGCGAAGATTCAAATCCAACCTGGAGCTCATAGTGAGTAAAAGATGCTGTCGCGGGTGCCTTGCGGGGCACACAAGCTCAATAACAGTGTTCCATGAAGCTGATGGACTAGTTAGGGACTCCTTAGGCCTGTAGGTGACAAGGCCCACGAGGAGTGCAAGGACAAGATAAATAAGCACAAAATCATGTAGAGCTGATAAATACCAGGCGAAAGTGCTGAAGGTGAGATGGGGCGAATCTGAGTCTGGAGATTAGGGAAGCAAAGACTTGGATTTAAGGATTCTGGAATCAGGACAGCCTTGGAGAAACACACGTCCTAGAGGCAGGATGCACATGCCCTGTGCAGGTGAGTAGCCCATGAGAGGAGCCAGGTGAGGGCAGGGCTTCAATGTAAGAATTAGATGGGGAAGACTACCCCATACATCCTTGGGCAAGGGACCCTCGTGAGACATGTCTTATTCTGCTAGTTATTAGATTCTTTTAATATGAGCCTTTAATAATTATTTATAGAATAAACAGCAAGGAAGGAAACAATGCACAAGAAGAAAGATGAATTGTGGACTCAAAAGGACACCTGGGTTTGAATCCTGTCTCCACTGCTTTCTAGTTCTGTTACTTAGGTGTGTTCCTTACCTTTTATAAGCCTCAGTTTCCTGGTCTGTGAATTGAGGATGATACATGCTCCATTTTGGGGTCAGGTCAGTTTTATTTAGGTGTAATTTACATGCAATAAACATTCACCAATTTTAAGAATTCAATTTGAAGAGTTTTACATTATGTTTATAATTGTGTAACCACCACCACAATAAAGGTATTAAACATTTTAATCATCCCCCCAAATTTCCTCATGGCCCTTAGTCCTTGTTAATTTTTTTTTTTTAATAAATTTATTTATTTATTTTTGGCTGCTTTGGGTCTTTGTTGCTGTGCGTGGGCTTTCTCTGGTTGCGGCTACTGGGGGCTACTCTTCATTGGGGTGTGCAGGCTTCTCATCGCGGTGGCTTCTCTTGTCGCAGAGCATGGGCTCTAGGCGCGCAGGTTTCAGGAGTTGTGGCACACAGACTCAGTAGCTGTGGCTCGCGGGCTTCAGTAGTTGTGGCTCACAGGCTCTAGAGAGCAGGCTCAGTAGTTGTGACATGCGGGCTCAGTAGCTGTGGCTCGTGGGATCTAGAGCGCAGGCTCAGTAGTTGTGGCGCATGGGCTTAGTTGCTCTGCGGCATGTGGGGTCTTTCCGGACCAGGGCTCGAACCCGCGTCCCCTGCATTGGCAGGAAGATTCTTAACCACTGGGCCACCAAGGAAGCCCCAGTCCTTGTTAATTTTGATGAAGTCTCCAGTTTATTAATTTTTTCTTTTGTAGCTCATGCTTCTTGGGGCCTATTTAAGAAATCTTTCCCCAACCCAAGTCACTAAGATATTTTCATGTGTTTTCTTCTAAAAGTTTTATACGTTTAGCTCTTTCCCTTTGGTCTATGACTCACTCAGGATTAATCTTTATAAACAGTATGCAATAAGGGTTAAGATTCGTTTTCTTACATAACCAACTGTTCCAGCACCGTTTGTTGAAAAGATTATTCTTTTCCTATTACATTTCCTTGGCTTCTTTGTCAAAAACCAATTGGCCATATATGTGTAGGACCATTTCTGAACTCTCTAGTCTGTTCTGTTGATCTATATGCCTATCTTTACATCAATACCACTATCTATTATTTTTATGTTTAACTTTTTTCCATTATGCTTTATATTCAAACTAGAGCCTAAGTTCCTTGAAGATACCACTCTGATAATCAGTTCAGGAATATTATGAAGATTAAATTAAATTGCTGGTGAAACTATCCACCCCAGAGTTTGGTGTATATAGATGCGCAATAGATGTCAATGGCTTGTTTACTAATTCATGTTTTCTTCTATTCATTTAATAAATGTTTACTTGCCTGGCACCATAAAAGAAATTGAAAGGCAAGGTTCTCACACAGATCTGACATCTAAGACACTAACTGAGATATGTCATCAGTGTAGCTATGTGACATTATCATATTTTAAAAGTCTGCAGTTCTGCAGTAAAGTGGTGGTATTTTTGCTACAGCCCACATCAAAGTCCAGATGGAGTGAGGGAGGGATGGAAGTGGGGCCCCATAACCCCCAGGAACTCTTAAGATTTCATCTCCTAAGTAGTATGGTCCATCTGTTTCTGTAGCTTCCTTAGCAACTTAACAAGTGAATCCTTAAATAGTAACTGCCAGCAATATTTCAGCTTTTAAAATTTCTTATTAGGTACAAGAGCTGTGAAGGACCTCTACCACTATTTGAGTTGTCTGTTGAGCTGCTCCTCTGGACCCATATGCTCTTCCAATTTGTCTCTAAGGGAAGGTCTAGACTTGGTCATAATGAGCCAATGCTCACAAATCCATCATTTCTGCAAGTCCAGAACCCAATACCCCTACTTGAGGCAGCAGCTCCCTGACTTTCCCTGGACCCCATCCCCGTTTCAGACCACGTGGTTTGGGTAAGGATGGTGCCCCTTGGATAATTTTTTTTTTTTTTTTTTTTTTTTTTTTTTTTTTTTTTTGTGATACGCGGGCCTCTCACTGTTGTGGCCTCTCCCGTTGCGGAGCACAGGCTCCCCGGACGCGCAGGCTCAGCGGCCACGGCTCACGGGCCCAGCCGCTCCGCTGCACGTGGGATCTTCCCGGACGGGGGCACGAACCTGTGTCCCCTGCATCGGCAGGCGGACTCTCAACCACTGCACCACCAGAAAAGCCCCCCTTGGATAATTATTTATTTAGAGAACCATTCTGAGAAGCATATCTCCTCTTAAAAGAAATATGTAAAAACAATGTTTGTTCTTGCAACTTTGATCTCCTGGATGGTCCTATCTTTGAAGAGTTTTCAAAAAGACAGAGAAAAAATATTTTGTTATTCATTGTGGTTTGATTGGAAGTCTGC